>NC_053390.1:181618943-182339777 GCF_905171765.1 Bufo bufo | reverse complement strand
CTAGTGACAGGTCATTAAGCAATGCGCCGCACAGACCTGTCACTTACCAGTAGGAGGAGCTCCCGGCCGGACACAGACATCGCAGCTCGCAGATAAGTATAATGCTTCTACAAATTGCTAAGTAACCATGGCAACCGGGACTGCAGTAGCCTCCTGGTTGCCATGGTTACCGATCGGAGCCCGAGCGATTAAACTGGGACTCCGATCGGTACTCTCCGCTGCAACCAATGATAGGGGGGGAGATTTTAATTAGGAGGGGGAGGGAGGGCCCACTGGCCACCAACGAGTTAACTACAGGGGAGGGAGGGGGGGCCGGCCGCACTGGACAACAAAGAATTAACTACAGGGGAGGGAGGGGGGCCGGCCGCACTGGACAACAAATAGTTAACTACAGGGGAGGGAGGGGGGCCCACTGGCCACCAATGAGTTAACTACAGGGGAGGGAGGGGGGCCGGCCACACTGGACAACAAAGAGTTAACTACAGGGGGAGGGGGGGCCGGCCGCACTGGCCACCAATGAGTTAAAAACAGGGGGGGGGGTCCTGCCCCCTGCTGCCTGGCAGCACCTGACAGGCAGCAGGGGGCAGTCATGTACACAGTTCTTTTAGTATATTCTAACCTGAAGCGTCCCCATCACCATGGGAACGCCTCTGTGTTAGAATATACTGTCGGATTTGAGTTTCACGATCTAACTCATATCCGACAGTATATTCTAACATAGAGGCATTCCCATGGTGATGGGGACGCTTCAAGTTAAAATATACCATCGGATTGGAGAAAACTCCGATCCTATGGTATATTAACTCCTGACTTTACATTGAAAGTCAATAGGGGACGGATCCGTTTGAAATTGCATCATATTGTGTCAACGTCAAACGGATCCGTCCCCATTGACTTGCATTGTAATTCAGGACGGATCCGTTTGGCTCCGCATGGCCAGGCGGACACCAAAACAACTTTTTTTTCATGTCCGTGGATCCTCCAAAAATCAAGGAAGACCCACGGACGAAAAAACTGTCACGGATCACGGAAAAACGGAACCCGCTTTTGCGGACCGCAAAAAAATACGGTCGTGTGCATGAGGCCTAATTTGTCATGAATCGATATAAATCAGGTACACCCATATGTCATGCTGGCTGAGGTAATGTATGGAGTGGATTGCTGCATTGAGCCTGCTCCATAAGCGGCGGGTGCCGGCTGTATCATACAGCAGAAACCAGGCCACGATAACGGGGAATGGCAATTAGGGTGAATAGGACAAGGGATGAAAAGATCCCAGGTTCTAGCCCTCTAAAGCCTCATTCACACGTCAGTGTTTTTGTCAGTGATTTCCATCAGTGATTGTGAGCCAAAACCAGCATTGGAGCCTCCACAGACATAAGGTATGAGGGAAAGATCTGCACCTGTTCTGTGTTTAGAACCGCACCTGGTTTTGGCTCAAAATCACTGATGGAAATCACTGACCAAACACTGACGTGTGAATGAGGCATAAGGGGGTTAAAAGTTGTCACTGTAAAAGTAAAAAAAAAAAAAAAAGTATAAATCACCCCCCTTTTCCGATATTATATATATATTATATATAAAATATATAAACAAAAAAAAACATATTAGGTATCGCCTCGTTTAAAAATGTCTGAACTAATAAAATGTTAATAAAGATTTAATGTGCGCTGATACGTACCACAAAAATGGTACCAATAAAATCTAAATTTCGTCCCACAAAAAACAAGCTCTCATAGAGGGACCAAAATATACAACAGTTATTGCTGTCAAAAAGTGGTGATAGAAAGAAAATTTACATTTAAATAAAAAAGGTTTAAATTTTTTTAAAAGTGGTGGATAAAAAAAATTTAAGTTTGGTATTGCCGTATTTGTATTGATCCGCAGAATAAGGATGTTATGACATTTTCAGTGCCAAGTGAACACTGTGATGTCAAAACCCCGAAAACCTTGGCAGAATGGTATTTTTTTTTTTTTTTCAATTTAACCCCACAAAGAATTTTTTCCCATTTTCCAATAACACACATGGCAAATTGAATGGTGCGCTTAAAGGAACACTGTCACCTGGATTTTACTTACTGAGCTAATAACATCACCACATCAGTCCCCACGATTTACATTAAAATATACTAGTATTACTGCCCTGTGTCTTTTATTTTGTCTATAAAATCGATTTTATTAATATGCAAAGCACCTCAATAAGGAGCCCAAGGGGACGTCCCTCCGGCAGTTGGAGCCCAGCCGCGCCCATTACTTCGGAGCCCAGCACCGCCCCACTGCTAATTTATTCACTCCTCTTCGCCGACGTAATGTTTGTGCAGCGCCCGTAATCCCGCGCATGCGCCCTGGATACACATGTCAGCACCCAGGCGGTGTCCTGGCATCGGCCTCACAGAAGTCATTGTGCATGCGCCAGCTTTGCTCGACCCGGAAAGGAAGAGCGGAGCAGTGCGACTTTCCCGGACGGGCGGAGGACGGAAGAGCAGGAGCGGCCCCCTAAATTGGAATGCTGGGGGAAAAAAAGAAAATGCAAAACCAATAAGAGGCCCCATACTAAATGCTCTGAAAACATGTAAACAGTGAAGAACTTTCAAAAATGGACCGAGCATAAATATAAAAATTTACACATTCAAATTGTAAATGGCTTTGTTCTGTCAAATGGAAAAATACTGAAAGAACAGAAATGTTTTTTTAACACTGTAGACATTGATTCCTTTAAAAAAAAGAATGGTTTCCATATTCCAAGTGTAAAATCGAAAAGTATACAAATATATACTATGAACAGGATGGTATTTCATTTTAAACATATACTACAGTTAATACCAGATGGTTCGAACATGGTAGATGGATCAAACATGGCCGCAGGATTGTTGCCATAAGGGACAGGAGCCTGAAACCTAGTAGTTGCCATATAATATGTTGGCCAAACAGGAACTGTTGCTGGTATTGGGTTTGGCTGGTTGTGCTTATGCCAATTATTGCTGTTGTGGCCTGCAATCTCCTGAAAATGCCTATTTGTATGAAAATGACCACTATATACATGTTAACCTAATAATTAAAGTTATACTTACCTTTAACCCTTGCATCCTGAAACTACATATAAAGAGTACCTTGTGGCACAGCAGGTGACCGGCAGTTGGATCCAACAAACTGTTCAAAGAGGAGAGAAAAATGGCCATGGTGCATTCCCGGAGTAACACAAGAAGTTGCAAACCCATTTCTTCAACCCCAAACTCTCTCCTGCCCTACAGGTCGAAAATCCCTTCTTCTGCCATCTGCTTTCATCATATAATACCTATTATCTGTCTGCATCTTGTTCAAGTAAAACCAGCAAAAGATGAGGATGATCATCATGCGACCTGGCCCCCTTAGGGGTGCATAAAAAAATAATGATTTCCATATTCTACTACATACTACTTCCATAGTCAACTACATGGAAATGGAGGGACTATAGTACCAGTAACTTGGCCAGGTGCACGTTCAGCTTGTACGCTGTTGGATGAGTGCATGCATACTGCTGTCTTTTTGCAATCATCTCAGTGATCGATTGCTGTCAAAACAAGTAACAAGGAGAAGGAGGAGGAGGAGCATCAGGAGCAATAGTTGACATTGAAGCCCATGGGAAGGAACAACGAGCCATGACTGCTGGAGAGGGGGTGCAGGCCAGTGGGAGATGCAGCAGTTTTTTTTGAAGGTCCCAGGCAACTGGCTTTGGCCATAAGGTACTGTAACTATACCAGTAATATAACGGATTAACTATAAATGTCGCAGCAGTTGAACAAGATGCAAACGGCGATATGTTAGACCACCCTTTTATACTGCAGCACAGTAATTCTATATATAAACTAACAGATTAACTGGGAATGTGGCAGTAGTTGAACAAGATGCATATACCGTTATGTTAGACCACCCTTTAATACTGACGCACAGTAATTCTATATATAAAAGAACAGATTAATTGGGATTGTGGCAGCAGATGAAGAAGATGCACAAAACGATTACGCTCAACCTGCACTATCCCTGCAGTCTCCCTATGCTCTCCCTACAGTGTCTAAAAACTCTCCCTATGATCTCCATGCACTATCCCTATCCAATATTCTACAATTAAAAGCTTTCTGTGACACTATCCCTAGCGCTTACGTGCATTTCACGTCTCTCCCTAAGCTCAGCTCATAGTGAACTGGTGGAGACCGTGCGGGATGAGGCTTTTTATAGAGCTGTGACATCACAGAGGATGGCTATCTGAGGTTTGGCTAGCTGCATGGCATTATGGGTGATATCGTGTTTCCGGGCTTCTTACTTTCACTTTGTAACACTTGCAACAGCCAGGGCCGGATTAACGGAGGGGCTGATGGAGCTGCAGCTCCAGGCCCCTACCATAAAATAGGCCCATCTGCCAGCCAAAAGGCCAGTCCTCTGTTGTCAGCTGTCACATAGCACACAGACAATGCAGAGACGCTCACCTCACGCTGGCAGCAGGGAGCCTGAGGGAGGGACTCGGGAAGAGCGTAATATGATCCTAGAGTGGAAGCTGCTTCTGCCAGCCCCTCCCCTCCCCGCACACCAACCAATCAGAGCTGAGGCAAGGCAAGCACTAGCAGCTCTGAGTCGTCTGAGTAGTACAGGGAGTCTAAGAATAGAAATGAATCGAATGAGTCTCAGGTTAAAAGAATCTAAAGAGTTAAAAGAGCCGTGAGTCAGACTCTAGAACAGGTTACACTGAGGCTCTCAGCTGCTTTTGTTGCAGCAGTGATAAGATTAAAGAGGACCTTTCACTACAATAAAAAATGTAAACTAAGCATACAGACATGGAGAGCGGCGCCCAGGGATCTCCCTGCAGTTACTATTATCCCTGGGCGCCGCTCCGTTCTCCCGGTATAGGCTCCGGTATCTTCATATGTTCGGCTCAACTGGGTGGAGCCTGCCGGCGTCTCCTTCTCCCAAGCTGGAGTGCTGGCCAATCGCAGCGCTCAGCTCATAGCCTGAGAGGGGAAAAAAAACTCAGGCTATGAGCTGAGCGCTGCGATTGGCCAGCACTCCAGCCTGGGAGAAGGAGACGCCGGCAGGCTCCACCCAGTTGAGCCGAACATATGAAGATACCGGAGCCTATACCGGGAGAACGGAGCGGCGCCCAGGGATAATAGTAACTGCAGGGAGATCCCTGGGCGCCGCTCTCCATGTCTGTATGCTTAGTTTACATTTTTTATTGTAGTGAAAGGTCCTCTTTAAGGGACAGGAGCAGAGAGATAAGAGAAGTGACAGATGACACAGAGTTTAGATTACAGGTTGAATTAACCCTTTAGGATCAAATTGGCTTCTCAGGAGATATATATGGTAAAGGCATCTCATTCAGTAGCTATATAACTAAGGATGGGTTCACATCTCCTTTATGGATTCCGTTAAGTGGAGACTATTTTATTATCAGCCAGTGACTGTGTTAATAGTAAGGTTATCCATTCAGCACATAGTTTTCCCTGTGCGTGCATTCACATTTCACTTCACTTGGTTCGTTGTACTACTGTTAGTGTCAGACTGTTGTCACTGTGGGTAACAATGCACAACAGACAACAATGCACACCACAGTGACCGCTCCTGTCCGGCGTCAGCCTCAGCTTCCCTTCACTATCACTATAATCAATCACTCTTCCTGATCCTGACTCACTCATTAGAGAGCTGAAGAGCCGACTGAGTCAGCAGCAGCAAGTGAATCGGATGGATAGCATCTGCGCATGCGCACCGGCACCTAGAGTCTTCGGTTCACTTGCGAGTCAGCTAAGCAGTCAGTGACTCAGCAAGTGAACCGAAGATCCGATTCATGAACCGATTCATCTGAAAGATCCGAACTTCCCATCACTACTGAGGTCATATCCGGCGGGCCGCGGCATTACAGGAACAGCACCAGCTGCTCTGACGTCCTGCCGCCGGATATACGTCACAGGATATCCGGCGGCAGGACGTCAGAGCAGCTGGTGCAGTTCCTGTAATGCCGGCCCGCCGAATATGACTTCAGTGCGCCCGCGGTTATCCCTCCTGCACGCTGCGCTGTGTACAACCTGCTCAGCAGTTTCGACCAGCACACGGCCCACAGCGCTCAGCCACACCAGCCCGCGAGACAGCAGGAGCTTCTGGAGCAGGGCAGGTATCAGATAAACTCATCCAGTTGGAAGGGAGGGCAATCATAATGCTGTTATGATTTATGGACACAGCTCTCAGCATGCTTAGCCAGCCTTCTATCTGGCTTTGCATCTTGAGAGTCACAGTCCACAGGCTGTTTCTGAGCCAGATAGAAGGCTGGCTAAGCATGCTGAGAGAGAGATGTGTCCATAAATCATAACAGCACTATGAAAATTACTGTTTCTAGCTGCTGTTGTCCACAGTCCACAGCAGCTAGAAAACAGTAATCTTCATAGTGATGTTAAATGATCTCTATAGTGTCAGGAAAACAAAGCGGTTTTCCTGACACTATAGTGCCCTGAGGGTGCCCCCACCCTCAGGATCCCCCTCCCATGGTCCCCCTCCATGTTGCCAAGATAGACGCCAAATGAAGGGGTAGTTGCAGGAACAAAATACTTTAATTAAGTGTAATTAAGACACTGAGTGCAGTTCCATAAAAAGGCCCAGCAAAATCCTCAGCACCAGGCCCATGATGCTCTTAATCCAGCCCTGGCAACAGCCATTTTAGAAAAAAATCTGATTAGTTAACATGAAGCGCAAGGAAATTTGTCAAATTTTTCATAAACTTTGGATCGAATTCCCTTCGGATACTTCGATTCGCTCAACAGTTATGATAACCAAGCAAAGAACATTTCTGTGTTCTCTAACATGAATGAAAAACCAATGAAGAATGTGTGATTAGGGATGGAAAAATAACTGACCTGTGGTAAAATCACCGGATTCACTAACAATCTGGCCCAATTTACAGTAAGTCGATTACATCAGCCCACAGAGTGTGAATCAGGTCGTCTGAGAAGCGGTGCAGCCATCTTCTTTACAGAAGAAGAGCCCACGAATTGGTGGATCTGCACGGAAAAGATGAAAAGGAGGACACCAGATAAGTGTTCTGTATCTTCCACAGTTCTAAAACGCCGACATGCTACTTCTTAAATCATTGCGGTGTAAAAATACATGCCTATGTGAACTATGGAGTGTATTTCCCACTGGTATCAGTGGGAAACAGTTTCCAAAGCGAAAGAAGTCACATAAAATAAATGAACATTGAACGTGCCAAACTACGCTGTAGATTTTGCCATGTAAAAAGCAAAGCCTATAGTTTTACTCAGTTGACATTTCATTATCTCATGTAGCTCTCCTGCAGGCTGAGCTTTCACATCACTGCACCACTAGAGGGCACTCCTTTCTCTAACGAATATGTTGAAAACAGAGTTAGGGTGAGTTCACATCAGCGTTTTTGTATCCGTTTTTCAGCAGATCCGCTTTTTTAATAATGGATCCGTTGTAAAACGGATACTAACTAAAGCAATTTGTTCAGTTTTAAAAACGGATGCATTGCAAATATGCTTTTAAAAATCGGAAACGTTGGTTCCATTTTGTTCCCTTTTTGAATATTATAACAGATCCGTTTTTTTTTTTATGTTTTGGGTGGGTTTGTGTGGCAGGATCAGGTATATATTCTCCTTAGTTTTCAATGTCTTGTGAGCTGTGTGGTGTATGGTTAGTTGGGTGAGGTTTAAGCCATGTTACCAGCTCATCTTTTATTCGATTTGGAGTATGAGATATTGCATGGCCACTGGAGGAGGAGGAGACGTCGTGCTTCCAGACGCTTTTGGGTCATCCCATTAATTCGTCACGTATGACTCGTGGTGCTTTTACAGTTCTCTACCCGGAACTTCGCCAGCATCCCGATAAATTTAAGGATTATTTACGGATGTCTCCCGAGTCTTTTGATGATTTGCTGGGAAAATTGGAGCCTTCTCTTCAGCGTCAAAATACAAGATTTCGGAGATGTGTGTCTCCAGCAGAACGACTCATGGTGACCTTATGGTAAATGTTTAGCTTAATTTCTAAATGTATTTGTGAGTATTAAACTGTGTGCCTTTCTGATACCATAAAAATACAATATGTCCATGTATAAACTGTATACATATAAAAGGGGCATTTCATCTTGGATCATAGTTTCAGAGTACTCATTCCTGTATGGACAAGCCTAGAATCTTTCATAAGGTCTAGCATAAGATGCTATTTATCTGTCATCCACCGATCCCCCCCATAGCAGTGTCATGCCATCCACAGATGCCCCCATAACAGTGTCAGCCACAGACCCCCATAACAGTGTCAGCCACAGACCCCCATAACAGTGCCATCCACAGACCCGCATAACAGTGCCATCCACAGACCCCCATAACAGTGCTAGCCACAGACCCCCATAACAGTGCCATCCACAGACCCCAATAACAGTGCTAGCCACAGATCCCCATAACAGTGCCATCCACAGACCCCCATAATAGTGTCATTCACAGGCTACCATTAGTTCAAAGCCCACCAAAAGCACACCTCTTGGTTCAAATTTTTTTTATTTATTATTTTCCTCCTCAAAAACCTAGGTGCGTCTTATGGGCCGGTGCGTCTTATAGGGCGAAAAATATGGTAGATGTTTTCATATATTTAAGAATAATCGTTAGGAGATGGCTCACCTATTGTTCAGTATATGGAAAGGGTGCACCCACCAAAAAAGATTCACCCAATCTTTGTTAGTGTGTAGAAATTTGTTGTGATATACTGGGGCACACCTACATTCAGTAACACATGGGGACATAAATAACAAGTCCTAGATATATACAGTATAATAAATACATGATAGTTATAAAAGCACACTTTTGTTAACACTTGTATATAGTGATCGATCGGTACTGTGTATGCATCTGCAGTGGCGAAGAGGTGGCGATGCACACACAATATACCGACTATGTAAACTGTGAATAGAATAACACAGGTGAATGCTAATAGATGACTCGTAACTAGCAGCTAAAAAATGAACAGGTCCACTTGTGTAGTTCTTTTCTTCTTCTATCTGGAAAAAAAGCAAGTAAATGTACTATCGATTCATAGTCATATTGGTCTCAATTGACCTATTGCGATATTTAAAAATGGAGCACAAAGAATCTGAACTCGTACAGTCGTTATGTATCCGTGACAGATATTCTCCTGTTTCTTATTACCCAAGTGTAATTCTACTCACTGTTTCGTAGGAGTCCACCAACTTCAACGCATACACTGTGGCGTCCCACGTGTTGCGGAACTGAAAGACTTAGTTCACACTTCGCTGGCTCTCCCTGTGAGTAAGCTCTATGACGGTTCTAGGGATCTTCGGTAATCTGTTAAATCGATCGTGTGCCGATTTTTCGAGCGACAACCGAGGGTGTGTTAGTCGACAGTAGGGATAATTCCGATTCACTCGATTAAGATATTTCGAATCGCACTGTCTTACTCGGATCTGTGCTGCTCGTCTTTACATCGGCGTACCACGTGATTGCTAGGTCACCGATCCCTTTGCCTGTTGTTTTTATGTTATTACTGGAGTGCTCCAGAGATTAAGGGGTTGGAGAAATTACTTGTTTCCATGAGAAGACTTCATCATACGCGTTTCGGAGTTAACTGCGACTCCCTCCTCAGGGTGTTGTCTTTCTCATGGGTATGGTGAGTTTAAATACTTTTCCAAAGTTCGTTCCTAATTAAGCATTTTGTGTTGTGTCAAAAGTGTGGAATGGATCTATGTTCCGTTCTGATTTTTCTTTGTGCTTGGGTTGCTTGATTGTATTGCTGCTCGATATAGTTAATATCGCATAACATCAGAATAAATGGTCAATCTATCTCTTATTTCAAACATTTACATTTAATATCTTATTTATTCCATTGCGGTTTGACTGCGATATTGATGCGTTTTTCTCGCTAGATAGATTGTAGCTATATATAGTGCCTTCTATATAGTACCCATTATATAAGTGGATGGGTACAGAACACCTCAGAAAATATATATATAACCTTGATATATTTACCCATATATAATGTCTGTTTTCATTTATTTTTTATTTACCTATCTAAAATTCTATTGTTTCTTCCAGAGGTCTTCCATCAATGGGACCACTCCTCAGGAAGAAAAAATGGGGGACATCCAAACGGGGGTGGTCTTGGCTTGCGGTAAGAATACTTGAAAAGTTTAAAGATTCCTCAAAAAACACAAAGATTCCTCAAAAATTCCCTGTAAGATTCTTATAAAAATTCCTTGAAAACTCTTTAAAGAATTCTCCAAAAAATTCTCCATAAAAAATTCCCATAGAAAGTTCCTCTAAAAAACTCTTCAGAAGGTTTCTTAAAAGAAGGGGTTTTGACTAAAAAGTATATCTTTGATATAAAATATGCCTACTATCTTTTGGGTTTTTTGAAGAATATTTAAACTTTTCAAGTATTCTTACCGCAAGCATATTAAATGTACTCTAATTTGCTGCAGCCATATGGTCAGCGAAATTAAAGTGTTGAAAAGAAAAGGTATAATTATGGTTTGAGCTGGGCCCGCCGTATGGTAGAATGCGCCTTTGGATTATTGTACTCAAAATCGCGCAGCTTTATGCGCCTAATACAGCTTCTCCCAGACAATGTTAATAAAGTTGTAAAGGCATGTGTCATTTTGCACAACCGTTTATTAACAAAGGAGCCTTTTCCAACAGATGTAGAAACAGCTATGTCAACTGGCCAGGAAACTCAACACACTGGACCACGAGCTATAGCAGAAGTAAATGCCTTACGTCAGCGGTCCCCAACCGCCGGGCCGCAGCCCAGGACCGGGCCCTGGAAGATTGTTTGCCGGGCCATGGCAATCAGGGCCGCTTTTAACGTAGTACTAATGAAGCGCTTCCATTATGGAAGCGCATCATTAGTACTGGAGGACCAGGAAGCGGTGAAGGCTCTGTACTTATGCTTCCTGGTCATCAGCTTGGCTGTCGGCTGTGCAGGGCTACGCACAGCGTGAGGGCGCACTGTGACCTCACACAGTGCGCCGCGCCCGCAATAAACAGCCGACGGCAGGATGAAGAGGATCGCGATGGTGAGGAGCGGTGGCATCCAGGAGAAGGAGAGGTAATTGAGTTTTATTTTATTTGCGCTGATGGCTGGGGTCTGACATATGGCTGGGGTCTGACATGAGGGCTGATGGCTAACATAAGGGCTGGGGGCTGACATAAGGGCTGATGGCTGACATAAGGGCTGATGGCTGACATATGGCTGATGGCTGACATATGGCTGATGACTGACATAAGAGTTTATGGCTGACATGGGAGGCTGATGGCTGGCTGACATGGGGCTTATGGTTGGCTGACATGGGGTCTGATGGCTGGCTGACATGGGGTCTGATGGCTGGCTGACATGGGGGCTGATGGCTGACTGGCAATGGGGCTGATGGCTGACTGGCATGGGGGCTGATGGCTGACATGGGGGCTGAGAGATGACTGAAGGTTGGGGGTTTGATCTGAGGCATGGGGGGTCTGATCTGAGGTCTGATTAACATTGGGGGTCTGTTTGCTGGTCTGACCTGAGGTGTAATGGAAAATATTTTTTTATTATTGTTCTCCTCTAAAACCTAGGTGCGTCTTATGGGCCGGTGCGTCTAATAGGGCAAAAATACGGTACAGTGCAGCAGAGACCCTAGTCAGTTTATATAGTCGTTATATAGTGCTATAAATTTTAATATGCACCTTATGTTTTGTTATGCGCGTGAATCAGTCAGCGCCGACCAGCACCTCTTAAGCCCCACCCACCCCCTAGGCCCCACCCCAGAACCCCCCACCTGGTCCCTGGGAAAATTGTCTTGCATGAAACTGGTCTTTGGTGCAAAAAAAGGTTGGGGACCACTGCCTTACGTGATTCATTTTCACATTATTTTAGTTCGCCAGAGGGATCAGTACCCTGGCAAGAATTTATGTAATAATATTGAAAACTTTAATGTTTTGTTTGTTTAAAATTATGTGATAGTTTGCAGGGGAAACACATTGGTCAATGTGTCTTTATGTTATAAATCAGTTATAACATGTTTGACATTTATTTAGCACCCCTGGATTTGTTTGTCTCTACCTGTGAGCTTGATGACACAGACATGGAAAGCAGGAATTTGTTTTGTATGTTGGGTCTACCAGTCCTGTTTTTTAATAATAGCAGTTTTCCAGGGCCTGCTTTTTATGGAGTGAATGGTAGGTTGGCAGTGGGACCATTCACTCCATCTGGGGTTGTTTAAAAAGCTCCCATATGTGTCGTCTGATGTCACTAGGGATGAGCAAATCAACTTTGGATGTTTAATTTTAAGTTGACTTGCTGACCCCTAGATGTCACCATCGATGCATGTATGTGTTTTTATGTTTGTATTGTTAATGTATTTACTTTGTGCCAGAGTTAAGGCTTATGTATTATATGTATAATGTGTGAATAAAACACAATGTGTTACTTTCACAATTTGTAGTGTTGCTGCATTATTACTACCTGCATAACAGAGCCATTTTGGGTTTAAATTAATATGTATGGTAATAATTTACATATATTTTGAAGAACTGTATGGGAGACAGCTGAAGATTAACTTTCTTCACATATGTAGCCCAATACTACCCCATGGACATGTTTGTTTTACCAGCAGAAAAGCTTGGGAGGGATGCTAACATTAACCACTTCAAATCCGCCCATAGACTATAAACGTCCTATGGGTGGATGTTTATCTCTGAATGGACGTTTTGGAACGTCCATTCAGAGATGGCAGCTGCACACTAATCGAGAGAAGGCAGGGAAAGTTCCTGTCCCACCCGGTGGTCATGTGACTGCCGGGACCGGGAGAGAGCAGGAGCTGTCAGGTCTTCCATAGACCTTGATCATCCCTGCACTGAGGCTGTATAGTGCTGTATTATGCTGTACTTCCCTGTAACTGGGGCTACTATGTCAGTCTCAGTTACAGGAGAAATCAATAGTGAAAAAAAAAAAGTGAAGTTAAATGTCCCCCAGAAGACTTGTATGACCCTATAGGGGACGCAAAGTGTAAAATAAAATAAAAATATATACAAAAAAAAAAAGGTTGTACATGTAAAAAATAATAATTCCCAATTAAGTAATTTTAAAAAATGTTAAAAATAGAAATAAAAAAATAAAAAAATAGACATATTTGGTATTGCTGCATCTGTAACGACCGGCTCTATAAATATATCACATGATCCACCCCATCCGATAAACACCATAAAAAATAAAATATAAACAGTGCAAAAAAAAGCCATTTTTTGTCACCTTACATCGCAAAAATTGCAACACCGAGCAATCAAAAAGTCGTATGCCCCAAAAAATAGTACCAATCAAACCGTCACCTCATCATGCAAAAAATGAGACCCTACCTAAGATAATCGGTCACAAAATAAAAAACTATGACTCTCAGACAATAGAGAGACTACAATGTTATTTTTTTTGCTTCAAAACTGCTATTATTGTGTTAAAGTGAAATAAATAAAAAAAAGTAGTATTAAGTATCGCCAGATCCGTAACAACCAGCTCTATAAAAACATCACATGACCTAACCCCTCAGATGAACACCATAAAAAAGCTTTTTTTTGTCACCTAACATCCCATTAAGTGCAACACCAAGCGATCAAAAAGGTGTATGCCCCCCCAAAATAGTACCAATCAAACCATCACTTCATCCTGCAAAAAATGAGATCCTAACTAAGACAATTGGTCAAAAAATAAAAAGGCTATTGCTCTCAGACACTAAAACATCATTTTTTTGTTTCGAAAATGCTATTATTATGTAAAACTTAAATAAATAATAAAAAGTATACATATTAGGTATTGCCACGTCCGTAAGATCTGCTCTATAAAAATGTCACATGACCTAACAGCTCAGGTGAACGCTGTAAAAATAAATAAATACAAACTGTGCTAAAACAACAAATTTTTTGGTCACCTTGCCTCATAAAGTGTAATAATGAATGATCAAAAAATCATATGTACCCAAAAATGGTACCAATATAAACGTCAACTCTTCCTGCAAAAAATGAGCCCCTGCACAAGACGATCGGCAGAAAAATAAAAAAAATATGGCGTTCAGAAAATGGAGACACAAAAACAGAATTTTTTTTTTCAGAAATGCTTTATTATGTGAAACTGAAACAAACAAAGTAGACATATTTGATATCATTGCGTCCGTAACAACCTGCTCTATAGAAATAGCACATGATCTACCTTGTCAGATGAATGTTGTAAAAAATAAAAACAGTGCCAAAACAGCCATTTTTAGGTCTTAGATAACCCCTTTAACGATGCATGAATTCTAGTGTTGATCGAGCACCAAAGTGCTCGTGTGCTCAAGTAGAACACTTTGCAATGCTCGGGTGCTCTACAGAGCACAATGGAAGTCAATGGGAGAACACGAGCATTAAACCAGGCACCCCCTGCTCTGAAGACGGGAGGGTGTCGGGACTCTAGTTTGGCTTAGGAGTCCCTGCTCTGACTCCATATATAGCTATTATAGCTGAGTGGTTAAGTGCCTTGCATCTAATTCAGAAGGTCATGAGTTCAAATCCCGGCAGAAACTTTTCTGAAATACAGGCTAAATTAGATTTAAATACACGGGGGTGTCCCCAAGCACTGACTCCATATATTGACATAGCTATATATGGAGTCAGAGCAGGGACTCCTAAGCAGCGGACTCCCACAGAGGGATTTCCCCACTGGGTGGCCCCAAGCACTGGCTCCATATATGGACATAGCTATATATGGAGTCAGAGCAGGGACTCCTAAGTAAAGTTGAGCGGACACATGGATGTTCTGGTTCGGCCGAACTTCGGAAAAAAAGTTCGAGTTCGGGACCCGAACTTGACCCCGAACCCGAACCCTATTGAAGTCAATGGGGACCCAAACTTTTGAGCACTAAAATGGCTGTAAAAATGTCATGGAAAGGGCTAGAGGGCTGCAAATGGCATCAAAATGTGGTTAAGAGCATGGCAAGTGCTATGCAAACAAATGTGGATAGGAAAATGACAAATGTGGATAGGGAATAATCTTGATCTAGGAGGACGAGGTCCAAATGGAGTAGGAGGTTGAGGAGGCGGTGGATGTGGCGGTGTAGGTGGAAGCGGCGGTGTAGGTGGAAGTACACCCCAAAACATTGGGAAATATAACCTGTGATAACCCCCTGCAGTCATGCTAAACACACATTCAGACAATACACTGGCTGCAGGGCAGGCCAGCACCTCCAAGGGGTAAAGGGCAAGCTCAGGCCATGTGCCCAATTTGGAGACCCAGAAGTTGCAGGGGCTGACCCCTGTCAGTCAGTTCGTGTAGGCGTGTGCAAACTTACTGCCCCACCATGTAGCACGTCCCCGTGATGTTCACAATCCAATTTAATATCTGCTCTATCAACTTTCGATGTTCTTTTCTGCGCCTACCATGGTGATCACGGGTGGCGGGGAATCAGGGTTTCACGCCGGAGAGGGAGCATGAGAAAGAGAGACCACATCCAAGGGAGGATTAATTTTTTCAAATTTATATATAAAATTATAGAGTTGAATTATGGGACAAATTATTAAAGCATAAAAGTGTGACAACTTTTTAAAGTTTAAGCATTGAATGAAAGGATGTGGCGCGCATTAATTACTGAAGAATTTATTAAAATTTATTCCCTGTCAACTATGCAGAGCAGGAGTTTCTATCCGGCAAAATTTGAAAAATGTCACCTGACAATGTAATTGACGATTTTTTTTTGAATTTATGTTCCTGTCACCTATGTAGAGGTGCCCCAGTGACATCCACCTTCCATTTGGATATCTTCTCTATCAACTTTCGATGTTCTCTTCTGAGCCTACCATGTTGATCACGGTTATCGGCGAATCAGGGTTCCACGCCGGAGAGGGAGTGTGAGAAAAAGAGACCAAATTTAAGGGAGATAAATTTATAAAAAATTTTGGGGATCGAGCGGAAATGTAGTAAAAGCTGTTAAATTGCAAATGTGGGACAAATTACAGAAGCCCAAATGTGGGCCAGAAGAGTAAAGCTGATTTATGGGAAAAATTATTGAGGTTAAAATTTTGGACAAGTTACAGAAGCCCAAATGTGGGCCAGAAGAGTAAAGCGGAATTATGGGAAAAATTATTGAGGCGAAAATTTTGGACAAATTACAGAAGTCCAAATGTGGGCCAAAAGAGTAAAGCGGAAATGTGGGAAAAGCTGTTAAAGCGCAAATGTGGTACAAATTACAGAAGCCCAAATGTGGGCCAAAAGAGTAAAGCGGAATTATGGGAAAAATTATTGAGGCGAAAATTTTGGACAAATTACAGAAGTCCAAATGTGGGCCAAAAGAGTAAAGCGGAAATGTGGGAAAAGCTGTTAAAGCGCAAATGTGGTACAATTTACAGAAGCCCAAATGTGGGCCAAAAGAGTAAAGCGGAAATGTGGGACAAAGTATTGAAGCGCAAATGTTGGCCAAAAGAGCAAAGCGGAAATGTGGGACAAATTATTGAAGCGCAAATGTGGTACAACTTGTTAAAGTTTAAGCATTGAATCAAAGAAGGTGGCGCGCATCAATTAAAGAAGAATTTCAGAAATTTTATTCCCTGTCACCTATGCAGAGCAGGGGTTTATTCACGTCTAAAATTGTATAATGACAACCCAAGAATATAACAGAAAAATTTGTGAAATTTATTAACCTGTCTACTTGGTAGAGCAGGGGTCTATGACAGAAAAAAATAGTTTATTGTCACCTGAGAATGTTAAAGAAAAATTATTAAAAATTATTAAGCTGTCAACTAGGTAGAGGAGGGGTATATTACACCCAAAAATTGGTGAATTTCACCAGAAAATGTAACTGACAATATTTTTTTTTATACCTGTCTACTAGGTATAGCAGTGGTACATCACACCCAAAAATTGGTGAATTTCACCAGAAAATGTAACTGACTATTTTTTTCTTTATGTAGAAAGTATTGGGATGGCTCACCCTCCAAGTTGCAAGAAAAAGGGTGCTCCCCCTAAAAAGGTTACCCCAAACCTTTAAGGAGAAATCAAGTATGCAAATATGTAAGAGGGGCACACCTGCATCTGATTGACACCAAACGCTAATCGATGTTTAGTTTTAAAAAGTTATTAAATACAATTTAATATAATATGCGAAATATGGTACCTTATCGCTCTAAAATCATAAAATACATGCTTAAAATATAGCCATGCTAAGGGTTCATGTGTACTTCAATCTGGGATTTCAGTAGTGGATATAATGTCTATTTCAATACTACCGAGTCTCAGTTTATAAAATGATAGTGAATGCAGTCTCTGTGATAATCCGCAGTTTATCAGCGATATTTTCAATATAGGAATTTGCTGAGATAGAAATATTGTCCTTTGCGATTCATTGCATATAATCTTTCACAGTTATAGCTTAGTAGTGTTTAGCTAGTACACTGTGATAATATAATGGTTATGATAGATTACTCACTGTTTGGAAGCAGTAAAGTGTTCGGATTTTTGCACTTAACGTGGCGTCCCACGTATTATCAGCACAGGTAGTCGTACCTCCGATCAACTTTAAATGTGAGCTATAAATTTGCAAACAAGGAAACAGTCCGCTTAAGTGCCGGGGTAGGTGTATGGTTACACCCGCTTGAAATTTGTAGTAGCTTGATGTCTTTTTTCCCAGGACAAGACTGGACTTTCGTTTCTTTACGAAATATATTCGGATATTGTTGCAAATTGAGTAAAGATGCGCAGATAGTAAGCTGCGGTTTTTCTTCCTTTTGTAGAGACTTGTGTACACCGTGTTTTGGCCAGCATGTGCAAGGTGGCACGTCGCATATGAGGCGGTGAGCGGGAAGGCCGAAGTTACGCTGCAGCGCTGACAGGCGAGCAGCAGCAGGGTGAGAACGCCGAAAGCGCGCACAGATGGCCCGCACTTTATGCAGCAGCTCTGACATATCGGGGTAATTTTTAAGGAATCTCTGCACCACCAAATTTAGCACATGCGCCAGGCAAGGGATGTGCGTCAAACCGGCTAGTCCCAGAGCTGCTACGAGATTTCGCCCATTATCGCACACCACCAGGCCGGGCTTAAGGCTCACTGACACCAACCACTCATCGGTCTGTTGTTCAAGGCCCGTTCAAGGCCCGTTCACTTGAGGCTCACTGTCCCCCAAACAGATAAGTTTTAAAACTGCCTGCTGTCGTTTACCCCTGGCTGTGCTAAGTTGGTGGTGAAGGTGTTACGCTGACCGGAAGAGGAGCTGGTAGAGGATGAGGAAGCAGAGTAGGAGGAGGAAGCAACAGGAGGCAAACTGAAGCGCCCTGCAATCCTCGGTGGTGGAAGGACATGCGCCAAACTGCTATCCGCCTCAGGCCCAGCCGCCACTGCATTTACCCAGTGTGCTGTTATGGAGATATAACGTCCCTGACCGTGCTTACTGGTCCACGTATCCGTAGTGAGGTGCACCATGCCACAGATGGCGTTGCGCAGTGCACACCTGATTTTGTCCCCTACTTGGTTGTGCAGGGAAGGGATGGCTCGTCTGGAAAAGTAGTGGCGGCTGGGCTGGACGTACTGTGGGACAGCCACCGCCATAAGGCCTTTAAAACTATCCGTCTCCACCAGACGGAATGACAGCATTTCAAAGGCCAGTAATTTTGAAATGCTGGCATTCAGGGCTAGTGATCGCGGGTGGGTAGGGGGGTACTTCCTCTTCCTCTCCAGCATTTGGGAGATGGAGAGCTGAACGCTTCTGTGGGACATTGTGGAGATGCTTGGTGACCCAGGTGGTGGTGTTGCTTGAAGATCCTCTGTTTGCGGGGTGCCAGGTGGCACTGTCACTCCAGAGGTGGATAAAGAGGCCGAGACTACAGCAGAAGAGGAAGCAGGAGGAGCCAGAGACCTTTCTTGTTTTTTGAGGTGTCTACTCCACTGCAGCTAGTGCTTTGCACTTAAATGCTGGTCATGCAGGTTGTGCTCAGGTTGAGAATGTTTATGCCTCGCTTCAGGCTCTGATTTCACAGCGTGCAAACCACTCGTGTCTTGTCGTCAGCACATTGTCTGAAGAACTGCCACGCCAGGGAACTCCTTGGAGCTGGCTTTGGTGTGCTCGGTCCCTTGCTGCGGTGGGCAGTAGCAGCCGTACTGTCTAGAGGACGGCCGCTCCGCTTTTGCACCCTGCTCCCTCTTCTGCTGTGCTGGTGGCTCTGTGCGACCACCGCCTCTTCCTCCGAACTACATAGGTCACTTGCATGACCTTGAGTCCATGTTGGGTCGAGGACCTCATCGTCCTCCACATCATCTTCCACCCAGTCTTCACCCCTGCCCTCCACGGTCTGCACACTTTCAAAAGCCCCAGCAGTTGGCACCTGTGTTTCGTCATCATCCCAGACGTGCTGCGATGGTCCTCCCATGTACTCATCTTGAAAGATAAGTAGTTGGGCATCGGTGCACTCTCTTCCACTTCTGGGGCAGGGCTAGGTGCATGGACCTGGGAAACCCTGCTAACAGAGTCATCAAAAAGCAGAAGAGACTACTGCATGACTTGGGGACTGCTTGGCTGATGTGCAAGGGGGTGAGGTGAAAGACTGATGGACATCGGCTGCAGGTGCCAACTGTGGTCTTTCAGCATGAGACTGGGTGGGAAACAATGTGAAGGAACTGGAGCCACTGTCAGCAACCCAATCTACTATCGCCTGTACTTGTTTAGGCCTCACCATTCGTAGAGCCGCATTAGGCCCTACCAAATACCGCTGCAGGTTCTGTCACCTACTCGCACCTGAGGAAGGGGTTTCACTTGTGTGTGTAGCTGGCACAGATCGACCACGTCCTCTCCCTGCAACAGGAGCTCTACCAGCAGCACCACGACCTGGGCCACGTCCCTTATTTAACGCTCTCCTCATATTTCTCAAATTTAGGATCTTGCCCTAAATGGGTGTTTAATTAATAGTAGAATAGAACGACAGTATGTACAGGGTGCATCTCACACGCCCTGAACCAGACTAGGCCTCAATTAAATTTGTTTGCCAAAAATAGCTGTATTTCAAATACCTGAATAAAACCACTGTATTTAAAGGGTGTATCTCACAGGCCCTGAACCAGACTAGGCCTCAATTAAATTTGTTAGCCAAAAATGCCTGTATTTCAAATACCTGAATAAAACCCCTGTATTTAAAGGGTGTATCTCACACGCCCTGAAACAGACTAGGCCTCAATTAAATTTGTTTGCCAAAAATGGCTGTATTTCAAATGCCTGAATAAAACCCCTGTATTTAAAGGGAATTTCAAATGTCTTGATGATGTAAGGGCGCAACAATTGTATATTTTGGCCCATTAAGGGTGTTTTATTAATAGAAGAATATAAGCCCTGTATATACAGGGTGTATCTCACATGGCCTGACCCACACTAGGCCTCAATTAAAGATTTGTGCTCCAAATGGCGATATTTAAAATACCTGAATAGAACCACACTATGTAAAGGCTGTATCTCACAATGACATATGCAGCAAAGGCTGCAAAATAAACTTTTTTTTCCCCCAAACGGGTGTTAGTTTAATAACTGAATATGACAACAGTATATAACCCTGGAATTTCAAACGTGCTGATGCTGCAAGGCCTGAAAAATTTTGTATTTTGCACAAAAAAAGGTGTTTTATTAATAAAAGAATCAAACCCCTGTATTTAAAGGGTGTATCTCACATGCCCTGAACCAGACTAGGCCTCAATTTAAGATTTGTGCACCAAATGGCGGTATTTCAAATATCTGAATATAACCCAAATATATAAAGGGTGTATCTCACAATGACATATGCAGCAAAGGCTGCCAAATAAACTTTTTTTTGCCTAAACGGGTGTTTGTTTAATAACTGAATATGGCAGCAGTATATAACCCTGGAATTTCAAACGTCAAGATGCTGCATGGCCTTAAAAATTGTGTATTTTGCACAAAAAAAGGTGTTTTATTAATAAAAGAATCAAACCCCTGTATTTAAAGGGTGTATCTCACACACCCTGAACCAGACTAGGCCTTCTTTTAATTTTGTTTGCCCAAAATGGCTGTATTTCAAATACCTGAATAGAACCCCTGTATATACAGGGTGTATCTCACACGCCCTGATCCACACTAGGCCGCAATTAAATTTGTTTGCCCAAAATGCCTGTATTTCAAATACCTGAATAGAAGCCCTGTATTTAAAGGGTGTATCTCACACACCCTGATCCACACTAGGATGCTATCAAAGAATTGTACCCAAAATGGCTTTTTTTCAAATAACTGAATAGAAAGACAGTATGTAAAGGCGGTATCTCACAATGACATCTGCAGAAAAGGCTGCCAACTAAATTTTTTTTGCCCAAACGGGTGTTTGTTTAATAACTGAATTTGACAGCAGTATATAACCCTGGAATTTCCCACGTGCTGATGCTGCAAGGCAAAAAAGTGTGTTTTTAACCCCTTAGGGACGCATGATGTACCGGTACTGCATGTTTCCCGAGTCCTTAAGGACCCATGACGTACCGATACGTCATGGGTTTAAAACGCGATTGCGGCGCGGCGGGGGTTAATCAGAACAGGATGCCCGCCGTCATTCAGCGGGCATCCTGTCACAACGCCGGGGGGGTCATGTGACCCCCCCGTATCGGCGATCGCCGCAAACCGCAGGTCAATTCAGACCTGCGGTTTGCGGCTTTACCTGCAGTTGCGGCAGCTGTGCGGCGGTGCCATCGGGTCCCCATGCGGCTGCAGGGGGGGCCCGATGGCATGGAAGGCAGCGCGATGTCTAAGGAAGGCATCGTGCTGCCTTCCGGTGAAGAGCCTGTGAGATCCAGCCCCCTGGATCTCACAGGCCGGAAGCTGTATGAGTAATACACACAGTATTACTCATACAGCCAATGCATTCCAATACAGAAGTATTGGAATGCATTGTAAAGGAATATACCCCCCAAAGTTCAAGTCCCAAAGTGGGACAAAAAATAAAGTGAAAAAAAAGTTGAAAAAAATAAAGTTTCCCCCCCCCAAAAAATTACAAGTTTCAAGTAAAAATAAACAAAAACGTAATTTTCCCCAAATAAAGTAAAAAAAAAAATGGTAAAAAATAGGGGGGGAAAAAAAGTATACATATTAGGTATCGCCGCATCCGTATCGACCGTCTCTATAAAAATATCACATGATCTAACCCCTCAGATGAACACCATAAAAAATTTCAAATAAAAACTGTGCTAAATAAACCATTTTTTGTCACCTTACATCACAAAAAGTGTAATAGCAAGCGATCAAAAAGTCACACGCACCCCAAAATAGTGCCATTAAAACCGTCATCTCATCCCGCAAAAATCATACCCTACCCAAGGTAATCGCCCAAAAACTGAAAAAATTATGGCTCTCAGACTATGGAAACACTAAAACATGATTTTATTTTGCTTCAAAAATGAAATCATTGTGTAAAACTTACATAAATAAAAAAAAGTATACATATTATTAGGTATCGCCGCATCCGTGACAACCTGGTCTATAAAAATATCACATGATCTAACCTGTCAGATGAATGTTGTAAATAACAAAAAATAAAAAAGGTGCCAAAACAGCTATTTCTTGTTATCTTGCCTCACAAAAAGTGTAATATAGAGCAACCAAAAATCCTATGTACCCTAAACTAGTACCAACAATACTGCCACCCTATCCCGTAGTTTCTAAAATGGGCCACTTTTTTTGAGTTTCTACTCTACGGGTGCATCAGGGGGCTTCAAATGGGACATGGTGTCAAAAAAACCAGTCCAGCAAAATCTGCCTTCCAAAAACCGTACGGCATTCCTTTCCTTCTGCTCCCTGCCATGTGCCCGTACAGCGGTTTACGACCACATATGAGGTGTTTCTGTAAACTACAGAATCAGGGCCATAAATATTTATTTTGGTTTGGCTGTTAACCCTTGCTTTGTAAACGGAAAAAAATTATTAAAATGGAAAATCTGCCAGAAAAGTGAAATTTTTTAATTGTATCTCTATTTTTCATTAATTCTTGTGGAACACCTAAAGGGTTAACGACGTTTGTAAAATCTGTTTTAAATACCTTGAGAGGTGTAGTTTCTTAGATGGGGTCACTTTTATGGAGTTTCTACTCTAGGGGTGCATCAGGGGGGCTTCAAATTGGACATGGTGTAAAAAAAAAACAGTCCAGCAAAATCTGCCTTCCAAAAACCGTACGGCATTCCTTTCCTTCTGCGCCCTGCCGTGTGACCGTCCAGCGGTTTACGACCACATATGGGGTGTTTCTGTACACTACAGAATCAGGGCCATAATTATTTAGTTTGGTTTGGCTGTTAACCCTTGCTTTGTAAACGGAAAAAAATTATTAAAATGGAAAATCTGCTAAAAAAGTGAAATTTTGAAATTGTATCTCTATTTTCCATTAATTCTTGTGGAACACCTAAAGGGTTAACAAAGTTTGTAAAATCAGTTTTGAATACCTTGAGGGGTGTAGTTTATAGAATGGGGTCATTTTTGGGTGGTTTCTATTATGTAAGCCTCGCAAAGTGACTTCAGACCTGAACTGGTCCCTAAAAATTGGGTTTTTGAAAATTTCAGAAAGATTTCACGATTTGCTTCTAAACTTCTAAGCCTTGTAACATCCCCAAAAAATAAAATATCATTCCCAAAATGATCCAAACATGAAGTAGACATATGGGGAATGTAAAGTAATAACTATTTTTGGAGGTATTACTATGTATTATAGAAGTAGAAAAATTGAAACTTGGAAATTTCCAATTTTTTACAAAATTTTCGTAAATTTGATATTTTTTTATAAATAAAAATAAATTTTTTTGACTTCATTTTACCAGTGTCATGAAGTACAATATGTGACAAAAAAACAATCTCAGAACGGCCTGGATAAGTCAAAGCGTTTTAAAGTTATCAGCACTTAAAATGACACTGGTCTGATTTGCAAAAAATTGCCAAGTCCTTAAGGTGAAATAAGGCTTTAAGGGGTTAAGGTGAAATAGGGCTGAGTCCTTAAGAGGTTAAAAACCCAGAAAATTATGCCTGCATTTCTAGCTTAAATTGCACACTGACTAATCCAGATGTTGCATATTGCCAAAAAAGTGTTTTTTTGGTAGCAGAATATGAAAGCTGTATATATTAAACTTGAATTTAACACTTGCAGATCTGGAAAATAGTGTTTTTTTGGCAAAAAAGTGTGTTTTTAAAAACCCAGAAAATAATAGCTGTATTTCTAGCTTAAATTGCACACTCACTAATCCAGATGTTGTATATTGCCAAAAAAGTGTTTTTTTGGTAACAGAATATGAAAGCTGTATATATTAAACTTGAATTTAACACTTGCAGATCTGGAAAATAGTGTTTTTTGGCAAAAAAGTGTGTTTTTAAAAACCAAGAAAATTATGGCTGTATTTCTAGCTTAAATTACACACTGACTAAGCCTGCAAATGCACCAAATGTTGTAAATTGCAAATTTTTTAGATTTTTTTAAAGCTTGGATTTCAATGTCCCAAAAGCTCAGATGCAGTGCTGGTGCACTGAGCTTGCATAAAATGGCCACCGCCGCCGCCCACCTAACTGACTTCTAAATTTTTTTTTTTTTTTCGCTCACTGGGCTCAGGGCAGGATAAAAAAATTGTGTCCTGCACCCACACAACACAATGTATGTAGATCACTGAGTTAGATTCACGTTTTGAGCAAAGATTCTCTTCTATTCTCTTCCTAAAATCACCAGCAGCATCCTCTCCTTACACTAAGCACAGCAGAGTGACGTGCAGCGCTACGGGACTCCAGCTTATATAGAGGCTGAGTCACATGCTACACTGGCCAATCTCAGCCATGCCATTAGTAGGCATGGCTGTGATGGCTTCTAAGGGCACAGAGTTAAACGCTTGGTGATTGACTGCTCTGCAGCCTTTCAAAAAGCACCAAGAAAGTGCTGATCACTGAACCCGAACCCGAACTTTTACTGAAATGTTCGGGTTCGGGTCTGGAGTCCAAAAATCCTAAAGTTCGGTACGAACCCGAACTTTACAGTTCGGGTTCGCTCAATCCTACTCCTAAGCCGCGGACTCACACTGAGGGATTCCCTCACTGTACAGCGATCTTCTGCATAGAAATAGAGGCTAAATTAGATTTCAATACACTGACTCGAGCATCGCGCTCAAACACACGCGGTGTTCGGCCGAGCATGCTTGCTCAACACTAATGAATTCCCGTAGTGTGGACCTATGTCTATATTGTGTGTCCTTATTTTTAACTTAGACCTTCACACATTATTTTTTGGGGATTAATAATGGGCAACATAATTGTAAAAATAATTTTTTTATTATCAATTACATTATTTTCATGTAATATTTAAAAAAATAAAAATAATTAAACAGCCATCTGACCATATAAATGTATAGATAAATAATGACACAGAATATTTAAATTAACAAAACATAGCTACAGTGGCCGGGACCCCCTGTCGGGATCATCAGGCTGGAGTAAGGAGCTGAAAAAAGATTCCTGACCATGAGAATAATCTGCGGGAGGAGGGGGAGTGTAAAGGGAAGAGCACACTGAGAGCACAGGGCCAGGAGTTGATAGAGGAGAGGAGGGAGTAAGCAAATATAAAGTCTGATGGGGATGGGGTACGGGAGTGGGATGGGGGATGGGAGCTGGATGGGGGATGGAAGATGGAGGTGGGATGGGAGATGGAGGTTGGATATGAGATGGAGGGGGGATAGGAGTGGGTGGAGGGATGGGTGTGTGATGGGGATGGGTGTGTTATCGGGGATAGGAGTGGGATGGGGCATAGGTAGGCGTTTGAGGCAGGGATTGGTAGGGGGGGGGCAGCGCAGGCAATTCTCTATGGTTTGGACAATGGCCGACCAGCAGCCAGGAAGAAGTTGGGGACTAACCTGGTCCAGCAATGGAGTTAGGCTTAGGAGGAACCGACCATTAGGATTAAGGCTATCAGGCAGCCACGCCCCCTCCAGCCACTGGATGTGAGCTTAAAGCTCCTCCCGAGTCCTAGTGGTCTGATCATCCAATCTGAGCAAGCAATCCCGAATGACTCTTGCTAGATTAGCCTCAGACTCCATTTATCTTCTCCTACCTGCTCGGCGTCTAAGATCTATATTTGAAAATGCAGAAATTATGTAGGCTCTTTCAGTACCCGCTGAGCCTTGGCTAGCAGGTAGGGGATCCTCATTCTCCCTAACTTCTTCCTGTGCAACAGAGGGCCCGGCAACTGGCTCCACATGAGATTTGGATGGTGCCTCCCTCTGCTGAGCCTCCTCTCTGCTTGTATATGTTCTATAAAAGGAGACAAAACACAATTATTAGTGACACTGCACCATCAAATGTTACATGTTTGCACATTTCACAAGGAAAATATGTTGACTATTACATTGCTAATTGTGTATTGGCATGAAATGGACTTGATGATATTCTGTGTAAGGTTATCTGAATGTAAAATATTTTTAAAGGCATAAACTTATGCAGCCTACGTGAATAAATATATTTTGTAAGTTGATAATAAATTTTACATAAACATCACTAGCGTCAATACACTGCATACTCAGGCGATCATTCTCTAACCCATGGCTGTCTATCCCGTTAGAACATAGATATGACCAATACACCATGGTGTACTAAAGATAAAGGCCAAATCATACTAACATCCTAACTATCATGGCTGGCCGGGTGTAATATACTGAATGAATGTGTGTCCAAAATTGGCAACCCGTTAGCCCCTCCTCCAGTCTGCTGCACCCATGTATTTGCGATCACTCTGGAATGTGGTCATATGAGCACAATCAGGGATGGGTACTATATATAACCCACCTCATGGATCCTACAAGGAAAACTTATAAACTCATACACTGAGTATTAAAAACAATTATAAGGGACAACCAGTCTGTTATAAATACCCTTACAATACATAATGTAAACAGACTGAACAGGCCAACAAAGATCCAACAGCAATGTTTGATATTACAAAAGTCAGTTTCTTATCAGCTTTTAGGGTCAAGCATTTTGATTGTAATTGCGAGCAACATTGTTGCTACTTAGTGTCTATTATTTTTTTTTGTGAATCGAACATACCTTCTTAGCTCAGCAGAGCACCGGAGGAACTGGAGAGCCCTCTTATATCGATAGGGACAAGTGGTCCCTGCTACGGATCCGCTGGGGGCCAACCGGGCCTTATTGAGGTCCCGTATAAATCTGTCACGGATTGACCTCCAGCAGGTTCTGATGAAATCTCCTTTGAAGACATAAAGAACATAGCATTAGAGAAACATGATTAAGAAGCATGATTGTTAGGAGTTGGTAATATGAACAATTTCTTTTTTCAAGTAATGCGGGAAACTACACATATCACACTATCAAACACATTAGTAAAAATGTTAAAACAGGTTCTACTTGACGAAAAGGTTCTACTTGACGAAAATACGGACCAATACTTACAATCATCCTTATTAAATGGCATCATATTACAAAATCAAAACAGATTTGTAGTATTTGGATTGTGACTGTGTGAGACATGTTAAAATACAAAAAATGACATTAAATAATTTATCCTACTTGGGGCTCGTAGTATGATTGTGGACAAATTTGCAAATAGCTGCAATCATTGCAAACTAGCGTTCAGGGTCCTTTACATGGCCAACACATGGAGAAGCTCATGGACTATTAGTGTTCAGTGTAACACTATCTCCCCCAAATTTTTTGGGGAAAATTAGACACACATTAGATGCTGAATGTGTAAAATGTGTTGTCATCCTGTCCTGGTTATTTTACACCATCAACCAAACTACGTGTTTAACTCCTGAAGATTCAGCCAGGGAAACATATGCTTGTGGAAACCAAACTAATATGTGTCACAGCAATGGGCATAGCAATTGCTCCTCAACATAGAAGCCGAAGGAGATTGTGGGATGGGAAAGCATTTTTTTTTTTTACTTGGATAAGAATGATACTATTGTGTCGAAAGAAATCAACATATATGGATATTACCTTCTTTCATTTATCATGGTCCAAGGTTAGGTTATTTACAATGGTCGGAATGTTTTCAAAAATCTAATGCACCATTTTAATAACAATTAAAACGGTTCACATCGGACTTTCCAAACATTCAAACATTGGATCATTAGCTACTCTAGATATTTCTGCCCAACACTGAGATGCTAACAATCCAAATAGCCTGTGTGAATAATAATGTTCTTCAGTAGTTGTTTGGAAAAACACATCTACATTTGGGAGCGGTAAGCAATCTGTCTCAGAGTCGTTTTAATATAGATGAAACTACTATTCAAGTGTTGTTATACAACAAGGAGGCCAATGTATTACACAAAGATGGAACAATTGCCCTAAATAAAAAGTCAAAGGTCACATGTATAATTCATCTTAAGGTTTATACAAGTGTGAAAATGCAAATAAGAATGGGGCCTGCAAACACATGTTCTTCTTAACAATAATGTCTATCATTACCTGATTTCCATGGCCATTGTCCTATTTGTATTTAAACATTATACCGTACCTGTAGTTGTATAGCAGGTAAAGGTATAATATTTATCCAAGTACACTGGCTAATCCAAGACAATCAACGTGAAATGCTAAATGTTTGCGGATCTTTCAAAATACAAAAAATTTTTTGATAAATATGACATCACTCACCACAAACCGATTGTGTCCGACTGGATAGAGTCCCCCAATCAGGCATGATGGCAATAAAGACCTCTTCCCAGGCGACGGGTGGCCATGTGATCTGCATGGAGCCAATCAGACTGGTCCCACAGAGATGGTCTTTCTTGTACCAATTGTATTAGTTGTTCACCCTCTATGTAGGGAAGCATGACCTCCTCCTCCTCCAGCTCCTCATCCAACCTTGTGTTGGAACCCTGTAATATAAATTAGAAATAAACACAAATTCAAGGCCTAATCAATACATAACCATCAAATTGATTTGCCAGTATGTGACTCTGTTCCATAGACGTGTTAATAAGCCAATTGTGGGCAGGAGGCTATATCACTATATTTTAACTAGATATGAAACTTCAGTTTGTTGTAGTATTGCTATCACACCTTCAGGGGAGACATGTCGCAAACATTTCTACTCATTTGGCAAAGATGCTGAGCACATGATAGTTATGTCTCATTCCGAGGGCCGTAGTGTTTGTTGTTTGTTGCATTTGGCAATTATCCTACCTCACATGGCTGCAAAGATAATAAAAACTGAAATATGTGGATTGACATTTTTCATAACATTAGCACATGCTCTATCTTTGCCTTTGAGCCACAGACCCATTAACACAGATGCGGACAATTAACGTCGTGCTGTGCGCAAGCTTTTGGGGCCCATTGAAATGAAGGTTCCCCAACTATTGCCAAAAATATAAGGACGGATGTGCACTCCTTCATACAACTGTCTGAATGAGCCATTTTTTGTCTAATTAGCCTCGTGAGTCTGGAAACATTTGGACAATACAAGCAAAATACACTAGGGAATGACACTTACAGCCTGTCGACCCCTTACGGCCACGGCCACCACGTCCTCTTCCTCTACGCCTGCCACCACGCCCTCTTGGTGCTCTATCTCCAGCTGATTCCACAATTGATTGGGAGGTGCCCTAGAAAAATGGACAACAATAATATAAAAACCACATGGACAAGTAGGGTAGGCTATACACAGAATATTGTAGCATTTACAATACAGGTAACTAACTGCATACAGAAGAATGTTGTCACTGGAACACAATCTCGTCCGCTACATGGCCAAATCCTTTTACATGGCCATAGTGACCTGTTGCACATGTGTGTCTGTTCTAGAAGTATTCTAGTGTCAGTGGCCAAGATAGGCACAAACTTGTTATTTCTCTGTCCAGGACTACCATAATGAATCAATAGCATAGTCAACGGTCATGGCTACATAAAGAAAGAAGCAGCAGTGGTACTATTGCACACAGTTTCCTGATTGCTAGAGCTGACATCAAATAAGCGTCCACACTGTGCTAGGTAAAACACTATCATGTGCGTATTATATACTAAAAAGTTGTTTGCACTATAAACAGTTGATGTAGGAACAAGTTTAACCCTTTCTACCCTGGCCCAGTTTTCACCTTCCTGGCCAAGCCATTTTTTGCTAATCCAACATGTGTCACTTTATGTGGTAATAACTTTAAAAATCTTTTACTTATCCATGCCATTCTGAGATTGTTTTCCCGTGACACATTGTACTTCATGATAGTCATACATGTGAGCCAATATATTTCCAGTTTATTTAAGAAAAAATCCAAAATTTCCATAAGGATTAATATACATTTGCTTTTTGCAAAATGTATATTTCTCTGCTTTGAAAACAGAAAGTAATACTGCATAAAATATTTATTAATTAACAGTGCCCATATGTCTACTTTATATTGGCATCATATTGTAAATTTTTTTTTGGCGGGGAACGCTAGAAGGCTTAAAATTGTCGAACATTTCAGGTCTCAAGTCACTTTGTGGGGCTTACATAGTGGAAACCCCCCATAAATAAGGCCATTGTATAACTACACCCCTCAATCTACTCAAAAATAATTTTACGAACTTTGTTAACCCTTTAGGTGTTTCACAAAAATTAAAGGAAAACGTAGATGAAATGCTCCTATGTCAATTTTTGGGGCGATTTTCCATGTAAAATTTTTTTTTTTACGTTAACACATCAAGGGTTAACAGCCAAAAAAAAGTGAATATTTATTACCATGATTCTGTGGGTTACAGAAACACCCCACATGTGGTCGTCAACTGATGTAAGGGCACACGGCAGGGCGCAGAAGGAAAGAAACCCCATATGTTTTTTGTAAGGCAAATTTAGCATGACTGGTTTTTAGATGCCATGTCCTATTGTAAGCCCCCCTGATGCACCCTTACAGTGGAAACTCACAAAAAGTCACCCCATTTTGGAAACTAGGGGATAAGGTGTCAGGTTTAGTAGTACTATTTTGGTGCACATATGATTTTTAATAGCTGTTTATAAAAAAATTGCGATGCTAGGTAACCAAAAAATGGCTGTTTTGGCATAATTTACATCATTCATCTGACAGGGTAGATTATGTTCTATTTATATACAGCAGGTTATTACGGACGCAATGATATCAAATATGTCTACTTTGTTTGTTTGTCTACTTTAGTTTTACATAATAAAGCATTTGACAAAAAAATTATGTTTTACTGTCTTCATAGTCTGAGAGCCATAGCTTTTGTATTTTTGGACCGATTGTCTTAGGTAGGGTCAAATTTTTTGTGTGATGACGTGACGGTTTGACTGGTACTCTTTTGGGGGGCATATGCCTTTTTAATCGCTTAGTGTTGGAATTTTTGTGATGTAAGGTGACCCAAATGGCTTTTTTGGTTCCTTTTTTTATTTTAAATTTGTTATGGTGTTTATCGGACGTGGTGGATCATGTGATACATTTATAGAGCTGTTAGTTACGGACGTGCAAATACCTAATATGTGTGTTTTTTCTTTTGTGTTCTATTTTTTTTTATAAAATCAGGGAAAGGGGCATTTTCTTAGTTTTTTTAACATTAACCAATTTTTTAGGGTAAAAAAAAAATATGTGTCACAACTTTTTAGCGTTTTACCTTATTTCTGACTTTAACTTTTGGGGGTGTGATCCCCTCTGCAATGCATTGCAATACATCTTTATTGTAATGCATTGCCTGTTAATGTATTAGGCTAGGTCTACACGACGACATGTGTCCTACATTTGTGTGAACTCTAATATACTAATATACAATGCACAACATTGCTCCAGAAAGTTACAGTACGGTTACTTGTGACATTAAAAGTATGAGATTAGAAGGAGTTAAAACACTCAATGCAAGTGTGTACACAAACATATTGCGGTAAAAATAACTAGGCACAATATAATATGTGTTGTCTACATGTATAATAAAATGTGTAGAGAGAAGGAGTAGTGAAGGCAGGGAACCTAAAAAAGCGAACAAAGAATGATGATATGTGTGTGCAAGATGAATTAATACCAATTTTATAAATGCTGGACAGCTCCTGGATGGTGACTATAGGTGCTGCATACACTCACAGTGTCTAAAATGGCCGCTTTTATATTTCCTGTCAGGTGATTAGCTCCATTTCCTTTAATCACTAGAGAACTCAGAAAACATGGTGTCTTTATTTAGAGAAAAATGCATTATTAAACAGAAAGGATAACGGAAAACACACAGAATACAATCCGTTTTACGCCGTCTCACATAGACTTACATTATGTTTTGACAACGGATCCGCTATTTACATAACGAATGCGTTATATGTAATGGAAAAAAAAATCCTGCAGACAGGACTTTGGTCTCCGTTATAAAAACGGATCCGTTACGGAAATGACCATACCGCAAGCAAACGTAAGCATTTCCATAACGGATCCGTTACCATTGACAATTATGTAATTTTAAACGGATCCGTTTCTTTGCGTTATTTTACTGAAAATAACGGAAAGCCATAACGGAATCTATAACGCTGATGTGAACTCACCCTTAATAATTACTGTATAGATATAGATATATAGAACATTTACAAACACTTTACTTTCATTGTAAAAAAAAAAGAAAGCGTGTCGTATACATAGGCTGAAGCTGTGATGCAGCACCATCGGTTTATGAATCTGTAAATGAAAAGATAGCCTACTAAACCTGCACGTTCCACTAAGGCCTCACGCACAGAACCGCATGTATTTTGTGGTCCGCAATCTGCAGATCCGCAAAATATGGATGCCATTTGCATTTTTTTACACACTCACTGACTTTAATGGGTCTGTGGACTGCATTTTCCTATACAGAATAGTACAGTTTGTTTGATCCGTGTGCCATCCACATCCGTGTGTTTGTTCCACAAATTATACAACAAGTCCTATTCTGGACTGCAAAAAACTGGGTAGATTATTTAACAAAGTACCCAGTTTAGGCGAATTTAGGCGAATTTCACACTAGTGTTTTTACTGGATCCAGCAGGGTTTAGAAAAAACGCTTCCGTTACTGATAATACAACCATCTGCATCCATTATGAACGGATCCTGTTGTATTATCTTTAACATAGCCAAGACGGATCCATCATGAACTCCATTAAAAGTCAATGGGGCTCCGTTTTCTATTGCAGCAGATTGTGTCAGAAAAAACGGATCTGTTTGCGGTTTGCTCTCCGGTATAGAAACGCAACTAAACGGAATGGAATGCATTTTGGAGCATTCTGTTCTGTTCAGTTCAGTTTTGTCCCCATTGACAATGAATGGGGACAAAACTGATGCGTTTTTTTTTCCGGTATTGAGCCCCTATGACGGATCTCAATACCGGAAAACTAAAACGCTAGTGTGAAAGTAGCCTTACTATTGCAGATTCATCAGGTGGCTGCAGTGGCGTTGCTAGGGCTGGTGTCATCCGATGCGGTAGAAAATGGTGTCACCCCCTCCCCTTTTTTAGCCATATATGGGGGCTATTGGAGTGCTACTGCCGTAGGGGGGCATCCATTAGCTCAGCAGACCCCCCCAAAGCTTAGAGCCCCAGCACCCCCTTTCCCCCTTGCTGGCAGCAGCTCACCTAGGTCAGGTGCACTCCACTTTCGCTGGCTGGCTGACCGAGACACCAAATGCTGTTCAATTTCTTCTGGTGACCGCTTCTTCATGTGGTCATTGTGTTCTGACCTGTGCGGACAAGTCACATAGGGGTCGTTCATCAAGCTCCGCCCTGCCTCTGCGGTGCTGCTGACGTCCCTTCACGTCCTTCACTGTGCCTGCTGACCGACCCAAGCGGTTAAGGGGGGAGGGGGGGTTGGATAGTAAACAGACCGCTGACGTGGGGGGGGGGGGCTAAGCAGACAACCTAGTGCCGGCAGCCTATCAGAGGAACAGGGAAGGGACACGCCTCTCCCTCCCCTCCCCCGCCACAGCATCCATCTCTATCGCTGTCCTGAGGACGGCGATACAGATGACTATGGAGATGAGCGCTTCCACAATGGAAGAGCTCATCTCCCTGTGCCCTGCCGCAGCCTCCATCAGACTGGTGTCACCCCATCACTGGTGTCACCCGGTGCGGCCCGCACCCCTCGCACCCCCCTCGCAACGCCACTGGGTGGCTGAGATGACCTGTAGTTACTGAAGCAGGCCAGCCAGTATCATCCTTCATAAAGGACCTGCCTTCTCAGAGTTGCTGCAAGGACCCACAAAGTGGAACATCTTGAGCGTTTTGCTGCTGCTGCCACTGTGTGAGTAGGTAATGTTTGCATGTAGCTTTACAGTGGGGAAATTTGGTGGACCCAAAGCATCCCAGTTTGACACTGCCCACCTATAACACCCGCTCAGTCTCTAGATACCCCTCTACCTCAATCCACAAAGACTCTGTACTCAACTGGTGGTGAGACCCCAGGGTTGGCCACCACAAGACAAGACTCTATCAGAGGATTAGAACAGTCACAGTATTTACTATCAATTGAGACTTCAGGTATTGTAGATGCTTTGGTCTCATGCATATTTCTGGCGATTAGTGATTGCAAAGGTCTGGATTTAACATTTGAAGTCCTGCTAGAGGTCCACTATATAGTCTATCTTATGTGATAAAAGGGTAACTCCTGGCAAAACGTACACAGTGTAAGGCCTCTTTTATATGCCGGTGAAACTTATGCGTGTTCTCTCTGTGTTCTCCATGGACAGCACACGTATCCATTGATCTAAATGTATTTATTCACACATCTTTGTTTTTCCACAGTGGATCAAGGGGAAAACAATGGAGACTCACACTGGTTTGGTCTGTGATGTGGACCAAACACACCCAGTGAAGTCTATGAATCTATGAAAACCACTGAACACAGATGGCCTCCATGTTCAGCCTAGTAGAACATGTGAAATACTCATTACATACAGGTTCTTCTCAAAAAATTAGCATATTGTGATAAAGTTCATTATTTTCTGTAATGTACTGATAAACATTAGACTTTCATATATTTTAGACTCATTACACACAACTGAAGTAGTTCAAGCCTTTTCTTGTTTTAATATTGATGATTTTGGCATACAGCTTATGAAAACCCAAAATTCCTATCTCAAAAAATTAGCATATTTCATCCGACCAAAAAAAGAAAAGTGTTTTAAATACAAAAAAAGTCAACCTTCAAATAATTAAGTTCAGTTATGCACTCAATACTTGGTCGGGAATCCTTTTGCAGAAATGACTGCTTCGATAGCGGCCTTAAGCTCATCCAGAGTGTTGGGTCTTGCGTCTCTCAACTTTCTCTTCCCAATATCCCACAGATTCTCTATGGGGTTCAGGTCAGGAGAGTTGGCAGGCCAATTGAGCACAGTAATACCATGGTCAGTAAACCATTTACCAGGTCGTGCTGAAAAATGAAATCTTCATCTCCATAAAGCTTTTCAGCAGATGGAAGCATGAAGTGCTCCAAAATCTCCTGATAGCTAGCTGCATTGACCCTGCCCTTGATAAAACACAGTGGACCAACACCAGCAGCTGACATGGCACCAGACCATCACTGACTGTGGGTACTTGACACTGGACTTCAGGCATTTTGGCATTTCCCTCTCCCCAGTCTTCCTCCAGACTCTGGCACCTTGATTTCCGAATGACATGCAAAATTTGCTTTCATGCAAAATGAGCAACAGTCCAGTGCTGCTTCTCTGTAGCCCAGGTCAGGCGCTTCTGCCGCTGTTTCTGGTTCAAAAGTGGCTTGACCTGGGGAATGCGGCACCTGTAGCCCATTTCCTGCACACGCCTGTACACGGTGGCTCTGGATGTTTCTACTCCAGACTCAGTCCACTGCTTCCGCAGGTCCCCCAAGGTCTGGAATCGGTCCTTCTCCACAATCTTCTTCAGGGTCCGGTCACCTCTTCTCGTTGTGCAGCGTTTTCTGCCACACTTTTTCCTTCCCACAGACTTCCCACTGAGGTGCCTTGATACAGCACTCTGGGAACAGCCTATTCGTTCAGAAATTTCTTTCTGTGTCTTACCCTCTTGCTTGAGGGTGTCAATGATGGCCTTCTGGACAGCAGTCAGGTCGGCAGTCTTACCCATGATTGCGGTTTTGAGTAATGAACCAGGCTGGGAGTTTTTAAAAGCCTCAGGAATCTTTCGCAGGTGTTTAGAGTTAATTAGTTGATTCAGATGATTAGGTTAATAGCTCGTTTGGAGAACCTTTTCATGATATGCTAATTTTTTGAGATAGGCATTTTGGGTTTTCATGAGCTGTATGCCAAAATCATCAATATTAAAACAAGAAAAGGCTTGAACTACTTCAGTTGTGTGTAATGAATCTAAAATATATGAAAGTCTAATGTTTATCAGTACATTACAGAAAATAATGAACTTTATCACAATATGCAAATTATTTTAGAAGAACCTGTATAGAGGGCAAAAAATTGACACAGACCAAACATAGTCCATTTACATCTTCATGTATGGAAATGTGAAAGGGGCATAACTCCTCAGTCAAATAATCAGTGTTTTGCTCGCTATTGTTCATCAGCAGATGTAAACCAAAAGCAAATATTAGTATAACATATGGAGGTGCAAATCTTTCCATCATACTTTTTCTCTGTGGGTTCCACTCGAGGTACAAATATTGATGCAAAGTACTGACAAGAATACTGCCATATGGATGAAACCCTTGGTTGCTTCATAACTTATATAAATTGCAGGCCCTTAACTACGCTTTACACTCAAGACAGACCCGGTGATAGACCTGTGATAGACCCAATGCAGCCATCATTTTTATTCTACTTCTTCTATGATGGAGCAAAATAGTGGAAATCACTAGCACTGATGGGAACAGAGACTGAGCAGACGGTACTTGCAAATTCATGTTTAATGCTTCTCATGTTATTTAATGTAATTTTATGCTCAGTATATCAATTATGGCTATTGATGGAAGTGATGGAGTTACTTTGAGTGTGGATCCTAGATCTGCCCCCAGCTAAGTCTAGAAAGTTCTAGCTAGATGAGGAAGAGTGAGGAAGCAACTCCATGTACTCCATTTTTCACCATTCCTCCGCTCCTGCTCCTCCTGGGTCAATGCAACAGGTTTTTTTTGTCATTAGCTTAAAAAAATATTGCAAAAAAGTAATTTCTTGCAAAGAAATGTATAAATCAAATTTTAAATCAATATCTAAATTTCACTAGGAGATAACTGTTCTCATTGTGATTTGGTTAGTCCCAGATGCTTAGACTGAGCTTCAATACAACACTTTTAATTGATAGAGTATTTAAATAACTCCAAAATGTTACGTATATCTAGTCCTGTTTTGAAATGCTGTTCTTGATTTTGACATTATGACCTCTTCTAATAGGACATTCCAGAGTCTATTACTCATAATTAGTGATGAGCGAAGCTTACAAAAGTTCGATTCAGCTGCTTCGCCAAATTTCACAAAGAAATTTGCTTTGTGATTAATTACTTTGTCATGAAGCACATTTCTTTGTAAGTAGCGGGCACAATCACAGGGAAAGGCAACTGCACCGCCCCCCGTGATTGAACCCCTCAGGTTCTGCGTTCATCGCTGATCGCGACATCTGAGAATAATAGTGAGGGCTTTCAGCCGTTAAACCATTGGAAAAAAAATTAAAAATACTCACCTCATCCATTTGAGAGTGAATAGGCCGCAGTTGCCATCTTGATTGAACATCCTGTGCAAAATCTTGCACAGTGCATGATGACGGCATCACGCTGGCATGCGTGTTGACGTCATACATCACCGCTCACGAGATTTTGTGCTGTATCCCCCAACAAGATGGCTGCAGCAGCCTCTTTGTGCTCAATTGGAGGTGAGTATGATTTTTTTTTTTTACTGCCATTTCAGGAAAGATTCATTCATTACCACAAAGCACGAGGAAATTCGGCTTTGCGGCGAATCAAATTTTCCCTGAAATTAGGATCGAAGTCCACTTTGGATACTTCAATTCGCTCAACCCTTCTCATAATGTAAATAGCCTTTCCCATACTGATGAGTGTAATGCCATTACTCCACCTACAAATGTTGTTCCTTTGTCTGTTTAGTTTGTGGTATGAATAGTCCCTATGCCAAGTCTTTATAATGACCTACATATAACATGGCAGGCAGTGAATACGATCAGTCTGTCCTTGGATGGGAAACTTATATGGATATACATAAGACAACCATTTTGGGTAGAGATTATCAATGTCCTAATTAAATGATAGCTGTCAGTCACTGATAGTTGTTTACCTCTAAAGTTAAGATGGTCCCCAGACACAACTATCAGTGACTGACAGCTATCTCTGTATACACGCTTACACAGTGAATATTATGAATCAACATATATGTCTATTGAAGGCATTGGAATAGGACATTGATAATTGTTACTCAAAATGGTTGCCTTATGTATAGCCATTCAAACTTTCCATCCAATGCTATCAAACACTAATAAGATGCACCCATGTACAAGTGAGCTCAGAAAGAGCAGAAGTTTCAATGTATAAATTACAAGTTTTACTCCCAAACAACTATTGCTCCGCTTCTTCTACTCTATAACATGCTGTCTGCAGACTGTACTGCGTTTCATAGTGACAGGTTCTCTTTAAGGGAATGGGAGAGAGATTGTACTACCTGATCTGGTACTGCTTATGTTTGGGTTGGCAGTAGAATTAGTTTCCAGGTTATCTGTCTGTAAGAAAAAACTCCACGACACTCCCAAAAAAGTTCTACAGCGCCTCTTCATAGCTTTGGCCGATCCAGCGCAGGGGTTATTAAGACTACAGTAGGAACCTTTCCAGGGATGACATGACAACCATTAGCAAGGATGCAATTAAGTTTAGCATCATGTATAAGAATGGATATATCTCTATAATACAATATCTCTCCACAATATTTGTATGTCACTGAATTGAGAACTTTATTGTAAAGTTAGTGTTTTATATTAAAGGTGTTTTCTGGGATTATTTAACTGATGATCCATCATCTGAATATGTCATCAGTATCTTATCAGTGGGGTCCAACACCCCAGATCCCCGACGATCAGCTTTTTGAGAAGGCACTGGCGCACAAAGAAGTGCTGCAGTCTTTTCCAGCTTCCTACTGTGGTCCCTAACACCCCCAAATACTATACTGCAAACATAATAGTGCTATACAGATAGTCTCCCCTTAGTTTCAATGGAGTCCAGGAGAAATGGGACTACTTAAAAGTGGCACTATTGAAGGCAACAGATAATTGCATTAGGTTTGTCAGTAAAAGCAAAAGGAAGAGACCACTGGGGTACTCAGCAGAAGTGCCCAAAATCATTAAAAACAAAAAGATAGCATTTAGTAATTATAAAAAAAAATGAGGATGACAGGCAAATTTATAAGATTAGACAGAGAGAAGCCAAACAAGTTATAAGAGCTTCTAAAGCACAGGCAGAAGAGAAATTAGCTCAGTCAGTGAAAAAAGGCGATAAGACATTCTTCAGATACATAAATGAAAAAAGGAAACGAAGGGTACTTTCACACTTGCGGCAGGACGGATCCGACAGGCTGTTCACCCTGTCGGATCCGTCCTTCCGCTATTTCGCCATGCCGCCGGACCGCCGCTCCGTCTCCATTGACTATAATGGGGACGGGGCGGAGCACCGGCTCAGTACATGCAGGACTTTTAGTCCGGCGGCCTTTCGCCATGCACTGCCGTGCTGCGCTGGAGCTCTGCCCACGTCCCCATTATAGTCAAATAGCGGAAGGACGGATCCGACAGGGTAACCAGCCTGTCGAAAACCATCCTGCCGCAAGTGTGAAATTAGCCTAAAACAAGGAATTAACAAATTAATAACAAAAGAAGGAAGGTATATGGAAGAAGATAAAGAACTAGCTGACTGCCTCAATGAATACTTCTGTTCAGTTTTTACAAAGGAAAATGAAGGAAAAGGACCTCAGTTAGGAAGGAAGACTAATGAATCTTTTTGATGCATGTGTCTTTACAGAGGAAGAGGTTCTAAGTCAGCTGTCTAAAATTAATACAAATAAGTCACAGGGGCCTGATGGGATACACCCAAAGCTATTAAAAGAGCTTAGCGGTGAACTAGAAGATTGGAAATTAACAAATGTTGTGCCCATTCACAAGAAAGGTAGAAGGGAGGAATCGGGCAACTATAGGCCAGTAAGCCTGACATCAATAGTGGGGAAATTAATGGAAACCATACTTAAGGAGAGAATTGTGGAACATCTTAAATCCCATGGATTGAAAGATGAAAAACAGCATGGGTTTACTTAAGGGAGATCATGTCAAACTAATCTTATAGATTTTTTTGATTGGGTGACTAAAATAATAGATGGCGGAGGTGCAGTAGACATTGCTTATCTAGACTTTAGTAAGGCTTTTGATACCGTCCCACAAAGAAGGCTTATCAATAAATTGCAGTCTTTGGACTTGGACTCCCATATTGTTGAATGGATTAGGCAGTGGCTGAGGGACAGACAACAGAGGGTTGTAGTCAATGGAGTATATTCGGACCATGGTCTTGTTACCAGTGGGGTACCTAGGGATCTGTTCTGGGACCCATATTGTTTAATATCTTTATCAGCGAAATTGCAGAAGGCCTTGATGGTAAGGTGTGTCTTTTTGTTGATGAAACAAAGATTTGTAACAGGGTTGATGTTCCTAGAGGGATACACCAAATGGAAAAGGATTTAGGAAAACTAGAGGAATGGTCAAAAATCTGGCAACTAAAATTTTATGTTGATAAGTGCAAGATAATGCACCTGGGGCGTAAAAACCCAAGAGCAGAATATAAAATCAGTGATACAGTCCTAACCTCAGTATCTGAGGAAAGGGATTTAGGGGTCATTATTTCAGAAGACTTAAAGCTAGGCAGACAATGTCATAGAGCAGCAGGAAATGCTAGCAGAATGCTTGGGTGTATAGGGAGAGGCATTATTAGTAGAAAGAGGGAGGTGCTCATGCCGCTCTACAGAGCACTAGTGAGACCTCATTTGGAGTATTGTGCTCAGTACTGGAGACCATATCTCCAGAAGGATATTGATACTTTGGAGAGAGTTCAGAGAAGAGCTACTAAACTGGTACATGGATTGCAGGATAAAACTTACCAGGAAAGATCAAAGGACCTTAACATGTATAGCTTGGAATAAAGACAAGACAGAGGGGATATGATAGAAACTTTTAAATACATAAAGGGAATCAACAAGGTAAAAGAGGAGAGAATATTTAAAAGAATAAAAACTGCTACAAGAGGACATAGTTTTAAATTAGAGGGGCAAAGGTTTAAAAGTAATATCAGGAAGTATTCCTTTACTGAGAGAGTAGTGGATGCATGGAATAGTCTTCCTGCAGAAGTGGTAGCTGCAAATACAGTGAAGGAGTTCAAGCATGAATGAGATTGGCAAAAGACCATCGTTCATATAAGATAGGGCCAAGGGCTATTCATAGTATTCAGTATATTGGGCAGACTAGATGGGCCAAATGGTTCTTATCTGCCGACACATTCTATGTTTCTAAGTTGTAGTGCTCCCTAAAGTTGCACTGATGGTAATAATTCTCTCTTAGACTGTTCTCATTAGTAATAGTGCCCCCTACAGTACCACCAATAGCGATAGTACTCCCAAATGTTCTCCAATCAGTAGCAATCCCATCCATATTGTGCCCAGTACTTATAGTGCCACAAGTAGTAATAAGGTCCCCTATAGTGTCCCAGTAGTTAAAATGCCCCATACAATGGCCCCAGCATTTATAATGTCCCGTGTAGTAGCTTGACTATTTATAAAGCCCCCGTAGTACCACCAGTATTTATAATGCCCCCTATAGTGTTCCCAGTATTTATAATGCCCCTGCACTTTCCCCTGTAGTTATAATGCCTCCTGTAGCACCCCAGTATTTCTAATGCCTACATGCAGTTACAACCCTCCTGTGGTGACGCCAGTATTATAATGCCCCCTGTAGTTCCCCTATGTATAATGCTCATAGTATTATAATGCCCCCATAGTGCCCCCTGAATTGTAATGTCCCCTAAAGGAGCCCCTGTAGCCCTCCAGGCTGTAATTCGTGAATGTATTCATGAATCTGGTAATACAGAAGGCCGTAATCCCTGTATCAAGACATTTAGTCAGATACACTCAGGGCATTTAAAGGGTTATCCAATATCATAAACTGACCCCCCATGTGCCGGGCACCTCACAGGTAATATACTTACCCCGATCCCCACGCCGCTCCTGGTCCCCGCACCACCGCTGTTGCTTCTCCCCGTGCAAAGATGAAAACATCCGGTGTCGGGGGGAGAAGCTAATGGAATGCGGGAATGGGGACGAGCCTCCCTAGCATCATGGCACATGGGGTTGGGGGAGTTTATGATATTGGATAACCCCTTTAAATTAATTTTTATTTAGTGGCATTGAAAGGGTTAACTATCATGTCAGAGGAGGAGATAAGAGAAGATTTCTATTGAACAGAAAGATTTTTTTGGATCTTCATGTTATCCAAATGGTTTAAATAAAAAGACCGATCTCATGCTGTATTACTAATGTCATGTTGCACCAGTATATTTATATTATATAAATATATTTTGTGTTTTAACAGTGTATTAAACATTATGCCTTTTAGGCCTCTTGCACACGACCGTGGTTTGGTGCCGCATCCGAGCCGCCTTCAATGGGGCTGCATCCATTGCTCCGTTCCGTGGCCCCGCAAAAATTATAGATCATGTCCTATTCTTGTCCGTTTTGCGGACAAGAAAATGCATTTCTATAATGGGCCGTCTGTTCCGTTCCACAAATTGCGGAAGGCACACGGGCGGCAACCGTGTTTTGCAAGAGGCCCTAGGCCTATTGGTTTGTGTATTAATTAACCTACATGTGTGAGCAGGAGGTGTCTTGTAGGGAGTTGGCTATTTATACCCATTCCTCTGTTCACACAGTCAGGTTATGAGTAAGGAATGTGTCAACCAGACATGCTAAATTGCTGATATACTGCTACTGGACTACGCTGTATATTGATTTTATACAAGTTACAAAATAAAGTGGATGATACGGAGATCACTACTTTTGGATTATTGAATGGAATCCTTTCTCGTGCACCAGGCAGTAATGTCTCCTCTCTTTCTAGCACCTATTTTTTATTGTAGACGGTGGCCCACGAAAAAGTAGCCCGCCTCCAATATCTCCAAATGAAACTCCCTAATAGTAAATCTGTCTCAGCTTTCATTTTTTACTATTAGGCAGTTTGATTTGGAGATATTGGAGGGCTACTTTTTTGTGCCCCCCTGTATAACAGAGAATACACAAAAGAGGAAGTCATTATCCCTGTTGAGGATTCTTTCCCCAATAGTTTGGTTAGCACAAATACAGATGCTTTGGTGAAGGAGCAAGAAAACCTATATTTACGAAGGGCTCAACTTGCTTCCACGATCATGTTGCATCAGGAGCCTAATGGCACACTATGGGATGAGTACATGTATTTATGAGGCACCAGAACTTCATTAACACTACGCATTGGTAGTTGTTTTATTAGAAAAGTTATGTTAGCTTCCTTTTTATCTAGCCAAAGTTCAAGCAGCCTCACCCATGCAGATAAGTCACCAATGTCTGTGAACATCAGCCGACCTCTGCATTATTATTGTCTAAAAATGTGGGGCCTGCTCAATAATGGATGCCATCTAGTACAATTATTAGACGTCTACAAAGAAGGCCACACTACATTCCTAAAAACAGTGAATACTGGCATACCTTTACAGGAGGCTCCAAAGCTGATCACTGTCATATTTTGCTCTCTGGACATAAATCAGATCATATTTCCCTCATATGTTTATTACATAATAGGCTGCAGAATAAAGGTGCGTTCATACAAAATAAAAATGCCACATTACGCTATTAAATGGGTTGTGTCAATTCAGCATGTGGCATTTATTATGCAGAGAAAGTTAATACAAGTCACTTACTAATGTATTGTGATTGTCCATATTGCCTCCTTTCCTGTCTGGATTCATTTTTCCATCACATTATGCACTGCTCGTTTCAATGGTTACGACCACCCTGCAATCCATCAGCGGTGGCTGTACTTTCACACTATAGGACAGGGACCAGCAACCTTCAGCACTCCAGCTGTTGTGAAACTACATCTCCCATCATACACACTTGCTTGGCTGTTCTCTAAACTCCCACAGTGAAAGGAGCATGCTGGCAGTTGTAGTTTCACAACAGCTGGAGTGCTGAAGGTTGCTGATCTCTGCTATAGGAAAACGTGCTGGCCTCTCTAGTGGCCAGGACCGTGGGAGCTCACATAGACTGAATCTTTTTTCAATAATGTCCAAGCACGGCCACCACTGATGGATTGCAGGGTGGTCGTAACTATGGAAATGAGTAGTGTATAAGTGATGAAAAAATTCATCCAGCCAGCAGAGGAGGCAATATGGACAATCACAATACATTAGTAAGTGCCTGGTGTTAACTTTTTCTACATGATAAATGCTATTTGCTGAAGTGAGACAACCCCTTTAACCTCTTGGGGACACAGGGTATACAGGTACGCCCTGATCTCCCGGTACTTAAGGACACAGGGCGTACCTGTACGCCCTGTGTAATCGCGATCACCGCTGCGCGGCGGGCGGTGATCGGAACAGAGTGCATGCTGAAATCATTCAGCAGGCACTCTGTGACAATGCCGAGGGGGTCCTGTGACCCCCCGTATCGGCGATCGCTGCAAACCGCAGGTCAATTCAGACCTGCGGTTTGCAGAGCTTTCGGAAGTTTTTGATCCCCGCGGTCCATGACCGCGGGGATCAGAAACTTCAAAATGACAGATCTTTTCATTTTTAACCCCCCCCTGCAGCCCTCATTGTTATGTCCCGGCGGGTGGGTACAGGCTGTGCAGGTGGGTGCGCAATCATCCCGCCAGCTCTCATTTCCAGGATGGCCAAGCGGTTTTAGCAGAGTGTCAGCACATTGCTAACACTCTACTTGAAATGACTGACATCTGTGCTGTGATGTCAGCCGTTTAACCCCTTCCATGCTGCAGTCCGTAGGGACCGATGTATGGAAGGGGTTAACAGGGAGGGAGCTCCCTCCCTCTCCCATCGGGGGCTGCTGTGCCGTTTCAGCCCCCGATTCTTGACGGGATCACAGAGGGAGGGGGCTCCTCTCCCTCCCCATCACCCGCTGCTCTGTTGTGGCAGTGGGTGATGGTTACCATGGCAACCGGACGCCTTCACAGGCTTCCGGCTTGCCACAGTAAGGCTAAGTCTGATCAGACTTCTGCTAAAGGCAGAAGTCTGATCAGACTAAGTGTAAAGTGAAAATACAGTACACTATACAGTGTATTGTATTATATTATACAGACATCAGACCCACTGGATCTTCAAGAATTTTATTTTAAAAAAGTTTTAAAAAGTTAAAATAAAAAAACACATTTATCACTGATTAAAAAATAAAAAAAATGCACTACACATGTTTGATATCAACGCGTCCGTAATGACCTGATCTATGAAACGGTCATGTTACTTTCCCTGCACGGTGAACACCATAAAAAAAATAAAAATAAAAACTATGATGAAATTGAAATTTTGCCCACCTTACTTCCCAAAAAAGGTAATAAAAGTGATCAAAAAAGTCGTATGTAAGCCAAAATGGTACCAATCAAATCGACACCTCATCCCGCAAAAATTGAGCCCCTACATGAGACAATCGCCCAAAAAGTAAAAAAAAATATGGCTCTCAGACTATGGAGACTAAAACATGATATTTTTTTTCTAAAATGCTGTTATTGTGTTAAAGTAAAATAAATAAATAAAAATATACATATTAGGTATCGCCGTAAGAACCTTCTCTATAAAATTATCACATGACCCCTCATGTAAATACCATAAAAATGTTTAATAAAAACAGTGTCAAAAAAGCCATTTTTGTCACCTCACATCACAAAAAGTGTAATAGCAAGCGATCAAAAAGTTATATGCCTCCCTAGTACCAATCAAACCTCCACCTCATCCCGCAAAAAATAAGCCCCTACATAGGACAATCACCCAAAAAAATAAAAAAAAATATGGCTCTCAGACTATGGAGACATTAAAACATGATTTATTTTTTTTGTTTCAAAAATGATATTATTTTGTAAAACTTAAATAAATAAAAAAAAGTATACATATTAGGTATCTCCGCGTCCGTAAAAACCTGCTCTATAAAAATAATACATGACCTAACCCCTCAGGTGAACACAGCAAAAGAAAATATATAAATACGGTGTCAAAAGCCATTTTTGTCACCTTACATTACAAAAAGTGTAATAGCAAGCGACCAAAATGTCACATGCACCCCAAGATAGTGCCAATCCAACCAACCTCTCATCCCGCCAAAAATTAGCCCCTAGAAAAGACAGTCACCCAAAAAATAAAAATAAAAAATGGCTTTCAGAATGTGGATACACTAAAAAATAATAAATAAATAAAATGCTTTATTATGTAAAACTGCAACAAAACCCCCCAAAAAGTAGTCATATTTGGTATTGTCACGTCCGTAACAACCTGCTGTATAGAAATAGCACACAATATAACCTGTCAGATCAACGATGTAAATAACAAAAAATAAAAACGGTCCCAAAACAGCTATTTTTTTTTGCCAATTTTCCATTTTAATCAATTTTTCCAGTAACAAAGCAAGGGTTAACAGTCAAATAAAACTCAATATTTATTGCCCCGATTCTGTAGTTTGTAGAAACACCCCATATGTGGTCGTAAACTGCTGTATGGCCAAGCGGCAGGGCACAGAAGGAAGGGAAAGCCATATGGTTTTTGGAAGGCAGATTTTGCTTTGCTGGACTGTTTTTTTTACACCATGTCCCATTTGAAGCCCCCCTGATGTACCCCTAGAGTATAAACTCCAAAAAAGTTACTCCATCTAAGAAACTACACCCCTCAAGGTATTCAAAACTGATTTTACAAACTTTGTTAACCCTTTAGGTGTTCCACAAGAGTTATTGGCAAATGGAGGTGAAATTTCTGAATTTCTATTTTTTGTTACCTAGCCTCAAAAAAAGCCTAATATAGAGCAACCAAAAATCATATTTACCCTAAAATAGTACCAACAAAACTGCCACCTTATTCCGTAGTTTCCAAAATGGGGTCACTTTTTTGGAGTTTCTACTGTAGGGGTGCATCAAATGGGACATGGTGTAAATAAACCAGTCCAGCAAAATCTGCCTTCCAAAAACCATATGGCGTTCCTTTCCTTCTGTGCCCTGCCGTGTGCCCGTACAGCAGTTTACGACCACATATGAGTGGGTTTCTGCAAACTACAGAATCAGGGCAATAAATATTGAGTTTTGTTTGGCTGTTAACCCTTGCTTTGTTACTGGAAAAAATGGATTAAAATGGAAAATTTGCCCAAATATTTTAATTCTGAAATTTTATCTCCATTTGCCATTAACTCTTGTGGAACACCTAAAGGGTTAACAAAGTTTGTAAAATCAGTTTTGAATACATTGAGGGCTGTAGTTTCTATAATGGGGTAATTTTTGGGTGGTTTATATTATGTAAGCCTAACAAAGTGACTTCAGACCTGAACTGGTCCTTAAAAAGTGGGTTTTGGAAAATTTCTGAAAAATTTCAAGATTTGCTTCTAAACGTCTAAGCCTTGTAACGTCCCCAAAAAATAAAATGGCATTCCCAAAATGATCCAAACATGAAGTAGACATATGGGGAATGTAAATTAATAACTATTTTTGGAGGTATTACTATGTACTATAGAAGTAGAGAAATTGAAACTTATAAATAAAAATGAATTTTTTTGACTCCATTTTACCAGTGTCATGAAGTACAATCTCAGAATGGCCTGGATAAGTAAAAGAGTTTTAAAGTTATTCACACATAAAGTGACACTGGTCAGATTTTCAAAAAATGGCCTGGTCCTTAAGGTGAAAATGAGCCTGGCCCTTAAGGGGTTAATGACCATATTTAATGATACACATGAAATACACACATGATTTAATGGATGTAGATTGACATCTAACATTTCCATAATAAACTGTATAGTAACACATTTTGCCTATAAAAATCCTTTAGAGTACATCAAAGTACTACACATGAGGGTGTTGAGAGGGAACTATATACTGTACCCCCCTGCCATGTGCAGAGCTTAGCACTAGTACCACTTGTAATCTCACCACACATGGGAAGCTTAGTTAGAAAAGCCTATTCTTCTGCGGCCTGGAGTAAAAATATCATGATGTAATGGCAGGTATTAGCGATGTGTGAACATATTCACTTGTTTAAACTCCTAAGAATTTCTTGGATTGAGAAGAATAGTCAGAATTCACTTGTGTGCACAGGGATTTGTTAGGAACCTGTGGAGCTAATAACGCCACACAACACAAAAATATGTGCGACTTGTCTGCAACTTGCTGTCACACGACTTTTTTTAGAACTGTGATTTGGCTGTGAAAAATCAGCCAAGACGCAGGCAAGTCGCATTTCGTGTGCGACTTATGTTATAGTTAATGGAGTCGTGTAACTGTTACGTTGCAGTCGCACCATGCCGCGTGTCGCATTGTGACAACATTGACATACTTTACGTGGAATGTCGCATGAACTGATTGCCGACGGAACTGCTTGCTGGATCACTCTGCCGCAAGTGTGAAAGTAGCCTAAGGCCTCTTTCACACGGGCGTTGCGGGAAAATGTGTGGGTGCGTTGCGGGAACACCCGCGATTTTTCCGCGCGAGTGCAAAACATTGTAATGCGTTTTGCACTCGCGTGAGAAAAATCACGCATGTTTGGTACCCAAACCCGAACTTCTTCACAGAAGTTCGGGCTTGGGATCGGTGTTCTGTAGATTGTATTATTTTCCCTTATAACATGGTTATAAGGGAAAATAATAGCATTCTGAATACAGAATGCTTAGTAGGTGATCAATTGAGGGTTAAAAAACATATAAAAATTAACTCACCTTCTCCTCTTGTTCGCGTAGCTCCCGGTCTCTTGTTTACTTCTTTAATGACCTATGAGCTAAAGGACCTTTGGTGACGTCAGATCACATGCTCCAATCACATGGTACATCACCGTGGTGATGGACCATGTGATTGGAGCATGTGATCTGACGTCACCACAGGTCCTAGCCGATAGTTTATCTTTTGAGAAGTAAAGAATAGACCGAGGAGAAGGTGAGTTAATTTTTTTATTTTTTTTTAACCCTCAATTGATCACCTACTAAGCCTTCTGTATTCAGAATGCTATTATTTTCCCTTATAGCCATGTTATAAGGGAAAATAATACAGTGAATAGACTGTCACCTAGCAACCATGCGTGAAAATCGCACCGCATCTGCACTTGCTTGCGATTTTCACGCAACCCCATTCACTTCTATGGGGCCTGCGTTGCGTGAAAAACGCAGAATATAGAGCATGCTGCGATTTTCACGCAACGCATAAGTGATGCGTGAAAATCACCGCTCATGTGAACAGCCCCATAGAAATGAATGGGTCGGTATTCAGTGCGGGTGCAATGCGTTCACCTCACGCATCGCATCCGCGCGGAATACTCGCCCGTGTGAAAGGGGCCTAAGAGAGCAGATAAAAAGTCATTTAGGAGGTCGTCCCATAATCAACATTTATCACCTATCGACATGTGCACTTCTGCTCCATTCAAAGTCTAGTAGACTGATGAAGATAGCGGAGTGTGGCACTCTGCTGTCTCGGTCAGTCCCATAGGCTTAGGCTCCATTCACACGTCCGTAATGTGTTTTGCAGATCCACGAATCCGCGGATCCTCAAAACATGGACAGCGGCAATGTGCGTTCTGCATTTTGCGGACCGCACATTGCCGGCACTAATAGAATATGCCTATTCTTGTCTGCAATTGCGGACAAGAATAGGACATGTTCTATTTTTTTCAGGAACGGAATTGCGGACCCGAAAGTGCGGGTCCGCAATTCCGTATAGAATTTCATAGAAAATTCCACAATTTCGTTCCGCATAATGCGGAACGAAATTGCGGATGTGTGACTGGACCGTTAGGGTAGGTTCCAATGAAGGATTTTGGTATCAGGTTTCAGCACAGATCCTGTGCAAGAAACTCGGGCCGAATCTGCGTTGAAACAGCCTCCTATTGTTTTCAATGGGAGGTCGCACTGCAGTTTGTGACCGAGGATTTTTGCAGCGCTGTGTTCAAGACTGTGCCAAGAAAGTACAGGTCAATTGTTGGCGGTGGTTATTAGGTGGACCCCTTGCAAAGCTGCAGAGTGAACCCGCTCGCGGTTTAGCTCAATGAATGCTTAAAAACCACAACAGAAACCGCAGCACACAGGGACGGACTGGGAACTTATAGTGGCCCTGGAAAAAAACTAAAAGTGGCCCCATGTTGTAGGTGGGTCCAAATTGAAAGAAGGTGGGGCAACAGAATTAGGCAGGGCCAGCAATATCATAGTGCAGGACTAAATCATGCCCCAGCAGAACCGGATACCACAGTACAGCACAACATACTGCCCCAGCACAACCAGATACCACAGTGCAGCACAACATACTGCCCCAGCAGAACCAGATACCACAGTGCAGTACAACATATTGCCCCAGCAGAACCAGATACCAAAAGTGCAGCACAACATTTTGCCCCAGCAGAACCAGATACCACAGTGCAGCACAATATACCCTAGCAGAACAAGATACCATAGTGCAGCACTAAATACTGCCTCCGCAGAACCAGATACCACAGTGCAGCACAATATACTGCCCTAGCAGAACCAGATAGCACAGTGCAACACTAAGTACTGCCTCAGCAGAAGCAAATTCTACAGTGCAGCACAAAAATACTGCCCTAGTGGAACCAGATACCACAATGCAGCACAAAATACGGCCTCAGCAGAACTAGATACCACAGATCAGCACAAAAATACTGCCCTAGCAGAACCAGATACCACAATGCAGTACAAAATACTGCCTCAGCAGAAGCAAATACCACAGTGCAGCACAAAATACTGCATCAGCAGAACCAGATACCACAGTGCAGAACAATATACTGCCCTAGCAGAACCAGATACCACAGCGCAGCACAATTTACTGCCGTAGCAGAACCAGGTGCCTTAATCCAGCACAATATATTGCCCTAGTAGAACCAGATACCACAGTGCAGCACAATATAGTGCCCTAGCAGAACCAGATACCACTCTGTGAACAGCCAGCTTCTTTGGCAATAACCTTTTGTGGCCTAACCTCCTTGTGAAGGGTGACATTGACTGTCTTCTGGACAACCGTCAAGTCAGCAGTCTTCTCTATAATTGTGTAGCCCACTGAACCAGGCTGAGTGAGCATTTAAAGGCTTATATTGAACTAACAATTGAAAATTCTACAATATTCTAATCTTATGAGATACTAACTTTTGGGTTGTCAAAGCCTGAAATAAATTACTATGTGTGTAATGAGTCTACATAATATGAGTTTCACTTTTAGAATTTTTTACTGAAATAAACTTTTCGATGATATTCTAATTTATCGAGATGCACCTGTACTGTAATATGCTTTTTTGGAGCTTCCTTACATTTAGACCATTTTCTACGCCTAACACTGCTGTAGAAAATGGTGAATGAGATGGGCCTTCTGACCCACCCCCTTCCCCGCCCACACCACTCCCACAATTTTAGACCTGGCATGAGCATGGAAAAGTTGCAGATACTGGCACAATGGTGTATTTCAGATTAGTAAATTACCTCCTATGTGTTTATGCTAGTTTTACACTATTGTTACAGAGATCTGGCAGGTCTCTGGATCCAGCATTGGCAGATGCTACCTGAATGCTTGCCGGCCCCATTAACTATAATGAAGACTAGCGGAAATTCGGCCGCAATCCAGCAAATATGCCGAAAATTGGCTGGATAAAAACAGCTGAACCAAGTATATTAATTGCATTGAAAAGATACATCAGTAATTATAGTGGGTCTTTCCATCAATGCTTGAGACTGGAGATGAGCAAAGTTTTCAAAAATTCGATTCGGCACCTTTGTCAAACTTCGTCAAGAAATTCAATTTGTTCCGAATTACCACAATGATGGGGAACAGAGATCGCGCTGCTCCCCCCTCATCATTTAAGCCCTCAGATGCCGCATCCAACGCTGATCACAGCACCTGAGACTCAGGTGCTCAGGGGTTAAAAATTACTCACCTCATCCACTTGATCGTGGATAGGCCTGTCCGGTCTTGTCTTGATTGAAGAAAACCCACCAGTACTTGCGGCAACGCGCTGGTTGCACATGTTGACGTCCTTTGGCAAATTTTCTTCAGTCAAGACGGAAGCAGACAGCCTCCCCACAATCAAGTGGATGAGGTAAGTATCTTTTTCTTTTTTTTTTCAGCCACCATTTTAAGAAAAATTGATTAGTTACCACGATGTGGCTAATCATATTTTTTCTAAAATTCTGTTTGAATTTCACTTCGGATGCTTTGATTTACTCAACACTACTAGAGATGAGTAAATTGTTTAAAATTCAATTTGAGTTCAATTTAGCTGAATCGGTCTACCGATTCCACTAGATCCAAGTCGATTGTACCTGAATCAAAAGCACTCCAGATGGCTTCAAAATTAGTGTTTTTATCTCTAGTCACTCACTTTTTCTGTATCTTTCCCTCTCCATTTGTCTCTCTCTCTCTCTCTCTCATTTTTTGGGCTGTGTTGGAAGCTCCTGGCTCTCCAGTAGTGTTGATCACGAATATTCTAATCGCGAATTTTTCTCACGAATACTGTCACTTCGAGAATTCGCGAATATCTAGAATATAGTGCTATATCTTCGTAATCGGGAATATTCTAGATTTTTTTTCATCAGTACCTCACTGCTTCTTGCTTGTGGGCCAATGAGAAGGCTGCAATATCTTTGACTTTAGGAGTAGTGTTGATCGCAAATTTTTATTGCAAATTTTCCGATTTGCAATAAATCCGTGGATCCGCAAAACACGTTACGGACGTGTGAATGGGGCCTAAAAGTAATCAGAATCACATAGACATGGTGTGCCCACCCTGAGCCATTGTGGGCTCCTAGTGGGATTTAACAACTGATGGTTTAACAAGGCAGTAGTTTATACCACGATCCTACTAAAACATTATGCCACTCAGCCCTGGCAACGTATCTAAAGTTATTGTTTCACCAAATAGTTGCATTAAAAAATACTTCCTTATAAATGCTTTTCTTCCGTGGCTACAGTGGGATCTGAGTATAGCCCAGACATTGGTGAGAATGGATAAGAAGTATTTCACTGCCTGGAGAGATGTTAAAAATAGGAAAAAAATAATCTTTACTGATATAACTTTGAAGATACAAGAAAAACACCCTTATCAGGCAATCATATAATACACCACCCCTCAACATGTGTAATATGTGTCCACAATCAGGGACACAAAGAAACAGCCTATGAGGGGATTCCTCAAAAGGACAATAAAAAGTAGAATGGGCTCAAAATAGAATAATTGTTGGTTTCAAGGAAAAACACTGTGCCCTATATAAGGGGCTAAAAAGACCGGAGTGCCGAGGAGGCTAGTATTCCAAACACCGCCTCTGTTTGCCAAAAGAACCAACTGATTTCACCCAGACATAGGGGGAGATTTATCAAAACCGGTGTAAAGGAAAACTGGCTAAGTTGCCCATGGCAACCAATCAGATTCCACCTTTCTTTTTCCAAAGGAGCTGTGAAAAATGAAAGATGGAATCTGATTGGTTGCTATGTTTTCCTTTACACTAGTTTGATAAATCTATCCCATAGTGTCAAAATGAATGAGTGCAATGAGCCCAAATAGGTACTGCCGCAAAGCTGTTGCTACAATGTATATACTCAACGCGTTTCTACTAATATAGTGTCATCAGGAGCGTGAGACAAGTAGCGGTGTACAAACAAACATGCAACGGCCACTAGTATGATGTGGTGCGGCGGTATGGCCGTGATGTGCAAGCACAAACCTGGCCTATTTACGGGTGCAGTCTCTGCCCATAGGCCGGGCGGGGAGCACCACAACTGCCAATGACTGTGGGGGAAGGAGGGAGAGCCTCAGGGCATTGAAAGTGCACAGATCCCCAAGAGGAGGGAATTTGGAAAGGTTGGTGCTTCATAAAGAAACCCAATGACTCTTTCGACTCCGCACGATGAAACCTCTGGGCTTAAATGACCAGATTTGTTATACATGTTTCATATGATCTTACTGTTTCCCAGTCAATATATATCAATCTCGGTCTTCAAGTTCCCTTATTATATTTCTCATAGGGCACTTTTGAATGGACTTATGCATCTTTATTAAGTCATATACTGGTCCCTTTTTCTGTCAATTCGCTGTAAATTCTTGTGCCCCTTTATAGCCATCTACTGTATATCCCATGCTCTTCTCTACAATCCCTGTACTTGTTTCCATAAGCTGCTTGGGCTTCACGAATATTTGGATGAATATTCGTCATATATTCGCAAATTCGAGATTATTACTTCATTGCGAAACATCGACAATGTAATATTCGTGTAATGTGCGCAAAATACAGGCATGGGTCACTTTTGCTTCATTTTTCAAGCTGCTAGAAGTTTCCTAAGACTGGAGAAAATGGTTGGCACAGCAGAACATTAAAAATGGCTTTATATGCAGATAGAGTGCTCCAATATATTCGCGATTGCGCTAATCGGCACTATTGATGCGAATATTTTGGTGCAATACGTGAAACTTCACATTTTAGCAGGTCTGCATTTATGTATGGACAGCAGAACCTATCACACTACCTAACACACTGCACTGCAACAGCTACACTATATCAGGATATAACCTACACTGACTGTCTCCCACTATCTGTATTATATATACAGTGGCGTACACACAATCCATGGGGCCCCGGTGCGAAACTGATCCATGGCCCCCCCCCCGGTCTTGGGAGGGGCGTTTCCCGGGGCAATAGGAGATTATGGGGCCCCTGTGTCCCCAACCGCCCTCAAACCACACCCACACACAGCCCCACCCATAAATCGCACCCGTACCTCTTACATCCAGTGACGTCTCCTTCGATATAGATGTTCTCTGTCCTCGTCTTCTCCTTTCAGACCAGACCACCATTTTTACGCCGTTTTTAATCTCTGCAGTTTGACAAAAAAATATAATCTTATTTTACTACTTTTCCATCATCCCACCATCTTCTGGATAAAACATCCTACTACCCCAATACTGTGCCCTGTGGTCCCCAATAGTGCCCCCAATAATGTGCCAGTAACAAGTGCCTCTCTCCCCCCCATGTGCCAGTATCAAGTGCCAACCCTCCATGTGCCAGTATCAAGTGGCAACCGCCCCATGTGCCAGTATCAAGTGCCAAAACCCCTGTGTGCCAGTATCAAGTGCCAACCCCCCCCCCGTGTGCCAGTATCAAATGCCAAACCCCCCATGTGCCAGTATCAAGTGCCAACCCCCCCTTAATTTCCCAGTATGAAGTGCCAACCCCCCCTTCATTTGCCAGTATGAAGTGCCAACCCCCCCTCATTTGCCAGTATGAAGTGCCAAACCCCCCCTCATTTGCCAGTATGAAGTGCCAACCCCCCCTCATTTGCCAGTAAGAAGTGCCAACCCCCCCTCATTTGCCAGTAAGCGCCAACCCCCCTCATTTGCCAGTAAGAAGTGCCAACCCCCCCCTCATCTGCCAGTATGAAGTGACAACCCCCCTCTATTTGCCAGTAAGAAGTACCAACCCCCCCATTTGCCAGTAAGTGCCAAGTTGCCAACCCCCCCATTTGCCAGTAAGAAGTGCCAACCCCCCCTATTTGCCAGTAAGAAGTGTCAACCCCCTCCCCCTCATTTTCCAGTATGAAGTGCCTCCTCATGTTCCAGTAAAGTCCGGTATAAAAAAAAAAAAAAAACCCTCATACTTACCTCCTTAGCAGCGATGCGATGCAGGCCTCTTCTGGCCTCTGTCCCGCGCTGTACAGCTCAGGTGGCGCGATGACATCATCGTGCCACCTGCACCGCTCTGATAGGCTGCCGGCACAAGGCCCGCAGCCTATCAGAGGAACAGGGAAGGGAGAAGCCTACCTCCCCTGCCCGGCCGCAGCACGGCTATCTGTATCGCTGTCCTGAGGACGGCGATACAGATCACTATGGAGATGAGCGCTTCCACAATGGAAGCGTTCATCTCCCTGTCACCTGCCGCCACCGCTGCCGCGGGCCCACACCTGAGTTTGAGTGGCAATACTGCAGGGGCCAGGGGTCCACAGACGGCCGGGCCCCCTGGAGTGCCGGGCCCGGTCGCAACTGTGACCCCTGTGACCCCTGTATGTACGCCACTGTATATATATAAGCTATCTATCTATCTATCTAATGTAATGAGTGGAAAGCACAGAGCACAGCAATGACACTGCTGTCTCTCTCAGAACTTTAAAAAACTGTAGAAAATGGCTGCTGGAGAGGTTCTTATGTAGTAAGCGGTAGGCAACTTTCCTATTGGTTGCTAGGGATGTTGCTAAGCTCAGACAAAGACATTGCAGCCTTCTCATTGGCCCACAAGCAAGAAGCAGGGAGGGATCATGGGTTCAGATGAAAAGAAATCTATAGCACTATATTCTAAATATTCGCGAATTCTCAAAATGCCGATATTCGCGATTAATATTCGCAATTCGAATATTCGCGCCTAACACTAGTACAGGGGCGGTGTGAGCAGGAGGCTCTCCCTCCTTCCCCCACAGTCATTGGCCGTTGTGGTGCTCACTGCCCGTCCTATGGACGGAGACTGCACCCGTAAATTGGCCAGGTTTGTGCAGGCGCGTCACAGCCATACCAGCGCTGCGCCACATCACACTAGTTGTGGCCGTTGCATGTTTGTTTGTACATCGCTACTTGGCTCACACTCCTGATGACACTATATTAGTAGAAACGCGTTGAGTATATACATTGAAGCAACAGCTTTGCGGCAGTACCTATTTGGGCTTAATGCACTCATTCATTTTGACACTATGTCTGGGTGAAATCAGTTGGTTCTTTTGGCAAACAGAGGCAGAGTTTGGATGCAATACTAGCCTTCTCTGCACTTTGGTCTGATTCTTTGTGTCTCTGATTGTGGACACATAGTACACGTTTGTCACAGTGTGCTTCTCTGTGCCTGTGTTGCTGCTAGGGTTGCCACTTGTACGGGAATGACCCGGACAGTCCGGGTTTGTAATCCTGTGCCTGGGTACAAGCCTTTCTCAGACCCAGGATTCAAACTGCAGACTTGCGCACATGACAGCTGGCGGTGAGCATCGGCGTCGGGTGTCAGTCAGCGGCGGCGGCCGATGAGGTGTCAGCCCCGGGGACGATCAGCTGTCACTGCGGGCGATCAGCTGTGATGCTAGCGCAGGGTAGCGCTGTCTTCAGATACTCCCTCTCTCCTTTAAATGTTTTCTTTTACTGTTGTTCCTCCTTTTGTTTCCTTTTACCCTACTGTCCTCTCTGATATCCTGTCTGCTTGGCCCGTTCCTCAGTTACCGCTTGCGCTCCACAGCTGGACCCACTTCCGGCCTGTGGAACGCAACTTCCGGTCCCGATGCATTCCACCCGTGTTCGGGTTTGGCTTGAAGAAAGGGTGGCAACCCTAGTTGTTGCGTAGGCTGACTGCTTGTCCTTCTGTGTACAGGCTGCAGGCTGCCCTCCTGTGCAGGCTGGTTACTTGGGGCTGCGTGCTGGCTGCGGTATCCGTGTTGAACCGCCTGTGTATGTTTTCCCTCTCTGATTGTGTTCTGTGGTCCTGTTCCGGTGCCCGGATTGTTGTATGCCCTCGCGACAGGGGCAACATCCAGCGCTTCTACTTGTGTTCTGGTCCTGGCCTGATAGGGTTAATCCTCCTGTATTGTGGGTGGGCCTGTTCCTGCAGGTGCACTCGTTTAGCACCTATTTCTCCCAGTGTGTCCTGTTCCTGTGGTCAGTTCTGGTTTAGTTAGTCGGTCAGTTTGTCCTGTTCCGTTCTAGGTGTAGCTCCTTGCTGCTGACCCAAGGGGTCTTACCATCTGCCCGTTTGTATGGTTCCGCCTGGGTTTTCATTGTTGTATTCTGTATCTTGTAACTTGTTTATCCTTGCCTGATCTGTATCTGCCCTGTATTATGCTTCGTTCCTGCTCTGTATCCTGTCCTTGATCTATATCTTGTCCATGTTCGCCTAGCAGTGCCTAACTGAATATGAGCGCCTAGCAGTGCGAAACTGCGTCTGAGAGCTGTTTGTCACCTAAGCAAATACATTTCAGCCTGGCCTGTTGCCGCTTTCCCACTGTAGTACTACACTGCTTCCAGCTACTTACTGATGGCTGACTGGTGCTACAAGATGAGAATTCAGAGGTGGAAGTGGAGGAGGAGGTGGAGGAGGAGAAGGGGGGGGGGGGGTGCAGCCACTAATGTAGATGGTGGCAGAAATCCTGATGGAAGTAGGGCCCGCAATTCCTGTCGTCTGTAGCACTTGTGCCATCGCAGGGTACGACTCGCTCCCGGCCTCCACAACGTTCACCCAGTGTGCCATCAGGGAAATGTAGTGTACCTGGCCATAAGCACTTGTCCATGTGTCAGTCGTTAAGTGGGCCTTCCCAATAACTGCGTTGGTCAGGGCATGGGTGATGTTACGGGACACATGTTAGTGTAAGGCGGGGACGGCACACCAGGAAAAATAGTGGCAGCTGGGGACTGAGTAACAAGCAACGGCCACCGCCATCAGGCGGCGGAATGCCTCAGTGTCCACAAGCCTAAATGGCAACATTTCCAGGGCCAGGGATTTGGAAAGGTGCGCATTTAAAGGGATTCTGTCACCAGGTTTCACCCCTGTCAGCTAAACATATGCTGATGTTCAGGGCCTCATCAGGATTCCTAATGTGGGCTTCTAAATGTGATCCATAGCCTTATTTTGCTAAAAAACAGGTTTTACTAACCTGTCACTCAAAGAAATAAGGTGCCCAAGGGGATGTCAAGGGATGCAAGGTGCCGGCCGCACCCACCACCGTTCGTGCCCAGCGCCGCCTTTCCAGACTTCTGCACCGCCTCCTAATCCTCTGTGCCGCCTCTCGCTCTCCCTCCCTCCCCCCTCCTCCTGCTGTAAGATATCGCGCGTGCGCACAGGGCTCTGAGAGGCTGGCGCCAGAGTGCAGGTCATACCTGGGTTGAGCGAAGTGCCGGCGCATGCGCACTTCGCTTTAAGAAGCCAAATCGAGAAGTCCGCACGGGCGCATCAGGCAGAGCCCTGTGCGCATGCGCGAGATCTTACAGCAGGAGGAGGGGGGATGGAGGGAGAGCGAGAGGCGGCACAGAGGATTAGGAGGCGGTGCAGAAGTCTGGAAAGGCGGCGCTGGGCACGAACGGTGGTGGGTGCGGCCGGCACCTTGCATCCCTTGACATCCCCTTGGGCACCTTATTTCTTTGAGTGACAGGTTACTAAAACCTGTTTTTTAGCAAAATAAGGCTACGGATCACATTTAGAAGCTCACATTAGGAATCCTGATGAGGCCCTGAACATCAGCATATGTTTAGCTGACAGGGGTGAAACCTGGTGACAGAATCCCTTTAATGCTATGGCCTGTGGGTGTGTGACTGGGTATTTGCGCTTTCATTCAAAGGTCTGGGGTATGGACATCTGTACGCTGCGCTGGGACACAGAAGTGAATGTGCTGGCTGATGGTCCTTGCAGGGCAGGAGGCATCCGGGCCTGCGTCTTGGACAGGGGATTGGCCAGCATGTAACACAGGGGAAGAGGAGTCAATGGTGTGACCCGCAGACACTGATTGTGGACCCAGGCGTTCGGACCACTTATTAGGGTGCTTTGAAGCCATGTGGCGGATCATGCAGGTGGTGGTGAGGTTGCTAGTGTTCATCCCCTGCTAATTTTGGTACGGCACAGGTTGCAAATGACAATTCTTTTATCGTCCGAACTTTGCTTGTTCGCCATTCACCGAACATGCGAACATATGGCAATGTTCGCATGCACCATATTCTTTTGCATTGCGCCAAACTTTGACCCATGACACATCTATCAGGTGGGACAGGACAGCCAATTGAGACAGTTCAGCACATGGACACACCCCCTACCCTATAACAGAACCCGTTTTACATTCTGTATTTTGCCAGTGTAGGGAGAGGTTGCTGTGTGGAGCAGGGACAGACTGTTAGGGACACAAATCGCTAGCTAATAGGGCCACAAAAGTCTTTTTAAGGACTGGTATAGGTGTGCTATCGATAGGTATGATATACTGAGGGATGTGATATACTTATAATATACTTTCTAACATAGAATGTATATTATAGTGCATTTGTATTGTGCAGCAGTTGTATGCGGTTCTGCTGTGATACCGCAGGTATATAGAGGGATAAGCGTTATTGGAACAAATATTTGCAACGGGTGTGATATACCTGTTGCCCCAAAAAAAAATGATTGAGGGGTGTGTTGAGGGACGTGTTGGATTTAAATATATATGTATATATGCCCTTACATATATGCATGTATATTGGCCCTTTTGCATGGGCCGGTCCAGGTGGTATGGGTGTATACATGGAGATGTATGTATGCCCCCTTGTCAGCATACATCTCTATGTATAATATATCCATATGCAGGTGGACTTATTATATGGACATGCATGTAGATGTGCCCCAAACATCTATATGGATGTATATACCTAAGTGCCCCCAGGTTGGCAGTTGCTTCAATGCATTTAGGGGTGTGGTTCTGGTCAAGACAATCTCCTGAACTCCAAACTGAATGTCAGAATGGGAAAGAAAGGTGATTTAAGCTATTTTGAGCGTGGCATGGTTGTTGGTGCCAGACGGGCCGGTCTGAGTATTTCACAATCTGCTCAGTTACTGGGATTTTCACGCACAACCATTTCTAGGGTTTACAAAGAATGGTGTGAAAAGGGAAAAACATCCAGTATGCGGCAGTCCTGTGGGCAAAAATGCCTTGTGGATGCTAGAGGTCAGAGGAGAATGTCCCGACTGATTCAAGCTGATAGAAGAGCAACGTTGACTGAAATAACCACTCGTTACAACCGAGGTATGCAGTAAAGCATTTGTGAAGCCACAACACGCACAACCTTGAGGCAGATGGGCTACAACAGCAGAAGACCCCACCGGGTACCACTCATCTCCACTACAAATAGGAAAAAGAGGCTACAATTTGCACGAGCTCACCAAAATTGGACTGTTGAAGACTGGAAAAATGTTGCCTGGTCTGATGAGTCTCGATTTCTGTTGAGACATTCAAATGGTAGAGTCCGAATTTGGCGTAAACAGAATGAGAACATGTATCCATCCTCTGATGGCTACTTCCAGCAGGATAATGCACCATGTCACTAAGCTCGAATCATTTCAAATTGGTTTCTTGAACATGACAATGAGTTCACTGTACTAAAATGGCCCCCACAGTCACCAGATCTCAACCCAATAGGGCATCTTTGGGATGTGGTGGAACGGGAGCTTCGAGCCCTGGATGTGCATCCCTCAAATCTCCATCAACTGCAAGATGCTATCCCATCAATATGGGCCAACATTTCTAAAGAATGCTATCAGCATCTTGTTGAATCAATGCCACGTAAAATTAAGGCAGTTCTGAAGGCAAAAGGGGGTCCAACACCCCCATATTAGTATGGTGTTCCTAATAATTCTTTAGGTGAGTGTATATATATATATATATTGATCAGCCTGGTTCGTTTATGACGTGGGAGTGTGTGATGTTATGTTGTGACAGTTGAGAGGCTTACAGCTTGGGCAGGAAGTCCTTTGTTTCAGTTCTAGCATTCCGTCACACGACCCCACGATGATGTCATCACCCTCCTGTTGATAAAGGAGGAGGGGGCTGCTTTTGGCATATAAAACCCAAAGCAGGACAGAGGTGCGGTCTCTTGGATACCTGGACTGCAATGAGAGACACATGGGAGCTGCACCCTGAAGGAAGAGAGGCCACATGGCCCTAAGGATGGCTGAGTAACCCTTTCCCTCCAGACCCCTAATACACTTGCCCTGATTCACCCCTTCCCTGCCACCAATATACCCCTGTAGCTGCCCTGTAATCCTTTACTGCTGCCTGCTTACCCCAGTAGCAGCTGAGTGTGTGTTTTGGGTGTGCTGCTAAGGAATGTATGTATGTGTATTGTACAGTTAGAGTGTGGGGTGGAATTGGGAATTGTCTAGTGTAGTGAGGTTTGTATTGTGGTGTGTGCGTCTATATGTATATATATTTATAACGATTGATCTATAAATATATATAGATATAGCGTATAATTAGACTTGTATTGTTGTAAGTGACCCCCCCCCCCTGGTTAACCCCTATTTCCCCCCCTGGTTATCTAAACCCCTACTCCCCTGAATAACCCCTGGGCCTCACTGTACACTTGTAGGGTATTAACCCCTGCAATGCTGAATCCCTAACCACCTAACAGGAGCATCCCTGCTCCCTGTTATCACTTGCAAGGTATTAACCCTTGCATTGCTGTATCCTAACAGGAGCATCCCTGTTATCACTTGCAAGGTATTAACCCTTGCATTGCTGTATCCAACCCTTGCATTGCTGGATCCCTACCCTTTAGTTCCCCTTACCCTAATCCTACTATACTTGCAAGGCATTAACCCTTGCATTGCTGGACCCCTACCCAATGTCTGTGGACTGCATTCACCCCTGCAGTGCCACCAATAACCCTTCGTCGTACTCTTAGGGATAGAATTAGACAGGTGGGGTGGGCTGCTAATACGTGTGTGTATGTGTGTATTGTATAGTTAGTTTGTGGGTGGAACTTGGGAACTGTGTAGTGTAGTTCAGTGTTGTATATTTAGTGCTGTATTGTTAGTGTATTGCGTGCTTAGTGTATTAGGTATTAATAAATACTGTGTTTTATGTACAACTATCCGTGTATCGTGTAGTTATTAGCGATAGTTAGTTTAGTAAGGCGCATTGCAGCTAGCTTAGTGTCTAGTGTAAAGTATAGTGAAAGTATTGTATTATTGTTATATAAAGGTATAAATGGGCGGAGTCATCAATAGACGGCTCCTCCCATTTATGAATATTAATTATTGATATTTGCAAAAATATTGGTGATTAATATTCCCCCTTTACAGGGTGCGATATACCTGCTTCCACAAAATACTGATTGAGGGGTGCGATATACCTGCTTCTACAAAATACTGATTAAGGGGTTTGATATACCTGCTTCCACAAAATACTGATTGAAAGGTGCAATATACCTGCTTCTACAAAATACTCATTAAGGGGTTCTATACCTGCTTCCACAAAATACTGATTGAGGGGTTTGATATACCTGCTTCCACAAAATACTGATTGAGGGGTGCGATATACCTGCTTCCACCAAATATTGATTCAGGTTTTCTATATACCTGTTTCCACAAAATACTGATTGAGGGGTGGAATATACCTGCTTCTACAAAATATTGATTAAGGGGTTCTATATACCTGTTTCCACAAAAGACTGATTGAGGGGTGCGATATACTGGCTTCCACCAAATACTGATTGAGGCCTGCGATATACCTGCTTCAACAAATACTGCTCTTCTCTAGGGACTTTGGCAAAGGGTCATTTTGAAAATGACAGACAGAGGAAGAGGCAGGTCGTTCTGCAGGGGTGGTAGGGGTAGGGCAGGTGCACCAGGCCGGAGCCTAAGTGGGAAGTTGGAGAAGGTGCGTGCGATTACATCAAAGGACGCACCAGAGTTGGTTGAGTGGCTCACTCAGCCTTCCGCTTCTGCACCCTCCTCACTCTCTGCTGTGTGCACCCCCAAAGACACCACCACCACCATAGCCCCCCCACTCAAGTCAGAGGAATTATTTTCCCATCCATTCCCAGACCTTACCAAAGCGCAGCCATTCTTGGAATCGGATGAGGAAGAGGAGGTAGCAACAGCCGCCACCCAGCAGTCTGACGATAGTACCCAGATCAGCCCAAGGAGGGTGGTCCCCGCTGTTGCTGCCTACTCCGAGATCAGTGGTGGTGAAGGTGAAGATGATGACATGATGATGACATGTCGATGGACGTCACGTGGTTGCCCACAAAAGAGGAAGAGGAGGGAGAGACGGAGTAGCAGATAGGGAGGAGAAGCAGGCAGAACTCGCAGTGGACAGGAGGCAAAAAACAGACTGCAAATGTATCTGGAGCGAGCCATCCACCATGCAAGGTCACATCTTGCGCTCCCAGTACGCAATGGCTCTGCAGTGTGGGCTTTTTTAACGTAATCAGCTGCTGACAATAGTGTTGCCATCTGCAGCCTGTGCTGTCAACGCATAAGTCGCGGTAAGCCCAACACTCACCTAGGGACGACCGCCTTAAGAAGGCACCTGGCCTCCCATCACCAAGCCCAGTGGGAGTAACGCCGTCAGAACCCACAAAGCCACACTCGCGGCGCTCCACATCCTGCCTCTTCTCCTTCTCCTCTCTCCTCCCATTTGTCCTCCACTCCACCTTCCACCATGCCATCGTCGCGTTCATCTGGCAGAAGGCAGGCTTCTGTGGCCCAAGAGTAAAAAGTTGATGACGCCAGATAACCCTCTTGCCCAAAGGCTGACCACTGGCTTTTCGGAACTGCTAGCCCGCCAATTACTGCCATATAAACTGGTGGACTCGGAGGCCTTTAGAAAATTTGTGGCCATTGGCACACCGCAATGGAAGGTCCCAGTAAGGAAATATTTCTCCCAGAAGGGCATCCCAGAGCTATATGGTCATGTTTAGCAGCAATTAAATATATCTCTGGCACACAGTGTTGGTGCCAAGATACATCTGACCACAGACACATGGTCTATCAAACACGAGCAGGGAAGGTACATAACTTTTACTGCCCACTGGGTGAACCTTCTGACGGCCATCAAGCATGTAACCCGTGGCACCCGTGTGGATTTGGTGTTACCGCCATGGATTGCATGCAGGCCTGCCTCTTCTTCTCCTCCTTCTACTCCATCCTCCGTCTACTCCTCGGCTGATTCCTCCTTTTCCACTGCTACCGCCTCTTCCGCTGCACCCCCCAAGATCCCCAGAACCTATTCGATGTGCTAGGTGAGACGTAGTCGTGCTGTGCTGCAGCTGTTGTGCCTGGAAGCCAAGAGCCACACCGGTCCTGTAAAATGGAAAAAGACGATTCCGGCACTTATTTTTCTTCCCATAAAATCTTCCTCTTTATTGAATCACATCATATGCGGAACAGTAACACAAACAAGCTGTTTACGTGTTTCGGAGACCTTCTCCTTAGTCGTAACAATGTGGTCTGGGAGCTTAGAGAAATTTAAAGACCCATGCACCCTCCCCCATCTAGTGGGTGGTGGTAACTAGTGATGAGCGGGAGGTGCCATATTCGTTTTCGCGATATTTCGCGAATATTCGCATGAATATTCGTGTTATATTCGTCGAAATCGACTATTCGCAATTATTCCAATTATCGCGAAATTATTTTTTCGCATATTGCGAATATTTATCTTGATAGTATAAGGCAACGTTCCTATGCTAATGACTATGGCTAGGCTAATATGTGTATTTTACGAAATTTCGTAATATTGCTCTAACTTCGTCTCTTAGAATATTACGAATATTCTAAAAGACGAAGTTAGAGCAATATTAAGAACATTTGCAAAAGTCGAAATTGCGATGCGAGTAATATAACACGAAATAGTCGCATGAAGATTTAAATTTAGCACTGCTATATTCCATATTCTAGCCTAATATGGAATATAGCTGTGCTAAGTTAGCACTGCTATATTCCATATTAGGCTAGAATATGGAATATAGCTGTGCTAAGTTGAAATCTTCATGCGACTATTTCGTGTTATATTACTCGCATCGCAATTTCGACTTTTGCAAATGTTCTTAATATTGCTCTAACTTCGTCTTTTAGAATATTCGTAATATTCTAAAAGACGAAGTTAGAGCAATATTACGAAATTTCGTAAAATACACATAGATTGTATTTAAGATAATATACTGCTATAGTAATAATTTTTAATAGTGTACATATTTTACAAAACTTAAGTTCAGAAGAGGCAAAAAAAATTACAGGAAAAAAAAGGGATTATAGCACTATATTAGCTAAATTACAATCTATATGTGTATTTTACGAAATTTCGTAATATTGCTCTAACTTCGTCTTTTAGAATATTCGTAATATTCTAAGAGACGAAGTTAGAGCAATATTCCGAAATTTCTAAAAGACGAAGTTAGAGCAATATTAAGAACATTTGAAAAAGTCGAAATTGCGATGCGACTAATATAACACGAAATATTCGCATGAAGATTTCAACTTAGCACTGCTATACTCCATATTCTAGCCTAATATGGAATATAGCAGTGCTAACTTAGCACAGCTATATTCCATATTAGGCTAGAATATGGAGTATAGCAGTGCTAAGTTGAAATCTTCATGCGAATATTTCGTGTTATATTACTCGCATCGCAATTGCGACTATTGCGAAATTTCGTAAAATACACATATAGATTAGATTGTAATTTAGCTAATATGGAATATAGCAGTAAGTTGAAAACGCCACTGACTGGAGCAGCCAGGAAGCCAGGAATCCAAAGGACAGGTAAGAACAACTTTAGGGAAGTGGGAAAGAAAAAAATATAATAATAAAAAAAAAAAGAAAAAAAAAGAATATTCGATTTCGCGAATATATAGAACAATATTCTAAATATTCGCGAAATCTCGAAATTGCGATATTCGAGAAAAAAATTCGCAATTCGAATATTCGCGCTCAACACTAGTGGTAACATGATGTCACAAATCAATCAGCTCGCAGACTCACACCTGAAGCATCATTCTCAATGAACATAGATTAAAATGGCCCCACATGATGCGCTTCCCGCATCCCTGGGCTTGGGCTAGAGCAGTACAGGCGGAAAGGTCTGTCTGCAAAGCGCAAGCACAGGGTGTGAGAAACCGCATCTTGTGAACAGGGCTATACAAAATGTTGCAAGTTCAAATAAACTGTAAGCCTGTAGAAAAATCTACATGCGAAAATGGATAACCACAACTGCAATTTTCATATCATTGTAATGAAATAAAATACAATAAGATGAATAAACGTGTTGGAATATGTCACGGGAAATGTACAATGAGATGAAAATGAAAAAGTGGAAAAGACAATGCATGCGAAAAATGCATATGAAAGACACAGGACATGAAACATGAAATAGATGAGGTGCCACATGGTGACTGACGTCCTGAAACCATCATGAAATTGTATCAAGGTCTCCAATACAAAAGAAACAATAAACTTATTGATAAATGGACATCAGTTCCTTCTTTTGATTGAGACCTCTTGGCACCCTTGTATTTAACAGAAAAATCCAAAAAGCCTCTCTTAGGACTCTTTCACACTTGCGCTTTTCTTTTCCGGCATAGAGTTCCGTCGTCGGGGCTCTATGCCGGAAAAATCCTGATCAGGATTATCCCCATGCATTCTGAATGGAGAGAAATCAGTTCAGAATGCATCAGGATGTCTTCAGTTCAGGACCGGAACGTTTTTTGGCCGGAGAAAATACCGCAGCATGCTGCGCTTTTTGCTCCGGTCAAAAATCCTGAACACTTTCCGCATCGACGGATCCGGAATAATAGCCCATTGAAATGTATTATTCCGGATCCGTCCTAACATCTTCAGTTGTTACGACGCAACGACGGATCCGGAAGTTGCGTCTGCGCCAGGAAGTAGGAAGGGCTTGGCTGGCGCGAAAACTTCCACTAGACAGCCCGCGCGTGAGAAGACAGGGCGTGAAAGAAGCTCCTGGAGGTGAGTATTGTGTGTGTTTGTCCCTTGCATATTTTATTAGTTGTAAAACAAACTAGAAATTTTCGGATAAGTACCGGATCCGCTCATCAGTACACAACGGATCCGCTGTTTCGATGGATCCGTACGACGGATCCATCGAAACAGCACTTTATGTTGGCTTCAGGATTTCCGGATCAGTATCTTACCAAAAAAGCCGGAGAGACGCATCCGGAAAGAAAAAATTATGCGTTCTTACGCGTTTTTCCGGATCCGGCGTGTAATTCCGGCAAATGGAGTACACGACGGATCCGGACAACGCAAGTGTGAAAGAGCCCTAAGGAGTATTTTCTTTTGATAGTCTCCTCCCCTAATTGGTGCCATCACTTTCTCAATTGCAAACGCACGGAGGGATCCCATGTTACGTCCATGTGTGTGGATGAAATGTTTGGCAGCACCCGAGATGTTAATAATAGATGGATTTGTAATATAATTCAGATGTTCAAGTATTCTGGTTTTGAATTTACGTACAGTGCTGCCAACATACATCAAATCACACTCCACACATTGTATAACATAGATCACCCCCGTGGTATTGCAATTGATGTAAGTTTTTATAGGGAAAGTGGTTGAGTGGTCAGCATTGTGAAAGCTTTTTTGGACTGATACATATTTACATGTTTTACAAGGGTGACTGCCACACTTGGTGAAGCCTTTGTAATTAAACCACGCGCTCTGCAGTTTTTTGTTTTTGTTGGCCACAAATAGGGAAGGAGAAAGGGAGCCTGCAATAGTTAGTGCTTTTCTAGATACTATTTTACAGCCATTCTTCAAAGCATTATACAGAATATTGTCATCAAATAAGATGGGTAGACACGGGTCCTGCACTGCTTTCAGCTCTGCGTTCACAGGCCGATCAGTGGCTAACCCCGCTCAATTTGACAGTTGGTAAAGTGGTGTGCGACAAAGGTGCCAATCTGCTGAGCGCGCTGAAACAGGGCAAAAATGACACACGTGCCGTGCATGACACACGTCCTGAACTTAGTCGTGCAGCGATTTGTTGCCAAATACCCCGGGGTCCAGGACATCTTGCGGCAGGCCAGGAAAATCTCTGGCCATTTTAGAAGATCTTACATGGCCATGACTTGCCTTGCTGACGTTCAGCGTCTACACCACCTGCCCGTCAGACGTCTGATTTTTGACAGCCCGACGCGCTGGAACTCCACCTTGTATATGCTTGATAGGCTGCTCCAGCAGCAACGTGCCATTAACTACTACCTGTACGAACTCTGCAGCAGGACAGGTTCTGGGGAGCTTGGTTTCTTTTCACCGCGCCAGTGGCTGCTCATGCGCGATGCATGAAGACTTCTGCAGCCATTTGATGAGATCACCAAACTGGTCAGTCGCAGTCAGGGCACCATCAGTGACATTGTACCTTACACCTTCCTTCTGGAGCATGCATTGCGTCGTGTCATTGATCAAGCCGTCGAGGAGCAGGAGCTGGAAGATGAGGAAGTTGCAATGCTGAATGAATTCCCAGGGGGGGCTACTCCATCTTAGACAAGTCAGCAGGAGTCCAAAGAGGGGTCAAAGGAGGATGGTGGCTGGGGGGAGGAGGAATAGGAGGAGCAAGAGGAGCAGGCTTTGAGTGGGACTCTAAACTTTTTGGGGATTCCTGATGTCTGTGGCTGGGAGGAGGAGACCCAGGATAACATTCTTCTGAGCAATGAGCAGGAGCCAAATTAGTGCAAATAGGGGCCTTCATGCTCCAGTGTTTGAAGAGGGACCCCCGTATAAAAAGTATAAAGGGCAAGGAGCAGAACTGGGTGGCAACGTACTTAGACCCCCGGTACAAACACAAAATGGCGGACATGTTACCAGCTTCACAGAGGGCTGTCAGAATGCAGCATTTCCAGGCCTTGCTGCGAGAGATGCTGCATTCTGATGTTGCGGGATCTGCAGATTGGCTGGCTGTACGGCATTATCGGTGAATTTGCATTCCAGGGCTTGTCTCTTTTACTCCTTTCACTTTGTAACACGGGCAGCCGCCATTTTAGAAAAACCTGATTCGTTAACACAAAGTGCAAGAAAATTCGGATTTGTTTCAAATCAAAGTTTTCCTAAACTTCTGACCAAATTCCGCTTCCAATACTTCGCTTCGCTCAACACTACTTGAAACCATAACTCAGTACTAGTAATTGGCGGGAAGCCCCCGAAAATGTCAACTAAGCATAAGAATGCAAAATTAACATCTTCCACTCACAGCATCAGTAAACTGACTACGGGTTAATTATCTACAGGGTGGGCCATTTATATGGATATAAAATCGTATCTTCACAGCATAGACGATTGCCTTCAGATGATACGAGATGTGCAGCACCTGAAACTACGGATACTGGAAGCCTGTGCTAGCATTTCTCCTGCGGTGTTGCTATCAGTGTGTGAAGAGTGGGAGAAAAGGGTTGCATTGACAATCCAACACAATGGGCAGCACATTGAACACATTTTATAAGTGGTCAGAAACTTGTAAATAACTCATGAAAGAATAAAGTTACGTTAAAACCAAGCACTCCATTGTTTTTCTTGTGAAATTCCCAATAAGTTTGATGTGTCACATGACCCTCTTCCTATTGAAAAAACAAAAGTTGGATTCAGAATGGCCGACTTCAAAATGGCCACCATGGTCACCACCCATCTTGAAAAGTTTCCCCCCTCACATATACTAATGTGCCACAAACAGGAAGTTAATATCACCAACCATTCCCATTTTATTAAGGTGTATCCATATAAATGGCCCACCCTGTATATAGGAGTTTTATCTCTCTGTGCTGACTGCTATAGAAAGATGAGATTTTGTATTTCATTTTCAGTGGCATAGTACTGCTTTTTTCTGTCTGTTGCTATTCCTTCCCCAAAATAAATGTATGAGATGTCAATATTTACACCTCCACCTGCAGAAAACTAACATGTATGCTTGGGCATTCTTAGTATACATTAACATTGAAAATTCTTACATATCAGAACCACATATCAGAAAGACACGTTGGTACCAGAGCAGGGGTCAGAAACCTCCATCACTGCAGCTATTGTAAATGTACAACTCCTAGCATGCTCAATTCACCTTTAAGGGAGTTTGCATGCTGGGAGTCATAGTTTCATCACAGTTGGAGTGCCGGAGGTTGCTGGACCCTGTACAAGTGTATACATTGCAATCTAGTCATGCTCTCTTCCAGGGCCGTCTTTAACGCGGGGCAAAAGGGGCAGCTGCTCCGGGCCCAGTTGCTCCTGGGGGGCCCAAGGCAGCTGCCTCTTGAGCCCCGCTGGCCACTGGTGACATAGGGGGCGGCGGCAGGGCACAGGGAGATGAGCGCTTCCATTGTGGAAGCGCTCATCTCCATAGTCATCTGTATCGCCTTCCTCAGGACAGCGATACAGATAGAAGTGCAGTGGCGGGGCAGGGGAGGGAGTGGCGTCTTCCTTTCCCGTTCCTCTGATAGGGCAAATTAGAGGCCGGTGCATCGTGCCGCCTGAGCCGTACAGCGTGGGACACAGGCTGGAAGAGGCCTGCATCGCATCGCTGCCAGCCTGATGGAGTTAAGTATAAGTGTTTATTTTTTTTTATATGGTATTACTACTGGCACATGATTGGGGGGGCTTCTATGGGGGCACCTTTTACTGGCACATGATTGGGGGGCATCTATGGGGCACCTGTTAATGGCACATGATTGCAGGGCATCTATGGGGGCACTTGTTACTGGCACATGATTGGGGGCACTTGTTACTGGCACATGATTGGGGGCATCTATGGGGGCACTTGTTAATGGCACATGACTGGTGGGCATCTAGGGGGGCACTTGTTACTGGCACATGATTGGGGAGCATCTATGGGGGTACTTGTTACTGGCACATGATTGGGAGGCATCTATGGGGGCAACTGTTACTGGCACATGATTGGGGGCATCTATGGGGGCACTTGTTACTGGCACATGATTGGGGGCACTTGTTACTGGCACATGATTGGGCGGCATCTATGGGGGGACTTGTTACTGCCACATGGTTTGGGGGCATCTATGGGGGCACATCTTACTGGCACATTATTGGGGGGCACTGTGGGAGCATCTATGGGGGCACTTCCTACTGGCACATTATTGGTGGCACTTTTTACTGGCACATTATTGGGTGGCACTATGGGGGCATCTATGGGGGCACTTCTTACTGGCACATTATTGGGGGCATCTACTGAGGCCACAAAGAAGGGATATTTTATATGGGGGAAGGGGGAGAGGAACACTATGGGGGCTTCTACTGAGGCCTCAAAGAAGGGGTATTTTACATGGGCGGCTCTGTATAGGGGCATTTTATACTGGGGCACATTATGGTGGGTACTATGGGGAAGGGGAGAGAGGAGTACTATGAACTCACCTATGGGGGCACTAAGAAGGGGTATTTTATACTTGCAAATTATGGAGGACACTGAGGGCATCTACTGGGGCACTATATATGGGGCATACTATACTGGTACATTATGCACTAGGAAGAAGGGGGGAGATGAGCACTATGGGGGCATTTACTGGGGGCACTATATAGTTGTATTTTATACTGGCACATTATGGGGTTTATGGGGACATTAGCTCAACTGGGGGCATTAAAAGCGGGTATTTTTTTCACTGGCACATTATAAGGAGAATTATTACTACTGGGGGCATTATGATGGGCTTTATTACTACTGTGGGTCTATGGGGAACATGATTACTAGTATGGGCACTATGGGAGCATTATTACTTCTGGGGCACAGTGGGGACATGTTGGGGGCACTATTACTACCATGTGTGCTCTAGCAGAGAATTATTCCTATTGGTGGGAATTTTGGGAGCACTATTACTGTGGGAGCACCTTGGCACAGTATCAGGTTACCACAATCATTTTTGGGTGACGTTATGTTTACACTATTAGTGTCGGGGCACTATTTGCTGGGTGCAGTATTTTAGGGCACTGTGTGCCAATAATTATTGAAGGGCACCATCTGCATGGTACTACTATTATCAGGGGGTTTATCACAGTATAGTATTGGGGAGCACAGCGACACAGTATTGGGGGTGGTAGGATGATTTGTTCAGAAGATGGGAGGATGATGGAAAAGTAGTAAACTAAGATTTTGTTTGTCAAACTGCAGAGATGAGAATGGCTGAAAAATGGTGGTTTGGTCTGAAGGTCTGAAAGGAGAAGATAAGGAAAGAGAACATCTACATCAAAGAGACGTCGCTGGATGTAAGAGGTATGTGGCGCTGTATTACCCTGTATGTAGGGGTGGATGGAGGGGTTAGTAGTACAGTACTATCTGCACACTGTTAAAAAAAAAAAAAAGTAATCTGCAAAATACTATATATTTGTGTCAGAAGTTGTGCTTTTTTAATTTTTAGAGTAATGATACAGCCATTTTATTTACAAAAAACAAAATGGCTGCACACCATTATATATACAAACAATAGAGCTAAGAAATGGGGGTCATTCTAGATAAAAGTGGTACAATACCGACTATAAATGAATAAAGGAAGCTCTTAGCGCACATACGTCTCAGGCCCATCTACCAGGCGTCAAGGTGGCTTCCGCAGATGGGTCCCTATCACTAAATATACTGCCTCACTTTGGACTTACTTAAGCCTACAATATTCAGGGCAGTGTAGGAACCAGCTACAAACGTATTCTGCTCAGAAGTCCCAGGTAGATGGGCGTGTTCAGTCTAAAAGAGGTGCTACCCTCGATATATTGCAAGAAAATTTAGACTAGAATCTTCAGAATCACAGGTGCATATCCATGAAGCAAACATAATTACAAAAAACAAAATGGCTGCACACCTTTATATATACAAACAATAGAGCTAAGAAATGGGGGTCATTCTAGATAAAAGTGGTACAATACCGACTATAAATGAATAAAGGAAGCTCTTAGCGCACATACGTCTCAGGCCCATCTACCAGGCGTCAAGGTGGCTTCCGCAGATGGGTCCCTATCACTAAATATACTGCCTCACTTTGGACTTACTTAAGCCTACAATATTCAGGGCAGTGTAGGAACCAGCTACAAACGTATTCTGCTCAGAAGTAGTAGTTTACTACTCTACGAGGTGTGTGGATTTTTTTGTGTGTGTGTGTGTGTTGTGGTGGAGGGCATCATTGCATGCTAGGGTGTGGGAAGGCGGGATCCAGGGGGCCCAAGTAAATTCTTGCCCAGGGTCCAATCAATATTAAAGACGGCCCTGCTCTCTTCAATTGATGATATTATCTACATGACTACACAGATGTTCTTTACAATCTTGTAGGGAGGAAAGCAGGAGGCAGTCTTCAGGAGCGGAGATCACAAAAGCTGTGGACAAGTATAAAAAGAAAGCAGAGCACCCCCTGCAGACTCTGAAAGGGAAGGGGGAGTTGCGCACTCCTCAGCATCAGTGTCTGTCAGCACAAGAGAGAGAAGATCCCTCATCAGTTGGTAAGGGGGTCAAACCGCACAGAAAGAATTTTTGTGGCCCTTGAGTGCTTTCCCACTATAGGATGGTAGAATGTAGTTGGAACAGATGGAACTTGCAAAACAAGAATATTTTTTAACTAGACTCATGCTTGGCAACAAGCTTGATGGTTACCGCAGACCAGGGGCAGACACAGACAGCAGAGGGCCCCTGTGCAAAGAATGTGCCTGCCCCCCCCCCCCCCCCCCCCCAAGCCAAATTTGCAACCTAACCTATTCCGTCCTAACATTAGTTAGAGCAATACAAAACATACATGGTAAGGCTGCTTTCACACCTGCGACACTACGCCACCTGATCCGGCTGAAAATGCAAGGAATCGGCCGGACACAAACCGCAGCATGCGGTCCCACCGATTCTCTGCATTTTTGCCAGATTGTGGCCGGATCTCTGCCGTACCCCATTATAGTCAATGGGGCCGGCGGGCATTCTGTCTGCATCCAGCAGTGCCGGATCCAGTGAATTCCAGCAGGCTGTTCTCTGCTGGAACAGTCCGCCAGAATCACTAACGCAGATGTGAAAGTAGCCTAATACAGCGCTTCATACCTCTTCCATCCAGTGACGTCTCCTTTGATGTAGATGTTCTCTGTCCTCATCTTCTCCTTTCAGACCAGACCGCCATGATGATTTTTCAGCCGTCTCTTCTCTCTGCAGGGTTTGAAAGACAGACATCTTAGTTTCCTACTTTTCCATTATCCTGCCACCCCCAATACTGTGCCCGCTGTGCCCCTTGTACTAGTTACACACAGATAGTTCAAGTTCAATATTGGCACACAGTGTCCTAAAAAAGAAACAGTGTCCCTGACACTGACACTAATAGTGTAAATATAATGTTCCCCAAAAATAATTGTGCTAAGCTGATACCGTGCCAGGGTGCCCCCACAGTAATACTTCTCCCCAAAGTCCCACCAATAGAAATAATTATCTACCAGACAACACGTAGTAGTAATAGTGCCCCTACAGTAATAATGACCCCACTGTGGCCCAGAAGTAATAATGCTCCCATAGTGTTCATACTAGTATTCAAGTTCCTCATAGTCCCTCAAATGTAATAAAGCCCACCATAATGCCCCCGGTAGTAATAATTCTCTTTATAATGTGTTACAGTAAAAATAAATGTGCCCTGTTGTGTGGCAGTATAAAAAATACCTCCTCTTAGTGCCCCCTGTAGAGCCAATGTCCCCATAGTACCCTCATAATGTGTGCCAATGCCCCTTACTGTGTGCCCAAAAAACCTTTTAGTGCTTCCTGTTGAGACAAGGTCCCCATAGGGCCCTATAATTTGCGCCAGTATAAAATACTCCTATATCGTGCCCCAATAGTGCGCCTCCCCTTATCCCCATGGTGCCTGACAATGTGCCAGAATAAAATGCCCCCATAATGTGTGCCAGTATAATTTCCCTATATAATGACCCCAATAGTGCTCCTCTCCTCCCTTCTCCATAGTGCCCCCCATGTGTGCCAGTATATAGGATAGGGTCCCCATAGTGCTCCTCCTTCTCCATAGTCCCCCCATGTGTTCCAGTATATAAGATAGGGCCCCAATATTGCTCCCCCCCTCCATAGTGCCCTCCATGTGTGCCAGTATACAAGATAGGGCCCCCCATAGTGCTCCTCCCCCTCCATAGTGCCCCCCATGTCTGCCAGTATATAAAACAGCTATTTTCATATTACAGTACATAAAATAGGCAGGCGCCCCCATATGTCACTTGCTCAGATAGGCCCCCATATCTGTTGCTCAGGACCCCCCCTATCAGATGCCCATTCACACCCCCATATCAGTTGCTCAAACCCCCCCCCCCCATATGCCAGTTGCCCAGGACCCCCCCCCCCATATCAGTTACTCAGGAGGACCCCCCAATATCAGTTGTTTATTTATTCAGCCCCCCCCATATGTCAGTTGCCCAGGACCCCCCCATATCAGTTACTCAGGAGGACCCCCCCAATATCAGTTGTTTATTTATTCAGCCCCCCATATGTCAGTTGCTCAGTCCCCCCCCATATCCTTTATTTATTTATTCAGCCCCCATATGTTAGTTGCTCATCACCCCCCAATATCAGTTATGTATTTATTCAGCCCCCATATGTCAGTTGCTCAGCCCCCCAATATCAGTTATTTATTTATTCAGCCCCCCATATGTAAGTTGCTCAGCCCCCCATATCAGTTATTTATTTATTCAGCCCCCCAATATCAGTTATTTATTTATTCAGCCCCCATATGTCAGTTGCTCAGCACCCCCCCAATATAAGTTATTTATTTATTAAGCCCCCCATATGTCAGTTGCTCAGCCCCCCAATATCAGTTATTTATTTATTCAGCCCCCCCAATATCAGTTATTTATTTATTCAGCCCCCCCCATATGTCAGTTGCTCAGCCCCCCCATATGTCATTTGCTCAGCCCCCCCATATGCTCATTCAGGCCCCCCCCTCCTTGCTCAGTCAGGAGTCGGACCCCCAGAGTCAGGCACCCCCATATGATTATTTCAGGCCCCCCATGATGTGAAAGACCCCAGGGCCCCATGATATCAGACCTCAGATCAGGCTAAAATAAATGTAGAAATATTAATAGTTGAAATCCGCTCTCATCAAAGTTTGTGCAAGGAAAGGCAAATCCCTCAACCGCAGTCAGACAAAGGTGTTACCATCTTGAGTTCTTCTGAGCAACTGCCCCTCCTCTACAGTCTGCTCACCTTTTATTTAGTCACAGTAACAATAGAAAGGGGCTGGCCCATCACCTGACCACTTACTTCATGTAACAAGGATACAGGAAGTGATGACACAGGAAGATGAGAAATTTCGGGTACATGTCAGAGGACAGGGGAGGGCATCAACGTGGCTGAACAGTGCAATGCACACACCCCATCCCTGTATAAGGAAGGATGAGTCATGTCCATTGTCTGATCAGCCAGGTGGCCGCCCATCCCCCATCACTGACAGCATGGACTCCATTCAATACTGCTCAAAGTGACCAGTATCTAGTGAAGATCATTCTACTGGTTCTTATAGCTTTGAGATTATCTGCGAGACATTGCTACGGCTATTGTCAGTATATGGTACGAGTATACCGACAAGGCAGATATGCATGTCTTAAAAGCAGATATGTATCCAGAAAGGGATAGCGAAGCCGCAGCAGAGGTATAATATGTATCTCTCGTTATGCAGACTTCACTTCTCTAATGTGTATAGACATTTGAAGGGAAGAAGCCCAGTGCATTGCACATAGTGCTCACAAACCGGCAAACGCCCCCCTACACACTGAGAACACGTCTCCAAGCCCATGATAAGGTTTTCATACTGACGGTTTTACCACTGGTCCTGATTCAACCCAAGTACCCTCTGCTAGAGCGCTCTTCGGTTAAATCCGACACAGGGAGACAGATGACAATCTATAAAAACACACACATCCTAAGATAAAATGTCCGCATAATAAAATTTCCACAACAGTCCCTCCTCTTTGTCATATGCTCCCCAGTGCCCCTCGATGAATCTCGATCTTCTTAAAAAAAAAAAACTGTCTAGTCTACGAAAAGGCCTGAATCCATAAAACAAAACAGATGATGGAAAACAGAAAGTCAATCTTGACACGTAGCTTCGGGAGCTGACTCAGGAGGTGGCGTTTCGCGTTGGTCGCCGGCTGGTTTGGAATCCTCTGCATTTGGTCCATGGTTTGGTCTTCAGGGCGTCTTGTCTGTTCGGGCTTCGGTAACTCGGTGAACTAGACATCAGGAACATCTCACTCCGGCGTATAGAAGGAATGGAAACCAAAAAACATAAGTACATGTCCTATTTCCTTTCGCCCGGATCCAATGGAAAACCAGTGAGCCCCAAGACCACCCAAAGCTTTAAAAAGGATTCTGACCCTCACTAGTCATAGCTCCGCCTCTGCCCTGCTCCTGTCAGTATGGGCTTGACCCTTGTCAATGGTGTCTGCTAGCCAGGCATAACCATACCACATCTACGGGTAGCCTAGCTGCCCGGACACCCATACAGGATTAAAAAGCGAGGAGCAGGAGCCAGAGCTAATATTAAACCTATAGCTGATATTACCCTCTAGGAATGTATCGTTATGTGCTATCAACAAATGTCTCCTTGTAACAAATAAACAAAAGTGATACTCTTCCTTCTTTGACTTAGTTGAGCAGCTTCTTGCAATGACTGGTGTGGATCCAGTTGTCTCGTCCCTCGAACTTCAGAGAGGTTGGCGTCATCAGCAGCACCTGGAATGGCCCAAGATATCCCGTCCTCGGATGTTTCTTTAGCACGACCCAATCACCTGGTTGACTAGAATGAACACTGGTTATTTAGTCTGGGTCCGGGAGAGACTCCCGAACCCAGTGGTGGACATACCTGATGGAATAAAGGGTTACAGCGGAACATTCAGGCCATGGATCGGCCGTGATTTTTACCTTCTTTGCAAAAATCTGACCCAAGTACCGTCAAAGAAAAGGCAGTCGTGATGGTTCTCAACGTAATTCCCTACTAGGTTAGAAAATTAATTGATATTTGAGAGGTTAGAATGGTTAGTAAAAAGTTTGAAGATCGTTGTTTTCGGCACCACTTTCCCCCCTTTTCATCGTTCTTAAAACCAATACGAAGAGAAGCTGGATTCAACATGGTGCATCGTCCCAAGGTTAGATGGAGAGATGAGGGATGGATGAGAGAGAGAGGGAGAGATAGAGAGAGAGAAAGAGAAAGAGAAAAGCGCTTTTCTTGGACTCTGCAGTCTTAGTGGGACGGGAGCACATGACAGTGTTAGTTCGCACTGTCTGGGACTTTTGAATGCCCTGTTGCTGGAGATCAATAGTTCGTGCAGCCACAGTTCTGCTTTCTGGAGGGAACCATGGCTTTGGAGTCTAGTGGGGAATTCACGGACGAACTTTTTCCCAATCCAGACCTCAAAGGTCCCTTCTTTGGGGATGGTCCACTCTGAACCTACAGTCCCTTGGTGCTAATCTTTGAGGGGCTTAACAACTCCTCCTCCATAGATGGATTTCATGTACTGCTTGGCTGTCCTATAGTCAGAAGTGGTACCCTTCTGCTCCCTAGATTTTCCTACACCCATGCTCGAGCCTTCTAAAAGTAGGTGCGCCCACCTACAGTGTCCTTACCTCTCCTGCTCTCCCTGTCCTGTCTCCAACAGCCCGCGCTGCACACGTGACCTGACTGCGTACAGCGTCAGGTCATATTGTGCGCTGTACGCAGTCAGGCTGGAGGAGACCAGCGCTGGAGGGGTAAGTAAGCAAGCGCCGATTTCTTGCATACTAGTGAGCGCTTCTGGATGCGCTTACAGGTATGAATGGGCCCCCTCACATGCCGGGCCCCTGTGCATTTGAACCGGCTGCACCGGCGATTTGTCCGCCGATGCCGCTGACTGTATCTTTAAGTGACAGCTTACCATGCCCATTGGCTTAAATGTACCCAATTTCCCTGGGTATTGACACAATCTGGCTGGAGTTTTATCTAGGTGGCAGTGGTGAAGATGGGTAAGCTGCATTTGCCACCATGGTATATTCATCCACATGGTACAGTACCACATCATATGGACGACCTCCCACAGGCCCTCCCAAGTTATGGTACATAATTTAATACTGTCTTGTTACATGATATCCTTGTCTTTATGACACAGTTAGTTGCCTCAGCATAGCACACCTGGTGGCAGGCTGGCTGGTCATCAGCCCATCAAGGCTAGGCCGCTCCTCCTTGCTACCTCTAGCTTGCACCTCTACTCCTCTGAAGTGCTCAGTTGCATATATGCACTATCTAGACACTGTGGTGGCACACCTTCATGGCTAGTGCCACTCACACCTACTGCTAGCTAGCTACAAGCATCTCCCAGCTCAAACTAGTGCAGTCTCTCTCTACAGTAGCTCTCCTGCCTCTCTCTACAACATCTACCTGCACTTTTATTTATCCCTTCTCGGGAATGTGCTAGTTTGCTTGGACACCAGTGGCATGACCTTCATGCTGATGCCTGGCTAAGCTCAGTCTCTGCTGCATTACCAGTGAACCATTCATTGCCACCAATAGTTCACAAAATACACTGTAATGTAAAACACATACAGTACAGTATGTTTCTTGCTGGTACCCTTGTGGTTTATCAGTAACAATTGCAGACCATCTGCAATAGCTCCTTTGACTCCCTGCACATGGTATATCTTGTGACTTATCTAGGATATGATTTTCTTGTAGAGGGACAAGGCTATTTTCAACTCTTACATGCTCTAGAAGAAGAAATTAGTATAAGAATGAGGCTGTGCTGATGCAACGGGCGCCTCCCCCCAGGGCCCTCTATATAGCACGTGTCCCAGGTGTAGGAATTGCCAAGTGGTTTGTTGCGGCCTAAAATGTCTTATTGTGTGTCATGGTGCTCCTACCTGGATACCGCTGAACCCCAGGCTTTAGCTCTGAAGCAATAAATAGGGGGAATAATTGAGGGATATAAGACTTGAGTCCATACCTTGAGATGAAGTTCAATGGCATCTTTACTTTGCATAAACGTTCTCCAAAACGGTTTACAGGCTTTGTCTTGGTTCCAGCAGCTTTTAGCATGAAACTAGCAGGCAAACTCCATTCTGCTATATCTTTTTCTTTCTGACTCTGCTGTACTGACAGGCTGGCTGAATAACTCAGCTTCTTCTGTATGCTGCACTTCACTTAGTAGTCTAACTCTATGTTATGCCAGGGAACTTTCCTCTAGCAGAGACGACGTGCCCCTGCACACCCTTCCCTTAGCTGGGGGTGAACTAGACTGAAGCTAACTGGTCCCCACCTTATCTGCAGGAAGTAGGACTCACCTACTTCTTTCCAGAGGGGGGTTAGAATAGAATGGAAGGTTCCATTCTATCTAAGTACAGCTCTGCAGTGCTTGCTGCCACCTGCTGTTGAACCAGGCATATTTCATGAACATAACAGTTGCAAACAGATTAGGAATGCACATTGTGGAGGACCTGGAATAAATGCATAAGATGACATGAGGTTAGACCAAAAAAGACAATAGCAAGGTGCAGAAGTGGTAACACCACTCTGGGGTGTTACACTAATACATGAACTACTGAAGAAGACAGCAGCATTCAGTTTGAATGAATGACACAATGAAGACAATGAAGACTGTTAAGTAGCCAGACGTAGAAGAGCTATGAGAAAATGCAAAAAAAGCGCACAATATGGTAGTACGTCCTATTGTTCATCAGTGAAGCTTTTTAACCTGATGAAGGGGACCTACGCTTCCCCGAAACGCGTTGTTTTATCCGCTTCACCTGCTGAACAATACCTAATAAAGAAGAAGTTTTCTTCATAACTACATCTGTCCTGCCCGGTGTTTCTGTGCCTCAAACTGCGATCTTCTCTATCTACTACAATGAAGACTATAACCTGAAACTAAGTGTAGATTTTGAAATCAAGGCAGTGTAATCATTTCTTCATTTACATGTTTGCTCATTCTAAGCTTAGCAATCATCTGGATGGTCCTACCCATTGACTTATAGCTATGTCTGCCAGCCATAGAAATATAGCTGCCAATCATTGATAAGACGGCCCACATAAGCACAGATTGAGCAGAGATTGAAAATGAAAACATTACAGGTTTGGCTGACTCTTTTCCCATGAAAGCTATTTATCAATTTGCTCAGCTCCTCCTGCTCTAAAGGCTGCAGAAATGGACAACATAAAAATGGACACACAAGCATGTTGGGGGCTGGTGAGAATTACCGTTGACCTGTGGGGACCAGCAACGACAGGGATCCCAATATAACCATATTCTGAGAAATAAACTACATTTCATTCTTTGAGTTCTTTATATGTGTTTTTCACTCTTTGCACTATTATTTATTCAACTCTCAGTAACAGCTAATGATTCCAGTTCTCATCGGACGTGCTTGTGTACATTTCACACTTTCTGCTTATACTACTGGATGTAAATATCCCTCCCCGGGTCATAAAAAAAAACCTGCAGAGCAGTTTCAATGGACAGAAATAGAACTTGCCATTTGTAACCAGCAAAAGAACCTTCTGACATTTGTACCATCATGTCCTTTTTGGGGATTGCCTCATTGTACAGCATCAGCCTACTTTTCATGTTAAATAAATATACATCCATAAAAAAGCGGAAAGAATCTGGGACTTACAGTCATTTAAGAGATTTATGTTTCCTGTTATGCCAAAGATGTCAGACAAAAAACTATGTCCATTTCTACTGTGCAATGGAATACGGTTCAACACCTAACACACACTAGTTTAAGGAACACTATCACTAAAACTCACAAAAAATCATGTTCCTATTTTTTCTTCAGCTCAATTAATTAATCTTAATTTGTGTTATTTTATGAGCCCTTAAAGAGTCACTGTACTTTCAGACAATTTCATTTTATTTAATAGAGAATGGTGTAAATAGCAAATTTCTAAATCACTTCATTTTAAAAATATGCCTGCATCCACCTGAAAAAAAAAGCTGTAAAGTCATGGCCACTAGGGGTCTCACTTCCACCTAATCTGTAGTTCACTGTCTGTTGTCAGGCAAGATCCGTCGTTAGTAACAGGCCGGGGCGTTGCTAGGGTCTCAAAAGATCCGGGGCCCAAGCCCCAATGAATCTGGCACAGTTCTCTACGTTGACCCCGCGCTCCCCCCATACACCGCATTTTGCTGTACTTGCTATACAGCAGCACATACCTCTCACATTCAGGGCCTCCAGTTGACGTCTCCTCTGATGTAGATCTTCTCTGTCATCATCTTCTCCATTCAGTCCGGACAACTTCTATCAGCCGTGCCTCATCTCTGCAGAGTGTGACACACGGATATCTTAGCTTCCTCACTTTTCTAGCATCATCCCCCAACCTGCTCTCCAATACCCCCAAATACTAACCTGAAGAAAAATTTGTGTCCCCATAGTAATAGTGCTCCTCATAGTCCGACCAATAGTAATTCGCTTCTAGAATGCCCTCATTAGTAATACTGCTACCTACAGTGCCCCCAACAGTGATAATGCTCCCCAAGAGTGCCCCATTAGTAATACTGCCCCCAACAGTGATAATGCTCCCTAAGAATGGCCCCATTAGTAATACTGCCCCCTACAGTGCCCCCAACAGCGATAATGCTCCCCAAAAGTTTCCCCATTAGTAGAAGAGCCCTCCAGTATTAGTAATGCCCTCACTGAGCCCCCAGTAGAAATAAGGCCACCTATTGTTCCCCCAGTAGTAATAAAGCTCCCTAGAGACACCTCAGTAGTAATAAGGCTCCCCATAGTGCTCTAAGTAAAAATAAGACGGATCTATAAGTTCCTCTTATAGAGCCCCCCAGTAGTAATAAGAATGTCTATAATGTCCCCTGGATTTGCAGTGCCCCCTGTAGTTATATTCCTCCCTCCACCATACAGTCCCATGTAAATAACATTGCTCCATCTCTCCAGCCCCCTCCAATATACAGTCCCATGTAAATAACATCACCTCCTTCCCAGCCGCCTTCAGCATGCAATCCCATGTAAGCATCACCCCCTCAACATTCAGTCCCATGTAAATAACATAATTCCCCCCACCAGCCAACTTCAACATACAATCCCATGTAAATAACATCGCCCCTCAGCATTCAGTCCCATTTAAATAACATCACTCCCTCCCACAGATGCAATTAACATACAGTTCCATGTAAATAACATCATTGCATCCCCCAGCCCCCTCCAACATACAGTCCCATGTAAATAACATAATCCCCTCCCACAACCGCCTTCAACATACAGTCCCGTGTAAATAACATCACTCTGCCCCAGACCCCTCTAACGTTTAGTACCATGTAAATAACATCACTTACAGACACCATCAACATACAGTCCCATGTAAATAACATGACCCCCCTCCAACACACAGTTCCATGTAAATAATATCCCTTCCTTCAGCCCTAACATACAGTCCCAGTTAAATAACCACAACTCCCAGCATTGCTCTACCTCTCCCTTCACTTACCGCTCCTCATGTAGCAGACATCAGCACAGCTTCTTCCCCCAGGCCTTTCTTCTCTTCAATGCCATCCTCTCCTGCACTGGTCACATGATAGTGGCATCATCGCAGGTTCTTCTAAACCACTGCCTGTTTTACTGCTCTACTGATGTCACCACAGGTCCTTCAGCTCTTCCAGTGCATTAGATTCAATTGCATTGCCATCCTGAAGACGGCAATATAGTTGTATCTAGATGAAAGGCAGGACATTCGGGGCCTGGGACAAAACATCCAGGACCCAGGCCCCGAATGTTTTAACCTAGCAATGCCCCTGGTAACAGCTAAAGCAGAGAGGAAGTGGGATTGTGTCAGAGCTAGCTCAGATACTGAGCCTGATAAAGTAACTGCTTCTACACTGCTTCTGAATTCACAGGGGCCTCCTGGCTTTCTACAAGTTTGATCCATCCCTCCTTATCTGTTCGGTGAGCTCTGGAGCTGAAAACAAAGTAGGGAAAAGGATGTTACAGCAGTACAGTGTTGGCAGATTCCACAGAAAGTAGACTCCCCCTGCTTGTGAGCGAAATTCATCTAGCTGTGCAGCTGAAGGGGGGAATAATTAGGCCAAAAAAGCCATAAAGGAACCCCTAAAAAAACCTATTCCTTTGTAGTTATGAGTGTACAAAGAAGCATAGCTGTTAAACAAACTATTTTTTTTTAACTCAGGTACACTTTAATAGAACTTCCCCATCCACCCTGCCTTCACAGCATGGGGGTTTTACTTTACAGGTCAGTCAACTGAGTCTGGAACTTAGAAGGGGCAGTGACATCACACACCTTTCCCAAATAACATTATTATAAACTGTGTCTCCACTTTACACTACTTCTTTTCTATATTATATGAGGTACAATCGACCTGTCATTCTATTATTGAAGGAAAGCAAAAATGAAAACAAAATTAGCAGAAGTGAAAAAATGAGGTGACAGGGAATAGTAGGGGAGAGGGGAAAGGAGCACCAGATGACTATATACATGGTGTATTTTAAGAGGGGGTAAAATGGTGATTGGTCAGTTTAGGCAGCTAATTTGATCCAATTCAACCCAAAAGGGGTGAAAGGCAAGGATAACAAGTGTGAGAACAGTGTAATAAGGAAAAAAGTACAACTGAGTGTACTAGGGGGCGCCAGTTAATGCCAATAGGTTGAGAAAGTAGTGGTGCAGTTGGTAGAGCTATGTGGATTTTAAATAGAATCCAATGTTAGAATCCAATATTAAGAACCGGTGGAATAAATTATGTAGAAAATGTGTGTGTGTGTGTGTATATATACAGTGGATATAAAAGTCTACACACCCCTTTTAAAATGTCAGGTTTCTGTGATGTAAAAAAATGAGACAAAGATAAATCAGTTCAGAACTTTTTCCACCTTTAATGTGACCTATAAGCTGTACAACTCAATTCAAAAACAAACTGAAATCTTTTAGGTAAAGGGAAGAAAAAATATAAAAACAAAATAATATGGTTGCATAAGTGTACACACCCTTAAACTAATACTTTGTTGAAGCACCTTTTGATTTTTTTACAGCACTCAGTCTTTTTGGGTATGTGTCTGTCAGTATGGCACATTTTGACTTGCCAAGATTTGCCCACTCTTCTTTGCAAAAACACTCCAAATCTGTCAGATTGCGAGGACATCTCCTATGCACAGCCCTCTTCAGATCACCCCACAGAATTTCATTCTGATTCAGGTCTGGGCTCTGGCTGGGCCATTTTAAAACTTTTATCTTCTTCTGGTGAAGCCGTTCCTTTTTTGATTTGGATGTATGCTTTGGGTCGTTGTCATGCTAAAAGATGAAGTTCCTCTTCATGTTCATCTTTCTAGCAGAAGCCTGAAGGTTTTGTGCCAATATTGACTGGTATTTGGAACTGTTCATAATTCCCTCTAGCTTAACTAAGGCCCCAGTTCCAGCTGAAGAAGACAGCCCCAAAGCATGATGCTGCCACCACCGTGCTTCACTGTGGGTATGGTGTTCTTTTGGTGATGTGCAGTGTTGTTTTTGCGCCAAACATATCTTTTGGAATTATGGCCAAAAAGTTCAACCTTGGTTTCATCAGACCATAACACCTTTTCCCACATGCTTTTGGGAGACTTTAAATGTGTTTTTGCAAAATGTAGCCTGACTTGGATGCTTTTCTTCATAAGAAAAGGCTTTCATCTTGCCACTCTACCCCATAGCCCAGACATATGAAGAATACGGGAGATTGTTGTCACATGTACCACACAGCCAATACTTGCCAGATATTCCTGCAGCTCCTTTAATGTTGCTGTAGGCCTCTTGGTAGCTTCCCAGACCAGTTTTCTTCTCGTCTTTTTATCAATTTTGGAGGGACGTCCAGTTCTTGGTAATGTCACTGTTGTGCCATATTTTCTTCACTTGATGATGACTGTCTTCACTGTGTTCCATGGTATACAGTACAGACCAAAAGTTTGGACACACCTTCTCATTCAAAGAGTTTTCTTTATTTTCATGACTATGAAAATTGTAGATTCACACTGAAGACATCAAAACTATGAATTAACACATGTGGAATTATATACATAACAAACAAGTGTGAAACAACTGAAAATATGTCATATTCTAGGTTCTTCAAAGTAGCCACCTTTTGCTTTGATTACTGCTTTGCACACTCTTGGTATTCTCTTCATGAGCTTCAAGAGGTAGTCCCCTGAAATGGTTTTCACTTCACAGGTGTGCCCTGTCAGGTTTAATAAGTGGGATTTCTTGCCTTATAAATGGGGTTGGGACCATCAGTTGCGTTGAGGAGAAGTCAGGTGGATACACATCTGATAGTCCTACTGAATAGACTGTTAGAATTTGTATTATGGCAAGAAAAAAGCAGCTAAGTAAAGAAAAAGGAGTGGCCATCATTACTTTAAGAAATGAAGGTCAGTCAGTCAGCCGAAAAATTGGGAAAACTTTGAAAGTAAGGGCTATTTGACCATGAAGGAGAGTGATGGGGTGCTGCGCCAGATGACCTGGCCTCCACAGTTACCGGACCTGAACCCAATCGAGATGGTTTGGGGTGAGCTGGACCGCAGAGTGAAGGCAAAAGGGCCAACTGTCACGGAACCATGAACCAGACGTACAACAAGAGATAAGTGAAAATAGAAGGCTTTATTGAAAATAAAGCTGTAAAGCAAAAGTCCAAACGGATGGTGAAACCGAGCAGAGTCTTTGCGAAGCCAGAGGTCAGGAACCAGAAGGGTAGTCAGACGAAGCCAGGATCAGGAACCAGCAGGGTAGTCAGACGAAGCCAGGATCAGGAACCAGCAGGGTAGTCAGACGAAGCCAGGATCAGGAACCAGCAGGGTAGTCAGACGAAGCCAGGATCAGGAACCAGCAGGGTAGTCAGACGAAGCCAGGATCAGGAACCAGAAGCAGCAGCAGTCTTAGAAGCATGTGAACACAAGAGGACCAAGCAAGGAACTGAAGCCACAGACCTCCTATATATATGAGCTAGGCATCCAGCTCCTCCCAGGGGAAGGAGGAGCCGCAGGGTGGAAGGCTACAAGAAACCCAGGACCCAAGATGGCCGCCAGCACATGTCAAACGAAGGAGAGCAGCAAGCAGGTAAGACCATGACAGTACCTCCCCCTCAAGGGCCCCTCCTCCGCGGAGCACAAAACGGTTTCTGAGGGAAGCGTGCGTGGAAGGCTCGGAGCAAGGCAGGAGCATGGACATCTGCGGAGGGAACCCAGGAACGCTCCTCTGGACCATAACCACGCCAATGGACCAAAAACTGCAACCGACCGCGGACCAGGCGTGAGTCCAGGATATTGCTCACCTCATATTCCTCACGATTGCCCACTTGGACCGGACGAGGCCGAGGAACCGAGGAAGTGAAACGATTACACACCAGTGGCTTCAACAGGGAGACATGAAACACGTTGGAGATCCGCATGCCAGGAGGAAGCGCAAGGGCATAGGCTACCGGGTTTACCCTGCGAAGCACTCGGAAGGGACCAACAAAGCGAGGCGCCAGCTTGGGAGTGGGCACTCGAAGGTTGAGGTTGCGGGTGGACAACCATACACGGTCTCCGACCTGGTAGGAAGGAGCAGGCGCTCGTCTGCGATCAGCCTGGAATCTCTGGCGCTGCGCAGAGACCTCAAGGGACTTCTGGATCTGTACCCAAGAAGCACGTAGGACGGAAAGGTGATCCTCCACAGCCGGAATATCCTGGGGAGAGAATACCTCCGGTAACACGGCAGGTTGGAACCCATAATTGGCCATGAAGGGAGACGTCCCAGAGGAAGAGTTCACCGCCGTGTTCCTGGCAAACTCAGCCCAAGGCAGGAGGTCAACCCAATTGTCTTGGTGATCGGAGATATAGCAACGAAGGAATTGCTCCAAGGCCTGATTGGATCGTTCTGCGGCCCCATTGGACTGAGGGTGGTAGGCCGAGGAGAAGGAGAGATGAATCCCCAACTGGGAGCAAAAGGCGCGCCAGAACCTGGACACAAACTGACTCCCCCGATCCGACACAATCTCCTTAGGCAAACCGTGCAACCGGAAGACCTCCCTGGCAAAAATCGTGGCCAACTCTTGTGCAGAGGGTAACTTCTTGAGAGGAACACAGTGGCACATTTTGGAAAACCGATCCACAATCATGAGAATGACCGTATGGCCTCGGGATGCAGGGAGGTCCACAATGAAATCCATCCCCAGGTGTGACCATGGGCGCTCCCCGGTGGCTATGGGTTGCAGAAGGCCCAACGGAAGGTGCCGAGGGGACTTACTCTGGGCACAAACGGAGCATGCCGCTACATATGCGGCGATGTCGGAACGTAGGGAAGGCCACCAGAACAGACGTGAAACAGCCCAGGACAGCTGATTCTTTCCAGGATGCCCCGCGGTCTTGGAGTTATGGTAGGTTCGCAACAACCGAGTGCGCAACTCCTCAGGCACAAAACATCTGCCGTTGGGTCTCCCAGAGGGAGCACCAGATTGAGCCGCCAAAATCTGCTCACCCAGGGGAGAGGTCAGGCTGGTGCGAATGGCGGCCAGGATCTGATTCGGAGGTAAGACCGAAGTCGGAATCGACTCCTCCCTGGACAGCTCGGAGTACTGCCGTGATAAGGCATCCGCCCTGATGTTCTTGGAACCGGGTAGGTAGGAGACCACGTAATTAAAACGTGACAAGAACAGAGCCCATCTGGCCTGACGTGGTGTCAATCTCTTGGCCTCAGAAAGGTAGGTCAGATTCTTGTGGTCCGTCAGGATGAGAACCGGAACCACCGAACCCTCGAGCAAGTGCCTCCATTCTTTAAGGGCCTGCACGATGGCCAATAACTCCCTGTCACCAATCTGATAGTTGCACTCCGCGGAAGACAGTTTCCGGGAGTAAAACCCACAAGGAAGCAGAGGACCCTCTGGTGTTCTACGCTGAGACAGAAGGGCGCCTACTCCCGTCTCAGACGCGTCCACCTCGAGGACAAAGGGCAACCCAGGGTTGGGATGCGACAGAATCGGAGCCGACACAAAGGCGGACTTTAGGGCCTCAAAAGCTCGGATGGCCTCGAGCGGCCAGACCTGGGAATTACTGCCCTTCCTGGTCAGATCCGTGAGAGGCTTGGCCAGCATGGAAAAGTCCCTGATGAACTTCCGATAATAATTGGCGAAGCCCAAAAAGCGCTGCAGGGAACGAAGACCACTGGGCTGGGGCCACTGTAAGACAGCCGAAACCTTCTCAGGATCCATGGAGAACCCCTCAGCGGAAATTATGTAACCTAAGAAGGTTACCTGGGATCGGTGAAATTCGCATTTCTCAAGCTTACCGAACAGCTTGTTCTCTCGTAACCGTTGCAACACTCGTCTGACATCCAGAATGTGGGCCTCCATGGATTCAGAATATACCAAGATGTCATCCAAATAGACTACCACACACTGCTGCAACAGGTCACGGAAAACATCGTTGATGAATTCCTGAAAGACTGCGGGCGCATTGCACAACCCAAAGGGCATAACCAAGGATTCGTAATGACCGGTCCTGGTGTTAAACGCGGTCTTCCACTCATCGCCCGCCTTGATCCTTACCAGGTTATATGCCGCCCTCAGGTCGAGTTTGGTAAAGACCGTGGCCCCTTTAAGGCGATCGAACAGCTCGGAAATCAAGGGTATCGGGTAAGCGTTCTTGATCGTGATGCGATTGAGACCCCTGTAATCGATGCAAGGCCTCAACTCACCGCCCTTCTTTTTCACAAAGAAAAATCCAGCCCCTGCCGGGGACGAAGATTTGCGAATGTGTCCGCGTGAAAGCGCCTCCCTCACGTACTCCTCCATGGCCTCATTCTCTGCTACCGACAGTGGATAGACTTTGCCACGAGGAGGAACGGCACCAGATTGTAACTCTATGGCACAATCGTATGGGCGGTGCGGAGGTAGGGCAACCGCGCGCACCTTATCGAATACATCCCGGTACTCCTCGTATTCAGGAGGCAACAGAGAGTCCGAGGAAGTACACAGCAACTTGACAGACCCATGGATGCAACTAGCCCCACACTGCGGTGACCACGAGAGGATCTCGACCGATCTCCAATCGAAAGTCGGATTATGTTTCTGGAGCCAGGGGTACCCCAAGACCACCGAGTAGTGTGGAGACGAAATAACCTGGAGGCAGACCGACTCTCTGTGAACGGCACCAATGGCTATCCCCACTGGAAGGGTCTCATGAGTCACGTGTGGCGGCAGAAGGGGTCTGCCGTCTATCGCCTCAAGAGCCAGTGGGGAACCTCGAGCCTGCAGAGGAATGGAATTGGCGGCAGCGAACACACTATCAATGAACAAACCACCAGCACCAGAGTCCACCAACGCCTGGGTCGTCACCGAGCCCCCGACCCAGGAGAGGACAACAGTGATCAGTGGTTTGTCAACACGGGAAACCGGGGACGAGGAGACTCCACCCAAGATCTGCCCCCGACAGGATCTCAGGGTACGAGCGTTTCCCGGACGGTTCGGACATGCCAACCGAAAATGCCCACCGAGACCACAGTACATGCATCGGCCCTCGCGTCTCCGGAGTGCCCTCTCCCCCTCGGACAGGCGAGCAAACCCCAGCTGCATGGGTTCACCCCCAGACAAGTCATCCCCAGGAGGCGTGGGAGGAGAGGGAGGCACGGGTGGGACAGCAAACGTAGGCACCAATCTGTTAGAAGACCTCCGCAGGTTCTCCTTAAAGGAAGGTCTCTCCCTGAGTCTGGTGTCAATCAAAATCAGGAAAGAAATAAGAGACTCGAGCTCAACTGGTAGGTCCTTAGCTGCAACCTCATCCTTCAAGGCATCCGAGAGACCATGAGAGAAAGCAGCGACCAGAGCCTCATTATTCCAGCCCACCTCTGCTGCCAGGGTACGAAACTCAATGGCGTATTCAGCTACGGATCGTGAACCCTGTCTGATGGACATAAGGAGCTTCGCAGCAGAGGCAGCACGAGCCGGCACATCGAATACCTTCCGAAGAGAAGCAACAAAACCGGAAAACTCGGCAACCACCGGATTGTTGTTCTCCCATAAAGGGCTGGCCCAGGCCAAGGCCTTGTCCGAGAGCAGCGAGATCAAGAAGCCCACCTTTGATCTCTCAGTAGGAAAGGCATGTGGCAGCAACTCGAAATAAATGCCCACCTGGTTAAGGAAACCTCGGCACTGAGTTGGCTCTCCCCCAAAGCGCTGTGGAAGAGGGGCAGAACCGGTCATACCCCGAAACACCACAGGCGCAACAACAGGTGTCGGGGTAGACTCTGGCGCAACAACCGGAGCGGCAGTAGGAGCGAGCCCAGGAGCGACAACCGACCCATCGGCAACGGGAGCGAAATGAGCCGTGCGTTCAAGCAGGGTTTGCAACGCCACAGCGAACCGACCCAACAGGTGATCCTGCTGATCAAGTCTGGCAACCAGCGTGGGTAGCGAGGATGGCCCTGTACCGTCAGAATTCATGGCTTGGTCCTAATGTCACGGAACCATGAACCAGACGTACAACAAGAGATAAGTGAAAATAGAAGGCTTTATTGAAAATAAAGCTGTAAAGCAAAAGTCCAAACGGATGGTGAAACCGAGCAGAGTCTTTGCGAAGCCAGAGGTCAGGAACCAGAAGGGTAGTCAGACGAAGCCAGGATCAGGAACCAGCAGGGTAGTCAGACGAAGCCAGGATCAGGAACCAGCAGGGTAGTCAGACGAAGCCAGGATCAGGAACCAGCAGGGTAGTCAGACGAAGCCAGGATCAGGAACCAGCAGGGTAGTCAGACGAAGCCAGGATCAGGAACCAGAAGCAGCAGCAGTCTTAGAAGCATGTGAACACAAGAGGACCAAGCAAGGAACTGAAGCCACAGACCTCCTATATATATGAGCTAGGCATCCAGCTCCTCCCAGGGGAAGGAGGAGCCGCAGGGTGGAAGGCTACAAGAAACCCAGGACCCAAGATGGCCGCCAGCACATGTCAAACGAAGGAGAGCAGCAAGCAGGTAAGACCATGACACCAACAAGTGCTAAGCATCTCTGGGAACTCCTTCAAGACTGTTGGAAGACCATTTCAGGGGACTACCTCTTGAAGCTCATCAAGAGAATGCCAAGAGTGTGCAAAGCAGTAATCAAAGCAAAAGGTGGCTACTTTGAAGAACCTAGAATATGACATATTTCCAGTTGTTTCACACTTGTTTGTTATGTATATAATTCCACATGTGTTAATTCATAGTTTTGATGCCTTCATAGTCATGAAAATAAAGAAAACTCTTTGAATGAGAAGGTGTGTCCAAACTTTTGGTCTGTACTGTATGTAATGCCTTGGAAATTCTTTTGTACCCTTCTCCTGACTGATACCTTTTAACAATGAGATCCCTCTGATGCTTTGGAAGCTCTCTGTGGACCATGGCTTTTGCTGTGGAATGCAACTAAGAAAATTTCAGGAAAGACCAACTACAGCAGCTGAACTTTATTTAGGGTTAATCAGAGGCACTTTAAATGATGGCAGGTGTATGCTGACTCCTATTTAACATGATTTTGAATGTGAGAATAAATATGGAAAATGTCGCACTAGAATGAGATGGGGATCCAGCAGAGGTGCACCCACTAACAGACACCACCCAGTCTGATAGTGATAAAAGTATAAAAACAAATAGAAGTGGGGCACACTCTAAAGTATAGGGATCTTTATTGACACAATAATAATATCACAGTAAATAAAACCGACACAATGTAAGTAAGAGATCAATATATATCAATATATAAACTGACACAATGTAATAGCAGTAAAAGAGCAGAATATTAACAAGGGAAATGGATAAGATCAGTGAATATATAAAAAACAAGCAATAAATAAGCGAGCAATAAAAATAGAATTAAATACACAATAATGATAGAATGGCAATATCAATAAGATCCCAATAGGTGTATGGGTTTTCGTGGAGAATAATTCAATACTGCTCCCCCATGCACTGAAGTCCACTCCGGTACCAGTCCTAATAACAAATCTATAAAAGGAATTATAGTTCCAAGTGCATGCCGCAATACAGATTGAGTTGTATAATAGATCGGCAGGTAATGCGAACAGCGGCGTCCCGCTGTATTAATAAAGAGTGATCACTTTGGATGGATATATGCAGGTCTTACCCGAGGATGCTTGATACTGGACGGTGGCCCCTCGACTCGGCTTGTAGATAATGTCTCCGGTCTCAACGGTTAATAGCCAGGTTTGAATTTCGCGCCTGTAGGATTGTTTGGTACACGTGGTGAAGTCCGTCTCACGTGGAGTAGCGTCCTAATATATCGGCGGTTCTCTGGCGATAAAAAAGTCTTCCAGGCTTCCTCGGAGTTACAGACCCTCTTCTGTGGATGGGGGGATACCAAACGCGTTTCGGGGATTTACTAAGGAGACCCCCACTGAAGAAGGGGTCTCCTTAGTAAATCCCCGAAACGCGTTTGGTATCCCCCCATCCACAGAAGAGGGTCTGTAACTCCGAGGAAGCCTGGAAGACTTTTTTATCGCCAGAGAACCGCCGATATATTAGGACGCTTCTCCACGTGAGACGGACTTCACCACGTGTACCAAACAATCCTACAGGCGCGAAATTCAAACCTGGCTATTACCCCTTGAGACCGGAGACATTATCTACAAGCCGAGTCGAGGGGCCACCGTCCAGTATCAAGCATCCTCGGGTAAGACCTGCATATATCCATCCAAAGTGATCACTCTTTATTAATACAGCGGGACGCCGCTGTTCGCATTACCTGCCGATCTATTATACAACTCAATCTGTATTGCGGCATGCACTTGGAACTATAATTCCTTTTATAGATTTGTTATTAGGACTGGTACCGGAGTGGACTTCAGTGCATGGAGGAGCAGTATTGAATTATTCTCCACGAAAACCCATACACCTATTGGGATCTTATTGATATTGCCATTCTATCATTATTGTGTATTTAATTCTATTTTTATTGCTCGCTTATTTATTGCTTGTTTTTTATATATTCACTGATCTTATCCATTTCCCTTGTTAATATTCTGCTCTTTTACTGCTATTACATTGTGTCAGTTTATATATTGATATATATTGATCTCTTACTTACATTGTGTCGGTTTTATTTACTGTGATATTATTATTGTGTCAATAAAGATCCCTATACTTTAGAGTGTGCCCCACTTCTATTTGTTTTTATGATTTTGAATGTAATTGCTTAATTATGAACACACCAACACTTATGCAGCCACCTTATTTTAGTGGGTTTTTTTTCTTCCCTCCACCTAAAATATTTCAGTTTGTTTTTCAATTGAGTGGTACAGTTTATAGGTCACATTAAAGGTGGAAAAGTTCTGAAAGGATTTATCTTTGTCTCATTTTTTTTACATCACAGAAACCTGACATTTTAACAGGGGTGTGTAGACTTTTTATATCCACTGTGTGTGTATATATATATATATATACAGTATATATATACAGTACAGACCAAAAGTTTGGACACACCTTCTCATTCAAAGAGTTTTCTTTATTTTCATGACTATGAAGGCATCAAAACTATGAATTAACACATGTGGAATTATATACATAACAAACAAGTGTGAAACAACTGAAAATATGTCATATTCTAGGTTCTTCAAAGTAGCCACCTTTTGCTTTGATTACTGATTTGCACACTCTTGGCATTCTCTTGATGAGCTTCAAGAGGTAGTCCCCTGAAATGGTCTTCCAACAGTCTTGAAGGAGTTCCCAGAGATGCTTAGCACTTGTTGGCCCTTTTGCCTTCACTCTGCGGTCCAGCTCACCCCAAACCATCTCGATTGGGTTCAGGTCCGGTGACTTTGGAGGCCAGGTCATCTGGCGCAGCACCCCATCACTCTCCTTAATGGTCAAATAACCCTTACTTTCAAAGTTTTCCCAATTTTTCGGCTGACTGACTGACCTTCATTTCTTAAAGTAATGTTTGCCACTAGTTTTTCTTTACTTAGCTGCTTTTTTCTTACCAAAATACTAATTCTAACAGTCTATTTAGTAGGACTATCAGCTGTGTATCCACCTGACTTCTCCTCAACGCAACTGATGGTCCCAACCCCATTTATAAGGCAAAAAATCCCACTTATTAAACCTGACAGGGCACACCTGTGAAGTGAAAACCATTTCAGGGGACTACCTCTTGAAGCTCATCAAGAGAATGCCAAGAGTGTGCAAAGCAGTAATCAAAGCAAAAGGTGGCTACTTTGAAGAACCTAGAATATGACATATTTTCAGTTGTTTCACACTTGTTTGTTATGTATATAATTCCATATGTGTTAATTCATAGTTTTGATGCCTTCAGTGTCAATCTACAATTTTCATAGTCATGAAAATAAAGAAAACTCTTTGAATGAGAAGGTGTGTCCAAACTTTTGGTCTGTACTGTATATATATATATATATATATATATATATATACACTCACCTAAAGAATTATTAGGAACACCATACTAATACGGTGTTGGACCCCCTTTTGCCTTCAGAACTGCCTTAATTCTACGTGGCATTGATTTAACAAGGTGCTGATAGCATTCTTTAGAAATGTTGGCCCATATTGATAGGATAGCATCTTGCAGTTGATGGAAATTTGAGGGATGCACATCCAGGGCACGAAGCTCCCGTTCCACCACATCCCAAAGATGCTCTATTGGGTTGAGATCTGGTGACTGTGGGGGCCATTTTAGTACAGTGAACTCATTGTCATGTTCAAGAAACCAATTTGAAATGATTCGAGCTTTGTGACATGGTGAATTATCCTGCTGGAAGTAGCCATCAGAGGATGGGTACATGTTCTCATTCTGTTTACGCCAAATTCAGACTCTACCAATTGAATGTCTCAACAGAAATCGAGACTCATCAGACCAGGCAACATTTTTCCAGTCTTCAACAGTCCAGTTTTGGTGAGCTCGTGCAAATTGTAGCCTCTTTTTCCTATTTGTAGTGGAGATGAGTGGTACCCGGTGGGGTCTTCTGCTGTTGTAGCCCATCCGCCTCAAGGTTGTGCGTGTTGTGGCTTCACAAATGCTTTGCTGCATACCTCGGTTGTAACGAGTGGTTATTTCAGTCAACGTTGCTCTTCTATCAGCTTGAATCAGTCGGCCCATTCTCCTCTGACCTCTAGCATCCACAAGGCATTTTTGCCCACAGGACTGCCGCATACTGGATGTTTTTCCCTTTTCACACCATTCTTTGTAAACCCTAGAAATGGTTGTGCGTGAAAATCCCAGTAACTGAGCAGATTGTGAAATACTCAGACCGGCCCGTCTGGCACCAACAACCATGCCACGCTCAAAATTGCTTAAATCACCTTTCTTTCCCATTCTGACATTCAGTTTGGAGTTCAGGAGATTGTCTTGACCAGGACCACCCCCCCCTAAATGCATTGAAGCAACTGCCATGTGATTGGTTGACTAGATAATTGCATTAATGAGAAATAGAACAGGTGTTCCTAATAATTCTTTAGGTGAGTGTATATATATATATATATATATATATATATATATATGCAGCACGCCAGACCTGCAGGGTATTGCGATAGTGAGGTCACGGTTATGGGCAATCGAGGGTTACTCACTTTTTGGAGGAGAACCCTGAGCAGGCATGCGGCAGTGAAGGAGAGGTAGACACAAGTTCCTCTGGGGCACACTCGGGATGTAGAGACCTGGCCTGATGGTGTGTGAGGTGCCCTGGGTGTTGCAGGTATTTTGAGTGCCTGAGGCAAGGTCCCTTTAAGGATTGTGACGCCAGTGCCTGTAACGGTGGCACACCGATTTGTAGGAGTAGTAATAGAGGTACACAGCTGGTATGGTAAACCAAACGTTGCTTTACTTGGAAACAGTCCAACTTTGTACATACAGATGATAATGATGATGCAGTCCCTTGTAACAATACTCCACAAGCAGGTTTACTTCACAATATGGCAGGTATAATCTTGAAAGATACTTGGAGGGTATAAAGTTAATGCTTAGCAGACCTATGCTGCACTATCCCCGTCAGCTATTCTAGCTGGCTGGATCCCAAGGCCCGGATGCCTAAATGCTGGCTTTAATCCTTGGTAATAAATCCTTCCTCCAGTATTGGCTCTTGCTTTATATTAAAGTCCCTCTGCTCATCAGGTTACTTATCTGAACTTGTTGTATTGTCCTTGCTTGGTAGGGAAGCTGCAGTTTTCTCCCAGGAGATTCATTCCTACTACTGGGGTAATCTTCTGAGCTAACTGAGGCTCACTTTATCTACAGGCAGGCTAGAGTTCTCCACTAGCCTCCTGGAAGCATCTAGCAGCCTGGACTATCCAGCTGCATATCAGGAGGAGGCCCTCAGCATATCTCTGGCTGGTGCCTTCTCACTTCTGTTTCCACAGACTCCTGACTATGACCTAACTCCTCCCTGTCTGGGCCTGAACATTTATACTAGGGGCTCCCTATCTCCCTCTAGTGTCTAGGATGCCTAACTACACCCTAATAGGCCTGCTATGCATGACACAGGGGAAACATTGCATGTAAAAGCACATAGAAAATACATTAAAGTACATGGTCAAATATAATATTACTGTCCCTTGTGAGCAGAAGTAACACGTGACCCAATTGACCCTTGTGTAGTGCCCACGCCTACCTAGTGGGACACTACATACATATATATATATATATATTTATATATATATATAGTAAAAGATAATCATTGAGATGAGAGACTTACTTCACCAGGGTGGGGGGTACAAGATAAAGCTCAAGACGCTTGAACCCACTCCTCCCTCGCAGAGGTCGCCTTGAGAGATGTAAGATAACTTCAGTATCCCAAATGATGCAGCCAGGGATTTCAATGATTAATTAGGAAGCATTTATTAATGAAATAAGCTTGATGCATTTCTGGGAGCAGTAATTCCCCTTCTTCAGGAGAATGAGAACATATGTACACAAATGCAACAAACTGGCATATAAGTAGGATTATAACATAATTACTGACCAATGTAAACCATTAAAATCGAACAAATGTCGGGAAAAATTGGAAGTTAAATAATAAAAAATAAACTTGTAAAAATAAACTTGTATAAATTCTTGTACCCCCCTCCCTGGTGAAGTGAGTCTCTCCCCTCAATGATTATCTTTTACTATTATATATTTTTGTATAAGATAATATATATATATATATATATATATATATATATATATAATGTGCAAAATCGGTGCTGCCTCCCATTTTTTCATTATATATATATATATATATATATATATCTATATGTATATATATATAGTCAGAATATTTATACTGTCTCTATTTATACAGTCTATATTATTTATGTAAATAAATTAGAATCTGTAAGGGAGGAGATTCTAACCTATTAACATAAATACCAAGCCTATAAGAGCTCGTGAGATGTGTTAAGTTTGACGACAAAAGAAAAGTAAGTGGTAATCAAAATATATATTTATTTAAGATAATAATAATACAGTGCAACTAATTAAATTTAAAAATCATTGACAATAAAATTCAAATGTTTTAAGAAAGTCCAAGGTAACCTAAAGGATATATATATGTATTCCCTACAATTTCTTATTTTGATTATATCTTGCAATATATTTTAAATCACTTTAAGACCTGATTTCTCTCAGCCGACAGATAAATCAAATTAAGCTCAAATCAAGTTTACCTAATGTTTCATTTTATGTATATAGATATATACATAATCAACCATTTCTGCCTGGAACTGAACTCAGTTCTCTGGAGATAATACTGTGATAATTCTCAACAGTATTGTCATGCCCTGCTCAGGTTATGTGCGGAGGTCTGCCAGGTTAGCAGCACGTGTGTAGTTTTTTGTTTTTGTTTTGGAGTTGAGCTGTATCCGCCTCCCTTCAGGTGCACTGGGTGGGGTCGTTTGTATGAGTTTAAATTACGCCCCTTCCCAGTATCCTGTGCGGGTTATAGCTTCTATCTTGCTCAGTGGAAGGAAGGAAGGAAAGAAGGATTTGCTGTATCTGCTCTGTGACAAGATAAGTTGGTTTGGTTTTCTTGTGTTTGTTCTGTCTTGGCTGTTAGAGAGACGCCTGCCTCCTCCAGGTCTGAGGAAGCAAGCTGTCTCTTTCCCCCTGTCACCATCTTAGGGATTTTAGGGAATCTTCCGCCTTAGGCACGGGGACACGTTTATTCCCACCTCTAGGGTCTGAACGTGGGCACAGAAGTCTAGGGAGAGCTGGTAGGGATTTGTTAGGAGGTGACCTTTATCCCCAGCTTCTGGCCTAGACACTTGTTTGTGGATTTCTGTTGTATCTTGTATCCGGTCCAGCGTGACAAGTATTTATAAATCTCCCTGAATTGGAAACAGGTCAGAATGATACTGCAGTTACAAACTAGCCGTATTCCAAAACAGATTCTATACACAAAGTATGGTTAATTGAATAACCACTGAGGAAGGGGTATAGTGGAAACCCCGAAATGCGTTTGGTTAGGACCTGCTGTATGTACGGATGAACAACAACATATTTGCCTTTATCCACCGTCTTCTTTGAAAAATCCAGATTGAAAGATATCCCTCTGGAACCCCACCGACTCCCTGGTGTTGCCGGACACTGGCTGCATTACACACTTTGAGATCCCTGTAATACTCACCACAAACCTGGTCAATTGAGGATCATATGAACGGGCCCGTTCACAAGGGACATTTACAGCAATAGAAGCCGTCCGGAAAGGTAAAAGGCGTTTTAGGCAGTGCGGTATAGTGGGACGCCACACATACACCGCAAATCTTTCTGCCATATCGCCTATTTTATGATTGTTTTACAGATTACCTATGACCGCTTCATTTGTTACCAATCTGTCTTGGAATAGAGTGGGTATATTCCTGCAGGTGGAGGAACACACCTGCCGATTAATCTATTAATGACACTGGCAAACTGAACTTGAGGTGTATACACACTCACCATTATAACCTGAGGTGGATACACACACCAAACCTGCTGATTCTACTACTACATGCATTTAACCCCTTCATGTGAGAGGATAAACTGAGATTATATTGCATTATATTGTCACATTTATTTGGATCCATTTTATGCTGAATTTATCTTATGTCCGTAATTGCTATATATGTCAGTTTTATATTGTTTTTATTGTGTATGCTTTGCAGAGAATAAATAATTTATGACCCTATACATGCAGTATTCCAGTATTTGAGTGCTCAGCCCAATTTTTTACTTTCTACATACACTCACCTAAAGAATTATTAGGAACACCTGTTCTATTTCTCATTAATGCAATTATCTAGTCAACCAATCACATGGCAGTTGCTTCAATGCATTTAGGGGGGTGGTCCTGGTCAAGACAATCTCCTGAACTCCAAACTGAATGTCAGAATGGGAAAGAAAGGTGATTTAAGCAATTTTGAGCGTGGCATGGTTGTTGGTACCAGACAGGCCGGTCTGAGTATTTCACAATCTGCTCAGTTACTGGGATTTTCTCGCACAACCATTTCTAGGGTTTACAAAGAATGGTGTGAAAAGGGAAAAACATCCAGTATGCGGCAGTCCTGTGGGCAAAAATGCCTTGTGGATGCTAGAGGTCAGAGGAGAATGGGCCGACTGATTCAAGCTGATAGAAGAGCAACGTTGACTGAAATAACCACCACTCGTTACAACCGAGGTATGCAGCAAAGCATTTGTGAAGCCACAACATGCACAACCTTGAGGCGGATGGGCTACAACAGCAGAAGACCCCACCGGGTACCACTCATCTCCACTACAAATAGGAAAAAGAGGCTACAATTTGCACGAGCTCACCAAAATTGGAATGTTGAAGACTGGAAAAATGTTGCCTGGTCTGATGAGTCTCGATTTCTGTTGAGACATTTAAATGGTAGAGTCCGAATTTGGCGTAAACAGAATGAGAACATGTATCCATCCTCTGATGGCTACTTCCAGCAGTATAATGCACCATGTCACAAAGCTCGAATCATTTCAAATTGGTTTCTTGAACATGACAATGAGTTCACTGTACTAAAATGGCCCCCACAGTCACCAGATCTCAACCCAATAGAGCATCTTTGGGATGTGGTGGAACGGGAGCTTCGTGCCCTGGATCTGCATCCCTCAAATCTCCATCAACTGTAAGATGCTGTCCTATCAATATGGGCCAACATTTCTAAAGAATGCTATTAGCACCTTGTTGAATCAATGCCAAGTAGAATTAAGGCAGTTCTGAAGGCAAAAGGGGGTCCAACACCGTATTAGTATGGTGTTCCTAATAATTCTTTAGGTGAGTGTATACTATTGTGTTGGTTTGGTGGACCAACGGGGCTTTGCAGCACCACTCCTTTGTCAAAGGCACAGTGAGCCACTATTACCTTTGTCTTATATATACAGTCAGGTCCATAAATATTGGGACATCGACCCAATTCTAACATTTTTGGCTCTATATACCACCACAATGGATTTAATATGAAACAAACAAGGTGTGCTTTAACTGCAGACTGTCAGCTTTAATTTGAGGGTATTTACATCCAAATCAGGCCACGAAAAACAACTGTGGTGGATGACCGAAGAATTATTTCCCTGGTGAAGAAAACACCCTTCATAACAGTTGGCCAGATCAAGAACACTCTCCAGGAGGTAGGTGTATGTTTCATTTCCAATCCATTGTGGTGGTGTATAGAGCCAAAAATTTTAGAATTGTGTTGATGTCCCAATATTTATGGACCTGACTATATATATATATATATATATATATATATATATAAAATTATATATTTTTTTCCATATATGTTTTTATCATTGCTTTTACTACATTGTTTATTCCACTAGTTCTTAGAGGGGTTGTCTCACTTTAGCAAATGGCATTTATCATGTAGAGAAAGTTAATACAAGCTACTTACTAATTTATTGTTATTATCCCATATTGCTTCCTTTGCTGGAGGGATTCATTTTCCTATCACATTATACACTCTCGTTTCCATGGTTCCAGACCATCCTGCATTCCATCAGAGGTGGTCGTGTTTGCACAATTTAAGAAAAAGCACTAGCCTATGTGCGCTCCCATGGTCCCAGCCACCAGAGAGACTATTTTTTCCTATAGTGTGCAAGCAAGACCACCACTGATGGATTGCAGGGTGGTCTGTAACCATGGAAATGAGCAACGTACAATGTGATAGAAAAATGAATCCAGCCAGCAAAGGAAGCAATATGGACAATCACATTACATTAGTAAGTGCCTTGTATTAACTTTCTCTACATGATAAATATTTTGTGTAGGTAGAAAAAAATAAAATTACTTTTTCTTTCTGCCTATTTAGAATCCAACATGGATCCTATTGCTGATTTGACAAAGCAACTTCAAGGCCTGTCTTTGGAGGTGGCAGGATTGAAGGCGTTGGTCTTCCAGCAACAGCAGCAATTGCAGCAGACCGCAAGCCCAGCGGTTGCTACAGGTAACCAGGTTGTTGCGGAACCCAAGGTTGTTCTTCCTGACAGATTTTCTGGGGGAAGGGACAAATTTGTGACGTTCCGTGAGGCCTGTAAGTTATATTTTAAGCTGCGCCCTTACTCCTCTGGTAATGAAGAATAGCGGGTGGGGATTGTTAATTCCCTGCTTCAGGGGGACCCGCAATCCTGGGCGTTCTCTTTACCCACTGATTCCCAGGCTCTCCGGTCAGTGGATGAATTTTTTGGGGTCTTGGGTCTCATATATGATGACCCTGACCGAGTCGCCCTGGCTGATTCGAAGTTAAGGAGACTCCTACAGGGAGATCGGCCAGCAGAGGAGTATTGCTCAGAGTTCCGTAGGTGGGCTACGGATACCCAGTGGAACGACCCGGCTCTCAGGAGTCAGTTCTGCTCTGGGTTATCCGAAAGAGTTTAAGGATGCGCTTGCGCTGTATGAGACCCCCCTTTCCCTTGATGCTGTTATGTCCCCTTCTATCAGAATAGATAGACGTCTTAGGGACAGATTGAAAAATCCTGAGCAATTAGTAACCCCTCCGAAGCAGCAGTTAATCTGTACGGACCTAGAAGAGCTTATGCAGCTAGGAGGAACTACTCGTCAGGTCCATCCTCCTGAGGCTCGCCGTAGGCGTGGGGTTTGTTTTTTCTGTGGGGAGAGGGGTCATTTCATTAATGTCTGTCCTTCCTTCCTCAAAAACAAAAGACCGTCAGAACTACTAACCCCAGGCTGTGTGGAGGATGTCAGCCGGGGGGTATACGTTTCCTCCATACGAACATCTCAATTTGTGTTGCCAGCGGTGGTTGTTGTTGGTGTTAAGACAGAGACTATTTCTTTCTTTCTAGACAGTGGAGCAGGGGTAAATTTGATAGATGCCCATTTTGCCCGCACTATGGGTTTGTCTCTCTGTACGCTACAGAGACCTATTTCCATATTCGCTATTGATTCTGCTCCTCTGTCTCAGAGAAATCTCACTCACATTGTCCATAACTTACACCTTCGGGTAGGGGACCACCATAACGAGTGTCTTTCATGTTACGTTCTGGAGGGGCTTCCCACTCCGGTGGTGTTGGGTTTTCCCTGGTTGGTAGCGCACAATCCAGTGGTGGATTGGCAGGCCAGGGAGATATTGGAGTGGAGTGAGCATTGCAGAGAAAATTGCTTAAATAGCAATTGCTTAGTCGCCTCCATAGCTACCCTACCTACATTTGTTTCGGACTTTGAGGATGTTTTTTCTGAAAAGGGTTGTCAGAAGTTACCACCTCACTGTCATTATGATTGCCCGGTTAACCTGATTCCCGGTGCAAAATTACCCAAGACCAGGTTATATAATATTTCGGGTCCCGAGAGACAAGCCATGAAAGATTATATCTCCGAGAGTCTGGCTAAGGGACACATCAGACCCTTTTCATCACCCGTGGCTGCAGGGTTTTTCTTTGTTAAAAAGAAAGATGGGGGCCTGCGTCCTTGCCTAGATTTCCGCAAACTAAACCGGATAACCATCCGAGACCCATACCCTCTTCCTCTCATTCCTGACCTGTTTAATCAGATTGCGGGTGCTAGGTGGTTCTCCAAACTTGATCTTAGGGGGGCCTACAATCTGATTCGTATCAAGTAAGGGGATGAGTGGAAGACAGCCTTTAACACCCCTGAGGGGCATTATGAAAATCTAGTCATGCCTTTCGATCTGACCAATGCTCCTGCTGTCTTCCAACATTTCGTTAATGATATTTTTTGTCATCTTATCGGCAGGTTTGTGGTGATATACCTAGATGATATCTTAATTTATTCGTCTGATCTGAAAACACATGAGGTACATGTCAGACAGGTACTGCAGGTCCTACGGACGAATAAATTATATGCGAAAATTGAAAAGTGTGTCTTCGCCGTTCAGGAAATACAGTTCTTGGGATATCTATTATCTGCTTCAGGTTTCCGTATGGATCTTAGGAAGGTCCAGGCAATTTTAGATTGGGATCTTCCTGAGAACCTTATAGCACTGCAACGGTTCTTGGGTTTCGCAAATTTCTATAGAAAGTTCATAAAAAATTATTCTGTGATTGTCAAACCCCTTACTGACATGACTAGGAAGCGGACAGATTTTTCTAAATGGTCTGACGCCGCTAAAATTGCATTTTCCTCTCTAAAAGAGAGGTTTACCTCGGCACCTGTACTAATTCAACCTGATGTCTCCCAGCCTTTTATTGTTGAAGTAGATGAGTCAGAGGTGGGAGTGGGGGCTGTACTGTCTCACGGTCCGTCTCCTGGCAAATGGCGTCCTTGCGCTTTCTTTTCTAAAAAACTATCTGCAGCGGAGAAGAACTATGATATTGGCAATAGGGAACTATTAGCTACTAAACTAGCGTTTGAAGAATGGCGTCACTTCTTAGAGGGGGCAATCCACCCCGTCACGGTGATTACGGACCACAAAAACCTTCTGTACCTCGAATCAGCTAAGCGTCTCACTCCTAGACAAGCTAGGTGGTCGCTATTTTTTACCAGGTTTAACTTTTTCATCACCTATCTTCCTGGGGCAAAAAATACCAAGGCAGATGCATTATCTCGTAGTTTCCCTGGAGGGGGTAATGTGGGTGATCCGGTACACATTTTACAAAGAGGAGTGGTTGTCTCTGCTGTACACTCTGTTCTGGAGGGAAAGGTGTTAGAGGCCCAGGGGGACGCCCCGGTCTCTTGCCCCTCAGAGAAATTGTTCGTACCGTTAAACCTGCGTCTTGAATTATTGAAGGAACATCATAATTCGGCACTTGCTGGGCACCCGGGTAGTAAAGCAACCTTGGAGCTATTGTCTCGTCGTTTTTGGTGGCCAAGGTTGCGTCAGGATGTAATGGATTTTGTGTCTACTTGTTCTACTTATGCACGTGCGAAAGTCTCTCATACACGTCCAGCAGGGTCTTTATTGCCACTTGTCATTCCCAATAGGCCATGGACACATCTATCAATGGATTTCATCACTGACTTACCTTTGTCTGCGGGTAAAACAGTTATCTTGGTAGTAGTAGACAGGTTTAGCAAAATGGTACACTTTATTGCGTTACCCGCACTACCTAATGCTAAGACTCTTGCTCAGGTGTTCATCAGTGAAATCGTGAAGCTTCACGGGGTCCCTTCCGATGTTGTTTCGGATCGGGGAAACCAGTTTATTTCAAAGTTTTGGAAAGCTTTTTGTTCCCGTTTGGGGGTACACTTGTCCTTTTCCTCAGCTTTCCATCCTCAGTCGAATGGACAGACTGAGCGTACCAACCAAAACCTTGAGACATACCTAAGGTGTTTTGTGTCTGAAAACCAAGAGGTGTGGTCATCATATTTACCGTTAGCTGAGTTTGCTATAAATAATCGCCGTCAGGAATCCACTGGCAAGTCACCATTTCTTGGTGCATATGGTTTTCATCCCCAATTCTGTACTTTTAAAGAAGGGGGGTCATCAGGGGTTCCCGAAGAGGAACGGTTTTCGTCATCTCTTTCATCTGTATGGCAGAAGGTGTAAGCTAACTTGAGAAATATGGGAGGTAAATATAAATGCATGGCTGATAAGAAACGGTCGCCAGGTCCGGACCTAGGAGTGAATGTATGTATGTATGTGTGGTTATCTACTAGGAATAACAAGTTAAAGGTTCCCTCTTGGAAACTGGGTCCTAGGTTCATTGGTCCTTACAAAATAGTAGCCATCATTAACCCCGTGGCTTTTCGCCTGGAGCTACCTCAGACTTTTAAAATCCATAACGTCTTCCATAAGTCGTTACTCAAAAAGTATGTTCCACCTCTAGAACCGTCACCGCTGCCACGCCCTCCTGTTGTTGTTGATGGTAATCTGGAGTTTCAAATAACCAAAATTGTTGATTCTCGTTGGGTCCGCCGCTCTCTTCAATATCTGGTGCATTGGAGGGGTTACGGTCCCGAGGAAAGAATGTGGGTTCCAGCATCAGAGGTAAACGCCAACAGGTTAGTTCAGGCTTTCCATGCCTCCCATCCTGAGAGACCTGGTCCTGAGTGTCGGGAGGCCCCTCGTGGAAAGGGCGGTACTGTCACGAGGGTGTCAAGACCCACGTCTGACTCACTTATACCCGGGGTCAGGAAGTCGCAGCGGGTGGCTGCGGGCTCTATGTCTAAAGATCGCGCTGCTTCTTAATGATAGCTTTCTGTGTTTGCCTTGCAATCCTTTTTGTCTCACTCAGGGATCCGTAGCTTCTTCTCCTTAGCTGTTTCTTGTCTGTCACTCCCAACCTCCTTATATTCTCCCTTCCACTTCTCTGGTTGCCAGATATAGAGCTTCCTGCCTGGACTTCTATACTGACCCACTGGAGCTGTGTAGCTGTGATTCCTGGTTGTTGTTCCAGAGCGTTACCCTCCGGATCCCTGTTGGGCCTTTGTTGTTCACTGTTGTTGCCCACCTGGGACTATATGTTTTGTCAGTATTGTCTGTCTTCTCCCTAGTGTTTCCCTTTAGTGTTAGTGGTGCGGACTAGTGTTCCCACCGCCCTATTCACTACCTAGGGCTCATCTTAAGGAAAGCCAGGGTTTAGGCACGTGATCGGTGAACGGGTGAGAAACCCGTCTAGGGACGTCAGGGCAGTCAGGTGCCAGCTTCAAAGTGAGTTAGGGGTCACCACCTTTCCCTCTCTCTTGGACAGGGCCTTCCCTTTTCCCTCCCTTTGCGTCATGTATGTGATCGGCACGCCGGTCGTGATACAGTTGTTTGGTCAGTTATTTCCGTCATTTATTGTTAGTAGGATCGAGCGAATCAAGCTTTGGATCATAGATCCGAAGTTGATTTGTTAAAAAACTTTATTTGTAATGCTGTTTCCGTATAGAATGTATGGGCTCCTTGTAGCAAAACTTTGCCTCGAGTGAAAATTTTCGAGACTTTGGTAAATGACTTTGGTATTCCTATCTGCATCTTTAAAAACATTTTAAAATAGGAATCCGAAGTTTGTTTTGGTACCGAGGTACCAGCCAGTACCAAAGCCGAATTCATCAGAGTCAATTGATTTTAATGCTGTACGGAAACAGCAATGAATAAGCAAAAATTTTTAACAAATCGACTTCGGATCTTTGATTCACTTAAGCCAGCGGTTCTCAACCTAGGGGTCGCAACCCCTTTGGGGGTCGATCGGCCCTTTCCGGGGGGTCGCCTGAGGCTTCCTATTGTGGGTCGCCTGTACAACGGCAGCGGCCCCTTATCCTCGCGCACAGGAAGTGATGTCCTATCACTGCCTGTGCTTGAAGGAAATATGTAAGAAAAGGGGCAGTAACGTTTTAAAATCTATCTTTTATTAGGACGATTAAGAACTAAGATGGTGAGCCCCTACTAGACAAACCACATAACAATGACGAACAAGTAAGATCACTTTTGGTCCGGTCCAATCAGGCCCATAGGTGGGAGCCAAAGTGGAAGTGACCAAAAAACATATACAATATTGAAAGGCCCTGGGTGGTGTACCCAAGGTCTACTAGTATGCCAATAGGCAGAAAAAACAGGGTGGGTCTTACCGGTGAGGATGCCCAGGTCGTATGGTCCACTGCTCAAAACGGGTGTCTTTGAACCTGGTTGCGACCGTCAGTCGGTTAGGTCTTGATGGCTGAGGGCAACAGGGAAAAATCTAACCCTGTTACTGCCCTACTTGGCCTGTTGTACCCTAACCACCTAACACGAGGTCCTGGCCCCGCAAGGGGTGGCCCCGTCCGGAACCTGACCCTGAAACATGCACCCTAGATGGCCCTGTGAAAGAAGGGAAGAGGCCAAAGAGGGGCTGTGACTATAAAGATGGTACGGTGTATAAGGGGAAGGAGTCCTGAATGACTATGGAAAGGATGTATTCATAGTCCAAAGGACAGATCTGGGGATATATTCATGGTCCCAACGCGTTTCCTTAATGAATATATAACACCTTATGATAGATACAGTTCATCTACTTCTACACGACCCCCTAATTCATCAGGGGACAGGGGTCATGGAGATAGGACAAGTGCCCCACTCCTGTGTCGGCTGTATGATGTTAGCAGACAGAGGGGAGGGTGAAGGAACAGAGATTATACCAGCTTGAATGGACATACAGTATACAGTCCAAATCAGCACAAGTACCTGTGGAAGGGAAAACATAGAGAAAAGCCCTCTCAGGTACAAAGTATAACCATAATTCCGGCAGCTGGCATATTAGATGCAAGTTACTTACTGTTTCTCCCATGGAATGCGTATGGCCTATACCGAGGAGGATTGCAGGACAGCTAGATACACTGCCTGTCTGCCGGCGTCTGTTAGCGCCAGTGGTGTGCGCTCGGGGGTTTAAATGTGCAGGGGGGGCTGGCCGTGCGCCTGTTTGGGGGGCGTGGCCGCCGCGCACGCTTAGACTAGTGTATTGCATGACGCGGTCGGCCACCTCCCATTACACATGCGCACTGGCAAGAAGGGGCGGCCGTTTGCGACGCTCGACTGCCGCAGCGTCACAAAATCAGGGGGCGTGGTCGAAACGGAGCGCCACGCCCGCCGTCCAATGGGGGCAGCGAAGGTGGGAGGAGTCACTGGTAAAAACGAAGTGACACCTACTACCAACCCTGCGCTGGTGTTTGGGGATGGAAATATACATCAACCCCTATGTAGGACCTAGAGGGGGCATTTCTGGCAGGTTAACTATCAGGTCTGTACGGAGTGCCATGACTCTACAAATGAGCGATAATGTTTTCAACTTATATGTGAATTTACTTGACTGCACCGCTCAAATCTGGCAGTGCAGTCATGACTAAGATCCGTGTATATAGCGACATAGTGGAAGTAAGCAAAGCCGAGGTGATGATAGCCTGAGGCGAGTATAGGGCTATACTAGTCATCTCAGATCAGGTCCCAGGGACAGGTCATGGTTATTTTAAAGACGATGCGCCTCCTGTCCAGACCACGGGAGACCTAATTATCCAGTTGGTATACATGAAGAAACGGTTATCAGAGAGGTTACAGGAAGCAGCCAAAGTGCAGTTGGTCGTTCAAGCCAAGGGGGTTGGTGGTCCTCAGCTTGAATATCCACCAACACTCCCTCTGGAGAATTTTTTTGTCCCAATCGCCTCCCCGTAGTGGCTTCTTGATCACCTCCAAACCTATGAATTTAACCCCTGATGCACGTCCACCGTGCGCCGAGTGCATATGTCTTGCTACCGGGGTATCTCTCTTATTACGGATGTCGCCCATGTGCTCACCTATACGTACCCGTAGCTCCCTACGGGTCTTGCCTACGTATCTGATGCCACACTCACAGGTGAGCAGGTAGATTACTCCTAACGTGCGGCAGTTAATGAAACCACGTATTTGGTGAGTGAAACCTATGTGATCAAAGGTCACTGCTTTAACCTGGGTGACGAATTTGCAAAAACTACAGCGGCCGCACTGGAAACATCCGAATACTGGTTTGTCTAACCACGTACTTTTCTTGGGGGGGCTATAATGGCTATGAACAAATAAATCTCTGAGGTTGGTTCCCCTCCTAAAGGTGATTGATGGATGAGTACTGATTACATCTGCTAGATCTGGGTCCATCCGGAGAGTGTCCCAGTTGCGGGCCAAAATCTCCTTAATTTCCCTGGCTGCTGAATCATAGGTGCCGATGATTCGTAGGGACTTTTGTGGTTCAGTTTTGGCTCCTTTCACGGGGTGTAGGAGTGTGGTACGTGCCTCCTGTTGTGCTCTCTGATATGCTTTTCTTAATACATTATCAGGGTATCCCCGTGCCCGAAAACGCTCTCTTAACTCGTGTGCTTGGCGTTTGAATTCACGCGGTTCCGAGCAGTTCCGCCTAAGTCTAAGGTATTGGCCAACGGGGATACCCCGCTTCAATGGGACAGGGTGACAACTGTCCCATCGAAGCAGAGAATTCGTTGATGTTTCCTTACGAAATATGGTTGTCTGGAGACCTCCCTCACTGTCCCTGGATATGCAGATGTCAAGAAATGGCAGATTATCACGTACAATTACAGATGTGAACCTGAGGTTAATGGAATTATGATTGAGTTCATCCACCAGCCTCCCGAACTCGTCCTCTGGCCCGCTCCACAGAATGAAAATGTCATCTATGAAGCGGGCCCAGAGGACGATGTACTCGGTGTACCAACCCGGTGTATCACCAAACACCGTAGTTTCCTCCCACCAGCCCAGGAGCAAGTTTGCATAGGATGGTGCACAAGAGCTACCCATCGCGGTGCCCCTGAGCTGGTGGTATAGACGTCCATCAAAGAGGAAACAATTACTTGTCAATACAAAGTTCAGAAGTTTAAGTATCAGTTCATTATGTGCAGAGAACTGCATTCCTCTAGCTCTCAGGAAGTGTGCTGTGGCTGAGAGACCCTTTTCATGGGGGATTGAGGAATATAGGGCCTCGACATCAATCGATGCCATGAACCAATGTGGTTCAAGATTAAGATCTTCTAACTTTGAGAGTAAATCTCCAGTGTCCTTAACATAAGATGGCAGGGACTGTGTGGCATCAGATACGTAGGCAAGACCCGTAGGGAGCTACGGGTACGTATAGGTGAGCACATGGGCGACATCCGTAATAAGAGAGATACCCCGGTAGCAAGACATATGCACTCGGCGCACGGTGGACGTGCATCAGGGGTTAAATTCATAGGTTTGGAGGTGATCAAGAAGCCACTACGGGGAGGCGATTGGGACAAAAAAATTCTCCAGAGGGAGTGTTGGTGGATATTCAAGCTGAGGACCACCAACCCCCTTGGCTTGAACGACCAACTGCACTTTGGCTGCTTCCTGTAACCTCTCTGATAACCGTTTCTTCATGTATACCAACTGGATAATTAGGTCTCCCGTGGTCTGGACAGGAGGCGCATCGTCTTTAAAATAACCATGACCTGTCCCTGGGACCTGATCTGAGATGACTAGTATAGCCCTATACTCGCCTCAGGCTATCATCACCTCGGCTTTGCTTACTTCCACTATGTCGCTATATACACGGATCTTAGTCATGACTGCACTGCCAGATTTGAGCGGTGCAGTCAAGTAAATTCACATATAAGTTGAAAACATTATCGCTCATTTGTAGAGTCATGGCACTCCGTACAGACCTGATAGTTAACCTGCCAGAAATGCCCCCTCTAGGTCCTACATAGGGGTTGATGTATATTTCCATCCCCAAACACCAGCGCAGGGTTGGTAGTAGGTGTCACTTCGTTTTTACCAGTGACTCCTCCCACCTTCGCTGCCCCCATTGGACGGCGGGCGTGGCGCTCCGTTTCGACCACGCCCCCTGATTTTGTGACGCTGCGGCAGTCGAGCGTCGCAAACGGCCGCCCCTTCTTGCCAGTGCGCATGTGTAATGGGAGGTGGCCGACCGCGTCATGCAATACACTAGTCTAAGCGTGCGCGGCGGCCACGCCCCCCAAACAGGCGCACGGCCAGCCCCCCCTGCACATTTAAACCCCCGAGCGCACACCACTGGCGCTAACAGACGCCGGCAGACAGGCAGTGTATCTAGCTGTCCTGCAATCCTCCTCGGTATAGGCCATACGCATTCCATGGGAGAAACAGTAAGTAACTTGCATCTAATATGCCAGCTGCCGGAATTATGGTTATACTTTGTACCTGAGAGGGCTTTTCTCTATGTTTTCCCTTCCACAGGTACTTGTGCTGATTTGGACTGTATACTGTATGTCCATTCAAGCTGGTATAATCTCTGTTCCTTCACCCTCCCCTCTGTCTGCTAACATCATACAGCCGACACAGGAGTGGGGCACTTGTCCTATCTCCATGACCCCTGTCCCCTGATGAATTAGGGGGTCGTGTAGAAGTAGATGAACTGTATCTATCATAAGGTGTTATATATTCATTAAGGAAACGCGTTGGGACCATGAATATATCCCCAGATCTGTCCTTTGGACTATGAATACATCCTTTCCATAGTCATTCAGGACTCCTTCCCCTTATACACCGTACCATCTTTATAGTCACAGCCCCTCTTTGGCCTCTTCCCTTCTTTCACAGGGCCATCTAGGGTGCATGTTTCAGGGTCAGGTTCCGGACGGGGCCACCCCTTGCGGGGCCAGGACCTCGTGTTAGGTGGTTAGGGTACAACAGGCCAAGTAGGGCAGTAACAGGGTTAGATTTTTCCCTGTTGCCCTCAGCCATCAAGACCTAACCGACTGACGGTCGCAACCAGGTTCAAAGACACCCGTTTTGAGCAGTGGACCATACGACCTGGGCATCCTCACCGGTAAGACCCACCCTGTTTTTTCTGCCTATTGGCATACTAGTAGACCTTGGGTACACCACCCAGGGCCTTTCAATATTGTATATGTTTTTTGGTCACTTCCACTTTGGCTCCCACCTATGGGCCTGATTGGACCGGACCAAAAGTGATCTTACTTGTTCGTCATTGTTATGTGGTTTGTCTAGTAGGGGCTCACCATCTTAGTTCTTAATCGTCCTAATAAAAGATAGATTTTAAAACGTTACTGCCCCTTTTCTTACATATTTGCTTCACAGAGCAGTACACTTGAGAGAGGTGTCTCCGCACCTTCTCTCTCCAGGGACCACCCTCTTTTCTTTCTACTGTGCTTGAAGGAGCCTGACGTCTGGACGGGTAAGTCGTCTGTCTGCTGAGGTCCGAGTTTTTTCGTTAATGACACCGCCACTGAGCACCACTGCCACCAATGATTTAATTGAGCCTAGCTGAGCCTGGCTAATTTTATTTTAATTATTTGGATGAGCAAGGCTTAATTTATTTGGGGGGACATGAAGCACCGCTGATTTATTTATTTGGGGGACCCTGAGCACTTCTGATTTCTTTATTTGGGGGACCCTGAGCACCATTGATTTATTTATTTGGGGGTACCCTGAGCACCGCTGATTTATTTATTTGGGGGAGACCTGAAGCCCCGCTGATTTATTTATTTGGGGGACCCTGAGCAATTCTGATTTATTTATTTGGGGGACCCTGAGCACCATTGATTTATTTATTTGGGGGAAACCTGATGCACCGCTGATTTATTTATTTGGGGGAGACCTGAAGCCCCGCTGATTTATTTATTTGGGGGACCCTGAGCACTTCTGATTTATTTATTTGGGGGGGGGGGGGACTTGAAGCACCACTGATTTATTTATTTGAGGGGTACCCTGAGCACCACTGATTTATTTTTTATTTTTTTTGTGGGGGGGGGTACTGTGAGCACCACTGAGTTATTTATTTGAGGGGTACTGTGCGCACCACTGATTTATTTTTTAGGGGGTATTTGTTGTTTATTATTTATTTTAAAGTTATTTATTTGGTTTACAAATATTTTGTATTTATGCTAAAGTTCTGTGGTTATGAATGAATACTTGTGTATTTGAATTAACATTTGGAGTATTGGTGTCTGTGCGTGTTTTTGGTGGGTCATCATAACAGTAGCAAAATTAGTTATGACGTAGCAAGGAAAAAAATGTAATGGTTGGGGGTCACCACAATATGAGGAACTGTATTAAGGGGTCACGGCTTTAGAAAGGTTGAGAACCACTGGCTTAAGCCATTGTGGAAGCAATCAATAGTACAGGGAGGGAGGCCCAGGGAGCAGTGAGTAGTCTGCAGTGGCATTACTTACCACTCCTCCCCTCGTCACAAGGCGTCAGCGCTGACCTATGTCCTGGAAGTGTACAGTGTAGGACGTAGTGCATGTAATTGTGCACTATAAACTGACTCTGTGCAACATCAGGACGCAGTGCAGCGCTGGCGCAATAACACAGTGCTGTACTGAAAAGCCAGAGTGGTGGCAGTGCCCAGAGGAAGAGAAGAGAGATAATTTTCTTTTTTCTGCTCTGAGGTATGCATTTAGGGGACAGAGGGGTTGGTTGGGGATTATAGAGATGGCAGTGCTGTTATTTGGGATATATATACAAACGGAAAATGCAAATGTGATCGCACACTACATCCAGCACTCTGCCCTGCCTCCATGCTGGATGAGACATTGGTGTACATTTTGGCCAAAGCGTAATAAGCCACTCACCGCGTCAAGGTCGTCTCATTTGAGTGGTCCCTAACACTTGTTCCTACCTGTTTATGGGCCATGACAGCCATATAAAGTCCAGGGAATGCAGGTCAGCATGCAAGCCAAGCACACTCTGCTTTTAACCCCGTCCGGTGCCATTACAGCTTTCATCGGATCCAGGGATGCAAGTACCAACATGCATGCTGAGCCCACCATATACTTCTCCTGGAGCCAAATGGCTACTGGTAGGTTCTATATAAGCAGACTCAGTTTTATACTGACTTTAAAACCAGCCTCCAGGACAGATTGACTGGTCAGGTGTGCATGACTCAAAGGAGATCGCCACGCCTCCAATATAAACTACAAAGAAAAAATGTGGGGGGTTGAGTCAGCACAACCCGTATGTAGGTGCATATCACTATGGCGAAATACATATACAAACGGAAAATGCAAATGTGATCGCACACTACATCCAGCACTCTGCCCTGCCTCCATGCTGGATGAGACATTGGTGTACATTTTGGCCAAAGCGTAATAAGCCACTCACCGCGTCAAGGTCGTCTCATTTGAGTGGTCCCTAACACTTGTTCCTACCTGTTTATGGGCCATGACAGCCACATAAAGTCCAGGGAATGCAGGTCAGCATGCAAGCCAAGCACACTCTGCTTTTAACCCCGTCCGGTGCCATTACAGCTTTCATCGGATCCAGGGATGCAAGTACCAACATGCATGATGAGCCCACCATATACTTCTCCTGGAGCCAAATGGCTACTGGTAGGTTCTATATAAGCAGGCTCAGTTTTATACTGACTTTAAAACCAGCCTCCAGGACAGATTGACTGGTCAGGTGTGCATGACTCAAAGGAGATCGCCACGCCTCCAATATAAACTACAAAGAAAAAATGTGGGGGGTTGAGTCAGCACAACCAGCATGTTGGTACTTGCATCCCTGGATCCGATGAAAGCTGTAATGGCACCGGACGGGGTTAAAAGCAGAGTGTGCTTGGCTTGCATGCTGACCTGCATTCCCTGGACTTTATGTGGCTGTCATGGCCCATAAACAGGTAGGAACAAGTGTTAGGGACCACTCAAATGAGACGACCTTGACGCGGTGAGTGGCTTATTACGCTTTGGCCAAAATGTACACCAATGTCTCATCCAGCATGGAGGCAGGGCAGAGTGCTGGATGTAGTGTGCGATCACATTTGCATTTTCCGTTTGTATATGTATTTCGCCATAGTGATATGCACCTACATACGGGTTGTGCTGACTCAACCCCCCACATTTTTTCTTTGTAGTTTATATTGGAGGCGTGGCGATCTCCTTTGAGTCATGCACACCTGACCAGTCAATCTGTCCTGGAGGCTGGTTTTAAAGTCAGTATAAAACTGAGTCTGCTTATATAGAACCTACCAGTAGCCATTTGGCTCCAGGAGAAGTATATGGTGGGCTCAGCATGCATGTTGGTACTTGCATCCCTGGATCCGATGAAAGCTGTAATGGCACCGGACGGGGTTAAAAGCAGAGTGTGCTTGGCTTGCATGCTGACCTGCATTCCCTGGACTTTATGTGGCTGTCATGGCCCATAAACAGGTAGGAACAAGTGTTAGGGACCACTCAAATGAGACGACCTTGACGCGGTGAGTGGCTTATTACGCTTTGGCCAAAATGTACACCAATGTCTCATCCAGCATGGAGGCAGGGCAGAGTGCTGGATGTAGTGTGCGATCACATTTGCATTTTCCGTTTGTATATGTATTTCGCCATAGTGTTATTTGGGATATGTATACATTTTGGGTCTGATCTGCGATCTGCATAAATTTGGGGGGTGATTTGTGGTGTAATCTGAGGTCTAATGTGGGGTCTGATCTGGTGTCTGTATAAATTTGGGGTCTGATATGCGGTCTATATGAATTTGGGTACTGTATAAATTTGTGGGATGATTTGGGGTTTAATCTCGGGTCTGTATGAATTTCAGGGCTGATCTGGGGTTTGTTGAATTTGGCAGATGATCTGAGGTTTGTATGAATTTAAGGGCTGATCTGGGGTCCGAATAAATTTGGAGATCTTTATTAATTTTAGTATCTGGTCTGGGAATCTGTATTAATTCTGGGGTCAGCTCTGGTAGTCTATATTAATTTGGGGGTCTCATCTGGTGTCTAAATTAAGAAGGGATTGTCCAGCCATGTGAAATTTACAAATTTACTTTTGAAAACTTGTAGTGATGCCTCTCTCATCCCACTGTTCACAGCACTAGGGGAGCTGTTGGCGTCATTCACGGGTAGGGCTGACAGAGCTAAAGTGTGAGTGTGACACAAGTGTATTATATCGTATTTGAAATGCATGGGACCCATCAACTGGAACTTTTTTTCTATGTGAGGCCCATATACAGTATTCAGCCAAGTCATTGCAATGGATTTCAATGTTCAGCACCCTAACAGACCACCCATCCAAAATGGCACAGTTGGCAAATTGCTTACCAAATTTCACCAAACAGGTTCTGTGTTGGGCCAAAAAGTGTACTTAACAAAACTGCCACAGAAAAAGCAACAATGGCCATCCTGGCATTCTTCAGCAATTACAACGAGACCCACAATTGGCAGGTCTAACAGAGAACCTGCAAGTCATGTAACGCTGTTGCTTATTGAATGTAAGTGAAGTGTTACATGACTGGTACCATGTTTCAGCGATACACAGGACTGACTGATTCAGGTGTTATGCCATTTTACTGTGCAGATATGGGTCAACAACCTGATAAAAGAAAGGTAAGTAAACTAAATTTGAATTGTATATTTGAAAATTGTGTAATTTTCTATTATATAAGCAAATAAATAAAAAATAAATAAAACACTAAATACCCCTTTAATCTGTCAGGTTTCTGCGCAAGTATAGCCCTTATTTCTGAACTCCTGACATAAATACTCATTGTAGCTAAATTCTCAAACAAGAAGGTGGCTTAACCCCTTAGGGACCCATGACGTACCGGTACGGCATGGTTCCCGAGTCCTTAAGGACCCATGACGTACAGGACCCGGTACGTCATGTATAGTTCCGATCACCGCCGCCCGGCGGGGGGTGATCGGCACCCGGTGCTTGCTCAAATCACTGAGCAGGCACCTTAGCTAAATGCGTGGGGGGGTCCCGTCACCCCCCCCCCCCCCCCCGTGTCGGCGATCGCCGCAAACCGCAGGTCAATTCAGACCTGAAGTTTGCGGCTTTTACCTGGTGCGGCGGCGGTGGTGCCATCGGGTCCCCATGGGGCTGTAGGGGGGACCCGATGGCATGGAAGGCAGCGCGATGCCTTCCTGAGGCATTTCGCTGCCTTCCGGTGAAGAGCCTGTGAGATCCAGCCCCCTGGATCTCACAGGCCGGAAGCTGTATGAGTAATACACACAGTATTACTCATACAGCCAATGTATTCCAATACAGAAGTATTGGAATGCATTGTAAAGGATTAGACCCCCAAAAGTTCAAATCCCAAAGTGGGACAAAAAATAAAGTAAAACATTTTTTGGAAAAAATAACGTTTTCCCCCCCAAAAAATAAAAGTTTCAAGTAAAAATAAACCAAAACGTCATTTTCCCCAAATAAAGTTAAAAAAAATTGGTAAAAAATAGTGGGGGAAAAGAAAGTATACATATTAGGTATCGCCGCGTCCGTATCGACCGGCTCTATAAACATATCACATGACCTAACCCCTCAGATGAACACCTTAAAAAAAAAAAAAAAACTGTGCTAAATAAACCATTTTTTTGTCACCTTACATCACAAAACGTACAACAGCAAGCGATCAAAAAGGCATTTGCCCACCAAAATAGTAACAATCTAACCGTCACCTCATCCCGCAAAAAATGAGCCCCTACCTGAAACAATCGCCCAAAAAAAAAAAAAACTATGGCTCAGAATATGGAGACACTAAAACATCATTTTTTTTGTTTTAAAAAAGCTGTTATTGTGTAAAACTTACATAAAAAAAAAAAGTATACATATTTGGTATAGCCGCGTTCGTATCGACCGGCTCTATAAAAATATTAAATGACCTAACCCCTCAGATGAACACCGTAAAAAATAAAAACTGTGCTAAATAAACCATTTTTTGTCACCTTACCTCACATAAAGTGTAATAGCAAGCAATCAAAAAGTCATATGCACCCCAAAATAGTGCCAATAAAACCGTCATCTCATTCCGCAAGATATGAGACCCTACATAAGATAATCGCCCAAAAACTGAAAAAACTATGGCTCTCAGAATATAGAGACACTAAAATATGATTTTATTTTTTTATTTTTAAATGATATCATTGTGTAAAACTTACATAAATAAAAAAAATTATACATATTAGGTATCACCACGTCCATATCGACCACCTCTATAAAAATATCACATGACCTAACCCCTCAGATGAACACCGTAAAAATTTTAAAGTAAAAACTGCAAAATAAACCATTTTTTGTCACCTTACATCATAAAAAGTGTAATAGCAAGCGTTCAAAAAGTCACACGCACCCCAAAATAGTGCCAATAAAACCGTCATCTCATCCCGCAAAAATCATACCCTACCGAAGGTAATCGCCCAAAAACTGAAAAAATTATGGCTCTCAGACTATGGAAACACTAAAACATGATTTTTTTTGCTTCAAGAAAGAAATCATTGTGTAAAACTTACATAAATAAATAAAAAGTATACATATTAGGTATCGCCACATCTGTGACAACCTGGTCTATAAAAATATCACATGATCTAACCTGTCAGATGAATGTTGTAAATGATAAAAAAGAAAACGGTGCCAAAACAGCTATTTCTTGTTATCTTGCCTCACAAAAAGTGTAATATAGAGCAACCAAAAATCATATGTACCCTAAACTAGTACCAACAATACTGCCACCCTATCCCGTAGTTTCTAAAATGGGGCCACTTTTTTGGAGTTTCTACTCTAGGGGTGCATCAGGGGGGCTTCAAATGGGACATGGTGTCAAAAAAAACAGTCCAGCAAAATCTGCCTTCCAAAAACCGTATGGCATTCCTTTCCTTCTGCGCAGTGTGCCCGTACAGCTGTTTACGACCACATATGGGGTGTTTCTGTAAACTACAGAATCAGTTCTATAAATATTGAGTTTTGTTTGGCTGTTAACCCTTGCTTTGTTACTGGGAAAAATGGATTAAAATTGAAAATTTGCCCAAAAATTTAAATTCTGAAATTTTATGTGAATTTGCCAATAACTCTTGTGGAACACCTAAAGGGTTAATGACGTTTGTAAAATCAGTTTTGAATACCTTGAGGGGTGTAGTTTCTTAGATGGGGTCACTTTTATGGAGTTTCTACTCTAGGGTTGCATCAGGGGGGCTTCAAATGGGATATGGTGTAAAAAAAAACAGTCCAGCAAAACCTGCCTTTCAAAAACCGTATGGCATTCCTTTCCTTCTGCGCCCTGCCGTGTGCCCGTACAGTAGTTTACTACCACATATGGGGTGTTTTTGTAAACGACAGAATCAGGGCCATAAATATTGAGTTTTGTTTGGCTGTTAACCCTTGTTTTGTAAAAGTAAAAAAAATATTAAAATGGAAAATCTGCCCAAAAAGTTACATTTTGAAATTGTATCTCTATTTTCCATTAATTCTTGTGGAACACCTAAAGGTTTAACGACGTTTGTAAAATCAGTTTTGAATACCTTGAGGGGTGTCGTTTCTTAGATGGGGTCACTTTTATGGAGTTTCTACTCTAGGGGTGCATCAAGGGGGCTTCAAATGGGACATGGTGTCAAAAAAAACAGTCCAGCAAAAACCTGCCTTCCAAAAACCGTATGGCATTCCTTTCCTTCTGCGCCCTGCCGTGTGCCCGTACAGCAGTTTACGACCACATATGGGGTGTTTCTGTAAACTACAGAATCAGTTCTATAAATATTGAGTTTTGTTTGGCTGTTAACCCTTGCTTTGTAAAAGTAAAGAAAATATTAAAATGGAAAATCTGCCAAAAAAGTGAAATTTTGAAATTGTATCTCTATTTTCCATTAATTCTTGTGGAACACCTAAAGGGTTAACGACGTTTGTAAAATCAGTTTTTAATACCTTGAGGGGTGTAGTTTGTTAGATGGGGTCACTTTTATGGAGTTTCTACTCTAGGGGTGCATTAGGGGGGCTTCAAATGGGACATGGTGTCAAAAAAAACAGTCCAGCAAAACCTGCCTTCCAAAAACCGTATGGCATTCCTTCCCTTCTGCTCCCTGCCGTGTGCCCGTACAGTAGTTTACGACCACATATGTGGTGTTTCTGTAAACTACAGAATCAGGGCCATAAATATTGAGTTTTGTTTGGCTGGAAAATCTGCCAAAAAAGTGAAATTTTGAAGTTGTATCTCTATTTTCCATTAATTCTTGTGGAACACCTAAAGGGTTAACAAAGTTTGGAAAATCAGTTTTGAATACCTTGAGGGGTGTAGTTTATAGAATGGGGTAATTTTTGGGTGGTTTCTATTATTTAAGCCTCGCAAAGTGACTTCAGACCTGAACTGGTCCCTAAAAATTGGGTTTTTGAAAATTTCTGAAAAATTTCAAGATTTGCTTCTAAACTTCTAAGCCTTGTAACATCCCCAAAAAATAAAATATAATTCCCAAAATGATCCAAACATAAAGTAGACATATGGGGAATGTAAAGTAATAACTATTTTTGGAGGTATTACTATGTATTACAGAAGTAGAGAAATTGAAACTTGGCAATTTGCCATTTTTTAAAATTCTTTGGTAAATTTGGTATTTTTTTATAAATAAAAATTATTTTTTTTTACTTCATTTTACCAGTGTCATGAAGTACAATATGTGACGAAAAAACATTCTCAGAATGGCCTGGATAAGTCAAAGTGTTTTAAAGTTATCAGCACTTAAAGTGACATTGGTCAGATTTGCAAAAAATGGCCAAGTCCTTAAAGTGAAATAGGGCTGAGTCCTTAAGGGGTTAAAGAGGACCTGTCATTGAAAAATGCATGATTTTTTTTTCAATTCCTGCGAACAGCTATCGGTACAGGTAGGAGGGATTATCAGTGATTGATGGCATCGTGTGCATAAGTGTACATAGGGAGATAGCTGTCCGTCACTGGTAACACCTCCCTCTTGTAGTGATAGCACTTCACAGGGCTGCAGGTTTACATGTAAAAATTACAAGTTTTTTGCATCTTTTCCCACAAAACTATCAAAACTATATATCAATCTGCTCAGCTCCTCCTGCTCTATATTATGCTGCCTGCAGATTGCACTGCAATTTTTGGTGACTGGTCCACTTTATTAGAACTGCAATCATTTGTACTATGTACAGCTAGCTGTATGTGGGTGACACGATAGCAGTGGGCAGAGTGTGTATTTACAAACTGCTAGTTCTATCAGCGTGGCACTAGGAAAACAGGGCACTTCCGGAAATTTTTTATGAAGATGATTCAGAAAGCTGTTTAATTTTGCACATACCGTAAGACAAAAATTAACAATAAAAAAAGTACAGTGCAACGATAGCCATTGTATTTATGGGCATCATTTCTCCAACAGATCTGGAATTGGAAAGAATAAAAACTGTGATGACATTTATTAAGGTGTTTACACCACTATTGTTGCATAAAGAACACAAATTATGGCGCAAGCTATAATTAAGCAATAATTGGGACTTTTCACTTGTCTCGTTGCTTTTTAAAAGTGATGTGAAAAGTGGGCAGGGCTTATCAGGAGTGGCCATGACTTCATCAGCCCATCAGATTTATTATCATTTAAGCCAGAAACTGGCGTAATTGATAGTTCAAATCTACACCAGCTAATAGCTGGTATAGATTTGAAAGTCTGGCATGCAAAATTTATTAAGAAGCCTGTGCCTCGTAATTAATTAGGCAGATTCTGCGCCGACGTTCTTTATACTAAGACTGGCCTTTGTTAAGCCATTATTAGCATATCTCCCTGTGTCTGCTTAGCAGAAAAGGCAGATTGCTGATAATATAAAGGACACCATAGTAGCTCAGTAGTTATCAATGCTGCCTTGTCTTAAAAGGGTTGTCCAACCTCAGACATTGGGGCCATATTGCTAGAATGTGCCCCCATTGTCTGATAGGTGCAGGTCCAGAGGTGGTAACCGCACATATCCTTAGAACGGAGCCCGCAAAGTGAAGGATTGTGCACCGCGCATGCGCAGCCATCCTCCATTCATTCCTATGGGAGCACCAAAAATAGCAAAGTAAAGGCTCGGCTATTTCCGTCAGCCCCATAGAAGTGAACGAAGTGGTGGCAGCGCTTGCACTGTGCGCTTCCCATTCATTTAAATAGGACTGTCGAAAATAGCTGAGTGTGCCGTTCTGCTATTTTCGGTGTGAGGAATGTGGAATTATGATCTAATGCCAGACATTTGCTGTGAGATAACAGAGGGAGTGAACTCCGCAGGGGTCCTGGCTTCAAGAAGGCCACATGTGTACAATTCACACCTCACTCATGGAGGTCAACTCATCCTATAGGAAAAAAAACCTGTAGGGGGTCTCAGCTATTACCCAGATCACTTAAATCCAGGGGATTGATTCATAAGGAATTATTAATTGCCTGTCCATCGAAGGCATAAACCAGTTATATATCTGCGACCCTGGGGCCAAGACAGATATGCCCTGGTCGTAGTTTTGGGGTCGGGTGGCAGGAAGGGGAGATACAGAGATCTCCCAGCAGCAACCTAATAACGGCGCCATGTTTGATCCATTGGTCCCAGAACCATCTCCCTGTGAACTTCCGGTCTGGAGATACAGGCCATAATGGATGTTGTGGGTCTTTGGCTACCAGGACAAGGAAGGGAGGGTGGACTCCTCCCAGAGGGAGGGAGGGGCGTAACTGACTACAGGTGAAAAGGACCATGCAGGCCAGAGGCCAGGGTCTTTTTTCTGAAGGGGGTCACATCGAGTAATGTGTTTGGAGGGACCGTGGACAAACTGCTGACTGCCCCCATGTGACTACATGCAAGTGCAGTACGCAGACCTGCAGGGTATTGCGATGTGAGGTCACGGTTACTTAGGCAAACGAGGGTTGCTATGTGTTACTCACAGTTTGTAGGATGACACTGGGCAGCGTACAGCAGTGATGGAGAGGCTGGCACAGTAGTCCTCTGGGGCACTCTCTGTATATAGGGACCAGGCCTGATGGTGGATGAGGTGCCCTGGATGTTGTGGATGTTTAATGTGCCTAGGGTAAGGTCCCTTTAAGGTTCGTGATGCCAGTGCCTGTAACGGTGGCACACCGATTTATAGTCGCAATAAGTGAGGAACACAGTGTTGTGGTGAACCAAACTTTTCTTTACTAGTAACAGCTCAACTTTGTACAGTTCCATATAGCAGGTTCTCATCACAAGCAGGCTTTCACATCAATGGCAGGTATACTGTTCCTTGCAAGATACTCAGAGGGTAACAACAACACACACAGATCAGGCTGTACCTTTTCCTCAGAAATACTGTACACTGTTCCTCAGAACTCCTGTCTGGTCTTATCCCAAGGCCCGGATGCCCTTATACTGGCTTTTATCCTTGGTAAACAATTTTCCTCAGGTATTTATCCTTGCTTCACATTAATAATCCTTCTGCCCTTCAGCTTACCTTGACTAGCTGGAACACTGGCTCTGCTTGGCTTGTGGGAACTGCGGGTTTCTCCCAGGAGGCAAACTCTTCTCTTGGGGTAAATCTTCTAAGCTAACATAGGCTCATGAAACTTCAGGCAGGCTATGCTCCTTCACTAGCCTCCTGGTGGCAACTAGAAGCCCGGGCTGTCTAGCTGCATGTCAGGAGGAGGCCCTCAGGTTGTCTCTGGCTGGTGCCCTCTCACTTCTGTCTCTTCCACAGACTCCTGACTACAGACTAACTCCTCCCTGTCTGGGTCTAGATATATATACAGGGAGTTCTCTAGCTCCCTCTAGTGTCCAGGATCTTAAATTACACCATAATAGGCCTGCTGCACATATCACAGGAAAAATACACATTAAAATGCATTAAAATGTACTGTGAAATACACTGCCACTGTCCCTCAGGAGTAAGAGTACCACGTGGCCCAATTGACCCTTGTGTAGTGCCCACATTTACCTAGTGGGACACTACACAAGCCTTACAGCACCCAAGAACTCATCGTAACCCAAAGGACTACTCATCCATCGGGTAACTGACCCTTGCTCTGTTTAATTCTGTTGTATCATACCACCTGTATTTGCACATCCGACCACTGTATATATTCTCTGTTTGTATCGTCTAGTGCGCCCTTAAGGCAATTAAATATATAATTTAATATTGTGCTGTTCTTGTATCTCGGTCCAAAAATTCCCACGTCCGTGTTTCGGCATAGTTAAAAGCTACTTTCTCACCCTATATAGTCCCATTAGGGGACCGGGCTTATATCAAACGAGGAACTGGTGGCAGTCTACCGGGCTGAGAAAGCTCTGTTTCACTGGGGCAGTGAAAAGGCTCTCTCAGCTTGTCAGGGTTGTGAGCGAGTGTGAACAGGAGGCGTTTGTGAAAACTGTATCAAGCTGACCTTATGTGCTCCCAGGGAGGGCAAAACGTCACATCTTGGAAACCAGTGACTAAACCGTATCTTGTGAGCTCGACGTAGTTGACGTCAGGCGGGGCCGCGAGGTGCGGTATTCGTCACAGGTGCTCCCATTGGAATGAATGGAGGGTGGCCAGGCATGCGCAGTGCACCCGCCTTCACTGTGCGGGCTACGTTCTAACAATAACTATCAGACATTGGGGGCATATCCTAGCAAAGGAGTTTGGAAAGAAATGATTGCCCAACTGAACCACATACAAGGTTTCTCTATAAATATAGAGAAACCTAGGTCTTTGTAGAGGCCTCATAAATATAGCAAAGGGATGCTATCAATCAAGAGTTGCTTTGGTGCATGTTGGCTTTAAATGTATACACATTCTCTGCTCTGCTGAATGAGAGACCATGGTGCTCTGGTGCACGCTGTGACCTCCTCATTGCATACCAAGCACAGCTTCATACATTGTATAGTGGTTGTGCTTGGTATTGCAGCCCAGGCCCATTCACTTGATTGACTTGGCTGCATTCAGGCTATGTGACCAATGTACGTGATGTCACTGGCCTATGAAGAGGCTGCAGCTAATCATGGGGTGCCAGGAGTTAGATATTGGTGACCTATCCTGAGAAATATTATACTCCCAGAAAATCCCTTTAACTTCATCTTTATCCTAATCCTTATTATTTTCTTTTTTGTCAACATTTCTCGATTACTTTTTATTGTTGACTTGTACTGTTTTGTACTATATTTGCCTTTTTCTTGAAGGTGTAATTTGCTGCTGCATTACTCCTGTGCTATTATATTACTGTGTGACATGATGGTACTATGGCATAATCTGTTTACATAATTTCTGTTCTGTGACATCACTGAGTGTACTATCCCTATGCTGTGACATCACTGAATATGTGGACATACAGTCAGGTCCATAAATATTGGGACATCAACACAATTGTAACATTTTTGGCTCTATACACCACCACAATGGATTTCAAATGAAATGAACAAGATGTGCTTTAACTGCAGACTGTCAGCTTTAATTTGAGGGCATTTACATCCAAATCAGGTGAACGGTGTAGGAATTACAACAGTTTGCATATGTGCGTGTGGTGGATGACCGAAGAATTCTTTCCCTGGTGAAGAAAACACCCTTCACAACAGTTGGCCAGATCAAGAACACTCTCCAGGAGGTAGGTGTATGTGTGTCAAAGTCAACAATCAAGAGAACAATCAAGAGAAGACTTCACCAGAGTGAATACAGAGGGTTCACCACAAGATGTAAACCATTGGTGAGCCTCAAAAACAGGAAGGCCAGATTAGAGTTTACCAAACGACATCTAAAAAAGCCTTCACAGTTCTGGAACAACATCCTATGAACAGATGAGACCAAGATCAACTTCTACCAGTGTGATGGGAAGAGAAGAGTATGGAGAAGGAAGGGAACTGCTCATGATCCTAAGCATACCACCCTGAATTCTGAAGTGTTTTGGGCAATATTATTTTCTCATATTCAGCCAAATGCTTCAGAACTCATTGGACGGCGCTTCACAGTGCAGATGGACAATGACCCAAAGCATACTGCAAAAGCAACCAAAGAGTTTAAGGTAAAGAAGTGGAATGTTATGCAATGGCCAAGTCAATCACCTGACCTGAATCCGATTGAGCATGCACTTGCTGAAGACAAAACTAAAGTGAAAATGCCCCTAGAACAAGCAGGAACTGAAGACAGTTGCAGTAGAGACCTGGCAGAGCATCACCAGGGATGAAACCCAGCATCTGGTGATGTGTATGCGTTCCTGACTTCAGGCTGTAATTGACTGCAAACGATTTGCAACCAAGTATTAAAAAGTGAAAGTTTGATTTATGATTATTATTATGTCCCATTACTTCTGGTCCCTTAACAAGCGGGAGGCACATATGCAAACTGTTGTAATTCCTACACCATTCACCTGATTTGGCTGTAAATACCCTCAAATTAAAACTGACAGTCTGCAGTTAAAGCACATCTCTCATTTCATTTCAAATCCATTGTGGTGGTGAATAGGGCCAATAATTTTAGAATTGTGCCAATGTCCCAATATTTATGGACCTGACTGTAGTTGGGTCTGCATTGCAGCATCACCTTGTACTCTCATGACATCGCTGGGTGTAGTATCCCAGCCCTGTGCCAACAGTGTATTCCTGTGCAGTGACAACACAGTACTTTAACCACACATTATACAATACATATTTCATAAAACAATTACTTTTACTATAAGATAAAAATGGCACAAAATGTACTAATTCCATCCTCCCTAATGAAGCAAAACTCCATGTCATTTATCAAATCCAAGGACAAATGTTTGTAATCATTTGTTAATGTCTTCAGTTTAATCTCCAGAGTACCAATTAACCGGCATATTTTATCCAGCAGTTCGGTTCACATCTTTGGGTGACATATGGCAAAACTCAAACTTCAATACTTCATTGATTTTAATTCATTGAAACGTATTGTTATTTGCCATTTGCAAGCTGAGGGAAGCAATTGTGGCTAATAGGTTTGCTTTGTTTAATGGTCACATTATGATAAAGCTCAAATATCATGTTGTCAGTGTTACTGTCGCACTCATGTTCAAGAAGACCTATTATTACTGTTATATAACTAGATTATATGTGCAAGAATAAAGACTTGTTCCATCAAACAGAGCAGGTAGTCAGTTTGTATTACTCTAATCAGGTATATGAGGAAAGAGTGCAGCATAAGGACTCGACTGTAGTCCATCTATGCCCGTGCTGCAGACAGCAAATTGCGGTCCGGAATTCATGTGCACTGTCTGTGTGAATCCCGTATTGTGGAGCGGACCCATTGACATGAATGGCAAGGCAAGAGTTAGGACATGTCCTATCAGGGTACTTAAAGAGCCCCTTTAGGTACCCTGAGGCGTAGATACATAGGCTGGTAAGGATTATGGTGCGTATGCACTGGCACACTAAGAGTTGGGGAGTGCGTACCCTACAGACAGACACAGGAGACCAAGAAGAGAGCAGGATGTCACCTCAAGCACACGAGGATCCACTGGACTTCAGTGGCTGGACCCACTGCAGTTCAGAGGATGCACGGCGTGTCTGGGTGGCTGGATCCCGAGAGGCAGCAGCAATATGGTAGGAGATATGGTGCCTGTGTCCATCCCACATAGTAGCATGACAGCTGGCAAAGAGCACTGCCAGAACAGTACCCCCTCTTACACTCTTCTTTGGACCAGAACTTTTCAGAAACTTCTTTGGGAGCGCATGGGCATGAATGTTCTTCCAGGGTTTCTACTTAGGACCAAAACCCTTTCAATCAGTTAAGAAGAAATTCTTGCCTCTAACCTTCTGCATAACCAGACTGCTCTTCACTTCATAAGACCCTCATAACTGATTGGAGAGGTGACAGCAGCAGGACATTTGGAGTACCAGTTGAGAATGAGTGGCTTGAGGAGAGATACATGAGATACAGTAGATATCCTTAAAGAGTCTGGAACACAAGGTTCATAACAGACCGGGTTCAATTGTTTCAAAATCTTAAAAGGCCTGATGAAACGAAGTGTCAGCTTTTAAGGGTACTTTAAAGGGAACCTGTCACCAGTTTTATGGTGTCCTAACTAAGGGCAACATAAATAAGTGATTGATTCTCTTAGCACAATGCTGGGTCACTTTCTTTAATTGACCCAGTCAATCTGCCAACATCTTGTATTGAAAAGCTCCAGCTGATAATGATGAGTCATGAATATTCATGAGCTCCTGACTCTCCCCGCCTAACTGCTGCTGATTGACAGTTTGTTTCCATATGAACCAGCAGCAGGTGGGCAGGGGAGTGGCTATAGCTCTGAATTAAATATACGCTGGACTCCATGACATCACGCTGGACTCAAATCAGCTCATTAGCATGCGGCATCTTTGTGTGTATATTATGAGATAACCATCTGTCACACCAGTAAGTGAATACATCTAAGGTATTTTTTAGTAGTTAATGACTGTATATAATTAGTTAGATTATAATCAAATATCCACATGACAGGTTCCCTTTAAGCCTAAAATTCTTCGAGGAGAGCCAGTGTCATTCTGCATTTACGGTCAGCAACTCGTTATACTAGAATAGTCTTGAAGTAAGGAAGTCTTAGTCTCACGTCAAATCTGGAAAATAATTCTGACAAAAAAGGTCTACTACTGGTTCTTCTGAGAAGATAGGTTACAGGGAGTGGAACACTTATTGGTTGACCATAGGCAATAAAGAATGGAGACTTGTGGGAGGATTCACTGACATGATTGCTGTATAAGAACTCTGCCCATAGCATATTTGTCTGGAGAAGCACTTAGGCATAGTGCTGAAACAGCCTGATCACCTGTTATAAACTGTCTCTGCAGTGGGTTCAGCAGAACTACTTGTTAAGCTAGCTGGGCATTGTAGTGCCACAGATTGAGAAATTCCGCAACCTGAGAAAGGAACAGAATTTGTCTGTCATATATGGGTACGCCCCATGGTTGCACAGAGAAAAGTGTATTAGTGCAGAAAGCTGCAAGAGAAATATTGCACCCATATGTGAGACAGAGAGAAAAGTACAGTAGACAGTTTCTCTGGATCCATCTGTATGCCTTATTCGGATTATGTAGCCAAGGTAGGGAAGAAACTGTTTTACAAAAACACAAGGGTCATTTATTAAAGAAGACCTTTCACCAGAATAAAGTATCTAAACTGACTATATAGACGTGTAGAGCGGCGCCCAGGGATCCCCCTGCACTTACTGTTGTTATCCCCAGGCGCCGCTCCGTTCTCCGGTTATAGCCTCCGGTATGTTCATAGTTAGGCTCCACCCAGGGGAACCTGCCGCGGTCTCCTTCTCCTATGCTGTAGCGCTGGCCAATCGCAGCGCTCAGCTCATAGCCTGGCTATGAGCTGAGCGCTGCGATTGGCCAGCGCTACAGCATAGGAGAAAGAGACGCCAGCAGGTTCCCCTGGGTGGAGCCTAACTATGAACATACCGGAGGCTATAACCGGAGAACGGAGCGGCGCCCGGGGATAACAGTAAGTGCAGGGGGATCCCTGGGCGCCGCTCTACACGTCTATATAGTCAGTTTAGATACTTTATTCTGGTGAAAGGTCCTCTTTAAGACCCGTATTTTAGACACCAGTCTTAATAACCCCTGCGCTGGCGGTGATCCGCCGAAGTTATGAAGAGGCGCTGGCCTCTACATAACTTTGGCGCATCTACCACCGGTCTAAATGTAAGATAGATTTCTTGCTGGCTTAAATTTAGACTATTTTCTATGGCTAAAGCAGCTGTAGAAAATGTTCCCCGCCCATGCCACGTGGGATAGTCCTAGCATAGACAGGAGTCCCAGCATATAAGGGTGGGGTCCCATAGGATAGAGTACTGTGTTTGGCTTTGTATAGCCTGGGGACAGCTCTGGAGACAGCCTTCTATATCAACCCGCAGGGAAGCAAACATAAGCTTAGCCAAGGAGCGAGTGGTGAAAGGTGGTGTCTGGCGCAGTGTGCCTTGGCAACGGTAAACATGTAGAAGTTAGGACAGACAGTGGAGGGCCAGAGTCAGTAAACAGGAAGAAGTTAGTACAGTGGCTGGCCGACAGAATAAGCACACCGTCACTAGGACTAGTAAGCTAAAATGCCTATTGCTCAGGCACTTTCCCTTGGGAAAGTTGCCTTAAGTACTCTGAAGTGCCATGGGCTGGGGAAGATCAGGGTTCATGAGCGCATGCCCATTATGAATTGGGGAGCACACAAGTGCCCTATAGACAGACACAGGACACCAAGAAGAGTAGAGCAGGCTGCAGCCTGCAGCACAAGAGGATCCACTGGACTCAGGTGGCCAGTCCCGCGGCAGGTGTGCAGAGGAGGACCAGGGGCCCGGTGCCTCCAGGCCACGTGATTCAGTAGCAGCATTGTAAGAGATCCTGGAAAATGGCATGTTAGCAGATTTGGAGCACTACCATAAGAGTCTGCCACTTTGTAGATGAGTTGCTGTGATCCCTAAACGCTTTAGCTTTGCAACAGTAATATAACTCACAGTTGATCATATAATACCTAGGAGGGAAGAAATTTCACAAATTGACTTGTTGCAACAGTGGCATCCTATTACAGTACCATGCTGGAATTCAGTGAGCTCTTTAGAATGATTAATTCTGCCACAAATGTTGGTAAAGGCAGACTGCATGGCTGAATGCTGGATTTTATACACCTGTGGCAATGGTATTGAATAAATTACCTGAATTCACTGATTAAGAGAAGTGTCCCAATACTTTTGTAAATGTTGACTAGAATATCTTACAAGAGATAAAGGTCCTGATTTATGAAGGCTGGCATGTGGTACACCGGCCTTGATAAGACCTGCACTGCTGGAGGAAGTATGAAAGGAATGAAATCTAAGGCAGCTTGGAGTTTGTCATTATTTATGTCAGTTTCTGATGAATTAGCTAGGGTCGATGGCACTGCCCTTGTAAAGCGCTACTCCGCCCTCGCCATGCCCCCTTTTCATACACTTGGCGAGGGCAGCGTTAAATACAGATTGCAATTAGAAAAGTCAGGTGTATTTGTGGATTTTATATGCCAAAAAGAAGCGTAAGGATGAGTTTCCTCCTCCGTATCCGTGTCCGTTGTTCCGTTTTCCGTGATTTTCTGCGGACCCATTGACTTTTAAAGGGTCCGTTGAAAACTCGGAAAATGCACCGTTGTTCATCCGCGTCCGTGATCCGTGTTTCCTGTCCGTTCAAAAATATGACCTGTCCTATTTTTTTGACGGACAACGGTTCACGGACCCATTCAAGTCAATGGGTCCGTGAAAAAACACGGATGCACACAAGATTGTCAACCGCGTCCGTGATCCGTGTCTGTAGGCTACTTTCACACAGACGGATCCGCAGATCTGTCTGCATAAAAGCTTTTTCAGATATGAGTTTTCATTTTGTGAAAACTCAGATCCGACAGTATATTCTAACACAGAAGCGTTCACATAGTGATGGGGACGCTTCGAGTTAGAATATACTAATAACTGTGTACATGACTGCCCCCTGCTGCCTGGCAGCACCCGATCTCTTACAGGGGGCTGTGATCAGCACAATTAACCCCTCAGGTGCCGCACCTGAGGGGTTAATTGTGCGGATCACAGCCCCCTGTAAGAGATCGGGTGCTGCCAGGCAGCAGGGGGCAGTCATGTACACAGTTCTTAGTATATTCTAACTTGAAGAGTCCCTATCACTATGGGAACGCCTCTGTGTTAGAATATACTGTCGGATCTGAGTTTTCACGATATAACTCAAATCTGATGGTATATTTTAACATAGAGGCGTTCCCTTGGTGATGGTGAGGCTTCAAGTTAAAATATACCATTGGATTGGAGAAAACTCAGATCCGATAGTATAATAGGGACTCCTGACTTTACATTGAAAGTCAATGGGGGACGGATCCGTTTGCAATTGCACCATATTGTGTCAACGTCAAACGGATCCGTCCCCATTGACTTGCATTGTAATTTAGGACGGATCCGTTTGGCTCCGCACGGCCAGGCGGACACCAAAATGACTTTTTCCTTCATGTCCGTAGATCCTCCAAAAATTAAGGAAGACCCACGAAAGAAAAAACGGACACGGATCACAGAACTACGGAACCCGTTTTTGCAGACCGTCGTGTGCATGAGGCCTTATTCAGATCCTCATCAGTGATAAAAATGGATGAAGACAATCTAACAGGCATTTGCTCCTCAGCAGGGCTTGCTCCATGTTCCACATACAGGGTACTTATACCAGACACTTTCCACAATCACAATGTACTGTACTTTTTACAGGATTGGCACTAGCCACAGGCCAGTGCATCTCAGGGCACACTTCTCTCAGTGGCTAGTTGCAGAGCATAGTGGACTGGCAAATTCACAATATCTGGGCACTACTCCCTCCAGAGTATAAGGCTACTACATTACAGTCTCTAGGCCAGAAGTAGTCGATAACCAATAGCATTACTCAGGTCAGTCTCCTCTCTGGGGTTGAGCACTCATTGAAGAGACCCATTCAGCTGAAGTAGTGCACAGCCATTCCACAACACAGGCATTTGTCCTTCACCAACCCATTGGAACTTGAGGTCTCTACCTTCCCAGTTGGACCAGGATTAGTAAATGTACTCCATTGCTCTATATATTGATTAATCAAACTGGGATTTGAAACATTTATCAACACTGGCATTCTCATATGCCAGTCTTGATCCCTGTGCACTGGAATAGGATGTGCCTTATTTATGAGGAGACATGTGCCTCTTGAACTCAACTGTATCACTGTCTTCAGGATGGTGATACAGTTGAATACTGTGGTGAAGACGGAAGTATTTATTGCTGCACTGTGCTATTTGGTTCTGCTGGGGCAGTATTTTGTGCTAAACTATAGTATTGCAGACCCCACCTACTTTTGTTGTCCCTTCCTACTTGTGTTGGCTGTGCCTACTTGTGTTGTCCCACCTTCTATCAATTTTGACCCACCTACAACATGGAGCCACTTTTAGTTTTTTTCCAGTGCCACTATAATTTTCCAGTCCGCCCCTGTGTGCTGCGGTTTCTGTTGGGGTTTTTCAAGCATGCATTGAGCTAAACCGAAAGCAGGTTCGCTCTGCAGCTTTGCAAGGGGTCCACCTGCTAACCGCACCAAGAATGGACCTGTATTTTCTTGGCACAGTCTTGAACACAGCGCTGCAAAAATCCTCGGACACGTAAACTGCGGTGCGACCTCCCATTGAAAACAATAGGAGGCGGTTTCAATGCAGATTCTATTAGATTTATTTTTTTCAGGGTCCCTCTAAGTCTGCCAGTCTGCCAATAGTTTTGAGGCTTGTAATGATGATGTGCTTGGTTATCAGGCACTGTGGTTAGCATATATAGAAGATATAGGGCAGAAGTATGAACACTACTTAAGTTTCAACTGTTTGACCAGAAGTGTAAAACTAAGACATGCATTTTTCCTCTCTTTTTTTCATGCAAATGTATGCTATTCACCCAAATCGTTCTCTCTTTGACCATTCATTAATACAATGATGAGGATATTCTAGAGATTTTCTAGATTTTCATTGTGTACAAATCTTGTGCATGATGAACAAGTCACCCTACCATGAAATGTCTGAACTTACACAATGCACTCATATCTGATTTTTTTCATAATTATTTCCCAGAGGACCACTTAAACTAGAATACAGAATATTGATTTATTTGTATCGTGTGGTTCAAAGAGACTTATTCTAGCGGGGCATGCCCTTCGCTCAACTCTTAAATGTTCTTTTCTTTCACTTTCAGCTCTGCAGGTAATTTCAGAGATGTGGCATCTTCTACAGCTGCCTGGGAAATAACGGAAGGTACTCATTAATTTGCCAATATCTCTAACTAACTAGCCATGCTGTGATGTTTGGCAGACAAAACAAGTACACAAACACAGTTTATACAATGTCTACACTGGGTTAATGAGACAAAGGTTAACAACTGAGCAGAAAGGCAAGAAGTCTGCACGATACAGGTCACTGACTCTGCTTGATATTTTTCTTGTTTTGGTCAGCCAGCTACATCTTTTGGTCATTTTTCACTGATATATATATTTAAATCAAACACCAATTCTTCAGTGGAATTAATGTTACTTAGGCCTCATGCACACAACCTTTTTTTTTTTGCGGTCCGCAAAAACGGGTTCCGTTTTTCCATGACCGTTTTTTCGTCCGTGGGTCTTCCTTGATTTTTGGAGGATCCACGGACATGAAAAAATTGTCGTTTTGGTGTCCGCCTGGCCATGCAGAGCCAAACGGATCCGTCCTGACTTACAATGCAAGTCAATGTGGACGGATCCGTTTGACGTTGACACAATATGGTGCAATTGCAAACGGATCCGTCCCCCATTGACTTTCAATGTAAAGTCAGGAGTTAATATACCATAGGATCGGAGTTTTCTCCAATCCGATGGTATATTTTAACTTGAAGCGTCCCCATCACCATGGGAACGCCTCTATGTTAGAATATACCATCGGATTTGAGTTACATCGTGAAACTCAGATCCGACAGTATATTCTAACACAGAGGCGTTCCCATAGTGATGGGAACGCTTCTAGTTAGAATATACTACGAACTGTGTACATGACTGCCCCCTGCTGCCTGGCAGCACCCGATCTTTTACAGGGGGCTGTGATCAGCACAATTAACCCTTCAGGTGCCGCACCTGAAGGGGTAATTGTGCGTATCATAGCCCCCTGTAAGAGATCAGGGGCTGCCAGGCAGCAGGGGGCAGACCCCCCTCCCTCCCCAGTTTGAATATCATTGGTGGCCAGTGTGCGGCCCCCCCGGCCCCCCCTCTATTGTAATATCATTGGTGGCCAGTGTGCGGCCTCCTGCGGCCCCCCCTCCCTCCATTTATTGTAATATCATTGGTGGCCAGTGTGCGGCCTCCGTCGGCCCCCCTCCCTCCCTTTATTGTAATATCATTGGTCGCCAGCGTGCGCCCCCCCCTCTATTGTAATATCATTGGTGGCCAGTGTGCGGCCTCCACTCCCCCCCCCCCTGCCCGATCATTGGTGGCAGCGGAGAGTTCCGATCGGAGTCCCAGTTTAATCACTGGGGCTCCGATCGGTAACCATGGCAACCAGGACGCTACTGCAGGCCTGGTTGCCATGGTTACTTAGCAATATTACAATATTAGAAGCATCATACTTACCTGCTGCGCTGTCTGTGACCGGCTGGGAGCTCCTCCTACTGGTAAGTGACAGGTCTGTGCGGCGCATTGCTTAATGATCTGTCACTTACCAGTAGGAGGAGCTCCTGGCCGGTCACAGACAGCGCAGCAGGTAAGTATGATGCTTCTAATATTGTAATATTGCTAAGTAACCATGGCAACCAGGCCTGCAGTAGCGTCCTGGTTGCCATGGTTACCGATCGGAGCCCCAGCGATTAAACTGGGTCTCCGAACGGAACTCTCCGCTGCCACCAATGATCGTGGGGGGGGGCAGAGGGGAGGCCGCACACTGGCCACCAATGATATTACAATAGAGGGAGGGGGGGGGCGACGGAGGCCTCACACTGGCCACCAATGATATTACAATAGAGGGAGCGGGGGGGGGCCGGGGGAGGCCGCACACTGGCCACCAATGATATTACAATAGAGGGAGGGGGGGGCTGCACACTGGCCACCAATGATATTCAAACTGGGGAGGGAGCAGCCCCTGATCTCTTATAGGGGGCTATGATATGCACAATTAACCCCTCAGGTGCAGCACCTGGAGGGGTTAATTGTGCTGATCACAGCCCCCTGTAAGAGATCGGGTGCTGCCAGGCAGCAGGGGGCAGTCATGTACACAGTTCGTAGTATATTCTAACTAGAAGCGTCCCCATTACTATGGGAACGCCTCTGTGTAAGAATATACTGTCGGATATGAGTTTTCACGAAGTGAAAACTTATCTCTGAAAAAGCTTTTATGCAGACGGATCTTCGGATCCGTCTGTATGAAAGTAACCTACGGCCACGGATCACGAACGCGGATGCCAATCTTGTGTGCATCCGTGTTCTTTCACGGACCCATTGACTTGAATGGGTCCGTGAACCGTTGTCCGTCAAAAAAATAGGACCGATCATATTTTTTTGACGGACAGGAAACACGGATCACGGATGCGGCTGCAAAACGGTGCATTTTCCGATTTTTTCACGGACCCATTGAAAGTCAATGGGTCTGCGAAAAAAAACGGAAAATGGCACAACGGCCACGGATGCACACAACGGTCATGTGCATGAGGCCTAAGAGTAAAAAAATATCTTTTATAAGAACACCCTACAATAGGGTATGCCGCATTCCACTTCCCCTACAAATGGGGCTGGATTTAGTCTCTAGAATGGGTGCACATGCATCAGTTGTGTCAGCCAAGTATTTTTTATACTGTATGTACATTTTAGTGCACAGGTCTGGTGTCTATAGCCTGACAGCATCAAACAGAAAAATGTAGTATGCAGCATTTTTCTGTCCAGCGCTATTTGACATCTGGCATCACAACTGGCAAAATGAGCTGGGTCGCCTGACGATCATCTTTGGTTCCAAGTATGGATCCAGTGTGTCAGTTCTAGGTACCCAGAGGAAACAATCTGTTGGTCTCCAGCAGTCACCAGTTTAGTGGACATACAGACCTACAGTCGTGCAGTCGTGGCCAAAAGTTTTGAGAATGACACAAATATTAGTTTTCACAAAGTTTGCTGCTAAACTGCTTTTAGATCTTTGTTTGAGTTGTTTCTGTGATGTAGTGAAATATAATTACACGCACTTAATACGTTTTAAAGGCTTTTATCGACAATTACATGACATTTATGCAAAGAGTCAGTATTTGCAGTGTTGGCCCTTCTTTTTCAGGACCTCTGCAATTCGACTGGGCATGCTCTCAATAAACTTCTGGGCCAATTCCTGACTGATAGCAACCCATTCTTTCATAATCACTTCTTGGAGTTTGTCAGAATTAGTGGGTTTTTGTTTGTCCACCCACCTCTTGAGGATTGACCACAAGTTCTCATTGGGATTAAGATCTGGGGAGTTTCCAGGCCATGGACCCAAAATGTCAACATTTTAGTCCCCGAGCCACTTAGTTATCACTTTTGCCTTATGGCACGGTGCTCCATCGTAATGGAAAATGAATTGTTCTTCACCAAACTGTTGTTGGATTGTTGGAAGAAGTTGCTGTTGGAGGGTGTTTTGGTACCATTCTTTATTCATGGCTGTGTTTTTGGGCAAAATTGTGAGTGAGCCCACTCCCTTGGATGAGAAGCAACCCCACACATGAATGGTCTTAGGATGCTTTACGGTTGGCATGACGCAGGACTGATGGTAGCACTCACCTTTTCTTCTCCGGACAAGCCTTTTTCCAGATGCCCCAAACAATCGGAAAGAGGCTTCATCGGAGAATATGACTTTGCCCCAGTCCTCAGCAATCCAATCACCATACTTTCTGCAGAAGATCAATCTTTCCCTGATGTTTTTTTTGGAGAGAAGTGGCTTCTTTGCTGGCCTTCTTGACACCAGGCCATCTTCCAAAAGTCTTCGCCTCACTGTGCGTGCAGATGCGCTAACACCTGCCTGCTGCCATTCCTGAGCAAGCTTTGCACTGGTGGCACTCCGATCCCGCAGCTGAATCCTCTTTAGGAGACGATCCTGGCGCTTGCTGGACTTTCTTGGACACCCTGAAGCCTTCTTAACAAGAATTGAACCTCTTTCCTTGAATTTCTTGATGATGCTATAAATTGTTGATTGAGGTGCAATCTTAGTAGCCACAATATCCTTGCCTGTAAAGCCATTTTTATGCAAAGCAATGATGGCTGCAAGCGTTTCTTTGCAGGTCACCATGGTTAACAATGGAAGAACAATGATTTCAAGCATCACCCTCCTTTTAACATGTCAAGTCTGCCATTTTAACCCAATCAGCCTGACATAATGATCTCCAGCCTTGTGCTCGTCAACATTCTCACCTGAGTTAACAAGACGATTACTGAAATGATCTCAGCAGGTTCTTTAATGACAGCAATGAAATGCAGTGGAAAGGCTTTTTTGGGATTACCGTATTTTTCGCTTTATAAGACGCACTTTTTCCCCCCCAAAAGTGGGGGGAAAATGGCAGTGCGTCTTATAAAGCGAATACTTCGCTGGCCGCTATGCTGCACAGCGCGGCCAGCGAAGTATCAGTGACAGTGTGGAGGGAGGAGGCGGGGCCCGGTGCAGTGACTCTACTCTAATACACCGGGCTCCGCAACTGTTAAACATTCAATCTAATAGTATATGCTCTGTACGGGCGGCTCTTACTATAGTACCGTAAGTATAGCGCAGAGCGGCATCTCCATCGGTCATGCGCCGCTTGCCGCACCTCCTTCCTCAGGCGCCCTCTGCTCCAGCTCCCTCTGTCATGCGCCGCCTGCCCCAGCTCCCTCTGTCATGCGCCGCCTGCCTGTTCATTCATAAAGTGAGATAAGCAGGCAGGCGGCGCATGAGGAGGGAGCTGGGGCAGGCGGCGCATGACAGAGGGAGCTGGAGCAGACGGCGCATGACAGAGGAAGCTGCGGCAGGTGGCGCATGACCGATGGAGATGCCGGTCTGCGCTATACTTACGGTACTACAGTAAGAGCCGCCCGTACAGAGCATATACTATCAGATTGAATGTTTAACAGTTGCGGGGCCCGGTGTATTAGAGTAGAGTCACTACACCGGGCCCCGCCTCCTCCCTCCACACTGATGCATCTGATGGGGGATCTGTAGATGACACTTATGGGGATCTGTGGATGACATAAGTGTCATCCATAGAGCCCCATAAGTGTCATGCACAGATCCCCCCTCAGTGTAATGCACAGATCCCCCCATCAGTGTCATCCACAGATCCCCCATCAGTGTCATCCACAGATCCCCCATCAGTGTCATCCACAGATCCCCCATCAGTGTCATCCACAGATCCCCCATCAGTGTCATCCACAGATCCCCCATCAGTGTCATCGACAGATCCCCCATCAGTGTCATCCACAGATCCCCTATCAGTGTCATCCACAGATCCCCATAACAGTGCGTCATCCACAGATCCCCATAACAGTGCGTCATCCACAGATCCCCATAACAGTGCGTCATCCACAGATTCCCCCATAACAGTGCGTCATCCACAGATTCCCCCATAACAGTGTCATCCACAGATTCCCCCATAACAGTGCGTCATCCACAGATTCCCCCATAACAGTGTCATCCACAGATCCCCATAACAGTGCGTCATCCACAGATCCCCCCATAACAGTGCGTCATCCACAGACCACCATTAGTTCAAAAGCTACCAAAAGCACACCTTTTGGTTCAAAATATTTTTTTCTTATTTTCCTCCTCAAAAACCTAGGTGCGTCTTATCATCAGGTGCGTCTTATAAAGCGAAAAATACGGTAAGTTAATTTTCATGGCAAAGAAGGACTATGCAGTTCATCTGATCACTCTTCATAACATTCTGGAGTATATGCATATTGCTATTATAAAAACTTAAGCAGCAACTTTTCCAATTTTCAATATTTATGTAATTCTCAAAACTTTTGGCCACGACTGTACTACTGTATTAAAATCATACTTGTGTTGTTGTGACACAGACTTTTTTTTAATCATCTGAATCAAGCCCAAGATTGTCCCCTCCACAGAGCATGTACAGTACACTTATCAGCCTCACCATTAAACCACTGACTAGTGATTAGAATAATATTGATTATCTCATGAAAATGGCATCTGTCAAGATAAAGAAAAAAGCACAATGCAACAGCATTCTGCAAATACAAATAAAGTACAATAATGCCATAGTTAAAGAAAATAACCATGGCATTTTGTAAATTTGAGATTCTTGGCAAATACATTTTGTACAAAATTATTTGGGCCTGTTTGCCGGTGTCAAGGCAATCTCTATAATATGGAAACCTAACACTAAATATTACCTCTACAAGAGAATTTAGACTAGAACCTTCAGAATCACAGGTGCATAACCATGAAGCAAACATGATTATAAACAATAAAATGGCCGCACACCATTATACATACAAACAATAGAGCTAAGAAATGGGGGTCATTCTAAATAAAAGTGGTACAATACCGACTATAAATGAGTTAATGGAAGCTCTTAGCGCACATATTTGATCAAACGTGTGGGCCCATCTACCAGGCGTCAAGGTGGCTTCCATCTGCGGAAGCCACCTTGACGCCTGGTAGGACATGCACTATTTTTTTGCGGGGCAACGGAATGGGCATACTGATGCGGACACCACACTGTGTGCTGTCCGCGTTTTTTGCAGACCCATTGAAATGAATGGGTCCGCATCCTATCCGCAAAAAAACCAGAACGGACATGGAAACAAACAACGTTCGTGTGCATGTAGCCTTATAATTACACTAATTAAAATCAGCCTAAGGGGCAGACAGGCTGGTCAGGGGTGCAAGACCAACTGGAGTCAGCCACACCTCCAGCTCCAGTACAACTGCACGTCGCCATGGCTAGAAACAGAAAGAGAAAAACACAATGCAACAGCACTCTGCAAACCAGATAAAGTACAATCATGCCATAGTTATAGAAAATATTCTGGTGCTAATGCTACGCAATGCTACGTATGCCGGCGTCAAGGCGATCTCTATAAGACGGAAACCTAACACTAAATACTACCTGCTATGTGCCATACTGGCCACCATAATATACAGGGGAATGCAGGTTCCACGTGCATGCTGGGTCCACTCTGCCATGGTGGCCAGTATGGCACTATAACAGGTAGTATTTAGTGTTAGGTTCCCGTCTTATAGAGATCTCTTTGAAGCTGGCAGACGGGGCCAAATAATTTTGTACAAAATGTATTTTCCAAGATTTTGAAATGTATAAACTAAGCGTAGCATTAGCACCGGAATATTTTCTATAACTATGGCATTATTGTAATTTATTTGTGTTTACAGAGTGCTGTTCCATTGAGCTTTTTTCTTTGTGTTTCTAGCCATAGCAACATGCACCTGCGCATTGGGATGTGCTGACTGACCCCCTTTTTCTTGCACCTGTCATGTATGATGCAGCAAGTGAACAGTCAGTTTTTGAGATTGATGAGTTGGAAGCAGGAAAAATGTGAAAATATTAGGATCAAATTGACTTTGAAAAGGATCAAATGATGATGGTTAGATGACTAAGTACAAGGCAAATGGCAGGTCTTGTTCAGTGCACCCATATCAGTGGTTAGTACCTACAAAAAGTGGTGCAATGAAGGACAACATGAAAATTGGAAACAGGTTCATGGGTGCCCTAGGTTCATTGATGGGCATGGGGAGCAAAGGCTAGCCTATCTGGTCCAATTCCACAGAACAGCTATTAAGCTACCATATCACAAAATGCTGAAAAGGTTAATGTTGGCTATAACAGAAAGGTGTCAGTAAACATACTGCACCAAGCAACAAGAGACTGCGTAGCCACAAACCGGTCAGAGTGTCTATGCTGGCCTCTGTCTACACTGCTAAAAGTGTCTATACACTTGAACCATTGAACATAAGTGGACATTGGAGCAATGGTAGAACGTGACCTGGTCTGATTTCCGTGTCATAATGTGGATGACTGGGTATATGTGCATCACATACCTGTGGAAGGTCAGTATACACTATGGGAGGAAGGCAAACTGCTAATGGCGATGTGAAGATCTGGATAATGGTTTGCTGATAAACCTTGGGTCCTGGCAATCATATGGAACTATACTGTACCACCTGCATAAACACTGTTACAGACCAAGCACACGCCTTCATCATAAAGATAATCTCTAATAGCAGTGGCCTCCTTCAGCAGGATAATGCACCCAGCCACAATGCAAATATTGTTCAGGAATGATTTAAGGAACATGACAAAAATGTTCATGGTGTTGACTTGGCCTCCAAATGTGGGATGTGCTGGAAAAGCAGCCAAATCAATGGAGGCCCGTCCTTGCAACTAATACCAACACAGAGCTCTTGTGGAGTTCTGTACCTCAACAGGCCATGGTTGTTTTGATGGCACAAAGGGAACCTGAACAAAATTAGATTTTAATGTTATGGCTGATCAGTGTATGTGGACTTATGTATGTGAAAATCCACTATGAATAAATACCAATACAAAAAAGCATTAAAATCAATATCCTCATCGACATCATTTATGTCCAAATATAGTAAAAAAGCCACAAAATACAAATGCCATAACTAAAATATATTCATAGAAAACCTGTCTGGCACTGTAATAGGAACATAAAAGTATGAGGGCACCATTGGTGGAGAGATTCTAAAGGCACTGTGGCTGACACTCTGAGTAAGGCACTGGGTCTGGCATTATAATAGAAGCATTGCCCTAAAGATGAGTGAATTTCTTGTGAGTCGGTCAGAAATTTCTATTCAGGTCCAAATCAATTGAACCCGAATTGAAATTTCTCCAATTTAACCTGAAAAGTGCTGTCCTTTTTAAAAAAATGTTTCCCTCTCTTTTTCTCCTCCCTCCTTTCAAGTTCTTTAACACAAAGACAGCAATACTAAGTAATGACAGAGTGACACTGACATATACTGTAGCTATGGGTAAACGCATGGTTAATGGTATTAACAAAACATAGTTAAAAACACACTGTGTGTACTTGGTGCCATTAAAACTCAAGCTTCATGTCTACTGTAGACGCACCATGTGCTGTATCCCCTCTGTAACTCACCTTTTAGACTTTTAATGCCACCAAGTACACGTAATGTATTGAAGCTGGACTGAAGCTAAATATTTTAAAAGTTTTTTTCTGGATGCTGTGCTAATTACTGAAATGCCATGCAATGGAATTGTGCAATTTTTGATATAAAGTTTTTTTTTGCTATTAAATGAGGCGTTTCTGTGACGTCTTTTCATGAATAGACTTTTGTTGAGCTTTTTGAGGAAAGCTGCAGCAACACATGGAATTACTTGGTGCTGATACTATATTAGAGTCACCATATTAATTGTTAAAAATACACTGCGCTATCTGATTTGTTATGCTTTTTAAAATTAAAAAAGCATTACAAAAATTTCCCTTATTTGGGGCAGATGCCTGCTCATGTTCATACACACACAGAAGTAGTCATTGTTCTGAAAAAGTGGTTAAAAAATTCTACGTTAATAAGGGTAGATGCCTGCCTATGTTTTTTTTTTATATATATATATATATACTGTGGATTTTTTTTTAGCACATAGCATGCAAATTTTCAATAATACAGAAAGGAAGAAAAGGGAAAAACATGAAATGGTACAACATAGCTCATGCAGAGTCATTTGGCAGACCATCAAAATGGGAATCTACACAATGAACATTGCGTGTAGTAGTACAGGTCCCATGATTATATCCAAAGATGTAGCACGTAAAACTGAGGACTAGGGCTGCAGTAAACGATTATTTTAGTCATCGAGTATTCTATCGATTATTTTTTTACGATTAATCGAGCAATCTAATAAGATAAGCCTTCTTAAAATAACGTATTGCTTTGTAAAAACAATATTTTTATTTATTACAGTGGTATAGCAAATAATTGCACACACATAAGGCTTCTTTCACAGCTGCATGGGCAATATACATTCTTTTAGAAGAACAGCCAGCCAGAATGTACCATAACCGGTATAGCTGGATACTGCCGGGCCTGCTGCTGCAGCGATTGACTGTAATGGGGTTCGGCCTTGTTACAGCATTCAAGCCGGGTTTTGGCCGGACAAAAAAAAAAAAAAAAAGCTTTGGACGATACCCAGCATGTATCCCGGGACATGGCCAGATGGCCTTGGACCACATTATAGTTAATGAGAGCATATAGCTGATTGTATCCGGCTATAACCAATACGGTATACTCTAGCAGGCTGTTCTTCTGCCAGAATGTGTATCTAAGGTTATATTGTGAACCCTGGCAGTCTGTTCCGGTGGAGGAACAGACTTCCGGATTTCACTGGCTGCATCAGTCATAGCTGGATTCCTGTTGACTGTAATAGTGATGCCCCTTACTGCCTCCAATTTGAATACTCACCCACCCAATGTTCCCCCAATGAACAGAGCGGAGCACGTCTGCTCCAGTCTGGGCTCAACAAAGCAGGCGTGATTACGTCATTGTATCTCGCTACCTGTGCTCAACTACCAATGGCAGGGAGCCGACGATTCCCTACTGCACCACTGTTTACTATTTTTTTAGGAAGTGCTTGCAGTCCGCCTACTGAAACAAAAGAGTCATACTTACTGTACCTGCTTTAAATCCGGCTGCGCGTGGAACTGGTCACATGCGCCGCTCCTGACAATGAGTAGCTTCAGTGCTGACGTACTGCTTGTGACCACATCACCACTGAAGCCAGTCACTGCATGTGACCGTGACCATGTCCATGCACAGCCCGATGTACAGTGCAGGGACCGTAAAAAATGGAGACAGCGGGGGCAGCACGTAAGACTGTAGGTAAGTATGAATCCCGTGTGGACATACCCTCACAGTGTTTCCCTGCCCAGCAGCACTGCCACATGTTGCAGCCTGCCCCGTTCACTTGAATGGAGATGTGCTGCAGTTCCCTGCATGGCGGATGGCTGGGGCACCACTATGCAGGAAAACACTGTGACGGGTGCAGCATGAATCAGTGTTTCAGCCCCTTCAGCTCCTCTGATCACAAGAATGGGGGGGGGGGGAGTCCATACCCCCAAAATGAATATAGTGCTGGTCAAGCATGCACACTGCAGCTCCATTCATCTTTATGGGACTGTCGGGTATAGCCGGGTGTGGTACTCAGCAATCTCTGACAGTCCCATAGAAAATGAATGGCGTGACGGTGTGCATGCTTGACCAGCCCTCCATTCATTCCAGGGTATGAGGGCCCCCATTCTTGTGATCAGTGGGGTGCCCAGCACTCAGACCCACTCTGATCTCATAGTAATGCCCTGTCCTGTAGATAGGGAATAACTTCTTACCAGAATACCCTATTAGAGGGGTCCTCCTCTCAGATCATCCTCTGTCCATAAAAAGACATGGATGTCACAGAGAGGGAGACCCCATTAGAGTGGAGAGCTCTGATACCTATATCAGAGACACGGGTGGGGTATTAGGTCAGACCACCATATGGAGCCCATACAGTAAGTCAAAGGACGGAGAGGCAGCAGAGAATGCTTGGACAGAAGTACATGTGGTGTCTAGCACACAGCGACCATGCTGAGCGCCAGTCCCGCATCATGAAACCATCACTGACCTCTCCACCCGGCTCCCAGCTCTGGTTCCAGGAGAAATACACTGGACCGGAAACCAGAATAAGCCTTAGACAAACTGACAAGACACAAAAGGAAAGGAACAGATAAGGGGGGAGTAAGAGTGGGGATGGTATGGTGGGAGGGGAAACCATTAGGGGGATGCCAGGTATGTATCCCAGGGTAGCCATATTGTTTGGAATTGTTCTACGGTGTTGTTAATGGACACCGTGAGACATTCCATGGACCTGAAGTCACGGACCCTGGCTGGACTAAGTGGGAGGGGTAGTCTGCTTCTAGGATTTAGTAATCAAGGATTTGGCTGCAGTAGATAGTGAGAGAAACAGCCTGGAGGAGTGCTTGTTCAACCCCGGAGGTGGCGGGTTAAGTAAATAGACCTTTGGGTCTAGCGGTACAGGGGATCCAAAAAGGAAATGAGCCACATCCCTCACCTCCCGCCAAAATGGGATGATACTGTGGCACGTCCAAAAAATATGATACAAAGAACCCACGTCATTCAAGCACCGCCAGCAGACAGATGGAACAGTGGAGTTTATGTAGAAATGCAGGGGTATGGTACCAGTGCATTAGCAGCTTGTAGCGTCTCCTTGCACATGGTGCAAATAGATGACTGGGCTGCCCTATTTCATACAGTCTGCCAGGCACTGCGAGAAAGTGGCGATCCGAGGGTGGTAGCCCATTTTTCCATGTAAGCATGATGTTGGGTCTCGCCCTCCGCAATTGTGGCCAAAAGGCAGTAGATAAGAGAGATCATACCTCTTGTCCCTGTGCCCAGTCAGCACAAGCGCTCAAATGGGGTAGGGAGTGACACCTTAAGCAAACCAAAAGTGGTGCTCACATAGTGACGAACCTGGAGGTAGTGGAGTCCCTCCGTCACCGGTAATTTCGATTGGTCCTGAAGTTGCGCAAAGGACTTCAATGTCAGAGTAGAGGCGTCTACAATGTCCGCCAGTTGGAAGAGACCCAACGACGACCAGACCCAGACCATGGTGGCGGTCAAGCTAGAGGGAGTAGCTGGGTTGTAGAGAAAGGAGATCATAGAGGAGTGCTGAGAAGCGAAGGCAAACCATCGGTGGCAGGTGTCCCATACAGTTGCAAGAAAAAGTATGTGAACCCTTTGGAATGATATGGATTTCTGCACAAATTGGTCATAAAATGTGATCTGATCTTTATCTAAGTCACAACAATAGACAATCACAGTCTGCTTAAACTAATAACACACAAAGAATTAAATGTTACCATGTTTTTTTTTAACACACCATGTAAACATTCACAGTGCAGGTGGAAAAAGTATGTGAACCCCTAGATTTTTGACATCTCCAAGAGCTAATTGGAGTGAGGTGTCAGCCAACTGGAGTCCAATCAATGAGATGAGATTGGAGGTGTTGGTTACAGCTGCCCTGCCCTATAAAAAACACACACCAGTTCTGGGTTTGCTTTTCACAAGAAGCATTGCCTGATGTGAATGATGCCTCGCACAAAAGAGCTCTCAGAAGACCTAATATTAAGAATTGTTGACTTGCATAAAGCTGGAAAGGGCTATAAAAGTATCTCCAAAAGCCTTGCTGTTGATCAGTCCACGGTAAGACAAATTGTCTATAAATGGAGAAAGTTCAGCACTGCTGCTACTCTCCCTAGGAGTGGCCGTCCTGTAAAGATGACTGCAAGAGCACAGCGCAGACTGCTCAATGAGGTGAAGAAGAATCCTAGAGTGTCAGCTAAAGACTTACAAAAGTCTCTGGCATTTGCTAACATCCCTGTTAGCGAATCTACGATACGTAAAACACTAAACAAGAATAGATTTCATGGGAGGATACCACAGAGGAAGCCACTGCTGTCTAAAAAAAACATTGCTGCACGTTTACAGTTTGCACAAGAGCACCTGAATGTTCCACAGCAGTACTGGCAAAATATTCTGTGGACAGATGAAACCAAAGTTGAGTTGTTTGGAACAAACACACAACACTATGTGTGGAGAAAAAGAGGCACAGCACACCAACATCAAAACCTCATCCCAACTGTGAAGTATGGTGGTGGGGGCATCATGGTTTGGGGCTGCTTTGCTGCGCCAGGGCCTGGACGGATTGTTATTATCAAAGGAAAAATGAATTCCCAAGTTTATCAAGATATTTTGCAGGAGAACTTGAGGCCATCTGTCCACCAGCTGAAGCTCAACAGAAGATGTATGTTGCAACATGACAACGACCCAAAGCATAGAAGTAATTTAACAACAGAATGGCTTAAACAGAAGAAAATACGCCTTCTGGAGTGGCCCAGTCAGAGTCCTGACCTCAACCCGATTGAGATGCTGTGGCATGACCTCAAGAAAGCGATTCACACCAGACATCCCAAGAATATTGATGAACTGAAACAGTTCTGTAAAGAGGAATGGTCAAGAATTGCGGTACTCGTGACCATTGTGCACGTCTGATCTGCAACTACAGGAAACGTTTGGTTGAAGTTATTGCTGCCAAAGGAGGTTCAACCAGTTATTAAATCGAAGGGTTCACATACTTTTTCCACCTGCACTCTGAATGTTTACATGGTGTGTTAAAAAAAAACATGGTAACATTTCATTCTTTGTGTGTTATTAGTTTAAGCAGACTGTGATTGTCTATTGTTGTGACTTAGATGAAGATCAGATCACATTTTATGACCAATTTGTGCAGAAATCCATATCATTCCAAAGGGTTCACATACTTTTTCTTGCAACTGTATGTGTTCAGTAAAGGCCATAGGCCCCAGGAGGGGAGTGTGGGGAGCTACGGGGGCCCGCGGCCATAGCAGGGTGTTCCGATGAATCGATTTTTACCCATTTGGTGTATGCCTGTTGGGATGCCCAAAAAGGAACAACACGCAAATGAGAAGCCCAGTAATAGTGCATGATATCAGGGACCGATAGGCCGCCTCTATCTGTGGCCACGAACATAACCTTACGGGGGATGCGGAGATGTTTACCTTGCCATATAAAGTCGAGAATAGCCTGTTGGAAGAGGCGTAGTTCTGACAGGGATTCATACTGGGAGCGTCTTAAAGTAATAAAGCAATTTTGGGAGGAGGGACATCTTCACTGCTGCTATGCGTCCTAGCAATGATATGTATAGGGGTTTCTATTTTGTGAGGAGGGACTTAAGTTCCTAGAAGAGGGGAGGGTAGTTACTGGAGTACAATGAGACATACGTAGGAGTAATATGAACCCCTAGGTACTTCAGCGTGATGTCCGACCATCGATAAGAGAAATTGCCCTGGAGCAATGTTAGATCACGGGCGGGTATAAGGATAGGTAGGGCTTCTGACTTAGAAGCATTGACCTTATATCCCGAAAGGTTGCCGTAGTGAGTTAAGGCTTTTTGTAGGTTTGGTAGTGTAATGTGGGTATTGGTCAGGGTGAGGACGACATCATCCGCATAAAGGGAGATCTTAAATTCCCTGTCCCGTACTTTAAGTCCCTGAATGTTGGGGTTCAGTCGTATGTGTGCTGCAAGGTGTTCTATGCACAATGCAAAAATAAGTGGTGAGAGCGGGCAGCCCTGACGTGTACCATTAGAAATATTGAACGGAATAGAGGAGCTGAAGGGCAACTTGACAAGCGCCGAAGGGGCAGGGTAGAGGCTGAGGATGGCTTGCAGAAAGGGTCCTGCGATACCGAAGGTTCGGGGGGTTTCGAATAAGAAGGACCAATCGAGTCGGTCGAAGACCTTTTCTGCGTCAAGGCTCAAAATAACTGTGGGGATCGAGGTACGCGTCGCCACATCAATCAGGTCAACAACCCGGTGAGTGTTATCTCCGCCTTGTCGATAGGGGATAAACCCCACCTGGTCCTTGTGGACCAGGCTGGGGAGCCACACATTCAGGCGAATACGGGTGAAAATCTTCAGGTCTGCGTTAAGAAGGGCAATTGGTCTATAGTTAGCGCAGTCCTGAGGGTCTTTACCCGTCTTGTGGATGACTACAATATGGGATGACAGCATAGACGGCAGGATTGGAGAACCCAGTAGAAATGAGTTGAGTAAGGCCAGGAGATGGGGGGAGAGTTCTGATTCAAACTTTTTGTAGTACAGGTCTGTGAACCTGTCAGGTCCCGGAGTTTTGTCTAGGGGGAAAGTTTTAATCACCACCCTGATTTCCTCGGCTGATATGGGGCCTACGGAGAGAGCTTGGGCAATTTTCAAGAGGATAAGTAATTCTGGATGCTGGGTAGGGTGGGTGGGTGCGAGTGTTTGTCGGCAAGATTATACAATTTAGCGTAATAATCACGAAAGCATCAGACAATCGCGTCTGGGTGGTATTAGAGACAGCCAACTGTGTCTTTCAACGCCTTGGGAGCATGTTTGGAGGCAGCATCCCATAATTGACGGGCCAAGATAGTATGGGCTTTATTTCCTTTTTTGTAATATCGCTGCTTGGAGTAAAGCAGCATGTGTTCCACAGTATGCATGGAGGCATCTTTTAGTTTAGCTCGGGCCTCCACAAGCTCCCGGAGAAGGGAAAGATACTGCCTATGGTTTAGTTGGGTTTGTAGTGAAGTAATTTGTGCAGTAAGTTCCCGAACCCAGAGTGTTCTGTCTTTTGAAGTCGCGAGGCTAGTGCAATACATTGGCTCCGAACTACCACCTTATGGCTTCCCAGAGCACAGCTGAGCCAGTGTTTTCGCTAAAGAACGTGCGGATATATTTCAGTGGGGAATCGTTTAGGCGCCAATGACAAGTGCGTTGTGGTACAGGTTGAGAAGAGAGGGTGAGGGTATCGGGGGTGTGGTCTGACCATGAGATAAGTCCAATGGTAACATCGCGTATCATCTTCAGAGTCAGAGTATTGCCAAAAAAGTTATCTATCCGGATGTGCAATTCATGGGGGGGGGGGAATAGAAGGTAAACATTCTACCCGAGGGGTTATCCACCCTCCATGGGTCATAGAGAGCAAAACGCCTGATCATGCTATGAAAGTTCCTAGCCAAGCGGCACTGGGACGAGGGCGGGGGGGGGGTGGAGAGAAGGGACAACCGCTCCGCATTCTTGGAGAAAAGCATATTAAAATCCCCACCCAGGATCCGCGCATCCGGAGGCAGACCTTGGAGTTTGAGTAGGACCCAACGCACAAACGGAAGTTGGGAAGTGTTGGGAGCATACACATTACAAAGAACGATGGGGCGACCCTGGTAAATCCCTTCCAGAATGACATAGTGACCCGGGGGGTCTATATGGGAGGAGGATACTGAAATGGGACAGAAGACTGACAACAATATGGCAACACCTTCCATTCAACGACTATGATGGGCTGAGAAGGCGTGTGGGTAGTAGTGCTTGGTGAAGCCAAAGGATCCTGTCTGGTCAAAGTGGGTCTCCTGAAGGAAGGCCACATCTGCCCATAGGTTGCGGAGCTCCCGGAGCACCAAACGACTCTTGGCATTGGAGCCCAGACCCTTAACGTTCAAGGTGACACACCTAACCATTGAGGAGGAGTGAGTAGCAAAGAGTCTTACCAGCAATGAAGGTAGTAGGAAAAGCGCAGGAGGTGTCCAATCCAGGGAGGGGGGGGCCTCCTCCAGGCTGCTCTCTGTGGGGTAGAAAGAGCGTGAGCAAGGGATAGACATGGAGGAGGGGGTATGGGAGGGGGAGGATTGTGACCAACAGGCGGCGACTACGCCACCATCATAGCTTCCTAGGTCTTGAGTGGGCAAAAAACAGTCAAGGAACGCCAATCTCGGTGAAGGGGATGATCCCCCGGATCAGCAGACCTCACTTGGGTGAAGGGAGTCGAAGTCTATTGTGACCCCCCGTCATCTGCCAAGCAAGAGGGGTGGGCAGGGATGTCGTGACAATCTCCCAATCAGAGAGGTCAGGTACTGCCAAGTCCAGCGCGGCACAGAATGGGCCGAGGTCAGCGTATGAGCGTAAGGCCACAGTGCGGCCATTTATCCGGGCGTTCAAGGAGAAGGGCAACCCCCAACAGTACGAGAACTAATGGTCCCTCAAGGTGTCAAGCAGAGGGCGAAGGTGGTGACGTTTCTGCAGCGTGATCCATGACAAGTCCTGGAAAAGCTGGACCTTTGCCCCCCGAAAGTCCACAAAACGGGCAAAGTCGTGAACGCAGCAAATAATGTCCCTGGGTAGGGGGGTGGATCCGGTCCAGCTTAGTAGTATGAGATGGGGGTCCCCCATAATTTTGTTGAAGAGCGCATTCAGGATTCCCTGTATATCCTCCCCCTGGGGGCTCTGGGAGACCATGGATTCTGATATTATTCCTCCTACCATGATTGTCTGTCCTCTATATGATGCTGCAACTCCCGGAGCCCTGCGACTTGTGAGGACACTGAGATATGTGTCACCGCCAGTTCTGTGAGAAGGTCTGGCAGATGTCCTTCTCTACCTCTTGCATGATGTTTTTTGTTTTGGTTTCACTTTGTCATCTCCTTTCCTTCTCCCAGGTGTCACCTATTTAGACTAATCATCTCTGTAACGAAACGCCTAGCACCCCGACCGGGTACCTCCGTTGATAGATGCTCCTAGTGCTTCCAGAGGACTCCAAGCACTCCATTTGACACCATCAGCACTGCAGACCCCACGAACCGCCGAAGCTTGGTGGAGGTCTCGCCGTCTCCTACCCACCCTGGACCTACGACAAGGCTCCAGGCTCCAGTGGGTGAACCTCTCCTAAATGCAGAGAGCAGGAACCATGAACAAGCTCTTACAAGAGCTTATACTCAGGTGAGTATTGTGATATAGCAATCCCCAAAAGTGTAGTTATCCCATTCCCCAAACATGAGCCAAAACTTCATGAAGGTATAAAAACAGGAACTATTTATTGAGGGCTACCCGCCCGTATTTATGCAGGTCCCCATCTGGTGGACACTCCCCTAGGGGACCAGATGGAAGACTGTGACACAGGACAGATATGCAGCAATTCAGGATACACAGACACAATACATCCCCACAATGCATCATGGTTTCCTCCTCTCTGCCCTGGAGACACCCGAGGAGTAATTCAATTATCTCTCAGGACAAAGGGAAATCGCCTATACACATGTGGGGACAACTGTCACGAGGGTATCAAGAGCCACGTCTGACTCCGTTATACCCGGGGTCAGGAAGTCGCAGCGGGTGGCTGCGCGCTCTATATCTAAAGATCACAGTGTTTCTTAGTTATTGTTTTCTGTGTTTGCCTTGCTATCCTTTTTGTCTCTCTCAGGGATCGTAGCTTCTCCTCCTCAGCTGTTTCTTGTCTGCCATTCCCTACCTCCTTATATTCTCCCCTCACACTTCTCTAGTTGCCAGTTATAGAGCTTCCTGCCTGGACATCTATACTGACCCACTGGAGTGGTTAATCCTGGTTGTTGTTCCTGTGTGCTACCCTCCGGATCCCTGTTTGGCTTACTGTTGTCTCCTGTTGTCTCCCACCTGGGAATATATGTTGAGTCTGTGTTGTCTGTCCTCCCCTTGGTGTTTTCCCTTAGAGTTAGTGGTGCGGACTAGTGTTCCCATCGCCCTGTTCACTACCTAGGGCTCAGCTCAGGGAAAGCCAGGGCTTTAGGCACGTGATCGGCGTACGGGTGAGGAACCCGTCTAGGGACGTCAGGGCAGCCAGGTGCCAGCCGCCAGGTGAGTCAGGGGTCACCATCTTCCCTCTCACTTGGGCAGGGCCTTCCTCGTTCCCTCCCTCTGTGTCACGTATGTGATAGCCACGCCGACCGTGATAACAACAGGACAGAAATCACCATTTAAACATACAATGTCACAACCCTTACAGTAAACACAGACATTTAACATATCCCCAGATAGCTCAAGTCTGAGTGCATATTATTAGGTGAATGGCACCAAAGACAGATGGTTCTGTCACACACCTCAAAACCCCACATATCCCCATAATGTATACATCCATGGATAGCTCTGATCTGGGTGAACAACATATCCAAAAGTCACCCAGATCCGAGCAGGCGTTCCTGAATTCCATGGAAGTCACATTTGGCCGACCGCAAGCATGCCTTTCCTGCCCAAAACAGTTCCACAGATTTAAGCTGTGCGGCCAGTCTGTCTTCTCCTTCAAAGTTAGAATGGGCCATAATCCTGGGGCAAGAGGCTGGCAACCAGGCCCCTCCAAAACCCAGTGGCGAGGTTGGTTTCGCCACAGTCTCCCTTTTTATTCCCTCCCATACTTCCTCACTTTGCGGTTTATACTACTTCCTGGATGAAGTCTTCACTGTTGGAGGCTGCTGCTGCTGTTTACTCAGATTGTGTTTCCTTGCTGGCTTGATTCTAGGTGACCCTGCCTCTGTCCGTATTAAGTGCAGGGAGCCGGTGGTCGTTTCCCCTCACTATTATAGGGTTTTCAGGTGTCACACAGTTTTAGGTACGTGGGGCATGCAATCGTCTACCATTGAGACCATTGCATGGGCATAGCAGTCAGGGAGAGCTCTTAGGGTTTTATAGGACTCACCTATATGCTCCTTAGTTTGGGATCAAGCCAGTCGGACGTTTATTCATAAGTTCCAGCTATATGCAACATCATCCGTGACAGTATGGAGTTGAGAGGCACAGAACTGTGTAACTTCATGATCTTTCTCTAGGGTCTCCACTCAGGTGGCAATAGAGTGTAGGTCGAGCCGAACCGCGGAGATTTCAGAGCGGCATGTTGCGGTGACCTCTGTAACCAGAGCCTGGAAGTCACCTTCAGTAGGCAGCTGGGAGAGCATAGAAGCCCAGTCCATGAGGGAGGACCAGTATAGGTGCCGTGGTCAGAGTATGGGGAGTGTGCAGGGGTGGGGTCAGCGTACCGCTGCATGGAGGGGGTAGTCCCTATGTCATCCTCAAGTTCCAGAGAGAAGATGGGGGCAGAGGACACTGCCACAACATTGGGAACATCTGGGGGTCCCCTTCTGCAGGGAGAGAGAGCCTAGGGGAAGGATGGCTGAGGGGGTCAGAGGAATGCCACTGGGCCCTAACCTGAGAGGGAGGCTCCCTCGCTGTCTGTAATTCGGCAAATGCAGGCGCCATATTGGGATTGAGTGCTTCCTGGGTCCACTTCCAGGGCGGCGGTGAAGAAGCTGGAGGCTGGCAGGTCTCTGTGGCCACGTTAGCCAGTGCTGGGAGCTCCTGTGCAGCCGGAGTGCCTGGTGTCTCGCAGTCCCATCCTTCCCTGCAGCGCTGAGGGAGCGCTTCTGCAGGGGCAGCTAGGTCGAGCGGGAGAGATGGCGGCACGCTCTGTCCTGAGCGCAGGATGATAGAACTATTTATAAAAAGATTAAAATGCAAACATAACAATAAAAAGTACAATATAAATTGAGCTCCACTGATTGTTTCTACATCTGGCCATTTTTAGAAAATCCGACATGTCACTCTATGTAGTAATAACTTTGGAGCACGTTTGTTCTGTCTTCATACACGTTCACACAGTGTGCAGTCGGACATTCAGCATAAACCATTCCTGTCTTCCAAATAAGAGGACTGTTCTTTGTAGTCTAACTTGTTTATTGGTCAACAGGTTGTACTCTCTGTGCGGTGTGCATGAGTGAGAGATTGTACAAGTGTGATTGATTGGTAAAACAGGATTGTTGTTGGCAAAACAGGATTGTTTGGTAAAACTACAAGAATACAAATAGCAAGTATAAGTATAGATAGCATGTACTATAACATTTGCATTAACACTAAAGCATATGATAAAACGGGGCTGCCTGTACATAAAATGACATGTCTAGCTAACAGTAGTGTTGATCAAGCATGCTCGGCTGAACACCAGTTCAGCTCGAGCATCGCGATGCTCGGCACATCGCGGTGTTCGGCCGAATCGAGTCTCCTCCCCGCACGTTTGTTGGCTGCCAATAAACGTGCAGGTAAGTACTGCCACTCACTGTAATGCCGTAGCCATGTTGGTTACTGACATTACAGTGATTGGCTATAAAGCACCCGATGACACGTGGTTCAGCCAGTCTTAGTCAGGGAGAGCTGTGCTGTAGAAGGGACAGATAGTGTAGAGAATTTAATTTTATTTTTTTGTTAGGCAGGGTTCGTGTTAGAGACCCAAAAGTCCTTTAAGGACTATTGTTGTATCTGGCAGCAATATACTGTATTGCGATGCTCGAGCTGAACTGGTGGTGGTGTTTAGACCCAAAAATGTTAGAATTGTGTCGATGTCCCAATATTTATGGACCTGACTGTATATTTTAGTGCAACCTGCGCAAAAGAGCTTGCAATTGTTTGGCCGCTGCAGACAGCGACATTATCTGCGCTACATTTCCTGTATAACGTTTGTGCATCCTAAAAATATCTCCGACATCCAATGTACTTTTTCCGTAGACGCTGCAGACAGTGACATTATCTGCACTACATCTCCTGTCTAACGTGTGCACATCCCAAATATCAGTGACATTCTCTGTAATTTTTTATAAGCCGCAGGTGATAGCAGCGACATTACCTGCGCTATATCTCCTGTATAACGTTTGCGCATCATAAATATCAGTGACATTCAGTTGAATTTTTTCGCCGCTGGTTACAGCGACATTACCTGCGCTACATCTCCTGTATAACGTTTGCGCATCCCAAATAGCTGTGACATTCCCTGTAATTTTTTATTAGCCGCTAGTGACAGCAGTGACATAAGCTGTGCTACATCTTCTGTATAACATTTGCACATTCCAAATAGCTGTGACTTTCCCTGTAATTTTTTATTAGCCGCTGGTCACAGCGAAATTACCTGCACTACATCTCCTGTATAATGTGTCACGAGGGTGTCAAGAGCCACGCCTGACTCCATTATACCCGGGGTCAGGAAGTCGCAGCGGGTGGCTGCGCGCTCTATGTCTAAAGACAGTGCTGTTTATTAATGGTAGCTTTCTGGGTTTGCCTTGCAATCCTTTTTGGCTCACTCAGGGATCCGTAGCTTCTCCTCCTCAGCTGTTTCTTGTCCAGCAATCCCAACCTCCTTATATTCCCATCTCTCACTTCTCTGGTTGCCAGATATAGAGCTTCCTGCCTGGACTTCTATACTGACCCACTGGAGCTGTGTAGCTGTGTTCCCTGGTTGCTGTTCCAGAACGTTACCCTCCGGATACCTGTTGGGCCTTGGTGGTCTGCTGTTGTCGCCCACCTGGGATTATATGTTTGTCTGTATTGTCTGTCCTCTCCTTGGTGTTTTACTCTTAGTGTCAGTGGTGCGGACTAGTGATCCCACCGCCCCGTTCACTACATAGGGCTCATCTTAGGGAAAGCCAGGGTTTAGGCACGTGATCGGCGTACGGGTGAGGAACCCGTCTAGGGACGTCAGGGCAGTCAGGTGCCAGCCGCAAGGTGAGTCAGGGGTCAACATCTTTCCCTCTCCCTTGGACAGGGCCTTCCCATTTCCCTCCCTTTGCGTGACGCCGGTCATTACATTATATCTGGCCCTTATTTTGTGTAGGTAAAAAAAACAAAAAACTTTTTCTTTATACCTACTTAGAATCCAGTATGGATCCAATTGCTGCTTTGTCAAAGCAACTTCAAGGCCTGTCTTTGGAGGTGGCAGGATTGAAGGCGTCGGTCCTCCAGCAACAGCAGCAATTGCAACAGACCGCAAGCCCAGGTTGTTGCGGAACCCAAGCTTGCTCTTCCTGACAGATTTTTTGGGGGAAGGGACAAATTCGTGACCTTCCGTGAGGCCTGTAAATTATATTTTAAACTGCGCCCTTACTCCTCTGGTAATGAAGAACAGCAAATGGGGGTTGGTATTTCCCTGCTTCAGGGGGACCAGCAATCCTGGGCGTTCTCTTTACCCACTGATTCCCAGGCTCTCCGGTCAGTGGATAAATTTTTTGGGGCCTTGGGTCTCATATATGATGACCCTGACCGAATCGCACTGGCTAAATCAAAGTTACGGAGACTCCTACAGGGAGAGCGGCCAGTAGAGGAGTATTGCTCAGAGTTCCGTAGGTGGGCTACGGATACCCAGTGGAACGACCCGGCTCTCAGGAGTCAGTTCTGCTCTGGGTTATCCGAAAGGATTAAGGATGAGCTTGCGCTGTATGAGACTCCCTTTTCCCTTGATGCGGTTATGTCCCTTTCTATCAGGATAGATAGACATCTTAGGGACAGATTGAAAAATCCGGAGCAACTGGTAACCCCTCCCAAGCAGCAGTTAGTCTGTACGGACTTAGACGAGCCTATGCAGCTAGGAGGAACTACTCGTCAGGTCTGTCCTCCTGAGGCTCGCCGTAGGCGTGGGGTTTGTTTTTTCTGTGGGGAGAGGGGTCATTTTATTAATGTCTGTCCTTCCTTTCTCAAAAACAAAAGACCGTCGGAAAACTACTAACCCCAGGCTGTGTGGAGGATGTCAGCCGGGGGGTATACGTTTCCTCCATACGAACATCGTAATTTGTGTTGCCAGCGGTTGTTGTTTTTGGTGTTAAGACAGAGACTATTTATTTTTTTCTAGACAGTGGAGCAGGAGTAAATTTGATAGATGCCCATTTTGCCCACACTATGGGTTTGTCTCTCTGTACGCTACAGAGACCTATTCCCATATTCGCTATTGATTCTGCTCCTCTGTCTCAGAGAAACCTCACTCACATTGTCCATAACTTACACCTTCGGGTAGGGGACCACCATAACGAGTGGCTTTCATGTTATGTTCTAGAGGGGCTTCCCACTCCTGTGGTGTTGGGTCTTCCCTGGTTGGTAGCGCACAATCCAGTGGTGGATTGGCAGGCCAGGGAGATATTGGAGTGGAGTGAGCATTGCAGAGAAAATTGCTTAAATAGCAATTGCTTTGTCGCCTCCATAGCTACCCTACCTACATTTGTTTCGGACTTTGAGGACGTTTTTTCTGAAAAGGGTTGCCAGAAGTTACCACCTCACCGTCCTTATGATTGCCCGGTTAACCTGATTCCCGGTGCAAAATTACCCAAAACCAGGTTATATAATCTTTCGGGTCCGGAGAGACAAGCCATGAAATATTATATCTCCGAGAGCTTGGCTAAGAGACACATCAGACCCTCTTCTTCACCCGTGGCTGCAGGGTTTTTCTTCGTTAAAAAGAAAGATGGGGGCCTACGTCCTTGCCTAGATTTTTGCGAATTAAACCGGATAACCATCCGAGACCCATACCCTCTTCCTCTCATTCCTGACCTGTTTAATCAGGTTGCGGGTGCTAGGTGGTTCTCCAAACTTGATCTTAGGGGGGCCTACAATCTGATTCGTATCAAGGAAGGGGATGAGTGGAAGACAGCTTTTAACACCCCTGAGGGGCATTATGAAAATCTAGTCATGCCTTTCAGTCTGACCAATGCTCCTGCTGTCTTCCAACATTTCGCTAATTACATTTTTAGTCATCTTATCGGCAGGTTTGTGGTGATATACCTAGATGATATTTTAATTTATTCGTCTGTTCTGAAAACACATGAGGTGCATGTCAGACAGGTACTGCAGGTCCTACGGACGAATAAATTATATGCTAAAATTGAAAAGTGTGTCTTCGCCGTTCAGGAAATACAGTTCCTAGGTTATTTATTATCTGCTTTAGGTTTCCGTATGGATCCTAGGAAGGTCCAGGCAATTTTAGATTGGGATCTTCCTGAGAACCTCAAAGCACTGCAACGGTTCTTGGGCTTCGCAAATTTCTATAGAAAGTTCATTAAAAATTATTCAGTAATTGTAAAACCCCTTACTGACATGACTAGGAAGGGGACTGATTTTTCTAAATAGTCTGACGCTGCTAAAATAGCTTTTTCCTCCCTAAAAGAGAGGTTTACCTCGGCACCTGTACTAATCCAACCTGATGTCTCCCAGCCTTTTATTGTTGAAGTTGATGCGTCAGAGGTGGGAGTGGGGGCTGTGCTGTCTCAGGGTCCGTCTCCTGGCAAATGGCGTCCTTGTGCGTTCTTTTCTAAAAAACTATCTGCAGCAGAGAAGAACTATGATATTGGCAATAGGGAACTATTAGTTATTAAACTAGCATTTGAAGAATGGCGTCACTTTTTAGAGGGGGCAATCCACCCCGTCACTGTGATTACGGACCACAAAAACCTTCTGTACCTCGAATCAGCTAAGCGTCTCACCCCTAGACAAGCTAGGTGGTCGCTATTTTTTACCAGGTTTAACTTTGTTATTACCTATCGTCCTGGGGCAAAAAATACCAAGGCAGATGCACTATCTCGTTTTTTCCCTGGAGGAGGTAATGTGAGTGATCCGGTACCCATTCTACAAAGAGGAGTGGTTGTCTCTGCGGTACACTCTGTTCTGGAGGGGAAGGTGTTAGAGGCCCAGGGGGACGCCCCGGTCTCTTGCCCCTCAGAGAAATTGTTTGTACCGTTAAACCTGCGTCTCGAATTATTAAAGGAACATCATAATTCGGCATACTTGCTGGGCACCCGGGTAGTAAAGCAACCTTGGAGCTATTGTCTCGTCGTTTTTGGTGGCCAAGGTTGCGTCAGGATGTAATGGATTTTGTGTCTTCCTGTTCTACTTGTGCGCGCGCAAAAGTCTCTCATACACGTCCTACAGGGTCTTTATTGCCACTTGTCATTCCCAATAGGCCATGGACACATCTGTCAATGGATTTTATCACTGACTTATCTTTGTCTGCGGGTAAAACAGTTATCTTGGTAGTAGTGGACAGGTTTAGCAAAATGGTACACTTCATTGCGTTACCCGCACTACCTAATGCTAAGACTCTTGCTCAGGTATTCATCAGTGAAATTGTGAAGCTTCACGGGGTCCCTTCCGATGTTGTTTCGGATCGGGGAACCCAGTTTATTTCTAAATTTTGGAAAGCTTTTTGTTCCCGTTTGGGGGTACACTTGTCCTTTTCTTCAGCTTTCCATCCTCAGTCGAATGGACAGACTGAGCGTACCAACCAAAACCTTGAGACATATCTAAGATGTTTTGTGTCTGAAAACCAAGAGGTGTGGTCATCATATTTACCGTTAGCCGAGTTTGCCATAAATAATCGCCGTCAGGAATCTACTGGCAAGTCACCATTTCTTGGTGCATATGGTTTTCATCCCCAATTCTGTACTTTCAAAGAGGGGGGGTCTTCTGGGGTTCCCGAAGAGGAACGGTTTTCGTCATCTCTTTCTTCTGTATGGCAGAAAGTGCAAGCTAATTTGAAAAATATGGGAGGTAAATATAAATGCATGGCTGATAAGAGACGGTCGCCAGGTCCGGACCTAGGAGTGAATGACTATGTGTGGTTGTCTACTAGGAATATTAAATTAAAGGTTCCCTCTTGGAAACTGGGTCCTAGGTTCATTGGCCCTTACAAAATAGTAGCCATCATTAACCCCGTGGCTTTTCGCCTGGAGCTACCTCAGACTTTTAAAATCCATAACGTCTTCCATAAGTCGTTACTCAAGAAGTATGTTCCACCTCTAGAACCGTCACCGCTGCCACCTCCTCCTGTTGTTGTGGATGGTAATCTAGGGTTTCAAATATCCAAAATTGTTGATTCTCGTCGGGTCCGCCGCTCTCTTCAATATCTGGTTCATTGGAGGGGTTACGGTCCCGAGGAAAGAATGTGGGTTCCAGCGTCTGAGGTAAACGCTGACAGGTTAGTTCGGGCTTTTCATGCCTCTCATCCTGAGAGACCTAGTCCTGAGTGTCCGGAGGGCCCTCGTAGAGAGGGGGGTACTGTCACGAGGGTGTCAAGAGCCACGCCTGACTCCGTTATACCCGGGGTCAGGAAGTCGCAGCGGGTGGCTGCGCGCTCTATGTCTAAAGACAGTGCTGTTTATTAATGGTAGCTTTCTGGGTATGCCTTGCAATCCTTTTTGGCTCACTCAGGGATCCGTAGCTTCTCCTCCTCAGCTGTTTCTTGTCCAGCAATCCCAACCTCCTTATATTCCCATCTCTCACTTCTCTTGTTGCCAGATATAGAGCTTCCTGCCTGGACTTCTATACTGACCCACTGGAGCTGTGTAGCTGTGTTCCCTGGTTTTTGCTCCAGAACATTACCCTCCGGATCCCTGTTGGGCCTTGGTGGTCTGCTGTTGTCGCCCACCTGGGATTATATGTTTGTCTGTATTGTCTGTCCTCTCCTTGGTGTTTTCCTCTTAGTGTCAGTGGTACGGACTAGTGATCCCACCGCCCCGTTCACTACATAGGGCTTATATTAAGGAAAGCCAGGGTTTAGGCACGTGATCGGCGTACGGGTGAGGAACCCGTCTAGGGACGTCAGGGCAGTCAGGTGCCAGCCGCAAGGTGAGTCAGGGGTCACCATCTTTCCCTCTCCCTTGGACAGGGCCTTCCCATTTCCCTCCCTTTGCGTGACTCCGGTCATTACATAATGTTTGCGCATCCTAAATATCAGTGACATTCAGTCAAATTTCTTCGCCACTGGTGACAGCGACATTACTTGCGCTACATCTCCTGTATAACTTTTGCACATCCTAAATATCAGTGACATTCAGTTTAATTTATTTGCGCATACACTTACAAAACCTGCGCTAGTGTAATGTGACATACTTGCAAGCATATATACAATTTATTATGCAGAAGGCGAGCAATAAGGGACGGGGAAGTTGCCGTGCTGCTGATGGTGCACGCAGAGGCCGTGGCATTGGGTGCGGTGAAACTGTGGCTGCTGCCAGAGCACAAGAAACACACTCATCCACAATACCTAGCTTCATGTCCCAGTTTGCAGGGCGGTGCAGGACACCACTCTCGAAGTCAGACCAGTGCGACCAGATGGTCAGTTGGATTGCAGCAGATAATTCTTCCAGTCGGTTAAGCACCACCCTGTCTTCCACAAAGTCCAGTCTCATTAGCCAAGAGTCTGGTCAACAGAATCATCACCCTGATCCTCCTTCCTCACACCATGTAGAGTCTTGCCAAACAAGTGATCCCACACTCGGATATTCCGAGGAGCTCTTTTCATCGCCATTCCTTGATTTGGGCCTCTCACCAAGCCCGCTTGAAGAGAGACATGAGGAGATTGTGTGCACCGATGCCCAAACTCTTGAGCATCCACAGTCACAAGAAGACTACGGTGGGGAACGGCAATTAGTGTTTCATGAGGTGGATGATGATGATGAGACACAGTTGCCAATAATCAATGGAAATTAGTGTCTCAAGAGGTTGATGATGAGGATGAGACACAGTTGTCAATAAGTGAGGTTGTTGTTGTTAGGTCAACAAGTCAGGAGGATGACCAGATTGAGGAAGTGGAAGAGGAGGTGGTGGACGATGAAATCACTGGCCCAACCTGGGAAGGTGGCAAGCCAAGCGAGGACAGCAGTACAGAGGAGGAGGGATCCGCAGCACTGCAACAGGCTGGAAGAGGCAGTGGGGTGGCAAAAGGGAGAAGGCGGGCCACACCTAACAGGCCCGCAACTGTTTCCCGGAGCACCCCCTTGCGGCAATCTTCCTTGCCAAGCTGCAAGTGTTCCTCAGTCTGGCGCTTTTTTGAGGAAAGTGCGGACGATAAAAGAATTGTTATTTGCAACCTGTACCAAAATGAGCAGGGGCGTGAACACTAGCAACCTCACCACCACCAGCATTATTCACCATATGGCATCAAAGCACCCAAATAGGTGGGCCGAACGCCTGGGTCCACAAGCAGTCTCTGCGGGTCACACCAATGCCTCCTCTTCCCCTGTTACGTGCTGGTCAATCCCCTGTCCAAGACGCAGGCCCGGATGCCTCCCGCCCTGCACCTGGACCTTCGCAAGCACCATCAGCTAGCACATCCACTTCTGTGTCCCAGCGCAGCGTACGGATGTCCATACACCAGGCCTTAGAACGAAAGCGCAAAAACCCAGCCACCCACTTACAGGCCATACCACTAAGGGGGCAGTAGTGGAATACCAGCTGCAACATTGTTGTCGCCTTTCCAGTCAGCTTCTGCTCTTCACAAGCGACGAGTGGGCATAGATGTCTGACCTCCTGTGAGGTTTTATGCAACTTTGAGGAATCAACACAGATGGTGAGCGGCGATGCCGCTATTATCAGCGTAACCATCCCACTTCTGTGTCTACTGAAACGCTCTCTGCTCACAATGATGGAGGACACTTTCCATGTGGAAGAGGTGGAAATGGGGGAAGACAGTACACAGGGTGATAGCCAGACCACCCTCCGTTCGTCTTCTCAGCGTGAATTGGATGATGAGGAGGGTAGTACCCACAGCAGGTTTATTCCATCTGTTCAGCGTGGATGGGCCGAAGAGGAGGAAGAGGATGAGGAGATTGAGAGTCATCCTCCTGATGACGACAGTGAAGTCTTGTCTGTTGGGACTCTGGCACACATGGCTGGCTTTATGTTATGCTGCCTTTCTCGTGACCCTCGCGTTATACGCATTTTGGCCAACACCGATTACTGGTTGTTCACCCTTCTCGACCCCTGCTACAAAGAGAACTTCTCATCTTTCATTCCTGTGGTGAAGAGGACTAGCAAAATGGTGCAATACCAGAAGGTCCTTGTGGAAAAACTGCTCCAAAAATGTCCAGCTGACAATGCTGGCGGCAGAGTACGTAGTTCCTTGGGCAACCGAGGAGGGGAGGGGAACACACAGCAGTTCCAACAGAGGCAAGGCAACACTCTCCAAGGCCTGGGACAGTTTCATGACACCCCGCCAGCAACCTCACCGTGATGCATGGCCTAGTGTCACAAGGAGAGAAAAGTTTTGGAAGATGGTGAAGGAGTACATAGCAGACCGTGTCAGCGTCCTTAATGATCCCTCTGTGCCTTACAACTATTGGGTGTCCAAGCTGGACATGTGGCACGAACTGGCACTCTACGCCTTGGACGTGCTGGCTTGCCCTGCTGCCAGCGTTTTGTCAGAGCGGGTATTTAGTGCTGCTGGGGGCATAATAACTGATAAGCGCATCCGACTGTCAATTGAAAATGCTGATAAGTTGACTCTTATCAAAATGAACAAGGCCTGGATTGCCCCTGACTTCTGTACTCCACCAGAGGAAAGCGGCTGAACATAAAGGCACTTTAAATGTGGCTTTTATGGTGCATTGAATACACTGTATTCCCATGCACCCCTTCCACCACAAAAAAGGGTATATGGTTCAATCTTTGTTTTCTCGTCCTCCTCCTCCATCATATCAACATGCTTATTAGGCTGCCCTCGCTCCTAATGTTTTAAAGGGTTAGCTCAGCAGCAGGCCAACCATAATGTTTTAGATGGTCAGCTCAGCAACAGGCCCTCACCCCTAATGTTTTAGATGGTCAGCTCAGCAGCACACCCTCACCTCTAATGTTTTAGATGGTCAGATCAGCAGCAGGCCCTCGCCCCTAATGTTTTAGAGGGTCACCAGCAGGCCCTTGCTCCTAATGTTTTTGAGGGTCACCAGCAGGACAGCAATCATAATTTTTCAAGGGTGTGTATGATGCCCCCCTTTATGTGTAATAAAGGGTGTATTGGAGTGCTGGTTTCTTGGAATTTTTGGTAGCCCTTTCACTTAGTGAATAAGCTTTATAAGTGTAGGAGTCCCACTACCTGAACAATTGTACCACAATGTGAATGAGGCCCTCCTTTATGTGATATACAGGTTTGTATAGGAGTGCCTCTTCCTTGTAATTTTTAGCAGCACCTGCACTTTATATACAAGTAAATATACAGAAATGTTTCCTAATACTTTTTCCTCTAAAATCGATTTTATCTTCAGTTTTGTGCGTATTATTGTCAGTCTGTAAAATTGGTGTACTACTCGGACAACATCATTCCCAGCAGCAACCCAGACATCCACCCCATGCTGTTCCCGAACCATTTCAGTGGTGTTTCCATCAATTTCTGACCTTTTCATGTGATCCAGACACCCTCCCCTCTTCAGAGCAGGGGGTGCCTGGTTTAATGCTCGGGTTCTCCCATTGACTTTTATTGTGCTCGGTACCCCTGTATAATTGAAGGGTACAGGTTGAATGATACAACTGAGCGGGTAGATGAATAAAGCTCTACCCAGACAGGATCCTGTCCATGAAATAGGAGACCGTGCTCAATGTCAGATGTGAACCAAAATGCAGGGAAGAAATTCGTGAATTCTGAAACGCGTCGGGAGTATTGTGACCCAAGCAGGCACCCGTCCAAGGTGTGACGTCACGAACATTCGGTTTCCAACGTTACCAGCGTAGTTTCCCTCGTGCGCACGTGTCACCGGCCGGGACCGCGCATGCTGGCAGAGGAAACAGAAGACTTCTCCTACTTACTGATCTACTGGGATTCCCCCTATGGGCTCCACTTACTGCTCCGTGCAAAAGACTCTCGGCGTGGAATATTAAAAGTTAGTTACACATCTGTACGATCCTTGATGCATCAGAGTATTTGGACACAAACTTTTATTTAGGTACTGGGACTTATACATTATCCAGGAGGTCCTGTATCCATGATAGACCGTTACTTACAATCAAGTTATAACCAGCACAGCCGCATATTTTGGTGCACATCTGACATTGAGCACCGTCTCCTATTTCATGGACAGGATCCTGTCTGGGTAGAGCTTTATCCATCTACCCGCTCAGTTGTATCACTCAACCTATACAGGGGTAATTATTGGTGTCTTCTCTTTTGTGGTCAGCACGGTTTCAGATCTTTATCCTTTATACTGCATGGTGTCATAAACTCCATTGTAACCAATCTATCAACCTACTTTCAATAAATACAACACTCAGAATAGTATTAATCATCTTTATTTTATTTTACTTTCTTTTATTTGTTGGATAAAATTGGCCACGGTGTTACTTACGTTACTTAAATAAATATGTAAACTGAATTAACTCTGATAAACCAGTTAATCACCATAAATAATTAAATCCACCTAGTCCACTCAAAGAGTGACTATTACCCCAAAGCTAACACCGTGCGATAAATTTAAAATGGGAATGGGGGGGAGAGGGTTTCTTCTCTTGCTGCTCACCAACTGAATAATAACTGTCCGATCCTTTCTTTTATAGGTACTCACGTGCGAACAGTTGAACCATTCTCCAATCAAGAAGAAGATATTCCTTCAAGTCCAGATCGCACGAGGCATCTGTTACCAGCAAATACCCAGATCGCAAAAGCATCTGTTACCAGGTAAGAAATATAAGCATCATTTACTTGCACATGCATTTAAAGGTGTCATGACACCATGTCACCCCTAATTGCATGCACAATCAGGTTTGTCCATTATATTTCCTTGGAGGGTGTTACGGCAATTAACCCTCTCTGAACCAGCAGCGGCATATTTACACATAGTCTTCACCATTCCCCTTCCCTTTTTTGGCAGCGCAGGTATCTATTATTATTAAATTTTTCTATTTTTGTTCAGTCTTTACAAAATACTGGTAAAAACTTTTTTTTTTGTGCCGTTAATTTCTTAGATTATTATATTTTTTAAATTTTTTTGGCTTGGTCTTGTGTAGAGGCTACTTTTTTGCAGGACAAAGTGATGTTTTAATTGGTACCATTTTGGGGTACATGCAACTTTTTGATCTCTTGTATTACACAAGTTTAAAAAAAATGGCTGTTTTGGTACAGTTTTTAATTTTTCTTTACGGCATTCACCTGACGGGGTGCATCATATGATATTTTTATAGAGCCGGTCATTACGGATGCAGTTATACCTAAAAGGTCTATTTGTCTTTTTTTTTTTCTATTTTTTACAATTTTAAGTGCCTTGATTTATGTGAAAGAGAGCTTTTATTCTTGTTCACTTTTTTTTATTTTGTAAAACAGTTTTTTCACTTTTTGTTCCATTATGGGACTTCTACTTTTGGGGGTTTGATCCCCTCTACAATGCATTACAATACATTGTGTATTGTAATGCAATGACTGTCAGTATTAGGGCTCATGCACAAGACAGTATTTTGCATTCAGTATACTGGTCGTTTTTTGAGTTCAGTATGCGGTACATATACTGAACGATTTATTTCAATGGTTCAGCAAAAAAAAACTGAAGTGTCTCCATGTGCATTCCGTTTCAGTATTTCCGTACCGTGAAAAGATAGAACATGTCCTCTTGTCCGCAAATCACGGTGCTTGGCTCCATTCAAGTCAATAGGTCCGCAAAAAAAAACAGAACACATACGGAAATGCATCCGTATGTCTTCCGTATCCGTTCCGTTTTTGCGGAACCATCTATTGAAAATGTTATGCCCAGCCCAATTTTTTCTATGGAATTACTGTATACTGTACATGGCATACGGAAAAACAGATCGGAAAGGAAACGGAAACAAAAAACAGAACAAGGTATCCGTAAAAAATGGACCGCAAAACACTGATAAAAGCCATACGGTCATGTGCATGAGCCCTTACACTGACAGCGTGCCTATGAGACCCAGCCTGGCTTCTGTAGCTGGCAGGCTCTGATGCTTGGGTAATGAATAAGGCTGCTTTAGCAGCCATAACCCCCCCCTGTCAGCGCAGCATGGCGGCCGATGGGGTGAGAGATGGACCCCGATCATTCCGCAAACCCCATACATGCTGTAGTCAGTGTTGACTGCTGCATATACACTCACCTAAAGAATTATTAGGAACACCATACTAATACGGTGTTGGACCCCTTTTGCCTTCAGAACTGCCTTAATTCTACGTGGCATTGATTCAACAAGGTGCAAATGTGAACTCATTGTCATGTTCAAGAAACCAATTTGAAATGATTCGAGCTTTGTGACATGGTGCATTATCCTGCTGGAAGTAGCCATCAGAGGATGGGTACATGTTCTTATTATGTTTACGCCAAATTCGGACTCTACCATTTGAATGTCTCAACAGAAATCGAGACTCATCAGGCCAGGCAACATTTCTCCAGTCTTCAACAGTCCAATTTTGGTGAGCTCGTGCAAATTGTAGACTCTTTTTCCTATTTGTAGTGGAGATGAGTGGTACCCGGTGGGGTCTTCTGCTGTTGTAGCCCATACGCCTCAAGGTTGTGCGTGTTGTGGCTTCACAAATGCTTTGCTGCATACCTCGGTTGTAACAAGTGGTTATTTCAGTCAACGCTGCTCTTCTATCAGCTTGAATCAGTCGGCCCATTCTCCTCTGACCTCTAGCATCCACAAGGCATTTTTGCCCACAGGACTGCTGCATACTGGATGTTTTTCCCTTTTCACACCATTCTTTGTAAACCCTAGAAATGGTTGTGCATGAAAATCCCAGTAACTGAGCAGATTGTGAAATACTCAGACCGGCCCGTCTGGCACCACCAACCATGCCACGCTCAAAATTGCTTAAATCACCTTTCTTTCCCATTCTGACATTCAGTTTGGAGTTCAGGAGATTGTCTTGACCAGGACCACCCCCCTAAATGCATTGAAGCAACTGCCATGTGATTAGTTGACTAGATAATTGCATTAATGAGAAATAGAACAGGTGTTCCTAATAATTCTTTAGGTGAGTGTACAGTAAGGGTTTAATATGCTGGAATCAATGTTTTCACCAATGCTGGCGGATAGAGCAGGGGCTCTGCTGTCAGTAATAGTCAGACCCCTGCCACTGTTCGAGCAGGCGCAGCTTCTGCACCCACCCTATCAGAGCGCAGTACATGTAGGCCACTTGCCCTTAAGTCACTGCTGGCACCACAGTACATGTACGGTGCAGGACTCCTACTGGAAATAATGTTAAGTGTTCATCCAGGACAAAAGAGTCTCATATGTTGATAATAGCTGCTGATATCCTATATACTGCGTTCGTTGTGGCAGGTTATTGTATAGTAGATATGAATAATAAAATGTCAGTGGTAAAATATCCTATATACAAACAGTCTTTTTTGTTGTTAACAGAGATATAGCCCACACAAACACCAATCAGGTGCTCTCTGCTGTGGTGGTCTCATGCATGACGTAATCATTGACTGCTTTACACTGCTCATACATATACAGCATATACAAGATGGAATTACTATGAGTTGTAAAGTTGCAGATAAAGTGGTTCAGAGGCAGACCATTGTGTTGCTGCAAGTCCAGGAGAGAGTTCCTTGCCAAAAAAGAATAGCTGAAATGGACAAACACTCTCCTGGAGATGACCAGCACCTTCTGCAAGCCACAATATTATTTTGAAAAAGCGTTGCACCACTAAATGTATCATGTGCGCCATGCAGGGAGCATGTGTTATTTCCCCAAATGCAGCACAGCCACGATGTTCCTGCCATTGTGGCCGACCACCCTGCCCAGTTGTAGATGTGCCATATATAATATTGGTGTCTTCTTATGCGGCAGAGGGCATTTGAGCTCCCTTAAGAACCAAAGTCATTGTATGCCAACAACTTCTGCACTGTGGTCACCATTTATGTGTGGAGGCAATGAATGATACTTTTATGGCTTCATTATGGCTGACACTTTTATGAGGGTAGAGTAACTGGCTTTTTTGTGGATGAACTTTAGCACCTGGAAAAAAAATACATATAATTACCTAGCAATCTGTAATGGGAGCACTGTGGTTGGGATGTAAAGTAAAAAGGGTGCAAAATGGATCACCGTTCAAAAAGTATTGCAGAAAGGCAAGCAGCACTCTAGTAAGTAGAATCTATAGAGGTTTCTTATAGTGAATAGAAGATCATGTTATTGCGGAGTTAGGCCTACTGCACACGAACGTGTGCGCCCGTGGCCGTGCTGCGGCCCACAAAATGCAGGCCGCAATGCACAAACACCGCCCCTGGGGCAGCCACAGCGGATCGATGGACAGATTCACTTTAATGGGTCCGCGATCCGGCCGCTCCGCAAAAAGATAGGAAATGTTCTATCTTTTTGCGGAACGGAAGTACAGGACGAAACCCCACGAAAGCACTCCGTAGGGTTCCGTTCCGCATCTCCGGATTTGCGGACCCATTGAAGTGAATGGGTCCGCATCCGTGATGTGGAATGCACACGGAACGGTACCCGTGTATTGCGAATCCGCAAATGCGGTCCGTAATACGGCAACGGGACACCTACGTCATGTGCAGGAGGCCTTAGTGAAAATCTAAAATATTTTATACAGGGTATATTATATTTATCTAAACTGACAAATAAATAAAAGAACTTTAAAAGAGTACATTCACAATGCTCAAACCCGGAAAAAGAAATGCGATGTTCATGTATGAATCAAATATGTTTATATGTGGTTTAATAGCTTTGGGACAATAACGTGGACACAAGTTTAAAGTTGCAGTATGGGTGTAATCCCTTCTGTATACGTATTAAACTATCATCTTTCAATTCTTCCTTCTCCCTAGTATAGTCAATGTATTTTCCAGTTGTGGAAAATGCTATGGAGATATTAAGCAAGTTAAAAGCCATTTTTGTGCCAGGCCAATAAAATGATAGGAATCCCGGTGTTTAACAAACTCTTGGACATAAAGAGTACATGGACTGTGTCAGGCTGATGGTTTAATGAGGGATGAAATGCTACCAGCCTTCCTTTTTTTGCCAAACAGAAATCTTTCTGCTGCTTAACATTTGACATGTCTCAGAATGAAAACTACAAAAGTACTTTCACGCTGCACATTAGTAAAGACTTTAGCATATAAAACCCCTGTGAACAACACAGAAAACTTCAGATTCATTATACAAGTAACAGAACTTGCGATGAAACTTTCTGCTTGAGTGTAACCATCTGCCACAGTCATTCACTCCTCTAAAATATTTATGAAATATTAAAATATTTATTTTAAGAACAAAGATGTAAAACTAATACGAATGTGATCATTTGGAAGAAAAAGGCCACGGCCCAACGGGGCGGCTGGCTGCATGCAACCGAGCCACACTCACACGTGGCAGCCAGTCATGCAGCTATTGGCTGGCTTGGCCGATGCAGCACCATCGGGACATACCCTGAGGATGTAGGACACATTTACAAAAATTGATTAATGAAGTGTTTTGAGCAGAAAATGCTTACCGTGTGTGTTGTATATATGTGTACCATATTGATACAGTGTATGGCCAGAATTTTTTTGTTTCTTTTGTATTCTACTTTAGGGTGACAGTTTAGTTTGGGGGTATGTGTACTGCCTTACACCACAGTAAATTATTATTATTTTTTTTTTTTTGTGGATACATGTCAATATTTCATACAAGCATCAAATACACAGATCAAAATGTCAAGTAAACCAAAAGTTAAATAGAAGACATGGCCCACCCAATACACCACATGGTACCATATAACAAATCTACAGGGGTCCCTGGATGCTTTAAAAGTTTTTGGAAGAAAAAGCAACCCTCCTCCACCAGAACCTTACCTAGCTACATGGCAAGAGGAGGGGCAGAGAAGGAAGATAGTGGGAAGAAAATACAAATATAAAGAAATGTAAAAAATAAGAACCTTGGCTGTGGAGATCTGTGGCAGGTGCTAGATGTGGATGGATGTTTCTGTGCAACTTTTAGTAATGACGCACTGTATTTCATCACTTATATACCATGGGAGAGATTTATCAAAACTATTGTAAAGGAAAACTGCCTTAGTTGCCCATGGCAGCCAATCACATTCCACCTTTCATTTTTTAAAGGAGCTCTGAAAAATGAAAGGTGGAATCTGATTGCTTGCAAAGGGCAACTAAGCCAGTTCTACTTTTACAACAGTTTTGATAAGTCTCCTGCCATGGGTCTACGTCAGGCAGTATGCTTCAATCCAGGGGTGAAATGGTAACTTAAGCTTGCCCTGGAAAATATCTAAAAGTGGATGCATATTGCAGATGTGTCTAAATTGGAAGCAGGTAGGATCAGCAAACTATTAGTCATAATAACCACAGTGGTGGTCGGTGAAGCCAATGCAAGATACAATAGAATACTCCCTTAAGAAAAAATATGACAGAGCTCTATGGAGCCCTATAGTGATATGTGGAGCCCAGTCATTACTACTATAGTCCTAAGGGGGGAAAGAACCATAACTATATATAGAGCTCTATAGGACGGCATGCAGTACCAGAATTATGTATGCAGCCCTAAAGTGATATATGGAGCACTATGCATACAGCCCCACCCTTACCATAGGCCGGCTTACAGGTAATCAATGACACGTAGGACTGAAATGCTATGGAGAGGCCAGCCTCTTGATATCCTAACTGGCGCACCACGGCCTCTTCAAACAGCTGACTGTCAGGAGTTCTCAGAGCCAGACCCCCACCTATCTAATATTGAGGATAAGCCATCATTTCTATAAAAAACTGGATACCCTTTTATGTTGCAGGTGCTCTGTGAGCCTTTGGGTTATAATATCAGGTGTCAGCTATTGCTAATTATTGGTGTAAGAAAACTAAAGTGTGAAGGTGTCTTTATTTCATAAACTCCAGCAGAAATCTGAAGACCTGTAGAAACATGGCAACCATATCAATGCTATCAGTCCTTATTTTTAATTAAGCAAGACTTTGTTAGGATTATATCGGCGCTACAAATGTGTTTTCTCCAATAGCCATGACCCCGGCTCAAAATGGATCAATAATTTATGAGTGTTTAGTCCTTCCTGTAACTGCACAAGTGATTTACGCCTGATTACACTTGGTTTAATGGATGAACACATCCTTCAGAGTCCATCAGCACAATAAAACGTGAAAAAGTATATCTGTAAAAGTGTAGTCATCTGCCAGCAGTTGTCTCAGGAGCTTATATTTATTTTCACTGCAGCCGCCCTGCATATTTTAACTATAATAAGCGCAATTTTAAACATAGATTACTAGGTTACTATCCAAAACCCAAACACTTTCCTCTGGCTCATCCTAAAGATTTATATGCTTTACAATGCAAAGTACTTTTTGGAGAAGTATAAAGTTGGAGGTCATATAAAAAGTTTTTCCACCAGCAACAAAAAATAGCTGTGAGTTATGAATGTATACTGAAAGCGTTTTTAATACGAGGGCAACTGCAATGGACTCCGGGAAGAAATGTGCTTTATACTCGATAAAGAATGAAACCGAGGCCAGTCTTATGATAGATTGATTCAGGCACCGTTCAGTAAACTGTGCTGTGGTCGCGCCCTTTTTTGACTATATCATAAGATCATGAAATGTAACTTCAAGACATTTATCACCAGTGGTAAAAGGCACTGTGGAGAAGAAAGGGTTGTACAAGATTTAAAGTAAGATTATTTGTTGGTACTGCTTTCCATGTTGAGTTGTCAGAAACATATTATAACGCACAAAAGTGTCAAACATAATAAAGTAGGACCATTTTAGACAGCGCTCGGCGAGATTTATACGCCATTTTATTGGCGTTTTCTTCTAATTTATGCTCTATGTGGCTGATTTATTGACTTTATTAGCATATTTAAAGAATAATAGTGGTGCCAGATAAAACCTGTAACTGTTCTGTACTGAGAGCACCATTCACAACGTGTTGTAATAGACTTAGGCTACTTTCACACTAGCGTTTTCAATTTATTGTCAATAGGGAAAAAACTGAACTGAACGAAATGGAGTGCACCAGAATGCATTCCGTTCCGTTTGGTTGCGTCCCCATCGCGGACAGAATAACGCTGCAAGCAGCGTTTTTTTGTTCGCAATGTGGTGCGGAGCAAGGCGGATCCGTCCTGACATACAATGCAAGTCAATGGGCACGAATGCGTTTTCTCTGACACAATGACGAAACGAATCCGTCCCCCATTGACTTTCAATGGTGTCCATGACGGATCTGTCATGGCTATATAAGACATAATACAACCGGATCCGTTCATGACGGATGCATGCGGTTGTATTATTGTAACAGAAGCGTTTTTGCAGATCCATGACGGATCCGCAAAAAACGCTAATGTGAAAGTAGCCTTACCTTACAGTGGGGTCTGTGGAGATAGTGAGCTGCACATCTGCAATGCAAATGCCACTTGGTTAGTCACACTAACTGATGATTAAGGCGATTTAAAGGCTATGTACACTTTTGGGGGCAATTTTTTTTTATTATTGCATTGTACTCATTTTGAGTTAAAAATCTTTTCTTCAATTGGTCTTTATTAAAAATATGGAATCCTTTTTCTGTACATAGCTGAGATGCTCTAGTAGCAGCCTCTGGATTTTATCTCTTTTCTGTCAGTTGGGGAGTTGAGGGCTCCTTATCTCTTCTCTCTGACATAATAAACACTCAATTAATATCTTACTGATAAGAATGGGGCTTAAATAAGTGTTTATGACATCTTAGTAATTTAGCGATAAGGGTTATTAGATGACAGCACAAAGTGAAAGTGAAAGTACCAGTCATACAGTTAGAAAAACAATTAACCCTTTGTGACAGAACGGCTCAATATTTTATATTGCAAATATGATTTTTAGCTGAAAATGAGTCAAATACAATCATAAACGTGTTTTTGATTGCATTTTTTGTCCGGCTGCCTCTCTGCATGTTTGCCGTGCTGCGGCCGCATCTCCCGCCCGTCCCCATTATAGTGAATTGGCCAGGCCGGACTTCCGGTAGCACACTTGTGCAAGCCTTAGTACAGATCCGGAAGACTGTTCCCCTGCCGGAACAGCCTGCTGGACAAACCTAATGCTAGTGTGAAAGTAGCCTTACGTCACAAAAAGTTTAATACCAAATGATCAAAAAGTCATATGTACCCCAAAATAGTACCAATCAAAACGTCGCCTCATCCTGCAGAAAATGAGCCCCCATATAAGACAATCGCCCCAAAAAATTTAAAAAATATGGCTTTCAGAAAATAGAGACACTAAAACATCATTTTTGGGGGGTTTCACAAATGCTTTTATTGTGCAAAACTTAAATAAATAAATAAAAATACATATTAGGTATTGCCACATCCGTGACCACCTTCTCTATAAAAATATCACTGAACCTACTTCACCTCAGGTGAACGCCATAAAAAATAAAATTAAATAAACTGTGCCAAAAACAACCTTGCCCCATATCCCAAGTGTAATATTGAATGATCGAAAAAATCATATGTACCCAAAAATTATATTAATGAAAACATCAAAAAAACGAGCCTCTGCATAAGATGATCGGCAGAAAAAAAATAAATAAATACGGCTTTCAGAAAAAGGAGACAGAAAAACATATTTGATATTGTCATTTCCGTAACAACCTGCTCTATAAAAACAGCACATTATCTAACCTGTCAGATGAACATTGTAAAAAACAAAAAAATGAAAACTGTGCCAGAACAGCAATTGTTTGGTTACCTCGCCTCAAAAATCATATGTACTCCAAAATAATATCAATAAATCTGTCACCTTATCCTGTAGTTTTAAAAATGGGGTCACATTTTGGGACTTTCTACTGTAGGGGTGCATCAGGGGGGCTTCAAATAGGACATGTTGTCTAAAAACCAGTCCAGAAAAATCTGCCTGCCAAAACCATATGGTGCTCCTTTCCCTCTGCACTCTGCCGTGCGCCCATACAGCAGTTTACCACCACATATGGGGTGTTTCTGTAAACTGCATAATCAGAGTAATAGACATTGAGTTTTGTTTGGCTGTTTACCCATTATGTGTTACAGAAAAAAAATAGATTAAAATGGAAAATCTGCCACAAAATGAAGGAAGTTGAACTAGGAAGTTTCTTAAACTCTGCACCTTAATTTTGTCAGTGCCAGTGTAGTAACATTAATTTACATTGATAGTCATTCTTCCAAACTATGCTTCTATATGCAGTTTTGGCAATGTTCTGTAATATGAAGAAATTTTGATTCCACTTTTCATTGATTTACTTTTGATTTTACATTTAGAGATTTGAGGAACCTTTACATTTAGAGATTTGAGGAACCTTGACAGTTTGCATATTTTGGCCAAAATATCAACTTATACTTATTAAATGTTTTGGCCAGTTTGGTTTTGTGAGTTTGCACTTTGTCTTATGTACTTACATGAGTTTCTGAGAATTAAAAAAAATTAAGGAAAAATCTCTTAATTTGAGGTCCCAGTCCCTATGGACCTCGCAGCTATGACATCACTTTGCATTGTTAAAGTGACCACTGCTGTCAATGACTAGCCTCAGCTGTCAGCTGTGCATGAATGGCATGGTATTATGTATAATTTTCGGAGCAGCAACTGTGTATGAGCCGCTACCTGGAAGCATGCACAGTTGCTGCTCAGGTAGCAACAGCAGAGCCCCTGAATTTGTGCCAGTGGCACAAACAATGTTCAAGCAATATAAGACATTACATAGTTACAAACTAATCAACAATTAACCCTGTGTTTTTTTACATTTTAACATTTTTTTTATACTTTTTTCACTGAATTGTTTAATCACCTTAGAGGACTTGATAACATGCAGTCTTCTGATTGCTTGTCCCATAGATTGCAATAGAATACTATTGTAGTCTATGGAATTATGACACTCTGCCTGAATAGCTGTGCCTACTGCATGGCTTTTCAGGTAGTTGTCCACGATAGGCCTTGGAACGTTTATAAACCCCCAGGCTGTCATGGCCATAGATCAGAGCCCTGCTATTTTGTTGTGGGAGCTCTGATCCCAGACATTGTGGCTGGGTGCCGGCTGTATAATACAATCAAAATCCACCGCGTATGGCGTGGTGGGTGTCAGCTGTATTACTCGAAAGTTTTCTGTAAAGCTCTGCACTTTCTAGTTAGGCCCCTGATGGGTTCTGTTTTAATTCCTTAATGACCAGCCTATTTAGGACCCTAATCTGCAGGTAATTTTTTTTCAACGCATTCCATGGACTATAATCTTTTCACTCGGCATCTGAGGGCTTGATTTTCCAGAACAAGTTGTATTTTTTAATGGTGCCATTTGGGGTAGATATATTCAAACACAATTTTTTCTTTAAAACTGGTATTAAAAATTGTTGCATTTTTATGTCATTCTGGCCACTTTTGAAAAGTGGGCATAGTTGAGCTAAGTTTAATAAGGTACACTCCAGATTTATCATGTGCGACTTTTTAAAAAGTTGCAAAAAAAATTCTTACTCCAGTTGGGGCATAGCTTACAAAAACTAGAATAACATCTGTAGACAAAATTAGGTTCAAAGATCAAACACCATGCTGGATATAATATATATGCTAAAGCAGACTCAGCAAAAATGACTTCAAAAATTTCACTCATGATAAGTTTCCCCCATTGTCTTTTGGGTTTTGTTTCTACAACATTCACCATTCAGAATAAATAACAGGATCACTTTATTCTCTGGGTCATTTATGATTAAGGTGATCACAAACGTATATAGTTTTTTTTTTCTAGTTTTGCACAACACAAAATAATGGAGCAGATATACTAAAAGTAGTGTTCCAAACGCCAGTCTTAGTATAAAGTCCATTGGCACAGAATGCAACAGATTTGTATCTATGAAACTGGCAGACCTGTTCCATGTGCGCTTGGCACCTGAAGGCATCTGTTAAGTTCATATGTGCCCGCATTGCTGAGAAAAATGTTTTAATGTATGCAAATGAGTCACTAGAAGCACCGGGGGTGTTGCCGTTACACCTAGAGGGTCTTTTCTCTCTGCAACATCCGCACACTCTACACTTTGATTGACAGGGTCAGGTGTGATGATGTTTAGACTGCCTGGTCCTGTCAGTCAAAGTGGAGAGGGAGCGGCAGTTGCAGAGAGAGCAGAGCCACTAGGTGTTACGGCAACGCCCCCTTTGCTCCTAGTGACTCATTTGCATATATTAAAACCTTACTTGTCTCAGCAAAGCGGGCACATATGAACATGGGAACAACACAGATGCCTTCAGCTGCCAAGGGTACATTCAACAGGTCAGAGTAAGGGCAGCCATAAGTATTTTGTGGTCCGCAAATCGCAGATCTGCAAAGCACGGATCCTGGCCCAGTAAAAGGCACCATTTTTTTTTCACTTCTGTAAAAATGTCCTATCCTTGTCCACAAAATGGACAAGAATAGGAATGTTCTATTTTTTTGCGGGGCCACGGAACGAACATGTGGATGTGGAAAGCACACAGGCGTGCTGTATGCATGTTTTTCAGCTCCATTGAGATGAATTGATCGGATGCGGAGTGAAACTACGGCTGTGTGTATAAACCCTAAATCTGTTGAGCCATGGGATGCCACGCTTCTGCTGCTAAGCATGTTTACTTTTCTTGCGCCTTTTAAAAAGAAGCGACAGATGTGAAAAGTAGATTTTGGCACACATATGGCATGCACCATAGTGACTTTTTAATGCCACAGTAGTTGTGTAAAACATTTGATAAATGTCCCTGAATAACTTTTTCTCACATTCCAGTTCCCATGGCATTTTTATTTTTCTGTCCATGGATCTGTGTTCGGGCTTGTTTTTCTGCAGCTTTCTCTGATCCTCGCTGTTAGATCAGGAGGCATAAGACAGCCAGGCCCCTGCTCCTGCTGGTACGGGATTCCTGCGCAACACTTAGGCAGCCTAGCCTAAGGCCTCTTAGTGACCGCTGTAAAAACATGCGTCGTTAGGAGTTAAAGGCTCTATGACAGACATGATGAATTTGCTTTGTAATAGATATTACAGGGGCAGCGAAAGCTGATGGAAGTGTGACGCCAATGTAAACAGCACTTAAAGGGGTTGTCCGGGTTCAGAGCTGAACCAGGATATAACCCCTTCCCCCCCCCAATCAGCCCCTCTGAAATGAGTATCGGAGGATTTCATGCTCCGATGCTCTCCCTCGCCCTGCTCTGTATTGCGCAGGGCAAGGGCTTTTTTGTTTATATTTTTACACTGCTAGGCGGAGGCTTCCACCTAGCAGTGTTCCCAGTGACTTCACTGGCACTAATGGGTGGGCTTTAGTGCTGCCCTTGCCATCAGTGGGCTAACTGCTAGCTAGGCGGAGGTCTCCGACTAGCTTACCCATGGAGAGACCGGTATGTCAACAGATCTCCAGAAAAAGCCCTTTCTGCTCAGTCAGAGGGGCTGAGTGGGGGAAGAAGGGGATATGTCCAGGTTCGGCTCTGAACCTGGACAACCCCTTTTAAGTTCACACTTCTCTGTGGCATTCAGAGTTTTCTGCTTCATACAACAGACATTGCAGTATGTTGAATAGAAAATGATGCATAAAAAAGCCTTTTGTGTGATGAAACCCAGACTTCTGTCACACAAAAAGGGGTCCTCCGGGCATATAAGGACATTTTTTTGTCTCACTAAGCTGAAGATTCATACTTACCTGCTCCGGACCTCTGTACTGGCTCCGGTGTGTCAATGTTGCGGTCCCCAGAGTGTTTACATGCAGCACAGCATAGGCATGGTTACATAACCTGCGGTGGCCAGTGACTGGCTTCAGCGGTTACGTGACGCAGGTAAGTATACATTTTCAGCTTAGAAAGGCAGGCTGTGGGCACTTGCTAAAATGTCCTTATTCTCAGAGAACCCCTTTAAAATATGTTTACTGGCAGACAAGTGTGAATTAATCTTTAACCTCTGGACACATTAGAGAGTATATGCCTATCTTCAGCATGTATAGCATATCCACAGCATAGCTCTGGGACCTCATCTATTGGGAGAATGGGGGTCCAGTGACTGCAGTTCGGCATTTCCCAGGTGTCACATATTTGGGCCCTTTTACATGGGACGAGGATCATCAGGGTTTAAACTTCATATGATCACTTGTCCCCAATAACTGTCCCACGTAAAGGCTCCACCAATTACCCGAAGAACGAGCAAACACTCATTCATAAGATGATTGCATCTTTTATGCAGCACATTAACAGGAACGTGCTACTGACAAACAATGAATCTGTATGGGGACGAATGATCGCAGTACCGATCGTTCATCTCTACACTGCGTGCAGAATTACTAGGCAAATGAGTATTTTGACCACATCATCCTCTTTATGCATGTTGTCTTACTCCAAGCTGTATAGGCTCGAAAGCCTACTACCAATTAAGCATATTAGGTGATGTGCATCTCTGTAATGAGAAGGGGTGTGGTCTAATGACATCAACACCCTATATCAGGTGTGCATAATTATTAGGCAACTTCCTTTCCTTTGGCAAAATGGGTCAAAAGAAGGACTTGACAGGCTCAGAAAAGTCAAAAATAGTGAGATATCTTGCAGAGGGATGCAGCACTCTTAAAATTGCAAAGCTTCTAAAGCGTGATCATCGAACAATCAAGCGTTTCATTCAAAATAGTCAACAGGGTCGCAAGAAGCGTGTGGAAAAACCAAGGCGCAAAATAACTGCCCATGAACTGAGAAAAGTCAAGCGTGCAGCTGCCAAGATGCCACTTGCCACCAGTTTGGCCATATTTCAGAGCTGCAACATCACTGGAGTGCCCAAAAGCACAAGGTGTGCAATACTCAGAGACATGGCCAAGGTAAGAAAGGCTGAAAGACGACCACCACTAAACAAGACACACAAGCTGAAACGTCAAGACTGGGCCAAGAAATATCTCAAGACTGATTTTTCTAAGGTTTTATGGACTGATGAAATGAGAGTGAGTCTTGATGGGCCAGATGGATGGGCCCGTGGCTGGATTGGTAAAGGGCAGAGAGCTCCAGTCCGACTCAGACGCCAGCAAGGTGGAGGTGGAGTACTGGTTTGGGCTGGTATCATCAAAGATGAGCTTGTGGGGCCTTTTCGGGTTGAGGATGGAGTCAAGCTCAACTCCCAGTCCTACTGCCAGTTTCTGGAAGACACCTTCTTCAAGAAGTGGTACAGGAAGAAGTCTGCATCCTTCAAGAAAAACATGATTTTCATGCAGGACAATGCTCCATCATACGCGTCCAAGTACTCCACAGCGTGGCTGGCAAGAAAGGGTATAAAAGAAGAAAATCTAATGACATGGCCTCCTTGTTCACCTGATCTGAACCCCATTGAGAACCTGTGGTCCATCATCAAATGTGAGATTTACAAGGAGGGAAAACAGTACACCTCTCTGAACAGTGTCTGGGAGGCTGTGGTTGCTGCTGCACGCAATGTTGATGGTGAACAGATCAAAACACTGACAGAATCCATGGATGGCAGGCTTTTGAGTGTCCTTGCAAAGAAAGGTGGCTATATTGGTCACTGATTTGTTTTTGTTTTGTTTTTGAATGTCAGAAATGTATATTTGTGAATGTTGAGATGTTATATTGGTTTCACTGGTAAAAATAAATAATTGAAATGGGTATATATTTGTTTTTTGTTAAGTTGCCTAATAATTATGCACAGTAATAGTCACCTGCACACACAGATATCCCCCTAAAATAGCTAAAACTAAAAACAAACTAAAAAGTACTTCCAAAAATATTCAGCTTTGATATTAATGAGTTTTTTGGGTTCATTGAGAACATGGTTGTTGTTCAATAATAAAATTAATCCTCAAAAATACAACTTGCCTAATAATTCTGCACTCCCTGTATATAGAGGACATAAATGCACTTGCTGATCCCTCCTGATCATTGCCCTGTGGATTAGCTCATGTAAATGGGCTGTTAGGCTGTTAAAATGTGCAATGGAGGCTCCATCAGGTTTGATAGGAAAATCGGGCAGCATGCAGCAGGATCCACATGTAGAAATGCTCGACACCACAGTGTCTTGACCATAGAAACCCATGCCATGAAGCTCCTGGCACACAGTTTTGTGCTGATGTTAATGTAAGAGAAGGTTTGGACTCTGCAGTTATTGAGTCAGCAAAGCATTGGTGACTTTTTTGCACTACGCGCCTCTGCCAGGGGCGGACTGGCCATAGACCCTACAGGGAAACTTCCTGATGGACTGATGCCCAGGGGTCCGCCCAAGCCCTCCTCCAAGTACATAACAATCAGATGCTCTCAGCATTAATTAATGTTAAGAGCATCAGGTACTTATGCACCTGGCCGGTGGCGGAAAGTGCCCTGCTGGATTCAACTGTACTGCCATCCTGCCATAGTACAGCTGGGGAGGCAGTATTTTATGCTGGACTATGGTATTTGGTATTTTGTGCTGTACTAAAGTATTGCTGGTCCCGCTTATTCATGTTGGCCCTGCCTTCTGTCAGTTTGGACCCGCCTACAATATGGCAGCACTTGTAGGATTTTTTCCAGGGCCACTTTAAGTTCTCAGTCTGCCCCTGATCTCAGCGACTGCACGTGGTCGTCCACATTATGGCTGAGTTGCTGAGGTTCCGAAATGCTTCCACTTTGCAATAATACCACCAGGTGCAGACTGGGAACTTAACCCGTAGGTTCCCAGCGCCGTACAGCTACGAGCTGCGCCCGCCCGATCAGCTGCAGGGATCCGGCAGTCACTGATAGCTGGTGTGGCGAAACCAACCTCGCCACTGGGCTTTGGAGAGGACTGGCTGCTGGCCTCTTGCCCCAGGATTATGGGCCCTATCATCAGCCCATGCAAAACTTAAGCTCCATGGCAATTGAACTGTATGTGTGTGGTCTGAGCGCCATTCAATAATATGCGCTCAGACCTAAGCTATCTGGGGATATGTTGCATGTCTTTATTTTATGTAGTAAATGTAACCTTGTGTATTTTATTGTATTTTATGTCTTTTTGCAACCATGTGCTCAATGGAGTCTGCCTCTATCCCTGGATATAATTTGATTATTTTCCTATTGTCTCCAGGAAAGAGGGCTCTGTAAAACTGGTTTGAGCCAGATAGCCATGTGCCAGCCAGGGCCCAAAAGATATTTTACTAACTTTTGAACCCCTGGTCTGATTCATGCCATTTTTTAATATGTTGTTCCCCTGAATGGATTGATTGCGAATATGTAATTTTTATGTGAATGTGATGTATGGTTTTAGAGTTATGAAAGTTGGGTAGAAAGTATGTTTAACTGTATGTATAATTGAGTCTCCTCTCAGGATAAGGGGAGGGAATATGCTGGGTGTGTTTCTATTGTCCCATTGTGTGTTTAAAATGGTGATGTCTGTTCTGTTGTCCTCACATGTGTATTGGCGATCTCCTTTTGTCCTCAGAGATAATTGGATTGCTCTTCAGGTTGTCTGGACAGAGAGGAGGAAACCATGATGCATTGTGGGGATATGTTGTCCTATGTTACAGTCTTCATTCTGGTCCTCTGGGGGTGTGAACGATTGGTTGCTGTAGTTACATTGTATGTCTTGTAATATACTGATTGGTTGTATTTCAAACCCCTGTGGGCAGTACTATGTTTGTTTTTTGTGAATAAAAGAGGCTGTACTTCAAGTACAGTCAGACCACTGCTTGACCCTCAAAACGGAGCCTTGTCTCGTTATTGGGGGGATTCACTGTATGCTGTTAAAAGACCGATTGCCAGGATTGTATGCTTTTCCTGTTCGTCTGCTAGCAGCTATTCGTGAGGTTCCAGTTTGGAGTGCTACTTTGTATCCAGTTCGGGAGTTGGTGTTCTGCAGTAGCTGTGCCTGTCTCTCAGCAAGGGGCATATCGCCTAAACGGATTTTAACCTTACTTGTCTGCTGAAACGTGCCGTTACATTGGTGGCAAGCAGCGGGATCGTTCCTACAGCCAGAAGGACAGCTACAAAGAAACATCATTCCCTGGAATTACAATTTGAGGGCAACGCATGTCCCAGTACAGCGACCCTGACAGCACCAGAATGGAAACAGCAGTGGAGTACGATGAGGGTGTCATGGATGACCGAGATGCAGTCCGCAAAGGCATCTGGTACCAGGTACTGGGTATTGTGGAGTATATGCAGGACAAGAGACTCCCCACGGAAGACCAGCGGTTGCAGAAGCGAGTAGCCCTGCGGATGCCCTTCCTGGGAGAGCAGCCCCGGGAGGAATGGGTGAAGGAATTGGAACTCCTAGCATGGCGGGAGCTGTGGCTGGAAGATGCCTACCAGGCGCTCTGGTGGTATGGGGCACAGTACCTACCCAGGACAGCTGAGCATGACAAGCCGGAGGGAGAGGAGTTTGATGGTCCTGGCTTGTTATGGGAGACTTTTTCAAAGCTGGAGTTTGGGAGCCCTACACAAGCCCGGTTCCATGATCTCTTGGAATTGAGGGAGAGCAGGTATGACTGGGACGACACTCATGAGATTGAGCAGGACCTGGTCCACCTGGTGACCCAGGAGATGGAGCTGGAACAGGGCTACCAGCAGCTGTTCCACGCCAGTGAGAAGGCTCAGCAGGACAGTAAGGTGACAGACCCAGTCTCCATTCCCCAGCGGCAGTGTGAATTGCAGGGAATTGGGAGCCCAGTCTCCATTCCCCAGCGGCAGTGTGAAGTGCAGGGAGAGGAGAGCAGCGTCCTCCCTCCTCAGCGGCAGGCGGAGTTACAGGGGGCAGAGGTAGTTGTTCCTGCCCCCCAGCAGCAGCATGATTTTTTGGGAATTGGGAGCCCAGTCTCCTTTCCCCAGCAGCAGGCGGAGTTACAGGGGGGCAGAGACAGTCGGTCCTGTCCCCCAGCGGCAGAGTGTCCAGCAGGGAATAGAGAGCCCAGTCTCCTTTCCCCAGCAGCAGGACACTGTATTGGGAGCGGAGACGGTCGGTCGCCCTCCCCAGCAGCTGGAAGTATGTATGGGAGAGGAGCTCGTTACCCCCTCTCCCCAGCGGCAGCTTAACGCACCAGGGGGAGACAGTAAGCCCCACAACAGTGCAGATGGGACCGTGGTCTCTGCACTTACAGCACAGGGGGTAGAGACAGTCGGTCTCCCCCTCCAACAACCAGGCTCCAACCAGGCTTCTTCCGTGGTAGCGCTGGCACCAGGGCAGAGTACCGCTGATACCTGCCCACAAAGCAACCTCCACTCTAAGCCAGGGAGCAACACAGAGACCAGGAGTACCAGCTTCCAACATAACCTTGGTGGACTCACTGGACAGAGACAGGCTACCAAATGCAACAGGTCCAGTATTGGGTTGAGGGTGGGCTGCCAGACTAACTCAGGTACCGACCGGCGTGAGGTCAGGTACCTGGTTAGTCTTCCCTGGGGGGGGGAGATGTGTGGCGAAACCAACCTCGCCACTGGGCTTTGGAGAGGACTGGCTGCTGGCCTCTTGCCCCAGGATTATGGGCCCTATCATCAGCCCATGCAAAACTTAAGCTCCATGGCAATTGAACTGTATGTGTGTGGTCTGAGCGCCATTCAATAATATGCGCTCAGACCTAAGCTATCTGGGGATATGTTGCATGTCTTTATTTTATGTAGTAAATGTAACCTTGTGTATTGTATTGTATTTTATGTCTTTTTGCAACCATGTGCTCAATGGAGTCTGCCTCTATCCCTGGATATAATTTGATTATTTTCCCATTGTCTCCAGGAAAGAGGGCTCTGTAAAACTGGTTTAAGCCAGATAGCCATGTGCCAGCCAGGGCCCAAAAGATATTTTACTAACTTTTGAACCCCTGGTCTGATTCATGCCATTTTTTATTTTTGTTGTTCCCCTGAATGGATTGATTGCGAATATCTAATTTTTATGTGAATGTGATGTATGGTTTTAGAGTTATGAAAGTTGGGTAGAAAGTATGTTTAACTGTATGTATAATTGAGTCTCCTCTCAGGATAAGGGGAGGGAATATGCTGGGTGTGTTTCTATTGTCCCATTGTGTGTTTAAAATGGTGATGTCTGTTCTGTTGTCCTCACATGTGTATTGGCGATCTCCTTTTGTCCTCAGAGATAATTGGATTGCTCTTCAGGTTGTCTGGACAGAGAGGAGGAAACCATGATGCATTGTGGGGATATGTTGTCCTATGTTACAGTCTTCATTCTGGTCCTCTGGGGGCGTGAACGATTGGTTGCTGTAGTTACATTGTATGTCTTGTAATATACTGATTGGTTGTATTTCAAACCCCTGTGGGCAGTACTATGTTTGTTTTTTGTGAATAAAAGAGGCTGTACTTCAAGTACAGTCAGACCACTGCTTGACCCTCAAAACGGAGCCTTGTCTCGTTATTGGAGGGATTCACTGTATGCTGTTAGAAGACCGATTGCCAGGATTGTATGCTTTTCCTGTTCGTCTGCTAGCAGCTATTCGTGAGGTTCCAGTTTGGAGTGCTACTTTGTATCCAGTTCGGGAGTTGGTGTTCTGCAGTAGCTGTGCCTGTCTCTCAGAAAGGGGCATATCGCCTAAACGGATTTTAACCCCTTGTCTGCTGAAACGTGCCGTTACAGCTGGTACCCCTGCTGTATGTGCCGGCATTGATGAAAACGCTGATGCAGGGGCATTAACCCTCATTGTTGACCGCAGCATGTGCGGCATCCTCACGGGTCCGGGGTGTCAATCGGGTCCCCGCGCTGCTGTGACGGGGACCCGAGGGCTGGGAAGGCAGCCCGATGTCTTCCTTAGGCATCGTGGCTGCCTTCCCTGTTAGCCTGATAGATCCAGCGCCCTGGATCTCACAGGAAGCAGGCTCTAATTGTATTACATTCAGTAATACACTTACAGCCAATGCATTACAATACAGATGTATTGTAATGCATTGTACAGGGGATCAGACCCCCAAAAGTTAAAGTCCCAGAGTGGGACAAAAAAATAAAAAAATAAAAAGTAACAAAAATGAGTTTTACAAATAAAAAATGTAAAGTTTCAAGTAAAAAAAAAAGGGTCCTTTTCCCAAAATAAAGTTAAAACAAATTGTAAAAAAATAGGGAAAAAAAAAAAAGAACATATTAGGTATGGACACATCCATATCGACCGGCTCTATAAAAATATCACATGATCCACCCCGTCAAGTGAACGTCGTAAAAAAAAAAATTTTTTAATCAGTGCCATTTTCTGGTTACCTTGTCTCACAAAAAGTGTAATACCTAGCGATCAAAAAGGTGCATTTAGCCTAAAATGGTACCAATCAAACTGTCATCTCATCCTGCAAAAAAATTTGCGCCTATCTAAGACAATCGCCCAAAAAAGAAATAATATGGCTCTCAGAAAATGGCAACACAAAAACAAGATTTTATTCTGTTCAAAAATGCTTTTACTGTGTAAAACTTAACAAAAATAAAAATAGACAAATTTGGAATCGCTGTATAATCATTCAGTAATACACTTATAGCCAATGTATTACAATACAGATGTATTGTAATGCATTGTACAAGGGATCAAACCCCCCAAAAGTTAAAGTCCCAGAGTGGGACAAAAAAATTAAAATAAAAAAAGTAACAAAAATAAAGTTTTACGCATAAAAAATGTAAAGTTTCAAGTAAAAAAAAAAAAGGTCCTTTTCCAAAAATAAAGTTAAGTCAAATTGTAAAAAAAATAGGGAAAAAAAGAAAAGAACATATTAGGTATGGCCACATCCATATCGACCGACTCTATAAAAATATCACATGATCCACCCCATCAAGTGAACGCCGTAAAAAAATAAAAAAAATAAATCAGTGCCAAAACAGCCATTTTCTGGTCACCTTGTCTCACAAAAAGTGTAATACCTAGTGATCAAAAAGGTGCATTTAGCCCAAAATGGTACCAATCAAACTGTCATCTCATCCTGCAAAAAATTAGCGCCTACCTAAGACAATCACCCAAAAAATAAAAAAATATGGCTCTCAGAAAATGGCAACACAAAAACAAGATTTTATTCTGTTCAAAAATGCTTTTACTGTGTAAAACTTAACAAAAATAAAAATAGACAAATTGGGAATCGCTGTATAATCACTATAAAAATATCACATGAGAAAAAATTGATTAACGAAAAAAATCTACCAAAAAAGTGAAATAGAGAGAATTCTTTACGGTAAGAGCAGTGAGACTATGGAACTCTCTGCCTGAGGAGGTGGTGATGGCGAGTTCACTAAAAGAGTTCAAGAAGGGCCTGGACGTATTTCTGGAGTGTAATAATATTACAGGCTATAGCTACTAGAGAGGGGTCGTTGATCTAGGGAGTTATTCTGATTGCCTGATTGGAGTCGGGAAGGAATTTTTCCCCTAAAGTGAGGAAAATTGGCTTCTACCTCACAGTTTTTTTTCGCCTTCCTCTGTATCAACTTGCAGGATACCAGGCCGAACTGGATGGACAAATGTATTTTTTTAGCCTTATAAGCTATGTTACAGTATTAGAATGTATGGGCTCAGATGAGCCGAAATAAGTTATTCTTGAAGTCGCGCTAGACTTCGTTGAATAACTTCGGTAATTGATTATTACAGTGAAAAACTTTTGAACTGAACTCTGCTTCGGTTCCGAGTGGTACCTTCGAACTGAAGTTGTTTGGTTCCAAGGTTTTTCACTGTAATAATGAATTACTGAAGTTATTTGCGCGACTTTGTGAATAACAGACTTTGCCTCATCGGAGGCTGTATATTATACTGCTGTACGGAGAGGAATCTCAGTATTATAATGAATTTTTTAGCGAAGATCATCTCTAGCTGAGAGCATCTGATCATTATGAACTTGTCTGGCAGCCATGAGGAGGGCTCGGGTGGCCCCCTGGGAAATTTGCCTGAAGTGTCTATGGCCAGTCCACCCCTGATTATCACTCACAGTCCATGGTGTAATAGAGTATCTAGGAGGGAAGAAATTTCACAAACTGTAATAAATGTTGTCCTATTAAAGTCAGTGGCGTAGTGTGGGTTGCCAGCACCCTGGGCAAGCCAAAAATTGCGCCCCTACCCCGGGCACGCTCCTTTTAACAGATACTGTAGTAGATCACTAGCAGTCCTATGTAACACCACAGATAACACAGTGATAACTCTCTGAGTACAGATAATGTAGTAGATGGGTGTGAGGCCCCAGAATTCAGAACACACACAGTGTGACCTGAAGTCTGGGGCCAAGATGCGGCAGGGTGGGCCAAATTCTCAATCTCCTCCCCCAACCCTACCATGAAACAGATATGTGCATGGACATTATTATTACAGTAGAATACCGCAACATACCTGTTACAACCAGTGACGTCTCCTGTGATGTAGACTTTCCTCAACGTCTTCATTAAGAGATAAGACTGCCATGACACCTTCTTTCAGCCGCTTCTCGTCTCTGCAGAGTTTCACAGAAAAGAAAAATTTGGTTCCTCACTTTACTATCATCCTCTGCTTCCTGGTATCTCAACTACTCATCCTCCTGCCCCCCAATACTGTGCTAGAGCCATACAGATAGTCCCCCATTCCCCATAATATTTCCCCTGTATATTATAATGGCCCCCTCTTTATTATTACTATAATGGCCCCCTCTTTATTATTAATGTAATGGCCCTTTTTTAATAATAAAGAGGGGTCCGTTATATTAATAATAAAGAGGGGGCCATTACATTAATAATAAAGAGGGGGCCAATATACAGTCCTGATCAAAAGTTTAAGACCACTTGAAAAATGGCAAAAAATCATATTTAGCATGGCTGGATCTTAACAAGGTTCCAAGTAGAGCTTCAACATGCAACAAGAAGAAATGAGAGTGAGACAAAACATTTTTTGAGCATTCAATTTAATGAAAACAACGAATAAACTGAAACAGGCTGTTTTTCAGCTGATCAAAAGTTTAGGACCACACCTCCAAAAAAAAAACTAAACCCCCCCAAAACAGAAATCCAACTTCCAAACATGAACTCAGTAATGAGTAGCTACACTGTTATTGTTTATCACTTCCAAAATTCGTTTCGGCATGCTTGATGAAACATTTCCATGAGGTGAGTGGGAACATTTCTCTAAGTGGTGAAGACGGCCGCACGAACGCCATCTACTGTCTGGAACGGTTGTCCATTTTTGTAAACTTCCCTTGCCATCCATCCCCAAAGGTTCTTAATTGGATTTAGATCAGGGGAACACGCAGGATGGGCCAAAAGAGTCATGTTATTCTCCTGGAAGAAGTCCCTTGTCCTGCGGGCATTGTGTACTGTAGCGTTGTCCTGTTGAAAAACCCAGTCGTTACCACACAGACGAGGGCCCTCAGTCATGAGGAATGCTCTCTGCAACATCTGGACATAGCCAGCGGCCATTTGACGCCCCTGCACTTCCTGAAGCTCCATTGTCCCATTGAAGGAAAAAGCACCCCAGACCATTATGGCGCCTCCTCCACTGTGGCGCGTAGAAAACATCTCAGGTGGGATCTGCTTGTCATGCCAGTAACGTTGGAAACCATCAGGACCATCAAGGTTACATTTTTTCTCATCAGAGAATAAAACTTTCTTCCACCTTTAAATGTCCCATGTTTGGTGCTCTCTTGCAAAGTCCAAACGATCAGTTCTGTGGCGTTCAAGGAGACGAGGTCTTTGAAGATGTTTTTTTGTTTTTGAAGCCCTTCAGTCTCAGATGCCGTCTGATGGTTATGGGGCTGCAGTCAGCACCAGTAAGGGCCTTAATTTGGGTCGAGGATCGTCCAGTGTCTTGACGGACAGCCAATTGGATCCTCCGGCTCAGTGCTGATGACATTTTTTTGGGTCTTCCACTTGACTTTTTTGTTCCATAACCCTCAGGATCATTTAAGAAATTCCAAATGACTTACTGCGTCCCACCTCAGCAGTGATGGCGCACTGTTAGAGACCCTGCTTATGCCGTTCAACAACCCGACCACGTTCAAAAAGGGAGAGTTTTTTTGCCTTTGCCATCACAACGTGTGACTACCTGACAGAAAATGACAATGAATCCACATCTTTGCACAGATTGGGCCTTTTAAAGGCATGTGGTCCTAAACTTTTGATCAGCTGAAAAACAGCCTGTTTCAGTTTATTCGTTGTTTTCAATTAATTGAATGCTCAAAAAATGTTTTGTCTCACTCTCATTTCTTCTTGTTGCATGTTGAAGCTCTACTTGGAACCTTGTTAAGATCCAACAATGTAAAATAAGATTTTTTGCCATTTTTCAAGTGGTCTTAAACTTTTGATCAGGACTGTATTAATAATAAAGAGGCGGCCATCACATTAATAATAAAGAGGAGGCCATTATATTAAAAATAATGTATTGCCCCCTCTTTATTATTAATATAATGGTTCCCTCTTTGTTATTAATATAATGGCCGCCTCTCCACTCTTATTACTATGCCATTCAGTACTCCTCCTCTTTTTGCTCCTCCCCCACCCCATAGTGCCCCCAGTGCCTCTGCAATTAGGTTAGGGTACATAAAAAAAAAAAAAAACTTACCTGTCTCCATCACAGCTTGTGGCGTCCCTGTGCAGGCGGTCACGAACGCCTCCCTGTGCCTTCCCGCGCCATCTTGCGAGATCCGACGCAGGAGGTCACAGTGAGGTAATCGTGACTGACTCCTGCATCGCTCTACTGCCTTATAGGCTTCAGGTCAAGTGGCCTGTAGCCGATGAGGCATAACGAAGGGGACGGGAGCCGTAGGCTCATTGAAATTTCAGCTGCCTGGCGCCCCCTGCAATTTGGCACCCGGGGCAACAGACCCCCCCACACTACGCCCCTGATTACAGTACCACGCTTGAGTCCAGTGGGCTCTCATGAATGACCCATTCTACCACAAATGTTTGCACAGGCAGAATGCATGGCTAGGGGCTGGATTTTATACACCTGTGGCAATGGGACTAAATGAAGGTGAATTCAGTGATTAAGCGGTGTCCCCAGTACTTCTGTCCATGGACTACACCTCATTATAGTCTATTGGTGTCAGTGCTATCCGCTGTACAATGCGATTTCCTTCAGAACCCAGTGCTGGTGTTCCCAGAAACTCATGAGGGTCCATCAGGCTTCCTCACATCTGTAACCAGAATGGATGACAGAAGCCAGTGACCCCATAATAAGTCAGGGGGTCCCTGAGCACTGGTGGTGCAGACTTGCCAATTCTCCTGCAGTCTCCTAGAAAAAGCGGAGACTCCAGGAAGAGCTGACAAAGTGGGTGACTTCAATGGTGCGGACGCTTCCCATCAGCAGCCATAGTGGGATGAGAACTTCTGAGGCTCCGGTCCCGCTCATTGGGGGGACAGGTGTGAGAAGAGACCCCCCTCATACAGCACTGGGCGGGGGGTGGGCAGTCACTGCACGGGAGGAGAGACCCCCCTTCTCCTGCTGACGTTGCCGGCTGTGAGGAGAGGACGGGGCGCTGACGTTTCCCAGATGTTGCCGCTGGACGTGCGGACGATGTACCGGGGGCTGCTCCTGCTGTGCTTCACCCTGTGCACGGTACCGGGGGCGGAGTGCTACAAGAAGCGCGGACCGGCCGTCACCCACAAGGTAATGCACGGCCGGGGACTAAAGGTGGCTTCACCCTGTGCACGGGACCGGCAGTCACCCACAAGGTAATGCACGGCCGGGGTCAGGGACTATACGTGGCTTCACCCTGTGCACGGTACCGGGGGCGGAGTGCTACAAGAAGCGCGGACCGGCCGTCACCCACAAGGTACTGCACGGCCGGGGACTATACGTGGCTTCAGCCTGTGGCGGGGCTCAGTGGAGACATGCCGGGGGCTCTTCTGTCCCTGTACACAGCCATTTCCTGACATGGAAGTAACTTTCTTCAGGCCTCCTCCTCACACTGGACATCACGGGCAGCTCTGTGGTATTAGGGACTGCACTATAACAGACCTCCCAAGTGTCCCTCTTTTGGAGGGGGACAGTCCATCTCTCCCTCTTTTTGATCTGATGTATTCATTTCCATTATTCCATTCACAATATTGACCCAGAAAGTGACTCTCTGTATATTTGAGCCCGTCTTGTATATTATTTCATTATTTGATGCAGTTGGGACTTTAGAACTTTTTATATTCAGATTATTTTTGCGCCATTTCGTAAGAGAAAACTATTTGAAGTGTACAGATGTGCAGGGAAATGGATCTTTCACACAATGAACCATAAGTGTCCCTCTTTGACAGTCCCAAAATTTGGGAGGTATGCCATGAGCTATTCTTCAGTGCAGGTTATTACAGGAACCTCTCCATGTACATCCGGAGAGGTCTGATAATCACCGCACGGTATATAAGAACGAAAACTTGTAGAGCAGCGGTCCTGTGTACATAATATGGCGAAGCTGCCATACCAGACCCAGCCTGCAGACAGGTGGGGCGCTGTTTTTAGAAGGAAGAAAAACACTCTCTTTATTTTCTAATCCTAGATAAAATCCCTTTAACATTTGAAATTGAATTTAAAGGGTTGTGCCAAGTTTTTTAGTGTCTGATTGGTGGAGCCCCAACTGCTAGGACAAGCACAGGCCCTGTAACCCTCTGTATGGATGGAGCAGTTTGTTATAGGGGTATTCCGGTTGTAATAAGTTATCCCCTATCACCAGGATAGGGGATAATTATTAGGGTCCATGTAAAAGTCCGTATGTGTTTTGTGGATCCGCAAAACACGGACACCAGCAATGTGCTTTCTGCATTTTGCGGATCGCACAGCGCCGGCACTCTCATAGAAAATGCCTTTTCTTGTACGCAATTGCGGACAAGAATAGGACATGTTCTATTTTTTTGCGTAACAGAAGTGCGGATCCGGACAGCACATTACGGCCCCGTTAACCCCTTAAGGACTTATGACGTACCCGTACGGCATGTTTCCCGAGTCCTTAAGGACCCATGATGTACCGGTACGTCATGTGTATTTCCGATCACCGCCGCCCGGCGGGCGGTGATCGGAACCCGGTGCCTGCTCAAATCATTGAACAGGCACCTTGGCTAAATGCGCGGGGGGGTCCCGTGACCCCCCCGTGTCAGCGATCGCCGCAAACCGCAGGTCAATTCATACCTGCGGTTTGCGGCGGCGTGTGGCGGTGCCATCGGGTCCCCATGCAGCTGTAGGGGGGACCCAATGGCATGGAAGGCAGCGCAATGCCATTGGGTGACGAGCCTGTGAGATCCAGCCCGCTGGATCTCACAGGCTGGAAGCTGTATGAGTAATACTCATTGTATTACTCATACAGCCAATGCATTCCAATACAGAAGTATTGGAATGCATTGTAAAGGATTAGACCCCCAAAAGTTCAAGTCCCAAAGTGGGACAAAAAATAAAGTGAAAAAAAAAGTTGAAAAAATTAAGTTTCCCCCCAAAAATGTAAAGTTTCAAGTAAAAATAAACAAAAACCTAATTTTCCCCAAATAAAGTAAAAAAAAATTGGTAAAAAATAGGGGGGGGGGAAAGTATACATATTAGGTATCGCCGCGTCCGTATCGAATGGCTCTATAAACATATCATATGACCTAACCCTTCAGATGAACACCGTAAAAAAAAAAAAAAAAACTGTGCTAAATAAACCATTTTTTGTCACCTTACATCACAAAAAGTGTAATAGCAAGCGATCAAAAGGTCATACGCACCCCAAAATAGTGCCAATCAAACCGTCATTTCATCCTGCAAAAAAATGAGACCCTACCTAGGATAATCGCCCCAAAAACAGAAAAAACTATGGCTCTCAGAATATGGAGACACTAAAACATGATTTTTTTGTTTGTTTCAAAAATGATATTGTGTAAAACAAAAAATGGTTTATTTAGCACAGTTTTTATTTGAAATTTTTTACGGTGTTCATCTGAGGGGTTAGGTCATGTGATATTTTTATAGAGCCGGTCGATACGGATGCGGCGATACCTAATATGTATATTTATGTATACTTACATAAATAAAAAAAAGTATACATATTATTAGGTATCGCGGGCATCCGTATCGACCGGCTCTATAAAAATATCACATGACCTAACCCCTCAGATGAACACCGTAAAAAATTTCAAATAAAAACTGTGCTAAATAAACCATTTTTTGTCACCTTACATGACAAAAAGTGTAATAGCAAGCGATCAAAAAGTCACAAATCATACCCTACCCAAGGTAATCGCCCAAAAACTGAAAAAATTATGTCTCTCAGACTATGGAAACACTAAAACATGATATTTTATTCCCTTCAAAAAATAAATCATTGTGTAAAACTTACATAAATAAAAAAAAAGTATACATATTAGGTATCACCGCATCCGTGACAACCTGGTCTATAAAAATATCACATGATCTAACCTGTCAGATGAATGTTGTAAATAACAAAAAATAAAAACGGTGCCAAAACAGCTATTTCTTGTTATCTTGCCTCACAAAAAGTGTAATATAGAGCAACCAAAAATCATATGTACCCTAAACTAATACCAACAAAACTGCCACCCTATCCCGTAGTTTCTAAAATGGGGCCACTTTTTTGGAGTTTCTACTCTAGGGGTGCAGCAGGGGGGCTTCAAATGGGACATAGTGTAAAAAAAAAACAGTCCAGCAAAATCTGCCTTCCAAAACCGTATGGCATTCCTTTTCTTCTGCGCCCTGCCGTGTGCCCGTACAGCTGTTTACGACCACATATGGGGTGTTTCTGTAAACTACAGAATCAGGGCCATAAATATTGAGTTTTGTTTGGCTGTTAACCCTTGCTTTGTTACTGGGAAAAATGGATTAAATGGAAAATTTGCCAAAAAATTTTAATTCTGAAATTTCATCTCCATTTGCCAATAACTCTTGTGGAACACCTAAAGGGTTAACGATGTTTGTAAAATCTGTTTTGAATACCTTGAGGGGTGTAGTTTCTTAGATGAGGTCACTTTTTTGGAGTTTCTACTTTAGGGGTGCATTAGGGGGCTTCAAATGGGACATGGTGTAAAAAAAAAAACAGTCCAGCAAAATCTGCCTTCCAAAAACCGCATGGCATTCCTTTCCTTCTGTGCCCTGCCGTGTTCCCGTACAGTAGTTTACGACCACATATGGGGTGTTTCTGTAAACTACAGAACCAGGGCCATAAATATTGAGTTTTGTTTGGCTGTTAACCCTTGCTTTGTAAAAGTAAAAAAAATATTAAAATGGAAAATCTGCCAAAAAGGTGAAATTTTGAAATTGTATCTCTATTTTCCATTAATTTTTGTGGAACACCTTAAAGGGTTAACAAAGTTTGCTTCTAATCTTCTAAGACTTAACATCCCCAAAAAATAAAATATCATTCCCAAAATGATCCAAACATGAAGTAGACATATGGGGAATGTAAAGTAATAACTATTTTTGGAGGTATTACTATGTATTATAGAAGTAGAGAAATTGAAACTTGTAAATTTGCTATTTAAAAAAAAATTTTTGGTAAATTTGGTATTTTTTTTATAAATAAAAATTTATTTTTTTGACTTCATTTTACCAGTGTCATGAAGTACAATATGTGACGAAAAAACAATCTCAGAATGGCCTTGATAAGTCAAAGCGTTTTAAAGTTATCACCACTTAAAGTGACACTGATCATGTTTGCAAAAAATGGCCTGGTCCTTAAGGTGAAATAATGCTGTGTCCCTAAGGGGTTAAAATCCGCACCTGTCCCGCAAAATTGCGGAACGGATGCTGACCCATTTTGCGGACGTGTGAATGGATCCTTAGATTGGTGGGGGTCCTCCCACTGGGACCCCTTCCAATTATAAGAATGGAGACCCATACCCCTTTGGGACCCGGAAATGAACAGAGCGGTAGGTCAGGCGTGTGCGCAGCCGCTCCCCTCTTCTTTACAATACCTGTACAGGGTACAGATTACGCACGTTTTTTCATGCGAAAGAACCGCAGTGTAATACACTATAAGGCAAGTGAATGAGATGAGACGAGTGTCATGTACAATTTGAGGGTCATTTATCAAACTAGTGTAAAGTAGAACTGGCTTAGTTGCCCATAGCAACCAATCAGATTCCTCCTTTCATTTTCCAAAGGAGCTGTGAAAAATGAAAGGTGGAATCTGATTGGTTGCTATGGGCAACTAAGCCAGTTCTACTTTACACCAATTTGATAAATGACCCTCAAAGTGTACATGACACTTGTCTCATTCACTCGCCTTGTACCCCCATTGCCTTTTTTGAAACACGCAGCATGTCACTTGTGTACCTTTTTTTTTTTGGGTGCAGATTTCACGCTTTTCAATGCAAAGGTGAGATCTGCGCCAAATCTGTAACAAAAACCTCAAGTTACACATTTAAATTTGGTGCGGAAACACACAGAAATCCTCATAAAAATTAAGCCGGCACCCATGTACAGGTAGCCGTACAGGAGCCTCAGAGACCCGAGTGCAGCGGCTATTTCCGGAACTAGAGATGAATATGCCCGACCTGTTGCTGTCTTCATTTTGGGGGCCTCGAGGGGTACAGGGTCCCTGTTCTCGTGATTGGAGGGAGTCCCAGCAGTAGGACCTGCACCAATCTAATAGTTATCCCCTGTCCTGTGGGTATCTTGTCACAATCGGAGCAGCGCAGCGGATACCAGCTCTGTCCACCGCGCAGTGGGTGGAGCTACTGCAGAACAGCTTATCGGCAGGGGTGCGGGGTGTCAGACAGATAGTAGAATAGGCCAGCACAGGGTTGGTCCACCCCTTTAGGCCGGGGTCTCCCATGGCCGATTAGCTGCGGAATCGCCGTCGCAGATATGTGTGCGCCATACAGCACCAGCAGAATTTCAGAATTCTCATCCACACGCTGTGTATAAAAAAAGCAGCTGAAAGGGTCCAGCAGTGCGGACGTGAAATCCACAGCGTGCCAATTTATGCCGCGGATTTCACCTTCTGCGATGGAGAGGGTTAAATCCGATGGCTTTTCCGTGGTAAAAACCACATACAATACATGCAGCGTCGGTGCAGAAATGCGGCTAAATCCGCAGCAGAATTTTCCACTGGACTTTCGGCTATCTGCAGACGGGGGAAACCATTTTCACACGGATTACTCTGTGTTTCCTCACTAAATCCGCACCATAATCCATGCATTACTTCCTATTTTTGATCCTTCTTTGCCCCAATCTCACCCTGTGCACTAAAAATCCGTAGAAACAATTGACGTGCTGCAGACGTTTCCTGGATGCACACGGAGGAGCTCTCTATTCCTGGAATGTCCACATTGATCTTCAGGGCAAACTGCGAAGATTGTGAACAATGTGACCTCTGCTGGTTACCTGTGGGGTGTCACATTCAGTACAAGGCAGGCACACTATCACACCGCTCCATCACATTCCTCACAGCAGAGATCTTCCACCTACTGCCCATAAATGAGACATTGCTGGCTACTTGTTTGTATGAAATGCCCCTTCTTGATCTCCTGTCATCTCGGTCTCTTTATTTTCAGGTTTTTTTCGACATAACAATAGGTGACAGAAATGCCGGACGCATTGTCATTGGTTTATTTGGAAAGGTGGTCCCAAAAACAGTGAAGAACTTTGTTACCTTAGCAACCGGAGAGGTAAGTACTACATTTTCTGCAGATTAGAGGACCTGTCCACTCTCCTGACATGAATGGTCCACAAAAGATAGAACTGCTCCTATTCATGTCCGTTTTGCAGACAAGAATAGTCATTGTTACAATGGATCCGCAGAAAACCGGATGCAACATGGACGTCTTTCGTATTTTGTTTCAGATCCCCATTTAGTGGCATTATACAGAAGAAATTCGGATATACGGTACTATTAGGAGTGAGGGGGGCATGTTTAATAACTTTTAATTCAATAATACATTTTATATTTGTATACTGGGGGGGTGGCGGGCACACGGAATCTGTGGATGGCACAGTTAAGGGGTGGGGGTCTGTGGATGGCACTGTTATGGGCTGGGGGGGCACTGTGGATGGCACTGTTATGGGGTGGGGGGTCTGTGGATGGCACATATATAACAGTGCCATCCACAGATCCCCCCCCTGTAACAGTGGCATCCACAGATCCCCCCCCTGTAACAGTGCCATCCACAGATCCCCCCCCTGTAACAGTGCCAGCCACAGATCCCCCCCCCTGTAACAGTGTCCGTCATCCACAGATCCCCTCATAAGTGTCCGTCATCCACAGATCCCACCATAAGTGTCCGTCATCCAAAGATCCCCCCATAAGTGTCCGTCATCCACAGATCCCCCCATAAGTGTCCGTCATCCACAGATCCCCCCATAAGTGTCCGTCATCCACAGATCCCCCCATAAGTGTCCGTCATCCACAGATCCCCCCATAAGTGTCCGTCATCCACAGATCCCCCCATAAGTGTCCGTCATCCACAGATCCCCCCATAAGTGTCCGTCATCCACAGATCCCCCCATAAGTGTCCGTCATCCACAGATCCCCCCATAAGTGTCCGTCATCCACAGATCCCACCATAAGTGTCCGTCATCCACAGATCCCCCCATAACAGTGTCCGTCATCCACAGATCCCCCCATAACAGTGTCCGTCATCCACAGATCCCCCCCATAACAGTGTCCGTCATCCACAGATCCCCCCCATAACAGTGTCCGTCATCCACAGATCCCCCCATAACAGTGTCCGTCATCCACAGACCACCATTAGTTCCAAACCCACCAAAAGCACACCTTTTGGTTAAAAATTTTTTTTTTCCTATTTTCTTCCCCAAAAACCTAGGTGCGTCTTATGGGCCGGTGCGTCTTATAGGGCGAAAAATACGGTATCACTATCTGTTTTAAAAGTAGAGAAAATAGAAATTTTAAAAATTGAACATTTTTCAAAATTTTACCACTGTCATGAAGTACAATATACTGACAAGAAAGCAGTCTCAGAATGGCTTGGATAAGTAAAAGTGTTTTAAAGTTATCACCACATAAAGTCACATGTCAGATTTGCAAAACAAATAGCCTGGTCCTAAAGGTGAAAAATGGCAGAGTCCTGAAGGGGTTAAGGATAGGTAATCAATAATTAAGTCCTAGACAACCATTTTAAAGGGAACCTGTCACCGGGATTTTGGGTATAGAGCTGAGGACATGGGTTGCTAGATCGCCGCTAGCACATCCGCAATACCCAGTCCCCATAGCTCTGTGTGCTTTTATTGTGTGAAAAAAACGATTTGATACATATGCAAATTAACCTGAGATGAGTCCTGTACGTGAGAGGAGTCAGGGACAGGACTCGTCTCAGGTTAATTTGCTTATGTATCAAATTGTTTTTTTTACACAATGAAAGCACACAGAGCTATGGGGACTGGATATTGCGGATGTGCTAGTGGCCATCTAGCAACCCATGTCCTCAGCTCTATACCCAAAATTCCGGTGACAGGTTCCCTTTAAGGGCTTATTTTTACACTGGCTGAATATAGGCCATATGCCATCATGTAATAGCTTGATGTGCTGCTGACGATACTGTAATCGAGGACCTTTACAAATGATATGGGTCTAAGTTAGCCATTTACACACAGATATATTTTGTTGGGTTAGAACCATTTCTCATCATCTTCCTGAAAAAAAACTTTCCATTCCCCATAATGTAGTTGTCTCTCAGATGCTGATTAAATGCTTCATTCGAGGTGATTGACAGACAGAATTTTACGCATGTCAGATCAGCCACACACCAATTGGGTAGAAATTGGACAGATATCTGTATGTGTCAGGGCAGTCGGTGCATTCATCGCTGTCTACACAGAAAGTGTCAGAATGTTAAATAGATTATGGAATATGATGTGGAGAAATGGCTGAAGTCCATGAAACATGCTGACAGGGAAGCGCCTGTGTAATGGAAGGATAATATCAAGACCATCTGGCTCCCCATCCATCGCGTCTGTTTTTATTTAATGCAAGGCGCTTATAATTACACTTGGATATTAGTGAAACTAGAGGCTGATTTGCTTTTTTCCATCCCCATAAGCTGTGTATTTCAGCCCGGAATGAGCGCTGATCGACTATAAAATAAGGTGATCTGTGATAGTTTAAAGCACCTTTCACCCAGGACGATGCATACCGTATGTGGAATGAGCATTAGTACAATCGTTCGGTCTCCATACAGATTGCACATTATTACTAGGGATGAGTGAATTGACTTTGGTACATCCGAAGTTGATTCGCTAAAAACTTTGTTCTAATACTGTATGGAGTTCCCACTCCGTACAGTATTACAATGTATTGGCTCTGATGAGCCGAAGTTATTAATTCGCGAAGTCGCATGAGACTTTGTGTAATAACTTTGGGAATTCATTATTACTGTAAAAAACCTTGGTGCCGAACTCAGGTTAGGTCCCCAGTGGTACCTTGGAACCAAACCCGAGTTTGGTACCAAGGTTTTTTATAGTAATAATTAATTCCCAAAGTTATTACATGAAGTCTCGCACCACTTAATAATTGCCCTGTTTACAAGGGCCAATGATCAGGAACGAGCGTTCTTATGAGCACTAGGTTTGGATAATTATTGACCCATGTAAAAGGCTTAAAGGAGTTGTCCTATCTCAACATTTATGGCATCATGCTAGGATATGCTACAAATGTCAGATAGGTGCAGGTCCTACCTCTGGGATTCGCTTCTGTATCCCGAAAGGGGCCCCCCAAGTGAAAGAGAGCACACTGCGCATGCACAGAGTCCTCTCTATTCACTGCTATTGGACTTCCAAAAATAGCCGAGCAAGCATACTATTTTCAGAAGTGCCATAGCAGTGAATGGAGAGCAAGCCGAGCAAGCATGGCCGCCTCTCCGTTCAACGCTATGGGACTGCTAGAGATAGCAGAGCCAGCTATTTTCAGAACTCCCATTGCTGTGAATGGACGGTGGACACACATGCTCAGCTTCTCTCTTCACTTAGAGGGCCCCATTCTGGAGAAAGGAGCAGATCCTAGAGGTGAGACACACACTTTCCTTACATATGATACGACACCAGTTTATTGATCCTCAGGGGAAATTGCATTGCGAAATACAGCAGCTCACGGATTCCAACAGATACAGTGTACACAAGATATGCAGTTGCAAGCCGTTGCACACATTTATTCACCATATGTTTACTGTAGGTTGGACCTCCCTTCCCATCCAGTTAACCTTACTAGATAACGCCTTGTCATAAATGGAAATTGCCATGATTTCCTGTACCTGTAGGTTGCACCGGAGACGTACATATTGATCACTAAACAAGCTACGTTGTCCCATTACTAGTCTGTGCAGAGGGTGCTTAGCGTTTTCAGATATTCTACCAAGCTTTTTAAGCATCCTTTTCTCCACTACACTGTCAAAGTTCTCTAAACGGTGGCCGATCACACTCTCCGCCTTCCTGATTAACTTAATTTGCTTTCTCTTGTCGCATACACCTATTCAGGTCACCCAAGTCGCCACCACAAAGAAAAGTACACTAGCCATGAGTGCTTGGTAGAACATCTCTAGCATCTTACTACACACATTAAAGGACCTCAGCCTCCTTAGTCCCTTCTTATAAACACCGTCAATGTGCAACTTCAAGTTCAACTTATTATCGACCGGCAGGCCCAGATATTTGTAGGTCTCCACGGATCTCCTGGCCATCAATTGTTAGTGGTGCACAGTTGACCTTATCCCGACCAAATTTTATTCTCAGCTGCTTGGTTTTTGTGACATTGATGACGTAGCCATTAGATGCACACCATTCTACGAACCCGTCTACCACCCTTCTATACTCAGACTCACATCCCTCCTTTATGCAGCCAACTATCACTGAATCTTCTGAGTACTTCTGTAAGTGGCAGAGCTCACTGTTGTATTAAAAATCAGCCGTATACAGCGGCCTATACTGCACCACTGGGTCTCAAATTTAAACTTACCCCAGCGTACATATTGTGGTCTATTGGTCAGGTAGTCCATGACCCATGTCCTTAAGTGATCTGTGACCCCCAGTTTCGTAAGTTTCGAAGAAGGTGATCCTTACTTAATTTCCTCTCTCCGTCACATAAGACAGTACCTTGTGTAGCACATATATGACTGCATCCTCTACTCCAGGCATCCTCAAACTGCGGCCCTCCAGCTGTTGCAAAACTACAACTCCCAGCATGCCCGAACAGCCTACAGGTCTCAGCCTACAGCAGGGCATTGTGGGAGTTGTAGTTTTACAACAGCTGGAGGGCCGCAGTTTGAGGATGTCTGCTCTACTCCAACCTATGGTTTTTAGGCAAATTGGAGGAGGGCCAAACCTGGACTGATGCAAGTTGATAAGATTCTCAGAAGGAGTCTTTCAAGCACTTTCATGATCTATGATGTCAGTGCCACTTGAAGGTAATCCTATGGAATTGTCTAGCTACCTTCGGAATGGGTACGATGCATGATGTCTTCCACAGGGTTGGTACCGTCATAGTCTCCAGGCTCAAATTAAACAGGTTAGCTAGTACCCCACACAACTGGTCACCGTCAACTCGTACAATCTCCACAGTTGCTTCCTTAGTCATCTCCTTGCAGACCCCCTGCTCCTTCCCCACCCTACCGGACTGCACATTTATGACATGTTCTACTGATAAATGTTGAAAAGGGAATGCCCCTCTAAGTCCAATGAACAGGTACCCACTGATTTCCTCAGAAGAAATTCTTGCTCTGCGTTATATTAAGTGCATTACAATTAATGTGTTTACTCTGTTTCTTCATTTTAGAAAGGCTATGGCTATAAAGGCAGCAAGTTCCACAGAGTTATCAAAGACTTTATGATTCAGGGCGGAGATTTCACAACTGGTGATGGCACTGGAGGTACAGTTTTACATATTTCAGCACTAACATCTTTTTGTTTCTCTCGTGAATAAAATGAGCTTTTAAGAATTTAGTAAGATGTGTTCACATAGAGTACAGATATAGGGGGTAATGTGCTAACGTTCTATGGGAATTTTTTTAGTGTAGAAAAGTTGCATGTTTTGTTACAAGTGTGCTTTATGACAAAATCTGCAACTTAGTTTTTTTCTGACACCTTTGCCACATCTCAAAAAAAGATGGTTGGGAGCTGTGCAGCCTGACTTACTAAGGCTACTTTCACACTTGCGGAAGAGTGATCTGGCAAGCAGTTCTGTCGTCGGAACTGCCTGCCGGATCCGCTGATCTGGATGTGACTGAAAGCATTTGTGACACGCATCCGGATGCGGATCAGTCTCACAAATGCATTGCAAGAACGGATCCGTCTCTCCGCTTGTCATGCGGACAGACGGATCCGTCTTGTATCTTTTTTCACATTCTTACCGGTCTGCGCATGCGCAGACTGGAAGGACGGATCCGGCAGTCCAAATGACGGATCCGGCACTTATACATTCCTATGGAGGAAAATGCCAGATCCGGCATTCGGGCATGTCTTCAGTTTTTTTAGCCGGAGATAAAACAGTAGCATGCTGCGGTTTTATCTTCTGCCTGATCAGTCAAAACGACTGAACTGAATACATCCTGATGCATCCAGAACAGATTACTCTCCATTCAGAATGCATGGGGATATACCTGATCAGTTCTTTTCCGGCATTGAGCCCTTTTGACAGAACTCAGTGCCGGAAAAGAAAAATGCTAGTGTGAAAGTACCCTTAAAATGATGTGCAGCAGCTACTACAGCTCCTGGCAGGAGTAGATTTCTGTTCTGGCACACGGACAACAGAACGGACAGGCCTCTTAATAAATTAGTTGGATCTTCTGCGTGTGGGTTTTTTAGTAACATCGGCATGTGAAACGCTGGTTTTTAGTAAATGGCCCCAGTGTTTTCTCATTGCAGATATTGGACTAGTATAGTTTTCACGTGGGCCACCAGGGAAATCATGAAAGGTTGACAATTTCTGATTTCTGTGGCTCACTTTTTGGCTTTGCTGAATAGAATCATCTCATCCTTTGAGGGTCGTTTTTACTAAATGGCCCCAGCGTGTGGGGGTGAGTAACTAACAGCTCTTCTGGAAGCCAAGAGAAGGCACAGGTAAGGCTCTGTGTGCATGTCCCCAGTCATTTCTTGGTCCCTGGTAGGGGCTATACATCACTCCCTACAGACTCTTAACCACCTCCCGTCCGCCCGTTGACTATAAATGTCCGGGAGGTGGTTCTCTATCTCTGAATGGACGTTTCTGAATGTCGATTCAGAGATCCCAGCTGCACGCTAATCGTGCAGCTGCAGAGCGGGTTGCCCGCTGTCAGTGACAGCAGGGCAACCCTTAGAGAAGGCAGGGTCAGTTCCCAGGTGTCCCTGCCTTTTAGATCGCTGTATACACAGCGCTCACCGAGCGCTGTGTGTACAGATCAGGAAGCGCTATGCGCTTCCTGTTCCGGTCATGTGACCGCCGGGGCCGGGAGAGTGCAGGAGCTGTCGGGTCTTTCACAGACCTCGATCAGCCCTGCACTGAGGCTGTACAGTGCTGTATTCTGCTGTACAGCCTCTCTGGGGGGTGTATTTCCCCTGTAACTGGGGCTACTATGTCAGCCCAAGTTAGAGGAGAAATCAATAGTGAAAAAAAAAAAAAAAGGTTTCACATGTAAAAAAAATTATTCCCCAAGTAAGGAATAAAAAAAAATGTTAAAAATAGAATTTTTTTTAGAAAATAGACATATTTGGTATTGCCCTTTCGTGACGGTCTGCTCTATAAATATATCACATGATCCACCCAGTCTGATAAACACCATAAAAAAATAAAAATAAAAACTGTCAAAAAAAAGGCATTTTTGTCACCTTACATCACAAAAAGTGCAACACCAAGTGATCAAAAAGGCGTATGTCCCACAAAATGGTACCAATAAAACCGTCACCTCATCCCACAAAAAATTAGCCCCTACATAAGAAAATCATTTAAAAAATAAAAAAACATAGCTCTCATGGACACAATAAAACATAATTTGTTTGTTTCAGAAATGCGATTATTGTGTAAAACTTAAATAAATAAGAAAAAGTATACATATTAGGTATCGCCACGTCCGTAACAATCTGCTCTATAAAAATGTCACATGACCTAACCCCTCAGGTGAACGCTGTAAAAATACATAAAAACTGCTAAAACAACCAATTTGTTGGTCACCTTGCCCCATAAAGTGTTATAATGAATAATCAAAAAATCATATGTACCCAAAAATAGTACCAATAAAACTGGCACCTTATCCCCTAGTTTCCAAAATGGGGTCACTTTTTGGGAGTTTCTACTGTAAGGGTGCATCAGGGGGGCTTCAAATGGGAGATGGCATTTAAAAACCAGTTCAGCAAAATCTGCCTTCCAAAAACCATGTGGCGCTCCTTTTCCTCTGCGCCCTGCCGTGTGCCCTTACATCAGTTTACGACCACATGTGGTGTGTTTCTGTAAACCGCAGAATCAGTGTAATAAATATTGAGTTTTGTTTGGCTATTGACCTTTGATGTGTTAAAGAAAAAAATGGATTAAAATGGAAAATCTGCCGAAAATGTGAAATTAAAAAATTTGATCTTTATTTTCCTTTAATTCTTGTGGAACACCTAAAGGGTTAACAAAGTTTGTAAAATCAGTTTTAAGTAACTTGAGGGGTGTAGTTTCTACAATGGGGTCATTTATGGGGGTATCCACTATGTAAGCCCTAGAAAGTGACTTCAGACCTGAACTGGTCCTTAAAAACTGGGTTTTGGCAATTTTCTTAAAAATTTTAAGAATTGCTTCTAAACTTCTAAGCCTTTTAACGTCCTAAAAAAATAAAATGACATTTACAAAATGAGGCCAACATAAAGTAGACAAATGGGGAATGTTAAGTAATAAATATTTTATGAGGTATCACTTTCTGTTTTAAAAGCAGAGAAATTGAAATTTTGAAAATGGCAAAGTTTTCGAAATTTTGAGTAAATTTGGGATTTTTCATAAATAAAAGGTGAAATATATTGACTCATTTATGACTATCATGAAGTACAATGTGTCACGAGAAAATCTCTGAATGGCTTGGATAAGTAAAAGTGTTCCAAAGCTATTACCAGATAAAGTGACATATGTCAAATTTGCAAAATTAGGCCTGGTCAGGAAGGGGGCAAATGACCCGGATGTGAAGTGGTTAAAGAGGACCTGAGAAAAGAAGGATTGCGCTGCAGGAGAGTATTCTTATTATATTCAAGTCCAAAAAATATTGGTGTTCTATAGTCTGTGGAAATCTTCAGTCAAACAGGTTCATCTATACACATCAAACTCGGCTATGGTGTGGAAATCTGAAAAAAATAGAAACCGCACTATGGTGTAGTAACTTCTCAAAGGAGGTGTCGCCTGTGAACAGGTTATACTCACAAGACTCAGATGATATTAAGCATAACAAGCAGGTTCAGCGATGTCATCCACCAAAAAACATTGAAGTGAAGGTGAAACTGAAGTAGTCAGAAGGTCCGGAAAACGGATACAGGTATGCGTTGTGGCTGGTAGATGTTCAATCAGCCTAAGATGTCGCCTTCTGAGCCGCACGGACGGGGTGCTTGACCGCTTGTATAGAATCTTGCAAAGCTCCACAATCCCAGAGAAGGAAAGACCACTTTCACAGGATATCACCAGACTCTCCACTCTTCAGGTTCTCAAAGAAAGGAGGTCAACCAATAGTGAAGTACGTACCACAGTGTTAAATGAAAAGATTTATTATACTCACAAAAAACACAAGTATAGGAGCAAGTTAAAATAAGTACACAGTGCCCGACCCGGGTTTCGCCATGATGCTTCGTCTGGGGCGTGTGTTAGTAAGTGGATGCAGCTGAATATAAAGCTGCATCCACTTACTAACACACGCCCCAGACGAAGCATCATGGCGAAACCCGGGTCGGGCACTCACATACTTCAGATTCATTTCAGCACACACACCACACATGTTTCCAACATAGCTGCCTCCAGGTAGTTATAAATAACAAACACATAATTTCTCTTCTATGGATTTACCTCTTATTGATGAAAATGGAATCAAATACAGTATGTGTGACAATCCACAACTTTGATTTTGTTCCTTCACAGACGTTCTGGTTTGTATTTGAGTCCTTTAACATGGCCGATTTTTCCCCCAAAACAAGCACCGATCGACAGTACAAAAAGCAGCTCAGTGCTCGTTTAAAGGGGTTGTGCCATGAAGACAACGTATCCTGTATCCACAGGATAGAGGATAAGTGTCCCATCAGCAGGAGTCCGACCACTGGGGTCCCGTTCTCTGGATGGTGCAGCCGTCACACATGCACAGTGCCACTACTTTCCGCTGTATGGAGCTGCAAGAGCGCTTGTACTCCGCTATCCCGGCAGAGCGGTGGACATGGATGTATGTCTGTCACTCCTTTCAAATAGCGAGCCACCTGTTCTCGTAATTGGTGGGGGCGCAACAGTCAGACCACCTCTGATCAGGCACTTATCATATATCCTGTGGATAACTTGCCTTCATGGGACAACCCTTTTCAGACCTTACAAGGGCAGATATTTGCTTGAACTGACTGCTACATGACCGTTCGTTCACTGCTTACATGTGGCCATTCATTTGCATTATTGTCAGCAGCCCTTCCCCTGTTTACATAGCAATATGCTGCTAACTAATGAGCATTTTTAGCATCGTACTCGGCAGTGATTGGGCAAATGACGTTCCTACAGATGTTTGTTCCCAACCATTGCCCTACGTGGTTTTTTTTTTTTTGGGGTGGGTCAGTCTTTCTGCTAAACCTGATGGCACATGACATCAGACTACAGACACATGGGCAATCTCTTTAGGCTTTGAAATTCTTCCTAAACCAGCAGTTCAATAAATGTTCCTGGAATTTCCTTTGCGAATGGCAGCACATTCTGGAAGCAACTGTTTAGGCTACATTCACACGTCAGTATTTTTCTACATCCCGATTTTCGGTCCGTTTTTTGTGGATCCGTTGTTCCTGAAAATGTTTCCGTATGTCATCTGTTTTTTGCGGATCCGCAAAAAACGGAAACATGTGAAAACTCAAATCCGACAGTATATTCTAACACAGAGGCGTTCCCATGGTGATGGGGACGCTTCTAGTTAGAATATACTGAGAACTGTGTACATGACTGCCCCCTGCTGCCTGGCAGCACCCAATCTCTTACAGGGGGCTGTGATCCGCACAATTATTGTGCGAATCATAGCCCCCTGTGAGAGATCCCCTGTATTAAATGTGACTAGTGCGGCCCCCCCCCCCCCCTATATTTATTGGTGGCCAGTGCGGATGTGACCAGTGCGGCCTCACCTCTCCCCCCCCCCCCATCATTGGTGGCCAGTGCGGATTCCCAGTATTAATAATTGTGCCCAGTGCGGCCTCACCTCCCCCCCCCCCATCATTGGTGGCCAGTGCGGATTCCCAGTATTAATAAATGTGCCCAGTGCGGCCTCACCTCTCCCCCCCCTCCCATCATTGGTGGCCAGTGCGGATTCCCAGTATTAATAAATGTGCCCAGTGCGGCCTCACCTCTTTCCCCCCCCCCCCCTCCATCATTGGTGGCAGCGGAGAGTTCCGATCGGAGTCCCAGTTTAATCGCTGGGGCTCCGATCGGTTACCATGGCAGCCAAGACGCTATTGCAGTCTTGGCTGCCATGGTTACTTAGCAATAAATACAAGCATTATACTTACCTGCGACTGCGAGCTGCGATGTGTGTCCGGCCGGGAGCTCCTCCTACTGGTAAGTGAAAGGTCTGTGCGGCGCATTGCTTTTAGCAAGGGGGAGAGGTGAGGCCGCACTGGGCACATTTATTAATACCGGGAATCCGCACTGGCCACCAATGATGGGGGGGGTGGGGGGGGTGGGGGGGGGGAGAGGTGAGGCCGCACTGGTCACATTTAATACTGGGGAGGGAGGGGGGTTAATTGTGCAGCACCTGAGGGGTTAATTGTGCAGATCACAGCCCCCTGTAAGAGATCGGGTGCTGCCAGGCAGCAGGGGGCAGTCATGTACACCGTTCTCAGTATATTCTAACTAGAAGCGTCCCCATCACCATGGGAATGCCTCTGTGTTAGAATATACTGTCGGATCTGAGTTTTTCACGAAGTGAAAAATCTGATCTGTAGAAAACTTACTGGGAATCCGCACTGCCGCACTGGCCACCAATGAATATAGAGGGAGGGGGGCCGCACTGGTCACATTTAAAGGGTTTCTATCACTTCGTATGACATAATTAGCTGTCAGACACTAGCGATCTGCTAGTGTCTGCTCTGGCCAACCATCCTACTATAATCACTTGTGGGGCAGCGGTTTTGCTAAAATACTAACTTTTATAAATATGCTAATGAGCCTCTAGGTGCTATGTGGGCGTCATTAGCACCTAGAGGCTCCGTCTACCTTCATACACAGCCGCCGCCCAGCGCGTCCCTCCAGCCTGCCCATGTCCTCCTCCGTGTGACGCAGCGGACGAGTTCTCGCGCATGCGCCGTGCGCGGCTGTATTCGGCGCATTTGAGATCTCAGCTCGGAGCGGTCAGACATTCAATGCGCATGCGCCGAATACAGCCGCGCATGCGCATTGAATGTCTGACCGCTCCGAGCTGAGATCTCAAATGCGCCGAATACAGCCGCGCACGGCGCATGCGCGAGAACTCGTCCGCTGCGTCACACGGAGGAGGACATGGGTGGGCTGGAGGGACGCGCTGGGCGGCGGCTGTGTATGAAGGTAGACGGAGCCTCTAGGTGCTAATGACGCCCACATAGCACCTAGAGGCTCATTAGCATATTTATAAAAGTTAGTTTTTTAGCAAAACCGCTGCCCCACAAGTGATTATAGTAGGATGGTTGGCCAGAGCAGACACTAGCAGATCGCTAGTGTCTGACAGCTAATTATGTCATACGAAGTGATAGAAACCCTTTAATACTGGGGAGGAAGCCTAATTTCCAGGAACGGAATCCGCATAAAACGGATGACATACGTAATGACATACGAATGTCTTCCGTTTTTTGCGGATCCATTGACTTTGTAATGGTCCAGGATCCGATTTTTGCGGAAAAGAATAGGACATGTTTTATATTTTTTCGGACATGCGGAACGGAACAACGGAAACATTGTGCTGTCCGATTTTTTCCAGGACCCATTGAAAATGAATGGGTCCAGATCTGTTCCTGAAAAAACGGAACAGATCAGGAAAGAAAAAACGGACGTGTGAATGGACCCTAATGATATATTATGGGTGTACTTTATACACCCTATTAAAACCCCTTACAGTGCCAAAATAGAGCGCCTATATAAGGCTACTTTCACACTAGCGTTTTTGCTGGATCCAGCAGGGTTCAGAAAAAACGCTTCCGTTACTGATAATACAACCATCTGCATCCATTATGAACGGATCCGGTTGTATTATCTTTAACATCGCCAAGACGGATCAGTCATGAACTCCATTGAAAGTCAATGGGTCAAAAGTGTCATCCCCATTGACTTGCATTGTCTCTTGCTCCCCATCCCAGGACGGAAAGCAAACCGCAGCAATGTGTGGTTTGCTCTTTGGTATGAGAACGGAACGGACTGCATTTTGGAGCATTCTGTTCAGTTACATTTTGTCCCTATTGACAATGAATGGGGACAAAACGGAAGCGTTTTTCTCCGGTATTGAGACCCTATGACGGATCTCAATACCGTAAAATATTAACGCTAGTGTGAAAGTAGTCTAAGTCCACAGGACCCTACTTCAGTATGCCTCAGACTCTGCATAAAAATAGTGCCATGCACCATCAGATGGCGGTATTATGGAAGTATTCTTTAGAAGCACTGCTTCCTGGGGAGACTATTTCCATAATAATGTCGCCTTACAGTGGCACATGGAGCTCCTATAAGACTGGACGCAGCCTGACTTGATTGCAGCCAACTAGCTACTGTACTTATAATTATTCATTTCATTTGAACAATTGGTTAAAAGGGGTTTTCCAAGATTTTATAACAGGTTATCAGTATCTGATCGGTGGGGGTCCGACACCTGGGACTCCCGCTGATCGGCTATTTGAGAAAGCACCAGCGCTCGCAGTAGCGCCACAGCATTCTCTCAGCTTAGTCTAGGGCTAGGCCATGTGGTGTTATGTTCATCAGTCACATTGGCCTAGGCGCACCTCAGCCCCATGATGAATGGGGGATGAGCTGCCATATGAAGCACAGCCGCTATCAAATGTACGGCGGTGTGCTTGGTGAGCTAGTGCCTTCTCAAACAGGAAGGGGAAGAGCGGGGGTCCCGGGAGTCAAACCCCCACAGATCAGATACCGATAACCTAGTAGTAAAGTCTCAGAAAACCCTTAAACCCGGAAAAGTATAGAAAATGCAGTGATTGCATTTATTTTACTTTATTTTGTTCATGCAATTGCTTGTTTCTATGGACAGCTTCCACTTTACACATAATATTACCCCATTCATTCTGCTGCTATTGGGGTCTACATAATAAACTATGTAGGTATAAGTATTATTGTACGGATAGGAGCAAGATATTGCTGCAAAACATATGCAAAGGAAGTGATAAATTGCCAATTGATCATGTGTTGCAGGAAAAAGCATCTACGGAGACGAGTTTCCAGATGAGAACTTTAAGCTGAAGCATTATGGTATCGGTTGGGTGAGCATGGCAAATGCTGGGCCAGATACCAATGGGTCACAGTTCTTTATTTCCACAACTCGACCCTTATGGCTGAATGGAAAGCATGTTGTGTTTGGCAAAGTCCTAGATGGCATGGTAAGGAAGAATTATGTAGCTTTCTGTCTTGTAAAACCCATTACCACAGCTTCAGAGAACTTAGACAAGGGCGATGAGACTAAAAGTAGGCAGACATACTGTATCTGTATATAGAGATTTAGTGATGCTACTCATGTGTCACATACTGCACATTAAAGGGGTTGTGCCAAGTATGAAAGTATCTCCTAGCCATAAGATAGGGAATAACTGGTGGGAGCCCGAGAATGGGGATAGAGTGAAATGCTGTGGATCTGGGATAACTTTCATATTTGGCACAACCCTTCAGGCTAATTTCACAGGAGCGAGTTTTCTGTCTGGATGTGATGCAAGTAGCGAACCTAGAATCCTGGCCCATTCATATCAATGGGTCGGCACAGCATGCTGTATATTGTGTATTTTACATGCACCCTGGCCCCATAGGTGAATGGGATTTGCATGAAAAACAGAAGGCATCTGGATACAATGGGATGTTCACTGATGGTTGCTATTAGATGTAGATTGTTATTCTTCATGCGAATGAAAAACGCATGCAATCAGGATGGAAAAAACACTGAACTTGCATGCAAAACCATCAGGTTTTCCCTGAAGAGATTCTCACACTATCCGCATCATTCATGCGAAAACGGCCTTAAAGCTCCATGTCAATTTAATATATAGATGTATTAAGTGGAAACTCCAGATAAACTCTGCATCTGAACGAATATGTGCTTCTAGTTGTATCTGTCACCCTGATAATATACCGTATGTCGTCTTTTCTTCTTCAGGCTGTGGTACATGGCGTAGAGCTCCAGCCGACAGATGAAAGAGATCGCCCTTTACAGGACTGCGTCATTGTGAACAGCGGAGAAATCACAGTGAAGGAGCCATTTGTGGTGGAAGTGGATGACTGGAAAGATTAGAAGTATAGAAAATAATAGGAGAAGCTTTTCATACTTTATTTTTTGTAAAGGATGACCAATAAATGTAAATATGTTTCTCAGGTCTGGTAAAGTGTACTTCACTATTATAAACCCACCCAGAGGTGCTGGACGCAGCTAGGAATAGTCCTCTAGTACTAGCCACTGTTCTTACTACAGTTTCTTCACACTGGGTACATGTTACTTCTCATATACCTAAACCTGCAGGAAGGACGCTTTATATTTTACCCTATGTCACTGTATGTTTTGACTTTGTGGCTGGTACAGATACTAGTAGTCTCTGAGTGCCTAGAGTGCTTGCCTGGAGTCTAATACATGTATACTTGGTTGGGCAGAGCATTCACATGTTTCTTAAAGGGAACCTGTTACCTCTAAAACCAACAGCATTACCTTACAGTAGCCCCCAGTGTGTTCACAATGATGTTTTTCATTCTTTTATCGGTTGCTGCATACTGTAAAAAAACGCTGTTTTAATCACCCTTCTCACTATCTTTAGAGAGTCACCTCGAAGTCAAGGAGGCAACAGCCTCCTTGCTTCAAGTAAAAATAAGCCCGCCCCTTACCCGTCCTCTTCACTTTGATTGACATCCTGCCTAGAGGCAGTCAGCCGGCAGCTTTGTTCTCACTGCGCATGCGCCGGCCATTTAAAGTGTGTGCACGCGCCCAATGTTTCTTGTCCGCAGGTCAGCGTGATCACTGGCTTCAGGCACAGGAAAACGCAAGCCAGAGATCACGCTGACAAGAAACGCCGGGCGCACAAGCACACTTAAAATGGCCGGCGCATGCGCAGCGAGAACAAGACTGACTGCGGGAGCCGGGATCGCGCAGTAACATGGAGCGCACCTGGCATGTGCGAGACTTGCGCAATCCCAGCCTCTATACAGGATGTCAACCAAAGTGAAGAGGACGGGTAAGGAATGGGCTTATTTTTACTTGAAGCAAGGAAGCCGTTGCCTCCTTGACTTCAAGCTGACTCTGAAGAAAGTGCGAAGGGTGATTAAAACTGCGTTTTTTTACGGTATGCAGCAACCAATGGAAAAATGAAAAACATCATTGTGAACACACTGGGGGCTACTGTAAGGTAATGATGTCGGTTTTATATGTGTTTTGGAGGTGACAGGTTCCCTTTAAGGGAGAGTGGAATAAGCCTCTGTCAGAAATCTCCCTTGAAAACAAAGGATCAGACATGTTGAACTGAAAGATTCCCAAACCTTATGTTCATTGAAATTTCCAGTAAGGGGAGAGTCGGACTCCGCATACATGTCATGATCGGCCGTTCCACCAACTTCAGTGGGTTCAGCCGACATTTGTGTATAGGTGGTGTACATGGTCCTACATATATATATCATGACCTAGCATCTTGTCCATGAAAGGGATTTCAGATATATAGCGGTACAATAAAACCTGTAACTTAATATATCTTGGCAGCCAGTGTATAGCGGAAAGGCTGCATATTTTTCATTTGGTTTTGCAGGTGAAAGATCCGCCGGGTATTACAGTAGCAGTAAAGCAGATGAGATTAAGAAATCCCATCCACACAATACAGAAAAAATATCCCCTTGTAAATTGACATACGGTGCAGATTTAAAATCCACAATATGCGCTGGGAGCTGTTCAGTACAAATGTTAGCAAAAACCGTAAGATGGGAAAAGAGCATAAAACTGGTGATAGATTCCCATTTAAAGAACTATCTTGAGAGTGGAGCCCTGAAAGGGTAATATTTCCTTATCAATGCACCTCGATTCCATCCTTTGTCCCCGAAGACAGACGTCAGTGACACAAGCAGTATGATGTCAGTAACAGTTCTATTTATTGTTTTCTCATACAGGCCTTATATACATCCATCCATACATACAAGAATAGCTGCAGCTCTGATTACAATAGTAGCAGTTCCTTCTACAGACAGGCAGCTCTTGTTATATTGACTAGAAACTTTTCCTTATAGAGACAGGAGGTACATGTAAATATAGTCACCCTTCAATATGATGTCACCCAACCTCCTGTCCTTCATACAGATTATACAGCTAATTCTTGTTAACCCTTCAAGCCCCACCTTAAATCATTTCTACATCTTCTTTAGTGAAAAACTCCACAAACAACTCCGGCAGTTAATATTATTTATTCCAGTCATTAATAGTACAATCCATATCATTAATGGCATGAGACTGACATAATTCCACAGTGGTAAACAATGCTCATATATAATAGCATGCCCGGTCTAATACATCACGTACAAAACACTGCTGACAAAGGCAAAAAAACGGCATGCAGCGCCAGTAGTGTTACACACGTTTCTATACAGTCATGGTACAATTATAGATAAGTGTTCAAAAGCTCTATATCAAATATACATGTAGTACCAGTTTCAGAGAATCCCTTATTATTTCTTATACAGACACACACTAAAGACTGGGGATTATTGAGCTCAATTGAGTACATTTCAAGCAAACAATCTAACCAATCAGCAGTTAGTTTGTATCAGACTTAGTTAAAGGGTTTTTCCATGACTTACATATTGATGACTTATCCTTAGGATAGGTCATCAATACCAGAACGGCGAGGATCCGACATTGGGCACTTCCTCCGATCAGCTGCACTGCAGGATAGGGGAAGTCAATAACTAAGTCATGGAAAATCCCTTTAAAACATTTGAAAAACATAATTCTATGAAATTTCTATAGTTTCCTTCTATTTGAAGGGAACCTGCCATCAGGTTCATGCTGCTCTATGAAATCCTGAACGGTCTCTCGTGATAGGGAGCTATGTCACTATGAAAGGCTGCAGCGTTTCAGAGAAAACATAGTTTAACCCCTTAAGGACGCAGCCTAGAATCTGTCTGACATTATCTACAGTAATACATGAGTAGTAGTCCACATCATTATTTTTTATTTTCCTACTGTCCCCCGTTTCCCCGCCGTCAGTGTCATTACTGCCATGTATGCGCACACAAGTCCTCTCCATTATGTTAGCGCAGCACAGCAGTCCGGACTGTGCATTTCAGTGCAGCTTTGACTTCGGGGGCAGTAGGAAAATAAAAAAATAGTAATCTGGACTCCTTACCTTACCAAATGTATTATTGTAGATAATAGACCAAAATCAGGATGACAGATTCCCTTTCTGGCAGTGTGTAGGTAAGATGACTATATACACAGAACTACATGAACAGTACTGCTTCCACTAGCCTCGGATCACTATTGTGAATGACTATACTCACCTCCATGCTCCCAATGTGCATCCGCAAACTGGCCTGGCATACAGAGAGGACTTCTCCTGCAGTCCTCTGCATTATATATGTGCGTTTGGTAGTCCTCTGAGTCCATTCCAGGGACTGTTAGCGGGGGAGTAGGTATGGACATGGATATTAGTGAGGCCGCAGCAGCAGTACTATCCATGTAGAACTGTACTTAATAGGGCTTGCAGGGCCAGACAGATTCTCTTTGGAAACAGGGAGATGAGACCTCTGCGGACTTCACCCTGACCTGCTCGGCATCTTGACAGGTTTCTCCCTGTAAAATAATAAGGACAAGGAGAAGTGCACAGCGGATTCTTCTCTCCATGCCTGGTCTCTTTTTCCATACGCCCACCTTGTAGAGGAACATGTCTGTCATGAGGGACCCTGCCAAGATTTCATAGGGCAGCATGAACCTGATGACAGGTTCCACATAAATACTATCAGATGAATGCATAATTTTAGGTTTTCTTTTTGCAGGTCACTTAAATTTATGAACAGGATCAAAGACTATGGAACAGACGCCTGCAGTCAGCATCACTGTTTTTGTCTGTGTGCTTACAGTACTGAACATGGGGAAATAGCTCATCATGTATGCTTTTGAACATAAATGATGGCTCCCCTACCTAGAACGAGCCGAAAGCAGAAAGGATTTGAATGATACTTCCCAGCTTAGGCTTCTTTCACACTGGCGTTTCTGGGTCCGCCTGTGAGATCCGTTTCAGGGCTCTCACAAGCGGCCCAAAACGGATCAGTTCAGCCCCAATGTATTCTGAATGGATAAGGATCCGCTCTGGAGGCGAACACCAAACGCTGCTTGCAGCGTTTTGATGTCCGCCTGACGATGTGGAGGCAAACGGATCCGTCCTGACTTACAATGTAAGTAAATGGGGACGGATCAGTTTTCACTGACACAATATGGTGCAATTGAAAACAGATCCGCCTCCCATTGACTTTCAGTGTAAGTCAAAACGGATCCGTTAGCATTATCATTTTTTTTTTTTGTTCATGGTAATGCAAATGGATCCGCAGATACCAGACCGATCCGCACCTAACGCAAGTGTGAAAGTAGCCTTAGAAATGGGACTGCTCCTGCTTCTAGTGCGACTGTGGCAGGGTGAGTGAGTTCAGGCTCGTCATATAATCATAGTGAACCTTACAGGCACAGGTTTCTTCTTAAAGGCATTATCCAGGTGTAGGCAAGTTTCAATCAATGACATGTAATTCAATATGATAAGTTGCTTCATTTACTTTTAGAACTGCCACATAGTCCCAGGGGCCAGATCCATGCTTGCTGCTGGTAAAGGGTTAGTGCCAAGTTCACAGGATAGGAGATAGCTAACTGATCAATGGTCCAAAAGCTGGGATCCCCACTGATCCAGAGAGCGCTGGTCACGTTCCCCCTTTCTGATGGGATTAGTCCCTGTGGTCGGACCCCTATCAAACACTTAGTTATAACCTTATCCTGTGGATAGGGGATAGCCTTCAAACTTGGCACAAACCCTTTAATGTGTGAGAGTCAAGTATATCTGCAGGATTGGCAGGACGTGTCCAAGGGAGACACAGACGGATATATTCTCACAGTGGAGAAACACCGCAATTCTAAATATAACCATATATAAACATACATTAAAGGGGTTCTCCGGGATTTAGGAAAATGAAAATACGTAAATATTACTTTTTATAAATATATTCCCAAATACTTTTCATTAGTTATAATGGCTAGTTTTGTCTATCGAGCAATGATTAGGAGAAACAAAATGTCTGCTGTCCTATTAATGCACGCAAAGCCTGTCCTAATCACACAGGAGGAGAACTTACTTCACAACACTGAGGTAAAGAGCTGCCCCATCCGCCTCCCCTTCTTGTCAGGGATTATGATCCTGAATAGAGATGATAAGATCTTCAGCTGAATCTCTGTAGGGATGGAGATCATGAGGAGACGAAGTACAGAGAGGATGGACAGGACAGACTGTGGTAATGTGGGACCGGGGTAATGTAGACTGCATACAAGAGCTGCTGGTCATTAGCCACATCTGCTCATGAACTCCATTCCTACAGAGATTCAGCTGATGACCATATTAAACTGTATTCAGGATCATAATCCCTGACAAGCAGAGCAGAGAGGAGGACGAGGCAGCAATTTAGCTCAGTGTTGTGAAGTAACTTGTACTCCTGTGTGATTAGGACAGGTTTTGTGTGCACTAATAGGACGCAGGCCTTTTTGTTTCTCCTAATGATTGCTCCCTAGACAAAATGAGCCATTATAACTAATGTAATGTATCTGGGAATATATTTATAATGAAGTAATATTGAAGTATTTTAATTTTCTTAATTCCCAGAGAAACCCTTTAAAAGGAGTTTTCCCACTATATATCCCATTTCAAAGTACTGATTGCTAGGTCTCTGAATGCTGAACCCCCCTGCAATCACTAGAAGGCCCAAATTCTTATTAAAGAAAATGGTCTCCTTCATTTTCTCCTGGAAAAGTGCAGATACAACAACTAGGCTCCATTCATTTGTGCAGTGGTGCTTCCATTCTAGTGATTTCAGGGGTCCCAGTGTCAGAACCCTATCTATCAATATCCTAACAATATGCCATAACTGACCATGATGGAAAAACTGCTTTAGATTTAGTGAAGCCAACCTGCCCAAGTCCTTTCAGTAAGCTTTACATTTAACCCCCTTTGGTGTACAGAACAAATCTAAAGTATTTTAGTAACTTACTTCTTTACCATGCTGTCAGTGATGGACGTTACATGAATCCTACAGCTCCAGTGCCCCCTTGTGCTTCATCAGTTCAGTCCCTGCCAGATGGTGATTAGCAGCCTCTATTCAAGTCAGCTAGGCCGTGGACTTTGAGGTTTTATAGAAAAATGAAGCCACCTAATGTCCCTATGACAATACTTAGCACAAGCCAGAGCACAGCAGAACAGAGGAGCTGCATCATGAGTGAAGCTAGTTACTAAAGTACAAAAGAAGGCTTCACGCAAGGGTATCTTCACATCTGTGCGGAAATCCCTGCATCAAGCCTATGTAGGACACCACTGGTGTCTGACGGATCCCATCGACTTTAATGAGGTCCATAGAGTTTCCAGTATGAATTCCAGAAGTCAACCAGACAAAATACAGTTGCAGTATTTTATCTTTTATTATATTTTTTGCCAGAATCTGTGAGGGAGGCTACTGTTGGAACCAAGTCTAATCTATCATTAAAGAAGTTTTCCGAGACTTTTTAACTGACGATCTATCCACTAGGTCAGACATGGCCAACCTGCGGCTCTCCAGCTGTTGTAAAACTACAACTCCCACCATGCCCTGCTGTAGGCTGATAGCTGTAGACTGTCCGGGCATGCTGGGAGTTGTAGTTTTGCAACAGCTGGAGAGCCTCAGGTTGGCCATCCCTGCACTAGGTCATCAGTGTCTGATCGGTATGGGTCCTAACTCGGGACCTCTGCCGATCATCTGTTTGAGAAGGCACCGGCGCTCCTGTAAACATAGCGATCTTAAGCGCAGCGCTGTACATTGTATAGCAGCTGTACTTGGTGTCGCAGCTCAGCCCCTTTCACTTCAAAGGGGCTGAGCTGCATCTAAGCCACATGACTGATGAATGTGACGTGGCCTAGGGAAAGCTGCGAGGAGGCCGCGGCTCTTACACGAGTTCCAATGCCTTTTTAAACAGCTGGTTGGCGGGGGTTCCAGATGTCAGACACTCACCATTCAGATACTGATGACCTATCCAGTTAACGTCTCAGAAAACCCATTTAAACTTCATTTTATGATACATTTGGGAAGATTATTATGACTCACCGGTAGAGGCTCCTGGACCACCACAGCTGTCCTCAATAGGTCTAATGCTTCCCTTTATTTTAAGCAGTTGAGCAGCAGGTTAATTGCTAATGTTCCAGAAAGATATTTACAATCAGTTTATATACAGTAGCTCATTACCAAGTATACCACTTCGTTTTAAGTTATAAATGACAGACCACTGAAATCAACTCACCTGTCTCTACTTTATACTGGCGTTAGTATGGGCAGCATAAAGTGGATGACAGGTTCCCTTTAATATCACATATACTCATAACCACTTCATACGGTTTTAGATAATTGCCCAACAGACACCTCGCCCCTACGTGTCCTAAATGAAAGTGCTCTGTGATTTCTGTCAGTGAAAATTCCAGTGATGGAACCTGTTGTGGACTGGGGTACTGTAGTATCTTCAATATAGGAATTACTGTAACTGAGGGCCAATAGAATGGCATCTTCTGGCATGTTCCAAACATCCATATGCAAACCTGTTTGGCATGTACACTGGCAGAAGACTCTCCTCATGATGGGTTCTTCTTGCTCCCTTTGCATCCATTATTAGATTCTTTAGTAAACAATAAGTAAACTAATACTCAGTTAAGTGGCCTCATCGCCGCCACTGCAGTCAAGCTTTCAAGAAAACGGATTACTCTCCCGTCAGCTCTGCTGGTTTCAGGATGGATATTGTAGACGATATCGCAGTTCTAGCTGGTCTGAAGATGTGGGTAAAATATACCATGAAGAACTCCTTCAATCACCACATTGGCTGCAAGATCTGAGATGGGAAAAATGGTGTCAAACAGATCAGTATGACATACAGTACTCCAGTGTGCTTCTCGTCTCACAGTAGCTGAACTATCACTATTAAAAAGGTTGCCATTTTTATTATAATTTCATTATAAAGTTTTTATTTTTTTTTAAAGGCAGGAATACAATTAGAATGGAGATTTCCATTAGCATGTAAAAAATAAAATAAATTATATATATATTTATAAAACTATCACTAAATATTTTTGTACAAAAACTGTATGTTGGCATCATAACCATGTCACATAGGTAGCCATATGAAATGTGACAAAGGCCGTGTAGTTTTAGCAATAATTTGTGGTGCTGGGAGAGATCAGTAAACAGCAGTTAACACATGACAGGTTTGATTACCGTTGGCTTTAGGCAAGACATATGGATCCCTCAGGAATAGCAGCACAGGCTGGTGGGACAGTTTGCTGGAAAGGTCAAAAACACAAGCATCAGCATCACAAATGGTAAGCAGAAAATACAACAAACTAGTTTCAATAGGATGATGAGGGGAGGCTGCAGTGCGGTGATACATGAACAGTACAAAAGCAAGAACCTGCAGGGACCTTGATGTGAGAATCGTCTACAGTATATTATATGCTGTATTTGTACTTCTTAGGGTTCATTCAGACGGCCGTATGCTGTCCGCAAAAATGCGGATCCGTTTTGTTGCGGATTAGATGCTGGCTCATTCACTTCTATTGGGCCTTTTCTTCTATTTCACAGCTCAGCAAAAAAATTAAACATGTCCGATACTTGTCAGTACTATTGAAGTCTATTGATCAGCCAAAAAATGGAATGCAATCCGTTTTTTTCGCGGACATGCTGAACTGTCAGACCAAAAACGGATCCGCATTTTTGCGGACAGCATACGGCCGTCTGAATGAGGCCTAATACTAGAAGGCACTGTAGAAATATTGTAAGTATATTACTTTCTTATTTTATACCTTTACACACATTACACCCATCTACAAACAGCTGCTATCGTTCACTGAGCTGTGTACATCCTCTTAAAGTATCATTTACTCCGTCTGACAGAAGAGTAAATTCAAATGCACCATATTTGCTGCAGAAAATCTGGAGAAAGCCGCAGAGAAATTTAGCACAGATTTTGCAGATTTCTCCTCTGGAAAAAAGTTGAGTGTCGAAAATACAGAAAAAGATCTTAGATATCGGCCTGGTCAGGTCTAAGATCTATTTAATAATGTATGCAGTTCATTTAGTGAAATCTGTTGACCTTCATGCATAACTTAAAGAGTCACTGTCGTTTCAATCTTTTCTTCCCAAACCAATAGTACAGGTGAACATAGGGTTGGACAATATCAAAAATATTCACACAATAACGATATTAAGAAATTTATCGCGATAACGATATATATCGCGATAAATGCCCATTTAGAAGAAAAAACACTTGGGGCCACAAGGAGACATTATACTGTAAGGGGGCAGCCACAAGGAGACGTTCTACTGTATGGGGCAGCCACAAGGAGACACTACTGTATGGGGCAGCCACAAGGAGACACTACTGTATGGGGCAGCCACAAGGAGACACTACTGTATGGGGCAGCCACAAGGAGACACTACTGTATGGGGCAGCCACAAGGAGACACTACTGTATGGGGCAGCCACAAGGAGACGTTATACTGTATGGGGCGGCCACAAAGAGACGTTATACTGTATGGGGTGGCCACAAAGAGACGTTATACTGTATGGGGGCAGCCACAAGGAGACGTTATACTGTATGGGGGCAGCCACAAGGAGACTTTATACTGTATGGGGGCAGCCAGGCAGCCACAAGGAGACGTTAATTGTTATACTTTTATATGTCATTTTTCACCATTTCGGGTATCTGTAACTAGTCAATGGACTTCTAGTAACAACAAAAACATTACAGGGTTAATTCAGCCCCCAGCCTCTGATCAGCCCCCCAGCCTCTCCCTCTTATCAGCCCCCTCTGGTAACTCAACCCCCCCCCCCTGTATTAATCATTGGTGGCAGTGGCCACAGGGTCCCCTCCTCCCCCCCATCATTGGTGACAGTGCCCTCCCCCCTCCCTCCCCAGTATTAATCATTGGCGGCAGTGGCCACAGGGTCCCCCTCCCCTCCCATCATTGGTGGCAGTGGGCAGTTCCGATCGGAGTCCCAGCTGTGTAATGCTGGGGGTCCGATCGGTTACCATGGCAGCCAGGACGCTACTGAAGTCCTGGCTGCTATGGTATGTTAGTGAGCAGCATTATACTCACGTGCGCCGTGGCCGCCGGGCGCTCCTTCTTCTGTCTGTGCGGCGCATTGCTAATGCTTATAGCATTAGCAATGCGCCGCACAGACCTATGAGAAGGAGCGCCCGGCGGCCACGGCGCACGTGAGTATAATGCTGCTCACTAACATGCTGCTCACTGCCCACTAACATGCAGAGACTGAAGAACATTACAGGACGCTGTGATCCGCGCAATTAACCCCTCAGGTGCCACACCTGAGGGGTTAATTGCGCGGATCACAGCGTCCTCTCAGAGGTCGAGTGCCGGGAATGCGAGTCACAGAATTCCTTCCCCCACGCCAAACTGTTAAGAGCGCCGCCGCAAGCGGCCAGCAGGTATCGGGGACATTTGCACGAGTACAAGTACTCTGCAAATGTCCAGTATCGGTTCATGCTGGGGCGGGCGGCCGCAGATTTAGAGGCGGTCAGCGCTCATGACCGCTTCTATGACATCACGAAATACCGTGGTAATTACGAAACAGCGATATCGCCATATCGCCGTTTTTTTAATACCGCGGTATATAGTGATACCGGTATATCGCCCAACCCTAGGTGAACATAAGAAACTATGATATATATCTTATCAGAGTAAGGCTACATGCACACGACCGTATGTGTTTTGCGGTCCGCATAAAAAAAAAAAGATGACATTCGTATGCCATCCGTTTTATTTTTTTGCGGATCCATTGTAACAATGCCTAAAAACGGACAAGAATAGGACATGTTCTTTTTTTTTTTTTGCGGGGCTACGGAACGGACATACTGATACGGACAGCACACGGTGTGTGCTGCCTGCATTTTTTGCGTACCCATTGAAATGAATGGGTCCGCATCCTATCCGCAAAAAATACGGAATGGACACGGACACAAACAACGTTCTTGTGCATGTATCCTAAATGTCTCTTTCTCCACATATCAGCTTTTTTTTTCCCTCTGACTGCTTTCATTTCACTAAGGCCTCTTACACACAAACGTTGTGTGCCCGTGGCCGTATTGCGGCCCACATACTGCGTGTCCGCAATACACGGGCACCGGGCTGTGTCCACTCTGCATCACGGACGCGGACCCATTCACTTGAATGGGTCCGCAATCACGGAGATGCGGAACAGAAGCACGGATCGGAACCCCCATGGAAGCACTACGGAATGCTTCCGTGGTGTTTCCGCCCATGCCTCCGCACCGCAAAAAAAAAAAAAATAGAGCTTGTTCTATTTTTTTGCGGTGCGGACGGATCACGGACCCATTCAAGTAGAATGGGTCTCGATCCAGCCCGGCCGCCGCACGGACGTTGCCCGTGCATTGGGGACCGCAAATTACGTCCCCAATGCACGGAATGGATGCACAACGTACGTGTGCAAGAGGCCTAACTCTCAATTCACTGCTCAAATCCTTCTTCAGTGAAGACATGTTAGCAGCTTTCTGAAGGATCAGATCACATTTGCAGCCCATAGAAGTCTAAGGAGAGGGGAAGGAGAAGAAAGCGGCTGCTAGCAAAAGGCAGAGAAAGGCACAGAGACTGCTGCTGATTTAGCAACTCATTTCACTGCTAGAGTCACATCTAAGCTGCTCAGTACTGCTGGAAGATGTCCTCCATTCATGCTGCTACTTCTGAGGTGGTGTAACAGGAAGATAGAGGAGCAAAATCTCCATGTGTATTCTATGGGAGACTCATAACGGCGAGAGTCCCCCCCCACTAGCTCAGGGAAATCGGAGAATTAGACAGGGCTAACTGCAGGATGCAAGTCATGTTATAGTGTTGCTCCTCATGTACACATGATGCTCCCAGCCACCGGCTCTGCAGGACACCAAAGCCTTATTCACAAGGTGCTGAGAAGCGTTTCTTCTCCCCTGCCTGGTATATGTTAGCAGTATGTTCTTGCCAAAACTGTGGCTTTTATTAATAGTTCATCCTACCAGCCTATATTATGGTATGCATGCAAATGGCCTACCTATGTTATTGGTACTGTAACATTTACTGGTCTATATCACATACAGGAAACCGTGTCCTACCTAGTTTCTTCTGAATCAATTTCCTCAATGGAGCTGAAAGACAGAAAAGTCATTACTTAAGACAGGGATGCCCAACCTGCGGCCCTCCAGCTGTTGCAAAACTAAAACTCCCAGCATGCCCAGACACCCTACAGCCATCAGCCTACAGTTGTAGTTTTACAAGGTAGGAGTAAACTCCCATGACTCTTGTAAAACAGACCTGGATCACAGTTTACATAATTTTTAATGAATACATTTTTTTTATATATTTTGGCAATTGTTCACATATGTGGACAGATCAGTTTTAGATTTTTCAGTCAAATAAAAGGTGTAATTGATTAGATATTCATAAATCTCCTCAGGGCATGATTAAAGTTAGCACTTAATAAATCTGCACCAATATTTTAGGAGTTCAGATGTATGTTTACTACTGTCTTAAAGGGGGTGTGCAGTGGATTAATACTGAAGACCTATCCTCAGGATAGGTCAATATCAGACCGGTCGGGGTCCGACTCCCGGCACACCCATTAATTAGCTTTATGAAGAGCTAGCGGTATTTTCAGAAGTCCTATAGCAGTGAAATGGCAACCACTCTATTCACCACTATGAGACTGCTGGAAATAGCCAGCGCTCTGCAATTTTTGCAAATATTTTTGAATGAAAGGTAACCGGGCTTGTGAGATGTGCTCACCTTTGCTTTGGGGGGCCTTCTCTGGAGACGGCAGTGGGTCTCAGAGGTGGGACCCGCACCTTTCTAACATTGATGGCAGGGTCGGACATATCGCCTGGGCAGCCGGTTCAGCTGCACAGGGGCCCGGCGTGTGAGGGGGCCCATTCATACTAGTGAGCTCTTCTGGAAGCGCTCACTAGTATCATACTAGTGAGCGCTTCCAGAAGAGCTCACTAGTATGAATGGGCCCCCTTTAGTATGCAAGAGAGAGGCGGTGGAGAGAAGCGCTTACTTACCCCTCCGGCTCTGCTTCCTCCCTGGTCTCCTCCAACTTGACTGCGTACAGCGCACACTATGACCTGACGCTGTACGCAGTCAGGTCACGTGACTGTGCAGCGTGGGCTGTTTGAGACCAGCAGGGCAGGCACTCACATTAGGACACCCTGGCGGACATGGAGAGCAGCGGAGCAGGAGAGGTAAGTTTTAATTATTTATTTTTAGTCTGATATGAGGGTCTGTCACATCGATATGGTGGGCCTGAACGAGCATGTGGGGGTGTCTGAATAAATAATTAATGACTGATATTAGGGTGGGGTTCTTCGTGACTCTTGGGGTTCTGAACAAGTGACATATGGGGGGCCTGCCTATTTTATATACTGGCAGACATAGGAAGCACTATGGGCTGCCCTATCTTGTATACTGGCACACATGGGAGGGCACTATGGAGGGGAGGAGCAATATGGGGGCCCTATCTTATATACTGGCACACATGGGGGGGCACTATGGAGAGGGAGAAGCACTATGGGGACCCCATCTTATATACTGGCACACATGGGGGCACTATGGAGAAGGGGGGAAAGGAGCACTATTGGGGCATCTTCTGGGGCCTATCTTATATAATGGCAGACATGGGGGCACTATGGAGGGGAGGAGCACTTTGGGGGCCCTATCTTATATACTAGCACACATAGGGGGCACTATGGAGAAGGGTAAGCACTATGGGGGCATCTACTGGGGACCCTATCTTATATACTAGCACACATGGGGGGCACTATGGAGAAGGGGGAGCACTATTGGGGTCATTATATAGGAGAATTATACTGGCACACATTATGGGGCATTTTATACTGGCACATTGTCAGGCACCATGGGGATAAGGGGAGGTGCACTATTGGGGCACGATATAGGAGTATTTTATACTGGCGCAAATTATAGGGCACTATGGGAACCTTGTCTCAACTGGGGGCACTAAGAGGGTTTTTTGGGCACACAGTAGGTGGCATTGGCACACATTATAAGGGCACTATGGGGACATTGGCTCTACAGGGGGCACTAAGAGGAGGTATTTTTTATACTGCCACACAACAGGACATTTTTATTTTTACTGTAACACATTACAGGGAGAATTATTACTACCGCGGGCATTATGGTGGGCTATATTACAGTTGAGGGACTATGAGGAACATGAATAGTAGTATAAGCACTATGGGAGCATTATTACTTCTGGGACACCGTGGGAAATTATTACTGTAGGGGCACTATTACTACTACGTGTTGTCTGGTAGATAATTATTTCTATTGGTGGGACTTTGGGGAGCAATATTACTGTGGGGGGCACCCTGGCATGGTATCAGCTTAACCCAATTATTTTTGGGGAACATTATGTTTACACTATTATTGTCAGTGACACTATTTCCTGGGCACAGTTATTTTTTAGGACACTGTCTGCCAATAATTATTGAAGGGAAACTATCTGTGTGTAACTTGTATAGGGAGCATAGAGGGCACAGTATTGGATGGGTGAAAGAAATCATCATGGCGGTCTGGTCTGAAAGGAGAAGATGAGGACAGAGAATATCAAAGGAGACGTCACTGGATGGAAGAGGTATGTGGCACTGTATTAGGCTACTTTCACATCTGCGTTAGTGATTCTGGCAGAGAACAGCCTGCTGGAATTCACTGGATCCAGCACTGCTGGATGCAGACAGAATGCCCGCCGCCCCCATTGACTATAATGGGGTACGGCAGCGATCCGGCCACAATGTGGCAAAAATGCAGAGAATCAGCGGCACACAAACCGCTGCATGCTGCGGTTTGTGTCCGGCCGATTCCTTGCATTTTCTGCCAGATCAGGTGGCCAGAGCATAGTACCGCAGGTGTGAAAGTAGCCTTTTACGTATGTTTTGTATTGCTATAAGTAATGTTAGGACGGAATAGGTTAGGTTGCGAATTTGGCTTGGGGTGGGGGGCCCAGGCACGTTCTTTGCACAGGGGCCCTCTGCTGTCTGTGTCCGCCCCTGATTGATGGCATATCCTAGCGATACACCATCAATGTCTTGGATGGTTATACCTCTAACAAGAAATGTCTACAGAAGGTTGTTTCTGCCAAAAAGTGCAATACCAGGTAATTAGTGCTACAGAAGGAAAGGGATCAAATACATTCATTTTTACATCAATAGGTTATCTTATATACTGTTTGAACAAAGATATCCACATATGTTTTCTATGACTTTTCACTAGACTTTATATAAACCAGTAGGTTTACAATGGAATTTTTTTTCCCACTTGCTGCTTTTGGCCATATGAACCAAAACAGAACGTAAAACAGAACGCCTCTGGTATTGAGATGTAGGAAATAAAGGACACACTTCAAGATATGGTAATAGAAGACATATTACAAGACATTCATGTGATGCCTAATGCTATTTAATAGCCTTATCACACAGCTAGTAATAGGAAAAAGCAGATGCCCGGAGTAAACAATAAGGTAGCTGCTTTCATTTTTAAATGGCCCGTGTAAAATTCCATCTGGTTGCTGTGGCCATCTCCTATATTCTAATAAAGGTCACCCATCCTGTCAATGTGAGCACGCATAAAACAGAATACTGTACCCGCAACTCTCCGCTTTTGGCAACGATGGCAGATGGCGAACATTCAGAAAATCCAGAAATATTTTAGGGAGCTCTTCATTTTCATAAATAATAGTCTATAAAAAAAAGTATATGGAAATATATTAAATGGTAATTCCATAAAGTTATGATAATCACTTCAAACATTTAAAGCGGTTACATCCTTACATAAGGACGAGCAGCATATGGATGATGATGGTCTTTCATTCTGCGGATCATTGGGGACCCTTGGGGTTGGTTCCTCACCAATCAAAAATTGATGGCTTATACTAAGGGCTCATACGTATGGTCACCACCCCCCTGCTGCAGACTGCAAATAGCGGGCCACAATGCGTGGTCATTGGCCGTGTGAATCCCGTATTGTGCCGCTGACCCAATACGGGCACGGATACCTTACATTCGTGTGAATGGGGCCTAAAGGATAGTCTATTAATGTTTTAATCTTTGAAAACCCCCTTAACCCCAAATCAAAGTGATCATACACTTCAACATTAGCAACACCCAAAATTAAGTAAAAGGATTAATTATAAAAAAATATATATATATATTTATTAATTGTTAACATAAAGGATAAAAAATGTCACGTAAATGTTATTTTCGGTGTCATTGTAAAGGTTAACTTATGTTACTACTGAGGGGAAAGCAGAAGGAAAACAAAATGTGGCGTTTCAATAGTTGAGGCGATTTCATTACTCAGCCCTGAAGAATCCAATCCATCATTGCTGTGAGAAAGAGGAAATCTCCTGTGGTTTCAGAGACTTACTCTGGTTTTATTAATGCAAGATTTAGGAAATGTTAACAATGTGAGTTGTTTGTTTAGTTTGACAGATCAGCTTACGATGCACTGGCCACATCTATAGTATATCTCAGAATGACAAAGGACAGGCCACCAAGCTCATTGTCATGGCTTGCGCAGCTAAGCCCCGATATTTCTCTACAGTAACATGAAGGCACTTGGTGCGATACGGTTTGACATTATGAACGTGGCCCTGAACTTAGGGAAGACAATATAACAATAAAGCTCAAGAATATTCAATTGGTAACTAGCAGCAATCTTCAAGACAAGCAATTAAGGAGTCTTATAAAATGTGAAATGAAAACTTTATCTCGCACTCATGTCTGACTGTGAGAATCTTATGGATCAAACACAGACAGCAGACACCATTTACATTTTTTCCATTTTATAGGTCATACCCATGTACACACAGAAAACCCTTCCACAAGGGGCACACAGTGATCTAAGTCTTTTAAATACATAGGCCTATTCTAAACCACAACTTGTTATGATCTCAAGACAAGAGGACTTAAGGCTACTTTCACACAAGCGTTTCTATTTTCCGGCATTGAAAATAGCTTCTGTTTTGTCCCCATTCATTGTCAATGGGGGCAAAACGTAACTGAACAGAACGGAATGCTCCAAAATGCATTCCGTTCCGTTTGGTTGCGTTCCCATAACGGAGAGCAAACCGCAGCAAGCTGCGGTTTTCTTTCAGTCATGGGATGCGGAGCAAGACGGATCCGTCATGACCCACAATGCAAGTCAATGGGGACGCATCCGTTTAAGGGTCCATTCACACGTCCGTAGTGTATTGCGGATCCCCAATACACCCGGCCGGCACCCCCATAGAACTGCCTATTCATGTTGGCAATTGCGGACAAGAATAGGACATGTTCTATTTTTTTCCGGAGCCGCGGACCGGTTGTTCGGGGCCACGCTCCGGAAATGCGGATGCGGACAGCACACTGTGTGCTGTCCGCATCCATTCCTGCCCCATAGAGAATGAATGGGTCCGCACCCGTTCCGCAATTATCCGGACGTGTGAATGGATCCTAACACCGACAATAGAAAACTGATCCGTTCCCCATTGACTTTCAATGGTGTTCGTGACGGATCCATCTTGGGTATGTTAAAGATAATACAACCGGATCGGTTCATAGCGGATGCAGATGGTTGTATTATCAGTAACGGAAGCATTTTTGCTGAACCCTGCCGGATGCAGCAGAAATGCTAGTGTGAAAGTAGCCTAAAGGGAACCTGTCACATTGAACATAGTGTCAGAGCTGCAGGCACCGTGTTATAGTGCAGGAGGAGCTGAGCAGATTAGAATATAGTTCTGCTGAGAAAGATTCCATAAAATTTGTTATTTATTTATTTAAATTCCTGCTCATTATGACCTTTAAGGTCAAGGAGGTGCCCTGTTATTGCCTTCCCTCTATGACTGTGTATACAGAGTTAGCCGTCAATCACTGATAGGACCGTCTCCTGGACTTCAAAGCCCAGAATGAGCAGGAATATAAATTATTAAATTACAGGTTTTACTAAATCCTTTCCCATAAAACTATATATCAATCTGCTCAGCTCCTCCTGCTTTGTAACATGTTGCCTGCAGATTACTTAGTATTTTTATGGTGACAGGTTCCCATGAAGGCCGTGCCCATAGTTCCATTCTCATACCTGTCCAGAAATGATGCTATCAAAGTATTCCACATAGTGCAAACCTCACAGCAGACCCCACAGTGCCAAACTCGTTGAGATGTTCATACCACAATCCTGATATTGTCACATAATCCGCGCTCCCAGGACACAGGAAGTAGAAAGCAAGCAGTCGATAAGTGCTTGCCATAAAAACTATAGCATGTAATATTATTACACTTCAGAAATACATCCAGGCCCCTCTTGAACTCTTTTAGTGAACTCACCATCACCACCTCCTCAGGCAGAGAGTTCCATAGTCTCACTGCTCTTACCGTAAAGAACCCTTTTCTATGTTTGTGTACAAACCTTTTTTCCTCCAGACGCAGAGGGTGTCCCCTCGTCACAGTCACAGTCCTGGGGATAAATAGCTGATGGGATAGATCTCTGTACTGACCCCTGAGATATTTATACATAGTTATTAGATCTCCCCTCAGTCGTCTTTTTTTTCTAAAGTGAATAACCCTAATTGATAATCTTTCAGGGTACTGTAATTGCCCCATTCCAGTTATTACTTTAGTTGCCCTCCTCTGGACCCTCTCCAGCTCTGCTATGTCTGCCTTGTTCACAGGAGCCCAGAACTGTACACAGTACTCCATGTGTGGTCTGACTAGTGATTTGTAAAGTGGTAGGAATATGTTTTCATCATGGGCATCTATGCCCCTTTTGATGCAACCCATTATCTTATTGGCCTTGGCAGCAGCTGCCTGACACTGGTTTTTGCAGCTTAAGTTCACTAAAATTCCTAGGTCCTTTTCCATGTCAGTGTTACCGAGTGTTTTACTATTTAGTATGTACGGGTGACTTGCATTATTCCTTCCCATGTGCATAACTTTACATTTGTCAGTGTTAAACCTCATCTGCCACTTATCTGCCCAAGCCTGCAATCTATCCAGATCCCTCTGTAGTAGTATACTGTCCTCTTCAGGGTTAATTACTTTACACAGTTTAGTGTCATCTGCAAAAATTGATATTTTACTATGCAAGCCTTCTACAAGATCATTAATAAATATATTGAAAAGAATAGGGCCCAATACTGACCCCTGAGGTACTCCACTAGTGACAATGACCCAATCTGAGTATGTACCGTTAAGAGTTCACAATCTAAGTTCCCCATCAGTATGTCTCTGGAGTCATGTTTTATCAGTCTATGGCCCGTATTCATCTAAAATCTGTAACATGCTCTACAGTATTTTGGTTATTACTAATTGTTATACATGTGCAGAGTTAGGCTACTTTCACACTAGCGTTCGGAGCGGATCCGTCTGATGTTTCATCAGACGGATCCGCTCCGATAATTCAGACGTTCGCATCCGTTCAGAACGGATGCGTCTGCATTAAAACTTAAAAAATTTTCTAAGTGTGAAAGTTGTCTGAGCGGATCCGTTCAGACTTTCCATTGAAAGTCAATGGGGAACGGATCCGCTTGAAAATTGAGCCATATTGTGTCATCTTCAAGCGGATCCGTCCCCATTGACTTACATTGTAAGTCTGGACGGATCCGCTCGCCTCCGCACGGCCAGGCGGACACCCGAACGCTGCAAGCAGCGTTCAGGTGTCCGCTCACTGAGCGGAGGCTGAACGCTGGCAGGCGGATGCATTCTCAGTGGATCCGCCTCCACTGAGAATGCATTGGGCCAGACGGATGCGTTCGGGGCCGCTCGTGAGCCCCTTCAAACGGTGCGCACGAGCGGACACCCGAACGCTAGTGTGAAAGTAGCCTTAAAGGCTATGTACACCTTTGGGGGCAATATTTTTAATTATTGCATTGTACTTATTTTGAGCTAAATCATTATTATTTTTTTCAAATGGTCTTTATTAAAATTACGGAATTTCTTTTTTGGGGAGCTGACAGGCTCCTTATCTCTGATCTTGGACCTTATAAACACTCATTATTGCTCAGTTCTTATCTTACTGATAAGAATGTGGCTTAAATAAGTGTTTATGACCTCTCAGTAGTTTAGAGATAAAGGTTATTATATGACTGGCACAAAGTGAATGTACCATTCACATACAGTCATGTGAAAAAATTAGGACACCCTTTGAAAGCATGTGGTTTTTTGTAACATTTTTAATAAATGGTTATTTCATCTCCGTTTCAACAATACAGAGAGATTAAAGTAATCCGACTAAACAAAGAAAACTGAAGAAAAGTCTTTTCAAGATCTTCTGTAAATGTCATTCTACAAAAATGCCTATTCTAACTGAGGAAAAAGATAGGACACCCTTGCCCCTAATAGCGAGTGTTACCTCCTTTGGCTGAAATAACTGCAGTGAGACGGTTCTTGTAGCCATCTACCAGTCTTCGACATCGGTCTGAGGAAATTTTACCCCACTCCTCAATGCAGAACTTTTTCAGCTGTGAGATGTTTAAGGGGTTTCTTGCACGTACAGCCCTTTTCAAGTCACCCCACAGCATCTCAATGGGATTCAAATCTGGACTTTGACTTGGCCATTCCAGGACTCTCCATTTCTTCTTTTTCAGCCAATCTTTGGTTGATTTACTAGTATGTTTTGGGTCATTGTCATGTTGCATGGTCCAGTTCCGCTTCAGCTTTAATTTTCTAACTGATGGTCTCACATGTTCTTCAAGCACCTTCTGATACACAGTAGAATTCATCGTGGATTCTATGATGGTGAGCTGACCAGGTCCTGCTGCAGCAAAGCAGCCCCAAACCATGACACTTCCACCTCCATGCTTCACAGTTGGTATGAGGTTCTTTTCTTGGAATGCTGTGTTTGGTTTACGCCAAACATGTCCTCTGCTGTTGTGTCCAAATAATTCAATTTTGGACTCATCTGTCCAAAGAACATTATTCCAGAAGTCCTGGTCTTTGTCAACTTTATCTCTGGCAAATGTCAGTCTGGCCTCGATGTTTCTCTTGGAAAGCAAAGGTTTCCTCCTTGCACACCTCCCATGCAAATTAAACTTGTACAGTCTCTTTCTGATTGTAGAGGCATGTACTTCTACATCAACAGTAGCCAGAGCCTGCTGTAGTTCTCGAGATGACACTTTAGGGTTTTTGGAGACCTCTTTTAGCATCTTGCGGTCTGCTCTTGGGGTGAACTTGCTGGGGCGACCAGTCCTGGGCATGTTGGCAGTTGTTTTGAAAGCCCTCCACTTGTAGACTATCTTCCGGACAGTGGAATGGCTGATTTCAAAATCTTTTGAGATCTTTTTAAATCCCTTCCCAGACTCATAGGCTGCTACAATCTTTTTTCTGAAGTCCTCTGACAGCTCTTTTGCTCTCACCATGGTGCTCACTCTCACTTCAACAGTCAGGAGCACACCAAACTAAATGTCTGAGGTTTAAATAGGGCAAGCCTCATTCAACATGCAGAGTAACGATCTACTAATTATGTGCACCTGGTGTGATATACCTGTGTGAGATCTGAGCCAATTTAAGAGGGAATACATGTGAGGGTGTCCTATCTTTTTCCTCAGTTAGAATAGGCATTTTTGTAGAATGACATTTACAGAAGATCTTGAAAAGACTTTTCTTCAGTTTTCTTTGTTTAGTTGGATTACTTTAATCTCTCTGTATTGTTGAAACGGAGATGAAATAACCATTTATTAAAAATGTTACAAAAAAACACATGCTTTCAAAGGGTGTCCTAATTTTTTCACATGACTGTAGTTAGAAAAACAGTTAACCCTTTGTGACAGAATAGCTCTATATTTTTAATAAAGACCAACTGGAAATATAATTTTTAGCCAAAAACGAGTAAAATGTAATCAAACTAAAATTGCCTCCAAAGGTGTACATAGCCTCTAAGGCTGTATTACATAGCCCAATGTGGAAGATGATTGTCAGGAGGTAGGCATTCTCCTCTTACATGCAGCAATCTCCGCAGCATGGGGAGGAGCGATCGTTATGCCATCGCTTGTACCTATGCTGTATAGTGGTTTGCCGGAGGAAGATAGTTATTAGATACCACTATCTGCCGCCTGCAAACAATATTTTTTTTTTAACATGTCAAAAGATTTGGATTGCCCGATGATTGAGCTCGTTCACCAGGCAATCAGTGGCAGTATTACACTGAGTTCATACGGACACTCGTTAGCGATTATCTGCCCAAAAAAATTAATCGGGCAGCGTAATACAGGCTTCAGAGTCAGCAGGTCGGCTTATCGACTCCACAGCCTTGGGACAGAATCTGTTGTATTCCGTTATAAAGCTACATATACACTCACCTAAAGAATTATTAGGAACACCTGTTCTATTTCTCATTAATGCAATTATCTAGTCAACCAATCACATGGCAGTTGCTTCAATGCATTTAGGGGGTGGTCCTGGTCAAGACAATCTCCTGAACTCCAAACTGAATGTCAGAATGGGAAAGAAAGGTGATTTAAGCAATTTTGAGCGTGGCATGGTTGTTGGTGCCAGACGGGCCGGTCTGTGTATTTCACAATCTGCTCAGTTACTGGGATTTTCACGCACAACCATTTCTAGGGTTTATAAAGAATGGTGTGAAAAGGGAAAAATATCCAGTATGCGGCAGTCCTGTGGGCAAAAATGCCTTGTGAATACTAGAGGTCAGAGGAGAATGGGCCGACTGATTCAAGCTGATAGAAGAGCAACGTTGACTGAAATAACCACTCGTTACAACCGAGGTATGCAGCAAAGCATTTGTGAAGCCACAACACGCACAACCTTGAGGCGGATGGGCTACAACAGCAGAAGACCCCACCGGGTACCACTCATCTCCACTACAAATAGGAAAAAGAGGCTACAATTTGCACGAGCTCACCAAAATTGGACTGTTGAAGACTGGAAAAATGTTGCCTGGTCTGATGAGTCTCGATTTCTGTTGAAACATTCAAATGGTAGAGTCCGAATTTGGCAGAAATTGAATGAGAACATGTATCCATCATGCCTTGTTACCACTGTGCAGGCTGGTGGTGGTGGTGTAATGGTGTGGGGGATGTTTTCTGGGCACACTTTAGGCCCCTTAGTGCCAATTGGGCATTGTTTAAATGCCACGGGCTACCTGAGCATTGTTTCTGACCATGTCCATCCCTTCATGAGCACCATGTACCCATCCTCTGATGGCTAATTCCAGCAGGATAATGCACCATGTCACAAAGCTTAAATCATTTCAAATTGGTTTCTTGAACATGACAATGAGTTCACTGTACTAAAATGGCCCCCACAGTCACCAGAACTCAACCCAATAGAGCATCTTTGGGATGTGATGGAACGGGAGCTTCGTGCCCTGGATGTGCATCCCTCAAATCTCCATCAACTGCAAGATGCTATCCTATCAATATGGGCCAACATTTCTAAAGAATGCTATCAGCACCTTGTTGAATCAATGCCACGTAGAATTAAGGCAGTTCTGAAGGCAAAAGGGGGTCCAACACCGTATTAGTATGGTGTTCCTAATAATTCTTTAGGTGAGTGTATAATTACATAGCAAGGGGGCATTCACAGGACTGTATCCTTTTTACTGTCTGCAAAGCACGCATCCACAAAACATAGACACCGGCCATGTGCGTCCTGTCCTCTCTTAGAAATGCCTATTCTTGTCCACAAAATGGACAAGAATAGGACAAGTTCTATATTTTTTTAATGAATGGGTCAGCATCTGATCCGCAAAAAAGGATGTGGACCAAAACTACGGTCGGGTGAATGCCCCCTTCGTATGGCTGAAAAAAAAGACAGGTCTATGAAGTTCAACCAGGGGATGGAAAGCGGAGGGGAGTAAGAAACCAGAATTCTACCCATTTTCATAAGTATTAATGCTATTTATTTCTAAGAATTTATCTAATATTTTTTAAACCATCAATTGGTAGACTATTCCAGAGATTCACAGCTGTTAAGGAAAGAGAAGTCTTGTCTCCAGTCACTCACTAGAGCTAAAGAAGACAAAAGAGGAGATAAAAAAACGTCTTCAATATGCCAAGTCCAGTTACTTGTGAGCTATTTCCATCAGATATGTCTTATGAAATGGAAGAAGATCACCTTAATATTGATAGAAGATAATTCAGTAGAGACAACAAATTAGACACTTCTGATTGTACTGCCACATGGTCAGTTTTTTTTAATGCAGTATATGAAGCCAAGTGGATGAAAAAAAAAAAAATATATAGAAATGGTAGTATCTATCCTTTTATTCTCACTCTCCTTTCATGATCTGCTCCCGATTCTGGCTTCAAAAACTGCTTAGAAAAACGGAATGTGTGGCTGTACCCTTAGAGTACAAAGATAGGCTAGTTTCACACTAGCGTTGTGAGATCAGGCATTGCCAGAAGCCACTGCGTTCCTGCCCGGCTTTATTAAACTATAATGAGGACCGGCAGAGATCCTGTCGGATCTCACAACGCTAGTGTGAAGGTGGCTGCAGGGGGACCTCCAGCCTGCGTTTGCTCCTCTGCATCCAACAATGTTTGATAATGCTCCCAAGGTCCTGTTAATGGCAGAGTAAATGAATGGGATGCACATGTGGAACATCATTTCATTAAATGCTCTTCAACATTTTCTTCTTTGCACATCAGATAAACAGGAAAAAAAAACATAATTTTGTATTCCGGGCATCATTTCTTCAAAGAAGATATCCATTCTACTCCTACCACACAAATTCCTCCGTGCCCGCTTTTTTTTTTTATCTGCCGTATCATTCTCACAAAACTGTGCTCCCAATAGACACAATTGATTGGCTGCATATGTTTCAGCTTTGACAACCCAGGCATTTAATTGTCAGTTATCTCTTATTCTTCTTCAGTGGCTGAAATACAGTCACAAAGTAACAGAGGGACTTGTTCTGCTTTAACCTTAGCTAGCTGCCATCACGCAGTGGAAAACAGCGGTAAAATATCACAGGATCACTCTGTACTGCAGAAGAAGACGTGTAAAGAGCGTAATGATTTCCCCCGAGTTTGCTTTTTAGAAAATCGTCAACGGAGCCAGTAGAAACTGTGACAAGTCTTCAGAGGGAATGCTGGGAAATCGAACAATGGCATTCTAGTTAGGGGCCAAGCCTACTCATCAGCCAATTATATCTGCAACGGAGCATCCTGCTGAAAACTTCAACAAGACCACTTTGCTAACCTTTTGAGATTTCTGAGCAAGGTTCCTGCAGAGCACAGAGTAACAGCTGATCGAGATAACACATTTCCTTCCACTTAGTCTTTTTAAAGTCATTCCTGAAGTATAATCTTATAAGTGTAGTCTACGTTACCACAGAGGGCAAAGACTCAGGTCTATACGCCATCTGTGGTACTATATTGTTAGAAAGAAATACATGTGACTATTAAATCCAGAAGGAGACTGCAATACTGTGGAGACAACACATGGATGGATTTACAATGCAGCTGGAAAGTCTTTAGACTTTTTCAGAAATGTTTGCTAATTTATTAAAAAGAAACAACAAAAATTTCCCATGGATATAAGTATTCAGCCCCCTTGTAATTTAGGTCTGGGGCCTCCCATTTCTCTTGATCACCTTAATTGGAGTACACTTGTGGTAAATTCAGTTGATTGGACATGACTTGGAGAGACACAACCCTAGCTATATAAGATCCCACAGGAAACAATGCCTTGGTAAGAGAGGTGACCAAGACCCCAATGGTCACTGGCTGAGCGCCAAACATCCCGTATGTAGATGGGAGAAACTTCCAGAACTGCAGCATCATGTTGTGGGGGTGTTTTTCAGCAGATGGGACAGACTAGTCAGGGTTAAGGGAAAGCAAGACAATGACCCTAAGCACACAGCCAAGACAACACCGGAGTGGCTTAGAGACAATTCTGTGAAGGTCTGAGTGGCCCAGCCAACCCAATCGAACATCCTTGGTGAGACCTGAAAATGGCTGTCCCCATCAAACCTTACAGAGCTTGAGAGGATCTGCAGAGAAGAATAGCAGAATATCTCCAAATCCAGGTGTACAAAACTGGTGGCATCATACCAGTGGCGTACATAGAGAAGTAAGGGCCCCCATAGCAAGGATCAAACCAGGCCCCCCCACAGGACAGAAGGGTTTCTGCCTAAACCCCTTTCAATGACCCATGTCCATTTTTTCCACTGCTTCATTTGCTAAAAGTTGTTTATTTAGGGGGTAGAGTCCTGACCAAGTTTTCACTTCCAGTAGAAGAGGAGATGATCCCAACTGGGGCCCCTCTTGCCCTGGGCCCCATAGCAGTCGCATGGTCTGCCGCTGTGGTAGTTACGCCAATGCATCATACCCAAGAAGACTAGAGGCTGTAATTGCTAGCCAAAGGTGCTTCAACTAAGTGCTGAGTAAAGTGTCTGAAGATTTATGTCACTGCAAGATTTTAGCTTTTCATTTTCAATAAATTATCAAAGATTCCAAACATTCAAGTTTTCACTCTGTCATTATGGGGTACTGAGTGCAGAATAATGAGGAAAAACTTAAATGTTTTTTATTTTAGCACAAGGCTGCAACATAACAAAATGTGAAAAAAGTGAAAGGGTCTGAAGACTTTCCGAATGCATTGTATGTCCACTGGCTATTTTTGATAAGAAGATAAAGATAGGTATGTGAGACTAGGAAACACCAATGGAATAGGAATCTCTGTGGGTACATGCAATACAGAATATTGTAAGTAAGTTCTCGCTGGTGCTCAGAGGTTTCCTCCTACACTCAAAAACACATTTTAACACACTTTAAATTGGCTCTAGTGTGTTCAATAAATGTAAATTAGATCGGGAGACGTACTTTGAATTGGGACTTTGCTTAAAGGGGTTTTGCCATCTCAGACAATGGGGGCATATCGCTAGGATATGCCCCCATTGTCTGATAGGTGCGGGTCCCACAGGTGGGAAATGAGAACGGAGCAGGTAAATTAACAGAGGGCGCACTGCGCATGCACAGCCACCCACCATGTATTTCTATGGGGCGGCTGAAAATAGCCGCATAGAAATGAATGGGAGCAGGGGCCGCGCGCGCGCACGGTGCCCTCCCATTCACTTTTATGGGAGCAGCGCTTGGTGGTGGACGGAATAGAGGTGGGACCCGCACCTATCAGAAAATGGGGGCATATCCTAGCGATATGCCCCCATTGTCTCAGATGGGAATACCCCTTTAAATGGAACCTGTCACCGGGATTTGATGTATAGAGCTGAGGACATGGGTTGCTAGATGGTCGCTAGCACATCCGCAATACCCAGTCCCCATAGCTCTGTGCGCTTTTATTGTGGGAAAAAAACGATTTCATCCATATGCAAATTACCCCGAGATGTGTCCTGTCCCTGTCCAGCGTGAAGGAGCGCAGCACCGCCCCGCATCCTCAGAATCTCCTCCTTGCTCCCCTGACGTCAGACAGCCAGAGCGCCGTAATCTCGCGATGCGCGAGCTAGCACATGCGCTGTTTCTTCCCTGAGGCTGATGCCAGCACAGGGAAGGAACACTATAAGGACACTGCGTCTGACGTCGGGGAGCAAGGAGGAGATTCTAAAGAGGCGGGGCGGTGCTGCGCTCCTTCACGCTGGACTAATCTCACGTACAGGACACATCTCAGGGTAATTTGCATATGGATCAAATCGGGTTTTTTCCACAATAAAAGCACACAGAGCTATGGGGACTGGGTATTGCGGATGTGCTAGCGGCCATCTAGCAACCCATGTCCTCAGCTCTATACCCAAAATCCCGATGACAGGTTCCCTTTAACTGAACATCACTTTGGAGAGTGTTGGTGCTATGTATGCAACCATGTCACAGGGCAGACATGGGCACAGGGCTTATTCTGGAAATATGCACCAGCACAAAGTGGCTGCAGTTCTGGTAACATGGTGGAAATTAAAAAAGTTACTACCAGCAATTAGTTGAACCTTTTTGTTTTTACTGGCTCTATAAAGATTTCAGCAGAGCTTAGATGAAGATGTAATTGCATTGTACATAATAATCACATGTACACCATAATAATTAATTATTGTTTTTTAGTACCGTATAATAGAATTTTTGATTGGGAGCCATTGGTTCATATTCATAATGATGCATGTTATACATTTTTCTACTCAAACACTATTTTATCATTAATAATTTGTACCACGGGAACAAGGAGCTGGTCAACAAAAAGTGAAACATTTTAAATGTTCACACTCCTAAGGCTACTTTCACACTTGCGTTGTTCTTTTCCGGCATAGAGTTCAGTCACAGGGGCTCTATACCGGAAAAGAACTGATCAGTTTTATCCCCATGCATTCTGAATGGAGAGTAATCCGTTCAGTTTGCATCAGGATGTCTTCAGTTCAGTCGTTTTGACTGATCAGGCAAAAGGGAAACCGCAGCATGCTACGGTTTTCTCTCCGGCGAAAAAAACTGAAGACTTGCCTGAACGCCGGATCCAGCATTTTTTCCCATAGGAATGAATTAGCGCCGGATCCGGCATTCAGAATACCGGAATGCCGGATCAGTCGTTCCGGCATGCGCATGCGCAGATCGGTAAAAATGTGAAAAAATTTACAAGACGGATCCGTCGGTCCGCATGACAAGCGGAGAGACGGATCCGTCCTTGCAATGCATTTGTGAGACGGATCCGCACCCGGATCCGTCTCACAAATGCTTTCAGTCAGCGGCAGATCGGCGGATCCGGCGGGCAGTTCCGACGACGGAACTGCCCGCCGGATCACACTGCCACAAGTGTGAAAGTAGCCTTAGCTGTCAACCCACTGATTTTGATGGGACAAGACGACATTCTAATGTGGGTGCCAAATATGGATCTACCAATTTTACCAAATGGAAGGTGTCAGGGGAAACTGGGACTGTGCATATTCTCACAGGAGACAAGCTTGTAAAGGAGTGGGGTGGATAGCTGTCACTCGGTCAACAGCTATGTTACGAGTATTACCTTTAGTTATGGAAGTTCCATTGTGTTTATGAAGCTTATTGATACACATTCATACATAAATGTACCTTGCATCTAATCATTTTTTTTTTTGATTTTTTGGGGTCCGAGAATAGGAAGCAGAAAATGTTAAAGGGGTTTTCCGGCATTATAATATTGATGACCTACCCTCAGGATAGGTCATCAATATCAGATCGGAGGGGGTGCCTGGTGTCAGCTGTTTGAAGAGAAGGCTAGGCTTTGAGTGAGCGCAGCCTTCCCTTCATTGTTTATCTGCTCGCCATCGACATAGCAGAGGTGAGCAGGTGTAATTACAAGAAGCCGTCTCATCCACTTCAATGGGACGGCTCCTTCCTATTCAAGTGTATAAGAACAAGCTGTCCCATAGAAGTGAATGGGTCCGGATTTTCAATAAACACCAGAAATTTTTTTTTTTAATAAATGCTAATAGGTAGCATGCCTCAATGTCAACCACCCAATCACATTCACCAGTGCTTTATCATTTTCGGAATCATAAAATGAATGATAACATGTCCTATGAAGACATAAGAGACTGTCATTGTTGCCATTTGTCATCGTTGACAGGTGTGGCACTGTTTTTGGAAGAAATTGGGCAATTTTTTTAAATCCAGGTCAACCCCTTTAACCGGTACCTTGTGTTCTTGTCCTTAGGCTCTTCGTAAACACAAAGTGAAAGTCTCTTTCACCATTAGTATTCACAATTCCACTAGCGACCGAACTTCAGCAGATACAAGTGCTCGTTCCTCAACCACACAAGTAGATCTAAAAGACGACAGCCAACATGAATATGCACGCTTCCTTGACTACCTCGGACAATGCAGCAAACCTCATGAAATATGTAGTCAAGGTTTATACAATGGGCACCCCTAGATATTTACATCAGCGTCTGCCCTTTACAATTGTAGTAATTTGTCACCATTATAACATGCTCTCTCTATGTTAAATGGATAGCTCTCCAAAATGCACTTTTCACTCTAAATGAGCATGGCACACTGTCCTCAGTATGATGGATCTCTTTCTTTAGAGTCCCCCTGAATGCTGTTAACAGGGCTAGTCTCTGATAAAGGCTAACTGGTATGAATTGCTGCTTCTTTCAGCATCCGTCTTTCAAGCACCGCCGGGATCATTTAAACATCCCAATAACAGGACATAGCAGCTGTTCACTGCACAATGAGGCAAAAAAGCAGAGTGGTCGACCCCGTTAATGGAGCAGAGTATAAACGCATATGTGCATATATAAAATACCTGTGATCCAACACTCAGAGGCCATGCAAGGATTTATTGTGGTGTGCATAGCAATCTAATACATTGTTATATAAGCAGCAAGGTATTAAAATCCATGTTACACTAATAAAAGCTAAAATAAAACACAGCCAATTGTCATTCAGTTTTTGTATAAAATCAACGTTAACTTCCATAGTTTGCCAATTGTTTTCGGCTCCAGATCATGTTCCATACAGAAAAGGGAACTACGGCCCATCTAGGACTAATTTTTAACACGCCACATTAGTATGTCACTCTCCTTGTTCATTAGCTTCTACTACCCTGAGATGTCACTGCTGGGCTCGAAGGACATCAAGAAGGGTCAACAGAGCAAACACACAACACTTTGCTCCATGTCTTCATGGTGGTTTTTCTCATTGCTTCCGCATGAAACCAGGTACTAAATTTCAGTTTTTTTAAATTTGTGGGCCTATCTTACAAGTGAGCCTAAACGGTGGAAATTTTGGGGTAGAATTTGAATAGACCTGCAGAGTAATAGATATATCAAACTAGAAAACAAAAAGCTACAAAAATACTAAAAGAAAAAAGAAATGCTGTCGTGCTGGAAATTGTGTCAGCAAAGCAGCATAACGATACCTCATCAGCTCCACGTACCCTCATAGTTAGGCCACTTTTACATGGTCAGTATTTGCAAGACTTGTGCCTCTTCTGGGTTTTCGACCCACTTCTGGGTTTGGCTTACAAATACTGTGAAAAAAAAAACCCTGGCCAAATACTGTTGGTGTGAAGTGGTCTGTCAAAACTTTCCCCTGTCCCAGCACTCTGGTGTGAGTATTAGGTTACCTGCACACATTTACCAATGTCTTTACGCCATTATTGTGGCTAAGTGGACTTTCAACTAAAAATTGACCTGCGATCTCCCTTGCATGCCCCGTGCTATGCTCTACAAACATGCCTCCTGAGATGACATCATACCACCTAGTAGCTGGTTTGTACAGTGGCCGGCATGGGAGCATACAAGCGTGCCAGGGAACCGAGGCAGAAGGTGAATATTCAATTTGTTCCTCAGACCTCACCCTGTGGATTTTTACAGAATTGCTGTGGATAAACTCTGCAGCAATTCCGCAACGTGTACAGCTGCAGTATGGCAGTGTCACCCAAATGGTTGCAGGCTGTGCCTGTCACAAGGAAGAAACTGGATGATACTGCCATGTGACATGGCGTTGCTATAAATGCTTTGGCACTGTGACCTATGTAAGTATTGCAACAGAGGCACAAAGACTTGTGGTGATAATACTGTGCAAGTCCCAGGATGTTTAATTGGATGAAACCAGGGAATGTACACTCACTGACAAATAAATAAATTACGTACCCAGAAATGTCAGATTGCTGAAAAATTCGGCATGCCGTTATGTCTCATGTAAATTATTACAGTTGTGGTCGGATTAAACACTGTAAAGTGCTTCCTGAGCTACCCGATAATGAGGCTCTCAGGGGCTACTTTTGGGTAGCGTACCTCTTGGTTAGAGATAGTAGACTCTTGTATAAGCCTCTACAGCACACGTTAAGGCATTTTGCCCAGCTGACAGACTTTGACAGAGAGCGCGTCATCGGATTGAGAAAAGAAAGATGGTTGATTCAACAAATTGCCCGCCATTTAGTCCGTTCTAACCTAGCGGTTAGGAAGGAGCAGTGGTTATGTGATGGCACGCACACACTGAACAGGCTCTGGACGGTCCAGACACGCATGAGCAGCTTCCACAGGTTTGTTGCCCACCAGGTGGCACCTTCATTACACGCTGCCGTCTCTGCCCAGACTGTTTCCAAGAGCTTAGCAGAAGGGAATTTGGCGTCACATCTATTATATGTCCTGCCATTGATAGTTGCCCGTCATTGTTTTTGTTTGCAGTGGTTTCGTGAACAAGATTTGATTCCAACAACTCCTTCTTGGTGCATAATTTTTGTCAAGGATTGTATTGAAAACAAACAAAACGGTATAACCAGTATAGTCGCCTGTGGCCTAGACTGTTCTTTCACAGTCCACACATGATATTTGTGAAATTGAAGTAGTATACCATATATGCACCAAAAATTCCTCCCCAATCAAATTCCATTAGATAGGAGACCCAGCTCACTTAGTTCAGTACTACACAAAATACTGAACTCATCTACAGTCAAAAAGTAAAAACCTTCATAGATCTCAATAAAAAAAGGAAAAAAAAAAAAAAAACTGACTCAAGGAATACATTTCTAGGCCACTGACTACCTGAGATGTGCGATATCTCCAGTAACTATATTAAAAATTAACTTTTCACATTCCAGTCATGTAAATGCCAAACTTTAATGCCTATGGCCGACCTCAATCAGTCTTACAGAGGCACACACTGCATGTATTCCGATAACTAATCTAAATGGACATAAAGACAAACTATTTTGAATCACGACCACAAGAAGTCAAAAATACTACAAATGCCAAGGTAAAAGAACAGGCTTTGTCTTGCAACATCTTATTTTTTTTTACCGAGATTCGATACAGTCACAGCTCGGCTCCCCAAACTTAGGTGCTTCCAGACAGGATGAGCCGGCATATTGCATGCTGTTCGGGGAGAGGGGGACGGATCAATAGCAGCTGAATGCCATCTGCTTTGGCCAGCAAAACAACACCAAAAGTGGAACCCATGCATCTTCCTTTATTGAAAGGTTATTTTTATGCAAGTAAACAATTCATCGTCTCCTTGCACGCTTGATGCTCATTTACCACTTCTGATCAATAAAATATGCAAAACAACAAAAAAAATTGAATCCTAAGAGTAGTTGTGATGCCAGGGTGAAAGGTAATCAATAGCAGGCTTGTTCAGTAGGGCAAATCGTGGGGTTACTGCATCTAAGGATCTCCGATCAGGGTCTATTTACAGATAACACTTTATTAAACCCAAAAACTTGCCCGATTCAACTCTAATCCAGGTATTCAAGGTATTCTAATGCAGGGGCATAATAGATCGAGTTATATATTGAATGCTATGCCGCTGGGAATTGGCACTGGATTTTCCTGCAGGTTTTACTAGATGTTCTGCATGTGGCAGCTGTTCCCTTCTTTCCGGACTGTGCTGAGCGTACAGTGATAAATGGCATCAGCAAATAAAGATTTGGTTATTGAACTTACATTTACTTTACTGCAATTATCTCGCTTATTAAGTTGCACTTACATTATTCTTAGTGATTTAAATGTCTTCACAGTTTTTCCCAAATCTGGCCTCAGCCTTCAACAAGGTAACGGCACAGGCTTTTATTCCATACACAAGACATGAACTTGTGCTGAGAGCCCTGAATACAAGGGTGGATTTTGAAATACCCCAATAAAGAATAAAAGGAGTTGCCTGGTCAATCATTTCGGCTGAGCAGATACTTCCTGTGTGCTGAGAGGGACCAGGAATCAGAGACCGTCAGGGACCTGGAAAGTGTCAGTATGGGAGTGGCAGTGAATCCATTTATGATTTGATTGAGTAGAAATTCTTTTGTTTTACTTATGCCATGCCAAGGCTTTAAAAAAATGATCGGTCAGACACCCCCTTTAAGAGTGGCTAACCTGACCTTTCGTTCTGGATGACTCCCTGATTACAATAAAAAATTGTGCAATGCTTCTTGTGGAGGTGCATACAAAAAGAGTGAACCGCGGCACTCTCATGTCTTCATTATTCCAACGTTTAATCACCAAATCACAGCGACGTTTCGACCAGTGTGATCTTTCTCAAGACATGAGAGTGCCGCGGTTCACTCTTTTTGTATTTACCAAGAAAGGGGTGCTACGGATTGGCGCCTGACACCGCGGGCATCACCACTGAAGGATCCACTTCTGATGTGCTGCTAATTTTTTTTCGTTTTTTCTTGTGGAGGTGCTGCAGTAAACTTCTCGCAGCTTACCAAGCACAGCGCTGTACATTGTACAGTGGCTGTCAGGGCTCCAGATGGCGACTAAAATGGTCGCAAATGCGACCTAGAATTGCAAAATGGCGACAAGACTTTGCAGTCTTGTCGCCATTTGTGCCTAGACCCGCCGCTGCTCTGCCGCTTTCACATTACTGACATGGCACGCGCTGCTGTCAGCGCGTGCCATGTTCTTCTCAACAGCACAGGGGAGAAGGAGGCAGTCCCTCCCCCCTGTACTGCTGCTGCCACCAGTGGGCTGATAGCAGGGAGGAGGAGGGGAGGGGCTATGGCCACTGCACCACCAATGAGGACCTTTCATTACAATAAAAAATCTAAACTAAGTATGCTGACATGGAGAGCGGCGCCCAGGGATCTCCCTGCACTTACTATTATCCCTGGGCGCCGCTCCGTTCTCCCGGTATAGGCTCCGGTATCTTCAGATTTTCGGCTCAACTGGGAGGAGCCTGCTCTTGTTCTCCTGGGCGTCTCCTTCTCCCAGGCTGTAGCGCTGGCCAATCGCAGCGCTCAGCTCATAGCCTGAGACGCCCAGGAGAACAAGAGCAGGCTCCTCCCAGTTGAGCCGAAAATCTGAAGATACCGGAGCCTATACCGGGAGAACGGAGCGGCGCCCAGGGATAATAGTAAGTGCAGGGAGATCCCTGGGCGCCGCTCTCCATGTCAGCATACTTAGTTTCGATTTTTTTTTTATTGTAATGAAAGGTCCTCTTTAATACAAACACAGGCTGCGGGTGCCGGACATATCCCATACCCGGCACCCAGCCTCTATGACTGCGCGCTGCGATCCGCCGCTATTAACCCCACAGGTGCAGCATCTGAGGGGTTAATAGTGGCGGATCGCAGCGCGCAGTCATAGAGGCTGAGTGCCAGGTATGGGATATGTCCGGCACCCGCAGCCTGTGTTTGTATTAACTATAAACGATATTCATTGGTGGTGCAGTGCACCGAACAACCCCCACCCCCCCCCCCCCAACCCCAGTATTCTAAAGTAAAATCATTGGTGGCGCAGTGCGCCCACAACCCCCCATCCCCCAAGTATTATTGGTGGCAGTGGCAGCTTCCGATCGGAGCCCCAGCAGTGTAAGCCTGAGGCTCCGATCGGTTACCATGGCAGCCAGGATGCTATTGAAGTCCTGGCTGCCATAGTCTGCTCCATGCTTCTGTGTGCACAGGGCACAGGGCACAGAGCAGCAGGGAGAGTGTGATGTCCTATTCACCCTGATAGAGCTCTATCAGGGTGAATAGGACAAGGGTTCTAGCCCCTAAGGGGGTAAAAAGGTATTAAATAAAAAGTTTAAAAAATAAATAAATAAATAGATAGATCATCAGTAAAAAAAAATAAAATAATCTCAGAAAACCGGTTTAATCTTGTGTCCACAGTGAAAGTACAATCACATGACAATGAGGATATGGTATCAAAGCAAAAGAAACATTGGTTTCCATATCAATCTCCTCAGGACCAGGCCAATTTTTTCTTTTTTGCTATCATTTTATCTTCCCTGCCATCTAAGAGCCATAAACTATAACAGTTTTTTCCATTTACAGAGACATACGTGGGCTTGTTGGTCGCGGACCAAGTTGTATACGTTAATGGCACTATTTAAAGGAGACCTAAACATTTGCTGAAACCACAAAGGCGCCGCAACACTTGTCAGAACTCTCTGCACCTTGAGGTTTAATTGGCCCTGCACTTCGATAGTCCAGGCACCGACGCTACTCTGAAACAGCTGACCTGGGGGGTGTCGAACCCCTGAGGGTCTGATATCGACGGCCTATCCTGAGGCTAGGACATCAATATTCAAATTCTGGCATACTCCTTTAAGAACTCCAAAATGGGAATTCTCTGAGGTTTCCTCATCACTCTTGTACCAATAACTTGTGATATAACTTTCATTTGATAATCACATGAGCTTCAGTTTTCAGACATACCTCGTGAACCCGAGCCATACACTCTGGGTGGTGGCTGATTAATACAGCGAACACCCACCCTCAATGACCGTCACTCATCCCCTTGGCTCTCTGGCCTGTTAACATTGGGGAGAATAGGTTGTTGGTATTTTGTGCATTGTACTTTAAAGGTGATGGGCAGTCCGGCTGATCTACTAGTATAGGACTGTTAGCCAGCATGGTGCACTACACGTATTAGTGTGGCTGTCTCCGTATAGTAGTCTTATCTGTGTGCAATAGTAATACTAAGCAACTACCCCCTCGAGAATAGCAGGTGCCTGGGTGGCTCCATCAGTATTTTGCTGTCTGGACCTCCTCTCGTTTCAGTAAGTATAACCTTTTTGGGTGGTTTCATGTACATCTCATCTTATTGGCTCCTATTTGTGGTGACAACAGGAAGTGCAGCCATATTGGTTGTCACTTTTTAATTAGCTTTTCGGTAACAAACTGATAATTTGCCAAGAAACCATGTTTGTACAATCAAATATATTTGTAAAAACTGTCTACATACAGGGACTATAGATCTGAAACCATGTTAGAGATTGTATTTGGGAACTGCATTACAAGAAATCTAAAGTTGATATTCTAATCACTTTATGGGGGGGACTTAAAGGGGTTATCAGAGTTAAATCAATATATGTTAAGGTGGCTTAAAACATTATTAAAAATACATTTCTAATGTACATTCATTATTTATTCTGCTGTGTTTCCACACGCCCGATGTGGGTCACGTGACCCCTGACGTCACTCACCAGGCACCAGCGGTGACGTCTCGTTTACAGACTTCTCCCTGCTTGAGGGAGGGGCCCGGCTCTGTAAACGAAACATCAGAGCCTTTGGTGCTCGCTTTCCTCTCTCTCTGTATCTGGCTGCCGCGGCTCCTGTGAGGGATCGCTAATGCGCGATCCTCATCAGTGTCGGTGTTCTGTCAGAAAACCTTACCTCGTCAGATTCCCTTCCCCCATGTGATTTCCGGGGGTGTGCGTCTCCGCGCAAGCGCAGTACCACGGCACGTCGCCTCTGCGCAAGCACAGTACCAGGGCATAGGTAAGGTAAAATTACAGTGAGCGTTGACTCATGGACACAAGCACGGACACCGCGAATGCGCCCAACCGCGCGTGCGCTCTCAGGGGCAAGGAGATCTGACAGTCTTTTGTCTTGTTAAATCCCCTTACCCTCACACTGTGCACGCAATTTTACAATCCGCGCGTGCGCAGTGTGAGGGTAAGGAGATTTAACAAGACAAAAGGCCGTCAGATCTCCTTACCCCTGAGAGCGCATTGTGCAGTGTCCATGCGCGCATCCGTGAGTCAACGATCACTGTAATTTTACCCATGCCCTGGTACTGCGCTTGCACGAAGGGCGCCGTGCCATGGTACTGCGCTTGCGCGGAGGCGCACACCCCCGGCAGTCACGTGGGGTAAGGGAATCTGACGAGTTAAGGTTTTCTGACACAACATTGGCAGCCGTGAAGAAAGATTCCATGGATTCCAAAGCTCCCTCCCACTGGTCCACCAATGGGCCCGTTGCCCTGCGTCTGGAGATCTTTACTAGCCTCAGTTGGTAGCTCAAAACCAACCCCAGGAACATCACAAAGTAAGGCCTCATGCACACGACCGTTCCGTTTTTTGCAGTCCGCAAAAAACGGAAGCCGCCCGCGTGCCTTCCGCAATTTGCGGAACGGAACAGGCGGCCCATTGTAGAAATGCCTATTCTTGTCCGCAAAACGGACAAGAATAGGACATGTTATATTTTTTTGCGGGGCCACGGAACAGAGCAACTGATGCGGACAGCACGCGGAGTGCTGTCCGCATCTTTTGCGGCCCCATTGAAGTGAATGGGTCCGCACCAGAGCTGTAAAAACTGCGGCTCAGAACTACGGTCGTGTGCATGAGGCCTAAATCATTGTTCATAATAGAGATATTGCTGTGATATAGCTTAGATAGATATAGGTGTCATATATGGTGTCAGCATGTACACAAAGCAAGAATAACAGAACCATGCAAAGGTATGGGTTTTCTCTTAAGAAATCAAGCTTAACTAATGTATATGTAAGTCCTGATGAGTTTTATAAGTCCCCCCCATAACTTGAACAACCCCTTTAAACTAGTTTCACACTAGCAGTAAGAGATGTGGCAGGGTGTTCCAGAAGGAAATATCTTGCCACAGCTATCTGGATCCGGACAGTACCTGAATGCCTGCCGGGCCCCTTTAACTTTAACCCCTTCAGTAGCAAGCCACTTTTTGCAAATCTGACGTGTAACTTTGGAAAGTTTTTTGTTATCCAAGCCATTCTGAGATTGTTTTCTCGTGACACATTGTACTTCATATGTTAGTAATTTGAGTCAATATGCCTTACCTTTATTACAAAATTCTAAAATTTGAAGAAAGTTGGAAAAATTCACTATTTTCTGAATATTACTTTCTTTGCTTTTATGGCAGATAGTGATACCTCACAAAATAGTTGTTACTTTACATTTGATTTTGGCATCATTTTGTAAATGTCCTTTAATTTTTTTTTTAGAACGTTAAAAGGATTAGGATTTTAGAAGCAATTTTTCAACAACATTTCCAAAACCATTTTCTTAAGCACCAATTCAGTTATAAAGTCATTTTGAGGGGCTTACATAATGGAAACCATCCATAAATGACCTTATTTTAGATACTACACCCCTCAAATTATTTAAAATTGATGTTACAAACTTTGGTCAGAAGGAAAGGAACCCTCAAAAAGTTACCCCATTTTGGAAACTACACCCCTCAAAGAATATATTAAGGGGTGTACTAAGCAGTTTGACCCCATAAGCGTTTTACGGAATTTGGAAATACTTGGCTGTGAAAATGAGAAGTTTCATTTCTTCCAATAAAATGTTGCTTTAGCTCCAAAATTTTCATTTTCACAAGGAGCAACAGGAGAAAAAGCACCCTAATAATTTGTTACCCATTTTCTCCTGAATATGGCAACACCCCGTAAGTGGTGGCAGGGGTGGGATTCAAATTAACAACAGGTTCCCTACTCATTGGCAGACACACGGCATCACAACACATGTATATATATGATGTATGTATATGTAAACAACACACAAATACACTATATACATGGTACACCTACATAAATACACCATATATACACTACACACACATACCACCCAACTAAGGAGCTAAACTATCAGCAGCGCGCGAAGCAATGGAAGAGAACATCCATGCCACCGCCAGAGCACCGGATCGGAACTCAGCCGGTAACACGGTTCTCCGATCTAGTTGTAAAACTTTAACAACTGGAGGGAACTGGCTGAATCCCATGCCTGTGTGGTGGTAAACTGCTGTGGGGGCACATGAAAGGAAGGAGCGCCATATGGCTTTTGCAGTGCAGATTTTGATGGATTGGCTTACAGGCACTATTGGTTTTCATTTTTTCTGTGATTGTCTTATGTGGGGTTTCATTGTTTGTGGGATGAGGTGTCGTTTTCATTGGTACCATTTTGGGGGTATACATGACTTTTTCATCGTTCAATATTATACATTTTGTAAGGCGAGGTGACAAAAAAATTACTGTTCTGAAATAGTTTTTATTTATTTTATTTTTACAGCATTCACCTGACAGAGTATATTATGTGATATTTTTATAGAGCAGATTGTTATGGATATGGTGATACCCAATATGTCTATTATTTTTATTTTTATTAAGTTTTACAAAGTGAAAGCATTTTTGAATAGCATAAAATCTTGTTTTTGTATTGCCATGTTCTGAGATCCATATTTTTTGTTATTTTTCTGGCGATCGTCTTAGGTCTTTTTCGATTGGTACCAATTTCGAGTACATACACCTTTTTGATAGCTTGGTATTACACTTTTTGTGAGGCAAGGTGACCATAAAATGGCTGTTCTGGCACTGTTTTTATTTTTTTACGCCGTTCACCTGACGGGTGGATTATGTAATATATTTATAGAGCCGTTCGATACGGACACAGCGATACCTAATATGTCTACTTTTCTTTTCTTCTATTTTTTACAATTTATTTATAACTTAATTTTAAGAAAAGGATACTTTTTTTTTTTTTTTTTTTACTGGAAACTTAATTTTTATTATGTAAAACAATTTTTTAAAACTTTTTTTTACTTTTTGTCCCACTCTGGAACTTCAACTTTTGGGGGGTCAGATCCCCTGTACAATGCATTACAATACTTCTGTATTGTAATGCATTGGCTGTAAGTGTATTACACAGTGTAAAACACTTTCAGCCTGCTTGCCTGTGAAACCCAGGGGAGTGGGTCTCACAGGCTTACATAGAAGGCAGCACGATGCCTATAGAAGGCATCAGGCTGCCTTCCCAGCCATTGGGTCCCCTTCACCGCACATATGGGGACCTTTTGCAATGGAAAAGAAATGTCAATCACTGTGGATAATTGTGATTGCAGAACACACTCTTAGTTGCTGGTGGCTTCACATATAGCTTTTGGTCAACTCCAGTAACGGTATGGGGATGAAGCGACTGCAGCTTTATTTTCTTTTGTGGAGACTGTGATAGACTGGAAGAGGTGATTGCTGAAAATAATGCTTTTAAGGGTGTCCCTCTTCTAAGCATCTCCAGTGCTCTCACAAGCAATTACAGACATATGAAATATGAATCACCATTGATTTTCCTCTTCAGGGGTCACAACTCTCCCTGTTTTACACATTCAAGGCATTTATTTTGGCGGACAAACTTGACACATTTTCTCAAAATGAACTTGTTAATGTAACCAAGGCTTTGTCAGAAGGATTCTTCATTTTTTACTTTTTGACATTTGTTCCTTGCACAGCTCTTCAGGGATTGGGAGGGCAAAATAAAAACATAGAGCCGTGCAATTCCAAAGAAAACCAATCCTATTACATGGAGATAAGAGGGAGGGGCCAACGGTTAAGATGTCTCTGTAAGCTAGTATCACATGCAGTCCAATGGTGTTTCTCTCCATCTCTCGTACAGTGAATACATGGGCCCTGAATCTACCCTCTCCTCCACTGTGTAGTATAGGAAATCACATGCCCCTTTTCTCTACTGCTCCTTGGCCCCCCTCGCCCTTCGTCTCTGAAGGGATAATGTTTCACATGCTGGGCAAAAAATATTGCAGATACAGTGAGCAACCGAACAGCAGAGCAGCCATGGAGTAATTATACTACATTACAAATTGTCATAAAGTATCATGCAAGCAGCTGTAAATACAGAGGAGAAGAATCATCATAACTCTAGTCCTTTACACTGGTAATCCAACCAACAGAAATCCCTAGTATCATTTAAACAAAGGTGCTATACAGAGCTAAGCAAGATTATAAAAATGAAACTAAATAACTACTTTTGAGTGATGGTGGCATGGATATTTGTCACTGGCAGATGTGCACAGCGATCAATGTATAACTGTGAAGGAAGACAGGTAGACTATGGTATGCAGAAACCAGACAGATGAGCCTTGCTCAGTAAAGTTGATGCTTGCAAAACAGCACAAGAAAGTATAAGGCTCTGTTCACATTTGCTTCTGCTCATAAGAGATGGTGCGTCGCTGTGTTGGATCTCTTGTACAATGGACTCCACTGGGGCTATACGCTCAGTTATAATGGGATCTGTCAGAGTTCGGTCATGGTTTCTATAATTTTAACAAGAAAAAAAAAAGTTGCATGGAGCCTTCAAAGCAAATGCTAACAAAGCCTAAAATATAATATCCTTATCAGTACACAGAGTGTGACAGTGCAGCCAAGATGAGTGTAACTAAAACTTGAGATCATAAAGAGTTCTTTGAGACTTTTCAAAGGAGAATAAGTAAACAGTTGTACAACAAAATCAGCTCTGCTACATCTGTATTATACTCACAGAAAGAGTGTCTAGGAAAGGGATAATCAATTAGCTTACAGAAAAAAAAACCTCTAAAAACATAACCTTTAATATATCATGATAAAAATCACAAATTATAGATACCCCCAAAAAGAATAACAAACCTAAAATCTTAAGTATGCCCACAATTAAAGTGCAGCCAAATGCAAAAACAGATACTGAGGCATTTCCTGGGCACATATGTATAGATGATACCATGTAATAATAGTGTGGACCACGTAGGTTTTACTTACGGTTCCTGTGGTTTTTGATAGCATGCCCACTGGTGAAAGTTACCGCAATAGTTGTTAATGTCGGGAGATGAACTGTTCTTAGGTGTCCCTTTTAGGCTAACCCTGCCTAAAAGCAAAGCACCTGCCTTGAAAGGGGCGACCCCACTTATCGGTGCCTAAACCCTCAGTGGCCCTGTAAATGCCCTAAAGAACTTGAAATCATTGGTCCCGACGCGTTTCCCCATTGAAGATAGTCATCGGTTCATCAGGGGACAAATTACAGCAGATAGAGTAAGGATGATGGCAACCAAGATGAAGTAGGCGCAAAAATACGTCCAGCTCTGGCCCCATTTATACCTGAAAGGTTTAAAAATGGTGCTCCCGCTCATGGGGGCGTATTTTACCGGGTGGGGCTTGTAACTCCACCTCACTTCCGGTTTAATGGAATGCATATGCGTTCCATAGGTACACATAATATCCTAGTGTACATAAGAAGAAAATTGATACAAAGTGGTATAACTAGATACCCAAATGATGCGCGACGATTACTGCTAAAAATATAATGGAAGAGAAGGTATGGGCTGTCTCTTTCAGCGCATTGAATGAAGCGCTGCTGCCGGGAAAAACACTACTTCCCACAGGTGAAGCGCATATCTGGTCGGTGAAATGCACCGTCGGATAGCGAGGAGGAACACAAGCTAAAAAAAGATATTATATTACTTGTGTTCCACATGTGATTGCCGGATCTTGCTCAGATATGAATGGGGACAGGGAAGCAGAGATACTAAAGTGCCCGCAAGGTAAGGAAAATAATACCATTACTCTTGAGTCCCCTTTGTACAGTTGAGTCGTACATAAATGACCAATTATGGTCCGATAGAGTGACATAGAAACATAGAATGTGTCGGCAGATAAGAACCATTTGGCCCATCTAGTCTGCCCAATATACTGAATACTATGAATAGCCCTTGGCCCTATCTTATATGAAGGATAGCCTTATGCCTATCCCATGCATGCTTAAACTCCTTCACTGTATTTGCAGCTACCACTTCTGCAGGAAGGCAATTCCATGCATCCACTACTCTCTCAGTAAAGTAATACTTCCTGATATTAATTTTAAACCTTTGCCCCTCTAATTTAAAACTACCGTATATTCCTGCGTATAAGACGACTGGGCGTATAAGACGACCCCCAACTTTTCCATTAAAAATATAGGGTTTGGGCTATACTCGCCGTATAAGACTACCCCTGAATGCCCAGCCCTCCCTGTCCTCAAGACGATCTTCTCCAGTCCAGGAAACTGACTGGGATCTGTGGATGGCACTGTTAAGAGGAGGGGGATCTGTGGATGGCACTGTTATGAGGAGGGGGATCTGTAGATGGCACTGTTATGGGGAGGGGGATCTGTGGATGACACTATATAGCATCTTATGCTAAATGTGTCATTTACAGATCCACCCCATGACAGTGTCATCCACAGATCCCCCCTAAACAGTGCCATCCACAGATCCCCCTCCCCATGTGCCATCCACAGATCCCCCTCCCCATGTGCCATCCACAGATCCCCCTCCCCATGTGCCATCCACAGATCCCCCTCCCCATGTGCCATCCACAGATCCCCCTCCCCATGTGCCATCCACAGATCCCCCCCCCCATGTGCCATCCACAGATCCCCCTCCCCATGTGCCATCCACAGATCCCCCTCCCCATGTGCCATCCACAGATCCCCCTCCCCATGTGCCATCCACAGTTCCCCCTCACCATGTGCCATCCACAGTTCCCCCTCCCCGCCGCTCAGAGGAGTACATTTATTAACTGTAATCCGTAACTTTAACTTTAAATCAGCGCTCATCTCTTTACTAGGGTACCTTACTCTCAGCTCCGATAACAGGCAGTGCGGGCGGCGCTCACTCACTGACGTCACACGCCTGCGCCGCCTAGTGAGTGAGCGCCGCCCGCACTGCTTGTTACCGGAGCTGAGAGTAAGGTACCCTAGTAAAGAGATGAGCGCTGATTTAAAGTTAAAGTTACGGATTACAGTTAATAAATGTATACTCCTCTGAGCCGCAGGTCCCTGTATATTATAACCCCCAGGCAAGCGTCCCTGTCACCATGGGAACGCCTGGGGGTTAGAATATACCATCGGATCTGAGTATACCCGGCGTATAGGACGACCCCCGACTTTTGAAAATAATTTCTAGTGTTAGAAAGTCGTCTTATACGCCGGAAAATATGGTATGTCCTCTTGTAGCAGTTTTTCTTCTTTTAAATATTCTCTCCTCTTTTACCTTGTTGATTCCCTTTATGTATTTAAAAGTTTCTATCATATCCACTCTGTCTCGTCTTTCTTCCAAGCTATACATGTTAAGGTCCTTTAATCTTTCCTGGTAAGTTTTATCCTGCAATCCATTTACCAGTTTAGTAGCTCTTCTCTGAACTCTCTCCTAAGTATCAATATCCTTCTGGAGATATGGTCTCAGGTTACCAGGTGACAGGTTATCAAATGTACTTAAATGGAGTGAGAGGGCATACAATTAACACAAATGACAGAAAAAGTGAACTCAAGTAAAAGGAGGTCTTAAAGAAAACAAGCGAAAGAAATCTGTTCATTGAGGCTCAGTGGACCCACCGTTTTAAGACGGTGAATCCACTGCGCCTCCTTACAGAGAATCCTTTTATCCCAATCACCACCTCTAGGAGACTTATGAATTACTTCAATTACTTGAAATTTCAAGGTCTTCTAGTCTCCGTCATGATGTTCCAAGACACGGCGTGAGATGGGTTTGTCACGCTGGTGGTTGATATCCCCAATATGATCTCCCACCCTCTGCCTCAGCTCTCGCTTAGTCGTTCCAACATAATTCCGAGGGCATTCACAGGTCCAGAGATAGATCACTCCCTGGGTCTTGCAATTCGTGAAGTCACGCATTTGATAGGTCCTATTTGTCGATACACTTCTAAAGGTGGTTGATTTGAGAATCAGAGGACAGCAGATACAGTCATTGCCACATTTAAAGGTCCCAGGTGGTTTATGATCCAGCCAGGTGCCTTTTTTTCTGTGGTGTACTGTAGTGGCTATACAGATCTCCCTCCCCATGTTCCATCCACAGTTCCCCCTCACCATGTGCCATCCACAGTTCCCCCTCCCCGCCGCTCAGAGGAGTATACATTTATTAACTGTAATCCGTAACTTTAACTTTAAATCAGCGCTCATCTCTTTACTAGGGTACCTTACTCTCAGCTCCGATAACAGGCAGTGCCAGTCTGTCCCTAATTGATCTACCTCTTCTGTAAGTCACAAGCGGCTGTGGGAGGATGAGATCATTTAAAAATCGGGGTCAGACAAAAGTATTCCCCAATATTGCCTGAGGATACTAAGATTTTGTTTGTCATCTGTATTAACCAAATATATTATACTGTAGATTTTTATTGATTTATAAAAGCTATCAGCAGAAATATATCTGTATGTTACACCTTAAAGGGGTTCTTGGGGCTTTTAATATTGATGACCTATGCTCAGGATAGATCATCAATATCAGATCGGCGGGGGTCCGACACCCGGCTGCATGAAGGGAAGGGAAGGCGTGTGCACGTGCCTGCTCGCTGCTGCTATGTCTATGGCAAATCAGCAGGAAGAGAGAAGGGAGACGGCATGCATGCACTGTGTGCACCTTCCCTTCTTACACTGATCTGGGGGGATGCCGGTTGTCGGACCTCACAGATCTGATATTGATGATCTATCCTGAGAATAGGTCATCAACATTAAAAGCCTGTCAGATAGGTGCAGTCACTGGACAAGTCAGTTTTAGTAAAAATTTGTGTAAAAACAAAAGGCTATTACCAAATCGGGGTGTGTCCCTACACAATCTGACATTGTTCAATCAGACTTTATTGGGAGACACCACATTGACAAGGAGAAGGTAATGTTCAGTAGGGGTATTCCAGTTACATGATGTGATTTCCTATCCACAGAATACGGGATAACTATTAGACCGGTGCGGTCCCATGAGCAGAATAAAAGGGACTCTGTACCCAGTGGAGCCCTCTGATATGAACGGAGTGGTGGGTCAAGCATGCATGCAACAGTTCCATTCATTTCAAAGGGAGTTTCGGAGACAGCCATGTACAGTGGCTCGTCTATCTCTGAACCTCCCATAGGAATGAATGCAGAGGCCGCTATTCCATTCATTTCGGAGGGCTCCACAGGACACAGTGTCCCTGTTCTCGTGATCGGCTGGGGGTCCAAGAAGGACAACCACCAAGTTAATTATTATCTCCTAATCTGTGGATAGGGGATGACTTTATATAACTATAATATCCCTTTAATAGGAGGAATAACAGAGGAATGGAACAATCTAGAGTTATTAAGAAAATGCTCCCATATAATAGTTATTTAATGGGGAAATACTACAACAAACATGTCAGGGGAGGTGACGGGTCTTTTTTTCCAGACAACTCAAGTTTTTTTTCACATGAGTTATGTATATTAGCCAGCGCAGTGTCCTAGTTGTAAAGCAATGTATGGAACTAATTACTTCCAATGAATCGGTTCCACTTTGATAGCTTATTTATCAGGTTGGGGAAGACAGAATTAATGGTGCTTGCTTACAGCAAGTCCTATAATTGGAAACCATGTTGTGCTTAAGCAATTAAGGGCAATTTGCAAAAACTATGTGCGCGCCGTGTTTTTTTTATTTTTTTTATTCATCACTATTGTCTGCTTGATTGGATTTCTCTAGATACAGACTATACAAATGGGGATACAATCCAAGAGTAATAAAAATCCCCACTTGCTAAATTACTTACTGTGAGGAATGTGAACGCCACCAATTAATCCTGCTGCCGCTATACATTTATTTCTCTGCAGTTATAGAAAAGTAGAAATATTTCTCAGTGAGTAAGTCCATCTGCCTTGGATTGCTATTTGTTATAAGAAAAGCAACTGCAAAATATATATTTTTCTCGATTAGGCAGCTGCATTTCTCCAGGGATGGAAAGAAAACGAACAATTAATCTATTCTTATTTGCTTGGAGAAGGACGTACATGCTGTGTACGCAGGATAGCCAATGTACCTGTGGCAGCCAGTCTGCTGCAATTAGGCTTGATCTGGAAATGAATGCACTTAAGTCAGAGCGCCTGGTCTGCAGAGAGTTCTTTCCAGAGGCCAAGGTTATATAGTTCAAATCCCCTGCTGTGGAAATATAGCTAAAAATTACCCACCATGCTTTGGAATAATTAACAAAGCTGGGGAATTAATATCAGCTAAGTAATTGGAAAGAATTAGCAAGAGAAATATACATTAATCTTTACTAGTTACATTAATGAAAACGAGCTGTGGTTTTGCTTAGTCTTGAGTTTCACTCTAGAAAACTTTCCACCTGTAGGATGGTGGTGTCCAAATATACATTATAAGAAAAAGACAGAAGGTACACAGGCGAGCTTACACAAATAAAAATTATTCTATAAATTTACCTTCTAATGGTACTTTCACACTTGCGGCAGAGGATTCCGGCGGGCAATGCGGACGCATTTGTGAGACGGATCCGGATGCAGATCCGTCTGACAAATGCATTGCAATACCGGATCCGTCTTTCCGGTTGTCATCCGGAAAAACGGATCCAGTATTTATTCTCTCTCATTTTTAAAAGGTCTGCGCATGCGCAGATCGGGAAACCGGATCCGGTTTTCCGGAACACTTAGTACCGGATCCAGCATTAATACATTTCAATAGAAATTAATGCCAGATCCGGCATTTCAGGATTTTTGGCCAGAGAGAAAACTGCAGCATGCTGCGGTATTTTCTCTGGCCAAATACCATAAGAGGAACTGAACTGATGCAGCCTGAACGGAATGCTCTCCATTTAGAATGCATTAGGATGAAACTGATCAGTTCTTTTCCGGTATTGAGCCCCTGTGACGGAACTCCATACCGGAAAAGAAAAACGCTAGTGTGAAAGTACCCTAAGTGAAGGGAATGAGAGTGCCTGTTGTGACCCTGAAGATAGTAGTAGTACTCATAGTTAATACCTCCCTGGGGCCATGCAGTGACTGAAGGGTGCACCTTTTCTTCCCTTGGGGCGCATCCTCGTATTGGGGCCCCAGCTTGGTGGTAGTTGGGGGGCCCCTGATGTTAAGTGTTGCTCTGGGTGCAAGGCAGGAGGTCAGGTGTAATAGTTGGCAAATGGTGAGGTTAGTAACCAGACCAGCTGGTATCAATAAATAAGTCTCTCTTTATTAAAGTGCAGAATAGGAGTAGTAGTACATCTGAGAATTAACAAGGCACAGTTCTAAGGCATATAACACAGTGCAATCCGTCCCCAGTAGCAATGTATGGACAGAAGAATGATGTAGGTTGTAGCACTCCTTCTCTCTGTGTCTCTAAAGTCTCTTAGAACCTTAGACATACAGAGAGGTTATTAAATGTTTCAGGAGTTCCCTTGCTGAGAGGTGCAGATTTGAGATACAGCTGGCCAAACCATCTCCAAATGTGGAAAGGTGCGTTAACAATGCTTCCTCTGACAGCAGTAAGGTCTTTCTGCCATAAACGTGCACAATACGTTGCTGACTGACTCCAATACACGGCCTGGTAGATTCTAGATTTTGACCTGATTTTTCCTTCTCTCTGGGGCACTTTTGATCATAAGGCAGCTTTCTTAGCTACAGATGTCTCAGAAATGATGGTTCTCTGAGCTCAGGTCTAGCTCTGAGGAGCTTGCACATGTTCCTGATGCAGAACTAGACTTTGACTGACTAACATGGGGCGGACCCAGGTCTATCTCCTGGCAACCTAACAGGATGAGCCAAGATGTTAACCCTTAATTGTCCATACAATGCTATTAGGTAAACAAATATAACTAATCAACACATTTTACTTAGCAATATAATATTAAAGATGAGCGAAGCAAAGCAAAACCTTGAAACCGAACTCTGCTTCGGTTACGACTGGTACCTCGGAACTGAAACAGAGTTCGGTTTCAAGTTTTAAAGTGGTTTTCCACTTAAAAAATCAACTACTGAAGTTATTCAACAAAGTCACGATCAACTTTGCGATACATAACTTCCGCTCATCGGAGCCCATACATTCTAATACTGTACAGAGATGGATCTCCGTACAGTATTAATTCAAAGTTTGGAACAAAGCGATTTCGGATGTAACATACGAAGCTTGCTTCACTGATCAATAAATATTACATCAGTTAACCCTTTGCAGTAACCCTGATCTGAGGTACTGCATTAGCCACTGCATATTTGCCAGTAGCCAAAACCTCTAGAAACACTAAATTGTCTGCATTAGGCTCCATCTGCTCCTGTAATCCCGATGCAGCATTCAACAATCACCATCCTGAGGATAGAGATACAGTTGAATTCAGGAGGGCACCTATGACCTCTGGCCAAGTACATGCGTTCTTGGCTCTCCCAGCATTAATCAACACTAGGGGTGTCAGATAGTTGTGTACCTGGCCAATGGCCATGAGGAAGGCATGGGCAGCCCACTGAGCATTGGTCAACCAGGAATCATCCTGGTAGAGTCTATCGCCAGTCTGCCCCTTAACATGATGGCTTCAGTTTAAAACCTAAATCATAACTGCAAGTGGACTGTTCTGAAAGTCAAGGTTTAGGCAAGGTTTGTCTACTTTCACAATGGCGTTTTGGTTTCAGTTTGTGAGATCCGTTCAGGGCTCTCACAAGGGGTCCAAAATGGATCAGTTTTGCCCTAATGCATTCTGAATGGAAAAGGATCCGCTCAGAATGCATCAGTTTGCCTCTGTTCCGTCTCAATTCCGCTTTGGAGGCGGACACCAAAACGCTGATCGCAACGTTTTGGTGTCTGTCTGACGAAACTGAGCGAAACTGATCCGTCCTGACACACAATGTAAGTCAATGGGGACGGATCCATTTTCTATGACACAATCTGGCACAATAGAAAATGGATCCGTCTCCCATTGACTTTCAATGGTGTTCAAGACGGATCTGTCTTGGCTATGTTAAAGATAATACAAACGCGAGTGTGAAAGCAGCCTTTGTCAGTTGGATGGCAAAAAATCTATTTTAGCTAAAAAAAAAAGTGGTAAAAATAAAGTTGGAACTTGAAATGGAAACGTGCCCTTAATGGGGTATTCCGGTTATAACAAGTTATCCCCTATCCACAGGATAGGGGATAACTATCAGATTGGTGGGGTCCAACCATTGGAACACCCAATGATCAAGAAAACGGGAACCATGTACCCTGTGGAGCGCCCCCTGAAATGGCTGGAGTGCCTGGAGATAGCTGCTCCTGTGGATAGAGGATAACTTGTAATAACTGGAATACCCCTTTAAGTTTGCGCATTATATGACACTGGCTAAAAGGGTTGCCTAGGAATAGAAAAACCGCACAAACCCTGCTCATAGGTTTTGTCTGGGACCATTGTGGTAAAAACAAGTGCACCCCCAAGGATAAGTGTGGCGCTGTTTTTGGAAGAAAGCAGCTATTACATGTACTTTATTTCAATCCAGCTTGAAATCTACTACAGAATACTACAGAGCTGTCCCATCGAAGTAAAAGGGGACACCATACTTGTAAATGCACCTACTAACCCCTGCAATTGCTGCGGCGAGCTGGCAAACAGAGCAGAGGGGACAGTGCTCGTACGAGTGCTGCATTCTCTTCAAACAGCTGATTGGAAGGGGTGTCGGGAGTCAGATCTTCACTGATCTGATATTCATGACCTGTCCTGAGGATAGCTCATCAATAGTAAAAAAGTGGTCAACCCCTTAAAGAATAAAAGCATCTGGAGTCCACATGGGTCCGTATTAGTCCGTACCCTATGCAGCATCTACTTTTCTCCCAAAATCAATGCTGTGCCATAGTAGTAAAGGTATGGGCCCTAAGAACCCTATGAACCTGATGGAAATGTAATATAGGTGTAAATATATGGGGTTCTTTATCAAACTGGTGTAAAGTAGAACTGGCTTAGTTGCCCATAGCAACCAATCAGATTCCACCTTTCATTTTCCAAAGGAGCTGTGCGATGGGCAACTAAGCCAGTTCTACTTTACACCAGTTTGATAAAGGACCCAATAGCCTCCAAACTGCACATCATACTCCTAATAAAGGATTTTTTTTTTTTTTATTCGTTGTGTTCAAAGATTTCAAAGCTCAATAAAGACAAAACCTGCAAAGTGGCACACATGGGGCCCTACAATGTGCCATCCAACAAGAATGCGCTGGAATGGAAATTTCAAGCCGCTCTCGGGCAGACAGTAACAATATGGCACCTGTGAGATACAGCGCGTGTTTTTATTAGACCCTATCTCATCTGAACTCGGGAGGTGGGTTTTTTCGCAGCTCCTGAAGACATGAATTCATCCTATGAACTCTATCTGGCTGATATACGCGATGATGGATTCCAGTTATTAACTAATCACGAAGAGATGGATGGTCGTCTGCTCCTACTAATCTACATCATCATCTTGATTCATTTAAAGATAGGCCATGCACTTAACAAGAGCAGTTAGGGTTCCGATAGAATCAGCCGTATAATCTGAACCGCCGCGCTGAGCCCAAATCAATCAATACATTCACTTGTACGGGAAAAGGACTGTTAAGTACTTACAACCAGGGCCATTAATATTATTTAACACAACGTCCAAAGTTTTTAATAAGAGTCAAGGAGAAGCTAGTATTTTCTGCCCGATCAGATACCACAGTATAGAAACATTTCAGCTCCGATGTTTCCTCTTCAATGAGATGTGCTTTTAGCCTCCATTATCACAGAAAAACAAAAGGTTGCTCCGCCGGGAGAACCCATTCCAATTTTGTCTTCTATTTTTCTATTTAAACAGCGTTACAAAGGAAATCAATGCAGATAATTGCAAGAAAAAGTGTATCGGGCAATTTTTCAGATTTATCACAGAAAAGAACGGAAAGGACTTCGGAATTTTAGTAATCAAGCCTGTGAGCAGCACCCACCTCTGCAAGACATTTACCGCGGAGGCTGAACTAATTATTTTCAGATATTATATGTAACCTGGGATGCTCTACTAACCCCGTCAATGCCAACCAGAAGTGATCCTTTCTCTCTGAAGCCTCACATGGTGACTAGCATTTGATGGGTCTCATGCCATGGAAATTTATGTTCATAGTAGACAGCTGAAGAGTGTTAGAACCGAGTCAACTACACTGCCAGGAAGCCCACAGCCACCAGTCCTGATTGAGATGAGGAACTTGTATTGGGCAACAGGCAAGCATGTGCCCTGCCACTCTGTCAACTCTATGGACGTTTCTGAAATAGTCGTAAGTTATCACAGGGCTGTTTTTAGTATGTATGGAGCAGCACATTGAAGGTAGGGAGAGTTCACATCACCGTTATTTTTCTGTTCTTCTAATACATTAGAAGAACAGAAAAAAAAAAAGGAAAAAAACAAACAAAAAAAATAAAACGGATCCTGTGCCTCAGTTATACACATTTGGCATCCGTTTGAGCCATTTCCGTTTGAGATCCGTTTTATTAGACAGGACAAAAAAAGTCCTGCAAGCAGTAAATAAAGTAAAGAAGTAAGAACAGATTTTAGAGATGTTGTGACACTTTGCACAAGATATATTCTCTGCACAGAAAAAAAATCTTCCTACCTGCAAGTATGACTCAAGTCCTTGCCGCCTTTGCTCCAGTACCTTAGGGATCCAGTTCCTTACATGCTTTGAGGGCATCTCTGGAGTTTTAATATTTTTCTTTAGCTGTAGGAAGGATTAAACAAGTTAATAAGTCAGTCATCTATACCCCCTAGAACTTAGGAGGCCATTTATTAAATAGAAATACACCTAAATTAGGGGGTCTGACACCTGGCACCCCCGTCGATCAGCTGCTTAAAGATGAGGTGGCGCTCCATGCGAGTGCTGCTTCCTATTCATTACACTATGCATCGTCTCCTCTGGATCGGTGACGTAGGGTAATTACAAGCACTTCAAGTGAGTGGAGCAAGTACTCGTCATTACATTAAACTTCTAAGATGACGGGCAAAGGAAGCAGTGATTGCATGGGGTGCTGCCTCCACTTCAAACAGCTGATCGGCAGGGGTGCTGGGTGTCGGACCCCCACCAGTCAGATATTGATGACCTATCCTGACAATAGGTCGTCAATATGTATGGCCTGCACAACCCCTTTAAAGTATACATGTGCTTTAAAAAAAAACTCTGATATGTCATAGTAACATATCAAATGGTGCTATCGGTGGAAGTCTGAGTGCTAAGTCCCCTGATGATTGGTAAAAAGAGGAGATGGAAGTGCTCAGACAGATCGCTGCCTCTTCTCATACTGAAGATGGGCTCACTGGAATGTCTATGAGGGCCATCTCCAGTCTGTCTTCAGCGGTGAGGAGCGACATTGCTAGCAAATCGGTGAGGGCCTCAGCACTTGTCACAATGACATATCAAAAGGTTTTTGAAAGTATAGTTACACTTTACATAATATTTTAAAGGGGGTTTCCGGTTACAAAGATTTTTAAGCAGGGGTCTGCGGCCTGCCTGTTGAAACAGAAGATTCATACTTACCTGCTCCATGCTGCTGTGGTCCTCCAAGCTGCCTCCGCTGTCTCCTTCTTCCGATCCCTGCACTGTTCAAAACCGGTGGCGCATGGGCATGGTCACATGCACCGTTCCAGCCAATAATTGACTTCAGCGGTGACGTGGACACAAGCTGCATGTTACCAATCAAGCCAGTCATTGGTTGGCCATGCACCACTGGATGTAAACAGTGCGGGGACCAGAAGATAGCGACAGCGGAGGATTGTGGAGCAGGTAAGAATGAATCTTCTGTTTCAGCAGACCTGCTGCGGGCACTCGCTTAAAAATCATTACAACCAGTTAATTACTTTAAGGTATTTATGTAAAAAATGGCAATTCCCTATTATATAGTCTTTTATTGAATCACTGGCCGTGATTGAAATTACATCTCAAAAAAGTTTGGAAAGGGCCATGTCCACCATTGTGGAGCATCCCCTCTTCTGGGAGTCTGGGAAGTGAGGAGAGCAATTGCTGAAGACTTAATGGGCCTTTGCCATGTCTTTCACATTGTACGCTATGTTTATAGAGGCACCTACAGCTTCTGTCTGATCCTTTCTACTCCATATCTCACTGTATTTGCGCTGCTCAGGCAATGTTTAGGGCTCCACCTCTATTACAATCATTTAGAAATCTCCACTTCGGCCTGACTTCACGCGTCAGCTTCTTGCCTCTATGGAATTTACAGCCTTTATCATTACTTATCAGTGTCAAGGCAAAAAACTCTCAATCCTTTTCCTTCACTTTATGAATGTGTCAAGCTTTCAGGAGGCCATCATCACAGCTGTTGGAGTCCATGACAGACCAAGTGGGTGAGTGATGAATTAGACTGGCTGAAGAACGACAAACGTGAAACAATACAGATGTCCTGCAGGATGACGGGACGGAGATTTACTGTATGGAGGATTTATTCGTGACTTACAGATGCGACATTACAATTGCACCAACACTCAACTCTTTCTGTGTCACATTTTAACATCATATTAATGGGTTCAGTAAATTTATCACAAAGGTAACAAGGATCAGTTTTATGTACAGCCTGGACAATAGTGCGGCTCGTATGCCGTTCCGTACTCTTACTCCATTATAAGACAGCACTGGGAGGAAAGCTCCAGCCATTGCCCTGATGGTTCTTGCTTACAAATGAATATGTTGTCTTGTAATAAATTATATTTATATTATATATATACACACACACACTGTATACATTCAGTACGTCTTCAGGCATCCCATACCACTTACCTTTTTATGAAGTGCATGGAATTCACTATATCTCTTCTCAACAAAATGCTTTCTTCCATTTACCAATACTTCTATCCTAAAAACCTGAAAGAAAAAATAAAATAAAAATTACCATTTTGATATGATTATGTATAGGAAGATGTATATGACCCCTAATTTATTATATTTTCCACCACAGATAGTTGTAGTCTAGAAGGACCAGGTTGTCTTAAAGAGAACCTGTCACCACAAAATGCAGTGCAATCAACAAGCAGCATGTAATAGAGAAGGAGGAGCTGAGCAGATTGATGTATACTGTAATTTTGTGGGAAAAGATTCAGTAAAATGTGTAATTTTATACAATTAGATCTCTGCTCTTTTTATACTTAAAGGGAACCTGTCACATTGACTATGGTGTCTGAGCTGCAGGCTGCATGTTATAGACCCATTATTTGACCCATTATAATTGTGTATCTCTAAGTGCTAGAATTTAATTCTGCATGTTATAGAGCAGGACGAGCTGAGCAGATTGATGTATAGGTTTGTGGGAAAAGATTCAGTAAAACTTTCCATTTATATCCCTGCTTTATCATTCTGGACTTTGAAGTCCATGAGACGGTCCTATCAGTGACTGACAGCCTTCCCTCTATGACTGTGTATATAGAGATAGCTGTCAGTCACTGATAGGACCGTCTCCTGAACTTCAAACCCCAGAATGAGAAGGAATATAAATCAATAAAATACAAGTTTTACTGAATAATCTCCCACAAAACTATACATCAATCTGCTCAGCTCCTCCTGCTCTATAACATCCTACCTGCAAAGTAATTAGCATTTTCATGGTAACAGGTTCCCTTTGAGACCACAACCGTGCACAACTATAAGGGACTGACAGCTATCTCCATATACACACAATGGTATAAATCCCTGATCACACCTCCCCTGTGTACAACTGAGATCAGAAAAAGAGATATAAATATATAAATTACAAGTTTTACTGAATCTTTTCCCACAAAACAATATATCAATCTGCTTATTTCCTTCTGCTATATAACATGCTGCCTGCAGATTACACTGGATTTCGTGGTTCTCTTCAAAAATAGTGGGAGAGATTTATCAAAATTGGTGCAAAGGAAAAGTGGCTTAATTGCCCATAGCAACCAGTCAGATTCCACTTTTCAAATTTCAGAGCTGCTTTGGAGAATTAAAGGATCAATCTGATTGGTTGCTATGGGTAACTAAGGCAGTTTTCCTTTGCACCAGTTTTGATAAGCGGCCCCCATTGAGGAAAAGTGTTGTCCACCAGCAATGAGCTTTATAAATTAGCAGTGACGTGCCATTAACGGAGGTGGCTGATGGACAGATCTGGTCACAAGCTGCTTCATCATTGACAGAGTGTGGCAAACATTAATGGAAGAGACTAGGTAGGACTTTACATAACCAGACATTGGGGCAGATTCTTATGATACTATAAGGGTAAGTAACTTAAAAGGGTTCTCCGGGAATTAATAAAATAAAATGACTGACAATACAAAAATATTACTTTATTAAAAATATATTCCCAAATAGGATTTATTATTTATAATGGCTCATTTTTTGTAGGGGAGCAATCAGGGGGAAAATAATGGCCGCTGTCCTGTTAGCACACACAAAACCCTCCAAAAGGGTGCCTTCACACGCGGCAGATTTTGTGGCGGAAAATTCTGCGACTGAAAATCACTTCTATTAACCTTAATGGGGCTTGCAGAAATCCATGTGTTTGCTGCCCCATTCAAATGAATGGGACCGATTTCCATTCGCGGAATTTTCTGCCATGTGTGAAGGCACCCTAACTCATCGCTGGCTCAGCTCTCCTAACAGCTCTTGCTGTCATGAATTTCGATCCTACACACAGCCTATTACATAGCTGATAACATCTTCAGCTCTGTGTGTAGGAATCAATGAATTGAAAGTGCACACAGGGGTTGTGGTGATGCAGCAGAGTGCACCAGTCCGTCCTCTCTGTGCTCACTTCATAATTCATGACCGCCAGAGCACAGAGGAGAGCTCCCTCATTTGTATTAACCTGTCCAGCTGTGAGTTAGGGCTCATGCACATGACCGTTGTTGTTTTGCGGTCCGTTTTTAACAGATGCGTTGTTCTGTATCTGAGTTTTTTTTCCTCCGATTTAATTCCACTTCCGTTCCGTTACTCCGCAAAACATATCCGTATGGTTTCCGTATGCAATCCATTTTTTGTGGATCGGAAACAGTAACTTATTAATCACCAAACACATGAGCAATATGGGCTGGGCATAGCATTTTTAAAGTATGGATCCGCAAATTACGGATGTGTTTCGTGTGCGTTACGTATTTTTTGCGGACAGATTGACTTGAATGGAGCCTCGGACCGTGATTTGCAGACAATATTAGGACATGCAATCGTTTGTTGCAGAACGGAAATATGGAAACGGAATGCACATGGAGTACCTTTCGTTGTTTTTGCGGACCCATTGAAGTGAGTGGTTCTGCATACGGTACGCAAAAAAACCCAGAACAGAAGCGTAAAGAAAATATGTTCGTGTGCATGAGCCCTTAGGGCTGGTTTTGTGTGTGCTTATAGGGCAGCGCCCATTTTATTTCCTTTGATGATCGCCCCTTAGAGAAAACAAGCCATTATAAATAATATATTCTATTTGGGAATGTATTTATAATAAAGAAATATTTAGGTATATGCAGCTGCCCATACACATTCAATAGCTATCTCTCCTAACTCTCTCCTGGCCTCCCATACACATACACTTTTGATTTGTCCGAAAGTGTACGGGCAGAGAGAAGACAGCCACTGCTAGACACTTCTGGCGGTGGCTTATCTCCAGGGAGAACAAAAAGGATCGGGCGAAATGAATCTGTTGGTGGAGAGTCGGGAGCTCCTCACACACATTAGGGTTTTCAGTGGGTTTGGCAGGCAAAAGACTAATGTGTATGAGGGCCTTAACAGTGCTGTTTACATTAGGTGGTCAATCCCTTTAAGGTTAGCAAGGGCATAAAATAACTACCGGTAATATATTTTCATTTTCGGAATTACTGCCTTTAACAGAGATTAGGAGCTGCACATATATTGATTTTCCACAACTGCGCTACCCTGCTACCCAACCAGCTCGTAAAGGCAGCACACCACATAATAAAGGAATAATAGGAAATTACTAATGATACAATTCCCTATCCTATAAGCAAATGCTCACCCAAAAAAAACACAAAAAAAAAACAACCATTAGCATCATAAGAATGCATGCGCCCATGACATGACAGGTTAATTTCTCTGTGAACTACCGTACATAGTCCTCTCCCCCCTCATATCATTTATAATGTCCAAAAACAATGCGAACACACGTTTTCGTCATGTGACATCCATGACAGAACTTGCTGATATAGGCAACTAATGGAAGGTTACAGGGCGAGGAAAGTGGGATCTCCAGACTCGCTAATTAGTAGCCAGCAATATGACATGCTGGTGACACTCGGGTCACAGTGCAGAACAGGTGACAAGCTACACAGATGGGGTCTCCTAAAAAATGGAAAGGGACACAAGAAAATTGGAAGCACACGTTATAACCCCATCTGAAATGACAACTAATATAGCATTCTTCAAAGAATTTCCTGCCAGCTGTCTGTGACCTTATCCACAGGGAACTAGCCTAAATTTCCCTATTAAAGGAGAACGTCCACTGAGTCAGATCAGTATCCACAACTGCACCATGTGGCTGGAGCATTACGCTACCTAGGAAAATCAATGAAAAATTCTTATTTCGTTAACTTTAAGGGGTTATCCCATGAGTTAAATAAATATATATATATATATATATATATATATATATATATATATATATATATAGTGATGCACACTGTTATTTTAACTATATCAATCTCTATCCTATGTTTTACGCACATATGGAAGACCTGACTTCCTTTTTATGGGTGGACAGCAGCTCCACCCATGAGACAAGCACCTGCATCTCCCAGGAGTGCACCACAGTCATCTCTTGTTAACCCCTCCTAACAGCCCCAAAAGTGCTGCCCCGGTTTTAATAATGACACCAATAGTGCTGCCCCAGTGTGACAAATGAAAATAAACCAAAACACTCATCTCCATGCCGCTGTCAGCAATGCGGTGCAAGACACAGGCCTCTTCCAATGTTTCATTTCTGGCTGCTACGGCCTCTGGGTATGCGATCATTATGGCCTGTAGCCTGTGAGCGGTGGGCAGGGAGACATCGGCTCCCGTGCCCAGCCGCAGCATTCTACTATACTGCCATCGGGAGGGCCTAGCCGCCAGCAATGAAACATGCACGTACCCCTTACAGTATGTATACCGCAAGGTGTATTACAATTTTCTCTTTAAATGGCTAAAGTCTCCCAGGGATAACATTTTCCTTTTATACTGTATGAGATGCATTTCCATTCATTCTTTCAGGATCCTACATGGATTTTAATCTATTAAAGCTGAAGAAGTGCAGACGATGTCTGCTTAACAATGTGAGGAAATTGGTTCACAAAAATTAAAGAGCCAAAGTAAAGAATAAGAAATTTCACACTGAAAAGCAAACACTGGAATGAGGAAACGGCACTGCGTTGTAACAATTCTATCTCCCGCTAAATCATTAAGAATATACCAGTGGGCATTAAGAACCGACTGCCAGATAATGTGCAAGTGTCACATGGACAAAAATGTACCGTCGTTAGGTTCTGTTCACATCTGGGTTGTGTCTTCCATTTGCTCTGCATGATTCTTCGCATGACAGAAAGCAGCAGAGCCTGATGGGGTTCCCTTGAGTTCTGCTGCCGCCGGGTGTCCTTCGTTTTGACGACAAATTAAAAAAAAATAGGGCTGCATTCAAAAATGACAGAACCTGGGACTCCTAATGCAGCTTCCAATACAGATGTGAAGATAAGACTTCTGCTATAACATCAGTCTTCAGAATGTGCAATCACATAACTAGCAAGATGGTTCTTGTATCTCCTACAGGGTGAGATCTTAGAGTTCATTCACATATAGCAGCTGGGGCCAGACACAATTGATGTCAACTGAAAACAGATGTCACTGTACACAAACTTACCCCATGGGAGACAACCGGATCAGTTTTCTCACCAGTTTTAATCTGACGTCTTTATAAAGAAACTTAGTTCTTGCACTGACATTAGGTAGCACCTCAATGATGCATCTTCTACCTATGAACTTCCTTCCCAAATTGGTATAACTTTAAAGAGTCACTGTACTTTCGCACAATTTAATTTAATACAGAATGCTGTCACTAGTAAATTTCTAAATCACTTGATTTAAAATATATGCCTGCATCCACCTGAAAAGAAGCTGTAAAGTCATGACCACTAGGGGTCTCACTTCCACCTAATTTGCAGTCCACTGCCTGTTGTCAGGTAAGATACGCCCCTAGTAAAAGAGACACAGAAGATGGCATGTGCCAGAGTTAGCTGAGATAATGAGCCTGATAAAAGAACTGCTTCTGAAGATTACAGGAGCCTCCTGTGCATCTTTAAGTCTTATCTCCCCCTCCTTATCTGTTCTGTGAGCTCCAGAGCTGAAAACAAACTGTGGGTAGTGAGGGATAGAACATCACAGCAGTACAGTGTTGGCACATTCCAGAGAAGGGATCCGCCCTCTGCTTCTGAATAAAATGCATCTAGCTGTGCAGCTGAAACAGGGAATAATATGGTTCAAAGAGACAGCCCAAAAAAGACCTGTTCCTTTACAGTTATGATTGTACAAAGAAGCCATTATGCAAACTTTTTTGAAAACTCAGGTATGCTAAAAAAAAATTATATCAACAGATTGCAAATAGCAGATCATGGAGATTCTGAAGCTCTAGGCCTGTGCCACCAACAACAAAACCAAAGAATATCGATGTAAAAAACTGAACAATACCTATAACATTAATATAGAAAATGTTGAAGAATACAATAAACAAAACAAAAATGATAAAATACACTGAAGGAAAACTAATCTGAGCATGCTCTTTCCTATGTATCTCTGTCAGCCAACATCTGGAATCAGCATATTTCTTTCCAGTGCCTCAATTCATTGTGTGTGATAAAGAAGAGAACCAGTTCCAGGAGATTTGGCATTGATTTTTCACCCCCAAACAAAAGACCATTACTCGTTACATGATCTATCATAATCAGACAATTTGTACCTTGGCTTTACTTTTGGAACAATGACTCAATGACTGCTTTTGCAAGTCGACATATTTTCTGTGTGTGCTACCAGCTGTTCCTTTCCGTCACATGTACCCGCTGAAAAAACTAGAAATGTATTCTATAATATATTTGCAAAAGGATAAACCCAAATGAGAGGCTTATCATTTAACATGATACTGTATATATTTTCTTCAACAGAAAAGGTACATGCAGCTTTTAGCAATTTGGTGTGATATCGGTGAGAGCAGAAAACAATGGCGCTCATCACCATTTGCTAGAATTCTTGCGCCTCCTGCTTCACTCACAGATTGCATATCATGATATCCATCTGAGTGGAGTCATTGCTACAATACTGCAATATCAGCTATCTTCACAAAGTAAAGCCTACAGCAGCCATTGGGTTGTGTGTTAACTCATGTTCCCTCTGCCTACTTCTAATAATAAAACATGTATGGCAATACTAGGGATAATTCCATATCTTTCGTTTTATAAGACACACCTGACCATAAGGCACATCGGATAATGTGAGGCACCTAGGTTTTAGAGGAGGAAAATAAGAAAAAAAAAGTATATTTTTTCAGCAGACCCCCAATCTTCATCAGACCTCAGATCAGTTCCCCAATATTCATCAGACCGCCAATCTTCATCAGACCTCAGATCAGACGCCCAATCTTCATCAGACCCCCCAATCTTTATCAGAACTCAGATCAGATCCCCAATCTTCATCCGACCTTAGATCAGACCCCAATCTTCACCAGACACCCCAATCTTCATCAGACCTCAGATCAGACCCCCCCAATCTTCATCAGACCCCCCAATCTTCATCAGACCTCAGATCAGATCCCCAAATCAGACACCCAAATCTTCATTAGACCTCAGATTAGACAAAAAATAAATAAAACAACTTACCTCTTCTTCTCCGGATGGCGTTGCCACTCGGCAGATCTAGAATGCTCTTCCTGCTGTGTTGCATTGTGACCTGGCATTGCACAAGTGAATAGGGCTGAGCTGCAATACCAACCACAGCTGCTATACCAGGGATCAGCAACCTCTGGCACTCCACCTATTCTAAAACTACAACTCCCAGAGTCCTTCTTTCACTTTTATGGGAGTTACAAAAACTGCCAAGAAAGTGTGCATGTTGGGAGTTGTAGTTTCACAGGAGCTGGAGTGCCGAAGGTTGCTGATCTCTGCGCTATACAATTACACCGTGTTTGGTAAGCTGCACTGCGGCCTCCTCAAACTGCTGATTGTCGGGGTGCTGGGTGTCGGACTCCTGCCAATCTTATACTGCCGACCTATCCAGAGGATAGATCATCAATATGTAAGTCCCAGAGAAGCCTTTTAAATGTGTCATGCAATTTTCAGAAGTGAAGAAAACGTTCCCGATATTTACCTGTTTGTCATTGGAGATGAATTTGCATTTACATGCAGCAATCACCTCCACTGTACGGAGACAAGCGACAGATACAGTGATCGCCCACCCCCATAGAAATTCATTGTTCCTGGGCAGTAGATCACTATTTACAATGGTACCTTTTACACAGCCCAGTTATTGGGAACAAGCGTTTCTACAAATGCTCATGCCCGATAACTGGCCTGATTATCAGTCCATGTAAGAAGACCTTGGAGGAGATTTATCAGGACAGGGTTATGATGGTAGTTTAGTCTCATTGTGTTTGGCTACAACTGTGATTCGGAAATCAGACCATATTTTATTAGGCGAGATAGAAATGATCCAGCGTGAAGCAAAAATCAAATTTATTGAAAACATATTAAAACATTTTCTACTGTGAGACTCCTGGACCAACACGTTTCCACCCCATGGCGGTCTTGCTCATGGCCATCAGTAAGATCATGTGATGGATATTGTTCCAGGAGTCTCACAGTAGAAAATGTTTTAATATACCTTCCATAAGATGAATTTTTACTCCACACAGAATCATTTCTATCACTCCTGTTACAAGTATATGAGCGTGGCACCCTTAAAGGAACCTGTCACCGGGATTTTGTGTATAGAGCTGAGGACATGGGTTGCTAGATGGCCGCTAGCACATCCGCAATACCCAGTCCCCATAGCTCTGTGTGCTTTTATTGTGTAAAAAAAACGATTTGATACATATGCAAATTAACCTGAAACGAGTCCTGTCCCTGACTCATCTCACGTACAGGACTCATCTCAGGTTAATTTGCATATGTATCAAATCGTTTTTTTTACAAAATAAAAGCACACAGAGCTATGGGGACTGGGTATTGCGGATGTGCTAGTGGCCATCTAGCAACCCATGTCCTCAGCTCTATACACAAAATCCCGGTGACAGGTTCCCTTTAAGAGACGTTGGTGAGCTGGCTTTTTCCTTTAATCCTTGCATATTTTCTTAGTAATCAGTGTAAAAATCAAGGTTCTTCTAAAGGGTTCACTTACTTTTTTCTGCAACTGTATGCAAGAGTAACATTTTGGATTTTAAAGGCCATACACATTCAATGGCTGTTGGTCGACAGCCATCTCTCCCGACTCCCTCACAACTCCTTCATACACATTCAGAACATGTATATGTATTTAATGGGGAGAGGGGAGAAAGAGGCTGCCAGACCCTCCTGGTGGCAGCTTGTCTCCTGGGAGAACTAAAGGATCAGGTGAAAATATTCATTTAGTCCAATCCTTCTGCCCCCCAATATCATCTATCCGTACACGTCAGCCAAAACCACCGCTCTGTCCGGGTCCAGACGGCAATACACTAATTTGTATAGTGGTCTTAAAGGGGTTTTCCCATCTCAGACAATGGGGGCATATCGCTAGGATATGGCCCCCATTGTCTGATAGGTGCGGGTCCCACCGCTGGGACCCGCACCCACAATGAGAACGGAGCCGGGAAATGAACGGAGGGCGCACTGCGCATGTGCAGCCGCCCTCCATTCATCTCTATGGGGCCACCGAAAATAGCTGAGCGTTGGTTTGGCTATTGCCGTCTGCCCCATAAAAATTACTGGGAGCACGGGCCGCGCATGCGCAGTGCGCTCCCATTCACTTCTGTGGGAGCAGCGCTTGGTGTTGGACAGACCCTGGGAAAACCGGGGTCCTCCAGCCACAGCGCTCCCCGCTTCGTTCTCGTTGTAGGTGCGGGTCCCAGCGGTGGGGGCATATCCTAGCGATATGCCCCCATTGTCTGAGATGGGAATACCCCTTTAACCTCTCAACATTTTGCCCTGCAGAGAATCTAATGTAGGCACAGATTAAAATAAAACATATTAGCAAATTATGTCAATTAAGTATAAAAGTCTACAAAAAAAGCAGCACCCTGTTTTTGGTTGACTTTTGGAGAATTCGCACAGAGGATCGCTGTCTCCTGGGTTAGATGACCTCATGGCACCAGGAAGATCCGTCTAACATTCAAACTAAAAGCAGTCCGCTTTGATTCTCATACAGGCAAAGTAACTGACATTAACAAGTAGAAGGAAGGTCGTCTGGCCATAGCTGTACATTAGCACCTTGAAAACCATTCACACATTTGCCCATACCAGTGTATCATGGCTCTTACAGGCTAGCGTCACCTGTTCTTGACCAGGCTGGAAGCCCTGTGCGATTTTAGATGATGCTCTAAATGGAAATACTTTTCATGGATATTTAATTCTTCATTTCAGTGTGCTTTGGTATTCATAGCGATTAGGAAGTTATTAAAGGGGTCCTTCACTTTGTCATCCCAACTTTAATGTTCTCCTTCACCACTGATGAGGTGATTTTAGGTGGGAGGAAGGCGTTCATCAGTCGGGACCCTGCAATCAGATCACACATATTTCTTAAAGTCACCGTCTAACTTGGAAATGCAGTGCAATCTACAGTATTTGTGGCTTGGATGCGGACCAATTCACTTCAATAGGGCTGCAAAAGATTCCGTGTTTCGCGGAACCGCAAAACACACAACGGTCGTGTGCATGAGGCCTAACTCGCATTTTATCCGGTAAAATCCCAGCTCAGTCTGTGCTTAGTCTGCGTAAAGACATTTGTCAGTCACTGATAAGACAAACTTCTAAACCCAGAATGAGCAGAAATGTTATTGGATACTTTACAAGTTGTTCTGAATCCTTTTCCACCAAACGATCTATAAATCTGCTCAGCTCCTCCTGCTCTATGACATGCCGCCTTTATATGGAAATAGAGAGAGGAGGGGTGCAGGGAGAAGTCACACAGTGGACTCTTCTCACTGTGCCTCAGCATTTCAAAGGACATCAAGGGAGGTCAAAGAGAGAAGAGACAGAGCGAGAGGAGAGCGAGAGGACAGAGAGAGAGAAAAGAGGAAGGAGTGACAGCAAGAAAAAGGAGAGAGTCAAGGGGGAGGAGAGTGAAAGACCGAGAGAGTAAGAAAATAGTAATATTCTGATTGCTAACTATATATATATAATATTGGAGGAAATAAATTTAAAGGAGTTCTGTGAAAATTATTTCAAATGGCTGCCAGCATCCTGTCTGAGAATGAGGACTGGTTGCCACCGCTTGCAGAGCTGCCTGAGGGGGGTGAGTCCTCACTACACACTACACTCTGGCACTTGCAAATACTAGACACTGGGGTTGCACCGGGTATCGAACTATCCATACCCAATTGATACTTTTGTATCCGGATCGATACAATACCGGGATTTGCTATTTTCCAATAGTAGGCTGCGCTACTGTTAGAGAACATGGCACGCGCCACTCTCAGCACGCACCATGTTCTCCTCAGCTGGCACAGTGCAGAAGGAGGAAGTCCCTCCCCACTGTGACGCGGCTGCCTCTGCCACCCATGAAAAGAGAGGGGCTGTGAAGCTGCCGATGCCACCAATGAAGATAATTAACATGATTATAATACTGAGGGGGAGGCCACTGTGCCACCGATGCGTATGATTAACCCTTAAATACAGATGTAGGCTGCAGGTTGGCGGCAGTATCACATATCCAGCACCCGGCCTCTATGACAGGGCGCGGCGATCCCCGTCAATTAACCCTTCAGGTGCAGCAGGGCACCCAGGACGCTACTAAAGCCTTCCATGGCTGCCATGGTAAGCTCCCTGCTGCCGTGTGCACAAATCCCAGGGCGGCAGGGACAGTGTAAAATCCTATTCACCCTATTAGGGTGAATAGGACAAGGGATTAAAAGATCCCAGGTTTTAGCCCCTTAAGAGGGCTAATCGTTATGTAAAAAAAAAAAAAAAAAATTGGTTTTTAAAATACCACCAAAATATAAAAATTTTTAATCACGCACCTTTCCAATTTTACATATAAAAATATAAGCATATTAAGCATCGCCGCATCCAAAAAAGTCTGAACTATTAAAAAATATCTCCTATGAGTTGAACTGCGTAACAGAGAAAAAACAAAACAAAAAAAAATAAACAAATGCATGATTTCTCATTGTTTAGTCACCTCGTCTCCCCCAAAAAATAGGATTAGACTGTTCTACTGTATTATGGGCCGGACGTTACATAAAATATGGATTGCACACGGCTTTTTTGGTATCGAATGGTAGAGTATCTCAATACTTTTTTATGGTCAAAATTTTGGTATAGTGAAACATCCGAAGTCGATTCGTATAAAACTTTGTTCCAATACTGTACGGAGGAGGAGCTCCGTACAGTATTAGAATGTATTGGCTCAGATGAGCTGAAGTTATTGCTTTGCGAAGTCTCGCGAGACTTCGCATAATAACTTCATAAATTAATTTGTACTGTAAAAAAACATTTCCCGAACTCTGGTTCATTTCCAAGGTAACACCAAGGTACCGTACAGTATTGGAACAAAGTTTTATGCAAATAGACTTCGGATGAAACATCCGAAGTCGATTCGCTCATCACTAGTGACAACCCTACTACACACTGGTGAGTGTTCCTGTCAGGCTGCTCAGCCATGATAGCATATCGTACACAGAATCACATCATAATTATCTATTGTAGAGAAGTGTAGTGTGGCCCCGCTCCTCACCCCTCGACAGCTCTGCAAGTGGAGGCAACCAATCCTGCTCACATTGTAGGACAGATTGCTTGCTGCCTTTAGGGTGCCTTCACCACACAAGGCGGAAAATCTGCAATATCAAGTCTTCCCCATGTTATGCTATGGGGCTGACAATTGTCTACCCTGAGTTGTGTTCCACTGCGAAATCTAAATTCTGCGGCATAAATAACCTTGTGTTGCGGATTTTATGTATAAGAATCTCTCCATTCAATTCAATGGGAAGTTGATTCTGCAATGGAAAACGCTGCGATAAAATCCGCAACAGAATTCGTACCATAATTCACACCAAATTATTCACTCATTCATCATTCGCACCCTTAAGAGCTTTCTAGTTGGCACAACACTTTTCCCAATGCCATATCAAAGCCTACAGAGGTAATAAAGAGAGTCCCAAATTCTGGGGAGGCACTACAAAGAGCAGCTCTGCGCGGTGCAGTACACAGACATGAATAGGCACTGCGTAAAACTTCCTACATAGAAACACTACAGATGAAAGGACCGGTAAGTAGCCATTTCTATTCACAATAAGATCTGATTGCAGGGTTCCAACAGATGACCGCCTTCTTCCCACCCAAAATCACCTCATCAGTGGTGAAGGAGAACATTAAACTTGGGATGACAAAGTGAAGAACCCCTTTAACAACTTCCCAATCGCTATGAATACCAAAGCACACTGAAATGAGGAATAAAATATCCATGAAAAAGTATTTCCATTTAGAGCATCATCTAAAATAGTTTTTCCGCACTCATTAGAAAAATGCAGGTTCCTACCAGAAATTAACAAGCAATAAGAAGAGATTTCTTCCTCAATCGGCACAGAATTACAGCAGGACTTCTCCCGACATCAGCGGTGCGCCAGCCCTGACACCTATTTACATGGGATCACATCCAGACATCTTTACCTTGATAAAATGCAGATGCCACTGTGTATCAGGACTGCACCTGACTGCGCACAGACAGTCCAAAACAGTTTTCTTGATCCCTCTCAACCTGAAGTCTTGTCAATATATGGATTGTCTTGCTTTCTAATTCAGTGAAAAATCTAGTTTTCTATTAGTCTCTGCCTTTCTAATTTTCAATACGGCCTTACGAAATGTGATTATTAAGGGCAGATTCAAGAAAGCAATTACTGAGCTACTAGTTTGTATCTTCAAAGTCTTAATACATAGAGAGGAGTTTAAATGTGTCCACAGGAGGAGATAGACAAATTCTGTATGGTGAAATGGGATGTCCACTTCTATACCCTGAACAGGGCCATAGGGAAAAAGTGAGAAAATTCATTTAACCAGTTCCAACGTCCAGCAGGTTCAGCTCCCACTCAAGTGAAACTAGGGTTGGCCTTAGGCCTCTTGCACATGACCGTGTGTCCCCCGTGGCTGTATTGCGGCACTCATACGGCGGGTCCGCAATACATGGGGCACCGGCTGTGTGCATTCCGCATCACGGATGCGGACCCATTCACATGCTCCGTGTGACGGCCACATTTTTTGGAATGAACACTGCTCTTCTGACCCAACATGACCTTAAGTCATTATGATACTGAGAGTTTCTTCCCAACCGCAGATCTACTGTACTTTACTCATAATGCCTTCAACAATAGAGGGGACCCATGGTCAAGCAAGAACTCACAGCATCATAAGTTATTATGATGCTGTTTGAGTCAGAGGAGCAGTGTTTGGTCAGAGAAATGAGGAAACGGAGTGGGTTTCCGGGCCGAGTACGAGTGTGTGAAATTAGCCCAAGGGATTGTTTGTTGAACTGTGTACTTGACTTGGGCCTCATGCACACGACCGTATTTTTTTGCGGTCCGCAAAAACGGGTTCAGTTTTTCCGTGATCCGTGACCGTTTTTTCGTCCGTGGGTCTTCCTTGATTTTTGGAGGATCCACGAACATGAAAAAAAAGTCGTTTTGGTGTCCGCCTGGCCGTGCGGAGCCAAACGGATCCGTCCTGAATTACAATGCAAGTCAATGGGGACGGATCCGTTTGACGTTGACACAATATAGTGCAATTTCAAACGGATCCGTCCCCCATTGACTTTCAATGTAAAGTCAGGAGTTAATATACCATAGGATCGTAGTTTTCTCCAATCCGATGGTATATTTTAACTTGAAGCGTCCCCATCACCATGGGAACGCCTCTATGTTAGAATATACCGTCGGATTTGAGTTACATCGTGAAACTCAAATCCGACAGTATATTCTAACACAGAGGCGTTCCCATGGTGATGGGGACGCTTCAGGTTAGAATATACTAAAAGAACTGTGTACATGACTGCCCCCTGCTGCCTGGCAGGTGCTGCCAGGCAGTAGGGGGCAGCCCCCCCCCCTGTAGTTAACACATTGGTGGCCAGTGCAGCCGGCAAGCCCCCCATCCCCTGTAGTTAACTCGTTGGTGGCCAGTGGGCCCCCCCTCCCTCCCCTGTAGTTAACTCGTTGGTGGCCAGTGGGCCCTCTCGCCTCCCTCCCCCTCCTAATTAAAATCTCCCCCCCTATCATTGGTGGCAGCGGAGAGTACCGATCGGAGTCCCAGTTTAATCGCTGGGGCTCCGATCGGTAACCATGGCAACCAGGATGCTACTGCTGTCCCCGTTGCCATGGTTACTTAGCAATTTGTAGAACCATTATACTTACCTGCGAGCTGCGATGTCTGCGTCCGGCCGGGAGCTCCTCCTACTGGTAAGTGACAGGTCTGTGCGGCGCATTGCTTAATGACCTGTCACTTACCAGTAGGAGGAGCTCCCGGCCGGACGAAAACATCGCAGCTCCAGGTAAGTATAATGGTTCTACAAATTGCTAAGTAACCATGGCAACGGGGACAGCAGTAGCGTCCTGGTTGCCATGGTTACTGATCGGAGCCCCAGCGATTAAACTGGGACTCCGATCGGTACTCTCCGCTGCCACCAATGATAGGGGGGGAGATTTTAATTAGGAGGGGGAGGGAGGGGAGAGGGCCCACTGGCCACCAACGAGTTAACTACAGGGGAGGGAGGGGGGCCGGCCGCACTGGCCACCAACGAGTTAACTACAGGGGAGGGAGGGGGGCCCACTGGCCACCAACGAGTTAACTACAGGGGAGGGAGGGGGGCCCACTGGCCACCAATGAGTTAACTACAGGGGAGGGAGGGGGGGCGGCCGCACTGGCCACCAATGTGTTAACTACAGGGGGGGGCCCACTGGCCACCAATGAGTTAACTACAGGGGAGGGAGGGGGGGGGCGGCCGCACTGGCCACCAAGGTGTTAACTACAGGGGGGGGCCCACTGGCCACCAATGTGTTAACTACAGGGGGGGGGGGGCTGCCAGGCAGCAGTCATGTACACAGTTCTTTTAGTATATTCTAACCTGAAGCGTCCCCATCACCATGGGGACGCCTCTGTGTTAGAATATACTGTCGGTTCTGAGTTTTCACAAAGTGAAAACTCAGCTATGAAAAAGCTTTTATGCAGACGGATCTTCGGATCCGTCTGTATAAAAAGTAACCTACGGCCACGGACACGGATGCCAATCTTGTGTGCATCCGTGTTCTTTCACTGACCCATTGACTTGAATGGGTCCGTGAACCGTTGTCCGTCAAAAAAATAGGACAGGTCATATTTTTTTGACGGACAGGATACACGGATCAAGGTCTCGGCTGCAAAACGGTGCATTTTCCGATTTTTCCACGGACCCATTGAAAGTCAATGGGTCCGCGAAAAAAAAAACGGGAAACGGCACAACGGCCACGGATGCTCACAACGGTCGTGTGCATGAGGCCTTGTAGTGTACTTGCAGTCCCATAGAGAGGAATGGAATAACAGTGTGCATGTGTGACCACCACTCCATTCAAACAGGAGAACAAATGGGCCCCGCTGTCACAAATCAAAAATGTATTCCCTATACCGTGGATCAGTAAGGATGTGTTTGTAGTGGGACAACCCCTTTAACAAACCCAGATTAGCTCTGTAGTGAGACTCAGGAGGCTGCATAGTCCCTGTAACTGGGGTTACTACACACCAGCCCCAGTTATAGGAGAAATCAACGATCAAAAATAATGTAATGTTAAAACGCCTCCCTGAAGTTGTTGCATGGTAGTTGCACTTTGTACTATTTAGAATAATTTATTTATTTTTTTAAATAAAATAAATTGCCATTTTTGAAAATGACATAAACGACCCGTGTATCACAGAAAAAAAAAGCTAAATTATTTGAATGACCAAACTATCAACAAAGAAAGTTCTGAATCTGCATGCACTAAAAAACAAACCGAGAAAAACTAAAAACAATGTATTACATCATGAAGGGAAGAAAATGGTCCTGCCTTCAGTAGCCTATAAATGTAAGGCTACATGCACACAAACGTTTGTTTCTGTGTCCGTTCTGTTTTTTTTTGCGGATAGGATGCGGACCCATTAATTTCAATGGATGGCATACGGATGCCAAAACACATACGGTCGTGTGCATGTAGCCAAATGCTGTATAGCTAGTATAGATGCGGGACTTGCATTTCAGTGAAGAGACTACAGAGGGTAAATTAAGCAGACGTGTGGTCACATAACTTGTCCATTTCTCCTACCTTGGTCAGCGTTAAAAAGTTGAACTAATTGGAATTTATTTCTGCCTGCAGCAGAAGGAAATACCTTAGATAGAGGGAAGTCCGTGGTGTCATAATGGTTTTGCCATCAGTGACCAGCAGATAAACAGAAATTAACTCACAGCAATGGGTACAAAGGGGGAAAGATAAGACTAGTAGTCCCAAAGTGCAGAGTTCTCACTGGCTGGTGTGATCCAACATCAATAGCCACAAAACCTGAACGTGTGAGGCTAACCTTACGTGTCAACCTTCAGAAAAGCTCATCAAAAGTTTTAAAGCTGCACACAGATTTTACAACCAGAACTCCGCTAGACCATAAATCACAATGCCACCCCCATATCAGCACATCCACAAGGAAACTGCCATTACACAGGGGTACCCCAAGGTGAACCACCCCGTCCGTAATCACTGCGAATAACAAGAACTGTATCCAGACCCCCCAAAACTGAACTAAAGTTGTCAACAGAAAGCAATTGTTTGCCTGTGTTAACACCAATAAGTCAGTAAGCATATTTACGTCACAGAGTTTTCCTGGAAGAGACACTAAGGTCCTTAGTTGGTCATGCCACTAGCCTTCAAGCACAACTGTATGTACAGTCACATGGCTGTATCTGCAACTCAACCCCATTCATGTGAAGAATAGACCACCATTGTCTAATGGCTGCAGCAGTTACATACCCCTGTGTTTGGAAAATATCACGGGACCTACAGGCAGAGAAAAAGAGGTGGAGAACCATGCAACGCTGGTACAGGAATGGCCAGAGAGCCATAAGGTGAGTATTATTTAAAAAAAATTTTTTGAACAGTGCTCTTAGCAGTTTCACACATTTATCAACAGTTGGAGAAACTCATGAAATAAATAAAAAATTGCCACCAGTAGGAAGAGCTTAGGGGCAAACTGTGTGGTGCTCTATTGTTTAGTTCAATGTTGGCTGAATATTATCATTTGATTATATAACTATGTAGGGGACAGAAAAACAGAGCCCCAAACAGTATAATAAATAAAAATCTTAAAAATGTGTGGTGTGCATTTGTATTTAGCCCTCTGTATACTGATAAACCCCCCCCCCCCCCCAAAAAAGTGACCTAATTAGTAAAAAGTCCACTTGTGTGTAATTTATTCTCAGTAAACCTACAGCTGTTCTGTGAAGGACAGAGTTTTGTTAGTTTTGTTTCAGTGATCAAATAGCATCATGAAAACCAAGGAACACACCATACAGGTCAGGAATAAAGTTATGGAGAAGTGTAAAGCAGGGTTAGGTTAAAATGAAGGATAAATATCCCAAGCTCTGAACATCTAAAGAGCACGGTTCAATTCATCATCCGAAAATGGAAGGAGATTGGCACAATTGCAAACCTACCAAGACATGGCCATCCACCTAAACTGACAGGCGAGAGCACTAGTTAGAGAAGCAGCCAAGAGGCTGATGGTCACTCTGGAGTAGTTGCAGAGATCCACAGTTCAGGTGGGAGAATCTGTCCACAGGACAACTATTAGATGTGTATTCCACAAATCTGGCCTTTAAGAAAGAGTGGCAAGAAGAAAGCTATTTTTGAAAGTGAGCCCTAAAAAGTCCAGATTGCAATTTGGCACAAGCCATGAAGGGGACAAAGGAAATATGTGGAAGAAGCTGCTACTCTTAGATGAGGCCAAAGTTTAACTTTTTGGCCTAAATGCAAAACGCTATGGGCCAGATTTATCATTAGCTCAAGTCAGAATAATGGAGTGAAAAAGTCAAAAATATTTGCGCAATTGCTTAAACTGCGCAAAAATTTGCGACTTTTATTGGCTCTGCACTATGCTCGCCAGTTTTCTGAAAGTGGTGTGTTTTCCTATGTAAATAAATCTCTAGACAGATTTACTATTGCGACTATTTAAAAAGTCGCCAAAAAATGTGCAATTTTACTCCAGTGAGGACCATGCTTATCTTATGCAACTTTTTAATAGAACATGCGACTTTTTCGTAAAGACGGGCGACTTTTGTAAAGCTGCTTACTGACAGATAAACTGCTACCGTCAAACCACATCTATTAGTCTTTATTTATTTATTTATTTTTTATTTTTTTAAAGTTATCTTTATTTTACTTTTAGAAAACCGTACAATCAATACATAAGCCAATCTCTGTCATGATAATATATCCAATGTAACAGTCATATAACATCATTATATCCCCCCCACCACCCCTTGGCTGTCGTCCCCTCCGTTCAGTTAATGTATGATAGTCTCAAAAATTAAATAATGTATAACTACATAGCCCTGCGTGCATCTCTCCGCTTCCTCTCAATATCCTCGTATATTTTAATTTGTTGTAAGAGTAGAGCCCACTCCCTTGACATCTATTACAGTCTTAAAGGGCCGATCATAAATCTGACTTGGCTAAAACTGACTTTAGCCATATGTGAAAGTGGAGTGAGTTGTCAGAGTAATTATAAATCTGGCCCCATGTGTGGTGGAAAACGAACGCTGCACATCACCCTGAACACACCATCCCCATTATGGAACATGGTGATGGCAGCATGCTGTGGGGAGGTTTTTCTTTAGCAGCAACAGGGAAGCTAGTCAGAGTTGATGGGAAGATGGATGGAGCTAAATGCAGGGCAATTCAGGAGGAAAACCTGGTAGAGGCTGCAAAAGACTAGAGACTGGGAAGGGGGGAGTTCACCTTTCAGAAGGACAATGACCCTAAACATACCGCCAATGGAATAGTTTAGATCAAAGTATATTCATGCATTAGAATGGCCCAGTCATAGTTCAGACCTAAATCCTGTTGAGAATCTATGGCAAGACTTGAAAATTGCTATCCACAGACACTCTCCATCCAATCTGACTGAGCTTGAGCTATTTTGCAATGAAGAATGGGCAAACATTTCAGCCTCTAAATGTGCAAAGCTAGTAGAGACATACCCCAAAAGATGTGCAACTGTAATTACAGGGAAAGGTGGTCCCTACAAAGTACTGACTCAGGGCGGCGAGATACAAATGCAGGCCACACTTTCCAATTTTTTTTTAATTAAAATGCTGAAAACCATGTATCATTTTCTTTTCACTTCACACATACTTGCTACTTTCAAGGCACTATATATGCCACCCAGACCCACATGTGTGTTTTCAAAGTGTTCTGGATGGGATCAGCTGCCAGTCAGATCTTTTAGCTTCCAATGACAGCCCTGGCGAGCTATCAAGTTTCTTGCTTCTGACGTGTACTTACATCACTCAATGACATCTGACAGTAGAGAAAGGCTACCCAAAACTGCTTATTGATCAGTACAAAACAATTTGACGAATAGATGAGACTGCTTAGAGGACTGCAGGTGTTATAAGGTGAAGACATTTTGTGCTCCTTCACACTCCCGTTAGATGCCACACAACTTCATTAGGTCATGCCAAAAGCACTTAACATATCACAAATCCCTCTAGATCAGTAGGACAATGAAGACACATGATCTGCACAGAGATTAATTATCAATGTGATTATATCAAGGAATCTTGCAAACTAGTTGGCGAGTTGTCGAGAAAAATTTACCAAAAGGCTCTGAGATCTTAATCTCATCCAGCTCACTCTAATAGCGTCTGTAAAAGGACAGTAAATTGGAAATGCATGACCTGCTTAGACTTTACTACCATGTCCTGAACACAAGCTGCTGTGCCACTGAAGATAAATGTTCAAAAGTTCATTCAGTGACAAGATGTGACCCTGTCCATGCCGGATTGAAGACCGTGGTGGTCCCACCGAGTGGCAGGGAGCAGGTAGTATGCTTGCATTCACAGGTCTGATGTGGTGGGGGTGGTATGGTAACGTGTCAGTGTTAGACAACCCCTTTAAGGACCAAATAACATTGTTTCTCCTGCTGTGTTCCAGCAGTCATTACTTTGATAAAAATATTTCGGTACATACAAATACATTTTATCATTTTTGGGGGATAACAAAAACATCAGTTTCAACATTGTTTTCTGGAATTTATTTTTTACAGCATTCACAGTTTGGCATAAATAACATAACTTCATTCTGAGGGTCAGTACGATTAAGATCCTATAATACCAAATTTATTTAGTTTTTTTTTTGTTATATTTATGCTACTTGCACAATAAAAACAAAATACTTCCAAAATAATTTACATTTTTTTCTGAGTTTGCCGTCACTAATAAATATTGTATAATTACGTTTATAGTGCGGGTTGCAACGGGTGCGTCTTTTAATATAGTTATTTTGGCAATTATAAAACATTGTATATGGGAGAAAAGTGAATATTTCTACAAAAACCACTTAGGACACTTTCCATTGTATCTTCTCTCAGGATAGGCCCCACTCCTGCTTTTGGTTCACAGTCACTGATGGAAACCACTGACTGTGTGAAAGAGGCTGTGGGTGCCGCAGTCAGGGGTTAACAAGTTAATCAGATGTAGAGCACTGATTAGCTCACTTCTCTTGGTTGCTATCATGTAGGTTTTTAGTGGTGTTTTTCTGCAGTTAAAACGCTAGTTCCAGATGTTAACACAAGACAGTATGATACCTGTGTTTCATACACCTCTGGGACCCATACTTATGCCCCAAAGTTTGTTCTGCTGGCCCCCTTCCCATCTGGTGATTCAGAGGAAAATGAGTGAAGAGGTGCTGCGTTTGTGCTGCTCTCTCCATACATTTCTATGGGCGTTAGCTAAGCATGCAGTTGTTTTCGTGACTCTCATAGAAGTGCATGGATACATACTGTGTGTGTGTATATATTATACACACACACACACACACACACACACACACATATACACACACTGCTCAAAAAAATAAAGGGAACACTTAAACAACACAATGTAACTCCAAGTCAATCACACTTCTGTGAAATCAAACTGTCCACTTAGGAAGCAACACTGAGTGACAATCAATTTCACATGCTGTTGTGCAAATGGGATAAACAGGTGGAAATTATAGGCAATTAGCAAGACACCCCCAATAAAGGAGTGGTTCTGCAGGTGGAAACCACAGACCACTTCTCAGTTCCTATGCTTCCTGGCTGATGTTTTGGTCACTTTTGAATGCTGGCGGTGCTTTCACTCTAGTGGTAGCATGAGACGGAGTCTACAACCCACACAAGTGGCTCAGGTAGTGCAGCTTATCCAGGATGGCACATCAATGCGAGCTTTGGCAAGAAGGTTTGCTGTGTCTGTCAGCGTAGTGTCCAGAGCATGGAGGCGCTACCAGGAGACAGGCCAGTACATCAGGAGACGTGGAGGAGGCCGTAGGAGGGCAACAACCCAGCAGCAGGACCTCTACCTCCACCTTTGTGCAAGGAGGAACAGGAGGAGCACTGCCAGAGCCCTGCAAAATGACCTCCAGCAGGCCACAAATGTGCATGTGTCTGCTCAAACGGTCAGAAACAGACTCCATGAGGGTGATATGAGGGCCCAACGTCCACAGGTGGGGGTTGTGCTTACAGCCCAACACCGTGCAGGACGTTTGGCATTTGCCAAAGAACACCAAGATTGGCAAATTCGCCACTGGCGCCCTGTGCTCTTCACAGATGAAAGCAGGCTCACACTGAGCACATGTGACAGATGTGACAGAGTCTGGAGACGCCGTGGAGAACATTCTGCTGCCTGCAACATCCTCCAGCATGACTGGTTTGGCATTGGGTCAGTAATGGTGTGGGGTGGCATTTCTTTGGAGGGCCGCACAGCCCTCCATGTGCTCGCCAGAGGTAGCCTGACTGGGTACCGAGATGAGATCCTCAGACTCCTTGTGAGACCATATGCTGGTGCGGTTGGCCCTGGGTTCCTCCTAATGCAAGACAATGCTAGACCTCATGTGGCTGGAGTGTGTCAGCAGTTCCTGCAAGACGAAGGCATGGATGCTATGGACTGGCCCGTCCGTTCCCCAGACCTGAATCCAATTGAGCACATCTGGGACATCATGTCTCGCTCTATCCACCAACGTCACGTTGCACCACAGACTGTCCAGGAGTTGGCAGATGCTTTAGTCCAGGTCTGGGAGGCGATCCCTCAGGAGACCGTCCGCCACCTCATCAGGAGCATGCACAGGCGTTGTAGGGAGGTCATACAGGCACGTGGAGGCCACACACACTACTGAGCCTCATTTTGACTTGTTTTAAGGACATTACATCAAAGTTGGATCAGCCTGTAGTGTGTTTTTCCACTTTAATTTTGAGTGTGACTCCAAATCTAGACCTCCATGAGTTAAAAAATTTGATTTCCATTTTTTTATTTTTGTGTGATTTTGTTGTCAGCACATTCAACTATGTAAAGAACAAAGTATTTCAGAAAAATATTTAATTAATTCAGATTTAGGATGTGTTATTTTTGTGTTCCCTTTATTTTTTTGAGCAGTGTGTGTATATATATATATATATATATATATATATATATATATATATATATATATTGGTCCTAGAGGCATATGCCATTAACGTCCCAGATGAGAACACCACTTTCATGAGGTTGGTTGGGATCAGAAAAATATTTGCTTGTGACTGGTACTGCATCAATATCTGATCAGTGGAGGTTCAACACCTGGCACCCCAACGATTAGCTGAGGGATGGCCAACCTGAGGCTCTCCAGCTGTTGCAAAACTACAACTCCCATCAAGTCCGGACAGTCTACAGCTATCAGCCTACAGCAGGGCATGGTGAGAGTTGTCGTTTTACAACAGCTGGGGAGCCGCAGGTTGGCCATGCCTGGATTAGCTGTTTGAGGAGCAGTGCGCCAAAGTCTTCCTCACAGCTCATCAAGCACAGCGCAGTCCATTGCCTGGTATTGAAGCTCAGCCCCATTCACTTAAATAGGACTGAATTGTGCCTAGGCTATGTGACCAATGAACCTGATGTCACTGACCTCTTGATCGGCAGGGATGCCGGGGGTCAGACACCCACTGTTCAGATACCGATGACCTATCTTGAGGACACTCAGAAAACCCCTTTAAACACTTAGCATTTTGGTTTCCAAGTCAGTCGTGGCTCCTTGAAACGAGACCCTTTATGATGAGGAGTTTCCCATGACCCTTCCCTGTCCAGTCACACAGCAGTGAATTAATCTGTTATACGTCTAGCTCCAGTGGAAGACCTGTCCGAAATATTCTAATGTAAAGCCTGGCCCCTTCAAAGTAATGATCCCAAGTTTTTACAGCTATGCTGCTGGGTTTTTAGTATCTTAGTTACCTACCAATTTCTTTTTCAAACATTTCTTTCTAATCAGATTTTCTCCAAAAAGATCAAATCTGATTTGCCATACGTAAAGCCCACATCACTGGAGACAGAATGGAAGTGACAGGGACCCAGGGACTGGGGGGAAGCCTGCGCGCTAGCTCCAAGCATGCCTGTAGCACTATGACTACATCACTGAAGACTGCCTCCCTACCACAAGTTTTATTCTGGCCATTTCTAGATTAACACTATGTAATTTCTGTCAAAGACCACTGTTCTCACAAGCACACCAATTCTGCATGCTAATAACATGGCATTAACCTGGATTACATTACATAACATATGCCAAATACTGAAAAGGTCAGATTTATGGAGGTCAATTATAGGGGTACGATGGCCGCTGCGGGCACAGTGTTTGGCATTGAAACCCATCCCCACCTGATCAAGCACCACAGCCCCTTCTTTCTAGGAGTTTCATAACGTAGGTCGGGCTCTCGATGATTACACCTTTATACCCCATTAAAATGATATGCCAGTAATGTTAGTTACTGGAATAGACCTTTAAAAAAGTTTAATTTCAAGACAATAATCACATACTGATATATTAGAAGAGTACCGATCAATTAATTTCAGAGTGACTTGTCACATGTACTGATCGGTGAGACATCGGATTCTGGGAACTCCACTGCTCACTAAAACAAAAAAGGCAGAAGTGCTTAAAACTTTATTAAAATGATAGGTATCTTTTAAAGGCCCCTTTCACACGGGCGAGTTTTCCGCGCGGGTGCAATGTGTGAGTTGAACGCATTGCACCCGCACTGAATCAGGACCCATTCATTTCTATGGGGCTGTTCACATGAGCAGTGATTTTCACGCATCACTTGTGTGTTGCGTGAAAATCGCAGCAAGCAGGCCCCATAAAAGTGAATGGGGCTGCGTGAAAATCGCAAGCATCTGCAAGCAAGTGCGGATGCGGTGCGATTTTCACACACGGTTGCTAGGAGACGATCGGGATGGAGACCCGATCATTATTATTTTCCCTTATAACATGGTTATAAGGGAAAATAATAGCATTCTGAATACAGAATGCATAGTAAAATAGTGCTGGAGGGGTTAAAAAAAAAATAAAAAATAATTAAACTCACCTTGATCGCGCAGCCCGGCTTCTCTTCTGTCTCCTTCTTTGCTGATTGCAGGAAAAGGACCTGTGGTGACATCACTCCGGTCATCACATGATCCATCACATGATTTTTTTACCATGGTGATGGACCATGTGATGACCGTAGTGACGTCAACACAGTTCCTTTTCCTGCAATCAGCAAAGAAGGAGACAGAAGAGAAGCCGGGCTGCGCGATCAAGTGGATTAAGGCGAGTTTAATTATTTTATTTTAACCCCTCTAGCGCTATTTTACTATGCATTCTGTATTCAGAATGCTATTATTTTCCCTTTTACATAGTTATAAGGGAAAATAATAGCAATCTACAGAACACCGATCCCAAGCCCGAACTTCTGTAAAGAAGTTCGGGTTTGGGTACCAAACATGCGCGATTTTTCTCACACGAGTGCAAAACGCATTAAAATGTTTTGCACTCACGTGGAAAAATCGCGCATGTTCCCGCAACGGACCCGGACCTTTTCCCGCAACGCCCATGTGAAAGAGGCCAAAGGGGTTGATCTAAGAAAACATGGCCGCTTTCTTTCAGAAACAGTGCAACACCTGTTAATGGGTTGAGTTTGGTACTGCAACCCGGGTCCACTGAAGTAACCCGACAGCCACTTTAATGATTATCTTAGGCCTCTTTCACACAGGCGTCATGGATTTGGGCCAGATAAGATGCGGGTGCGTCGCACAAATGCAAAACATTTTAATGCGTTTTGCACGCGCGTGAGAAAAATCGGCAAGTTTAGTACCAGGGTGGATTTGATTTAAATCACTAGTCAGTAAGGCTTGATTTAAATCATAGTTTTCTACATAAAGACTAATTATTGCTGGTATAACTTATAATATGCAAGTAGATGAAGATTTTTAGAATAACAACTTTTCATATTAGTTTGATTAGGTTGATTCTGCATTCATAGGTTTGTAGAAGTTAGGATTAAGGTATTTTTCTCAACTCTGTTCATGTTATAACATTTTTGCTGTGAAGAAGAGGCATGTGATCTCTGCTGAGTCAAATTCAGTTTTGAGAACTGCAAAAGTAAACCAAGCATCTGTGATAATATCTTGTAGGCAGAGAAACTGACCAATAATCTTACAAAAACCTCTGGAAGAGCATGACATTGTGAATGTATTCATGGAATTTATTTACCAAAAAAATTACACATATAGAAACATAGAATGTGTCGGCAGATCAGAAAAATTTGGCGCATCTAGTCTGCCCAATATACTGAATACTATGAATAGCCCTTGGCCCTATCTTATATGAAAGATGGCCTTGTGCCTATCCCATGCATGCTTAAACTCCTTCACTGTATTTGCAGCTACCACTTCTGCAGGAAGGCTATTCCATGCATCCACTACTCTCTCAGTAAAGTAATACTTCCTGATATTACTTTTAAACCGTTGCCCCTCTAATTTAAAACTATGTCCTCTTGTAGCAGTTTTTCTTCTTTTAAATATTTTCTCCTCTTTTACCTTGTTGATTCCCTTTATGTATTTAAAAGTTTCTATCATATCCCCTCTGTCCCGTCTTTCTTCCAAGCTATACATGTTAAGGTCCTTTAACCTTTCCTGGTAAGTTTTATCCTGCAATCCATGTACCAGTTTAGTAGCTCTTCTCTGAACTCTCTCCAAAGTATCAATATCCTTCTGGAGATATGGTCTCCAGTACTGAGCACAATACTCCAAATGAGGTCTCACTAGTGCTCTGTAGAGCGGCATGAGCACCTCCCTCTGTCTACTGGTAATGCCTCTCTCTATACACCCAAGCATTCTGCTAGCATTTCCTGCTGCTCTATGACATTGTCTGCCTACCTTTAAGTCTTCTGAAATAATGACCCCTAAATCCCTTTCCTCAGATACTGAGGTTAGGACTGTATCACTGATTTTATATTCTGCTCTTGGGTTTTTACGCCCCAGGTGCATTATCTTGCACTTATCAACATTAAATTTTAGTTGCCAGTTTTTTGACCATAACAAGACCATGGTCTGAATATACTCCATTGACTACAACCCTCTGTTGTCTGTCCCTCAGCCACTGCCTAATCCATTCAACAATATGGGAGTCCACGTACAGCCTTATTCTACATAATTTAAAAACGAATCTAGAAGCGGTAGGTAGCAGAGAGGAGGGAGGAGGCAGGCCGGGAGGACGGAAGCTGGCAGCGTGAGTCATACGTCATGCGTCTGCGCCGCCCACTTTATGAATGAATGAAGCAGGCGGCGTGGACGCATGACGTATGACTCACGCTGCCAGCGCCCGTCCTCCCGGCCTGCCTTCTCCCTCCTCCCTCCTCTCTGCTACCTACCGCTTCTAGTTGTAAGTACCGGCAATGCACAGCGCTCCTGATTACATACAATTACAATTACGGTAACTATTAGACATAGGATCATACAGTGAGCGGGGCCCGTGTAGTAGAATACAATCACTGCACGGGCCCCGCTGTCATTATAAAAGCAGATGCCGGCCCCCAGCGTGTATTGAGGGTCATTCACTACAGGGACACTTATGGAGGGGATCTGTGGATGACACATAGCATAAGATGCTATATATGTGTCATCCACAGATCCCCCCCCATAACTGTCATACACAGATCCTCATAACAGTGCCATCCAGAGATCCCCCATAAGTGTCACCCACAGATCCCCCATAAGTGTCACCCACAGATCCCCCATAAGTGTCACCCACAGATCCCCCATAAGTGTCACCCACAGATCCCCCATAAGTGTCACCCACAGATCCCCCATAACAGTGCACCATCCACAGATCCCCCATAACAGTGCCATCCACAGACCACAATTAGTTCAAAACCCACCAAAAGCACACCTTTTGGTTCAAAATATTTTTTTTCTTATTTTCCTCCTCAAAAACCTAGGTGCGTCTTATAGGCCGGTGCGTCTTATAGGGCGAAAAATACAGTAAATTAAAAAAAATCAGATTTAAATTTAAAAAAATCAATTTTTGAAAAAAATCATTGATTTTTATCCACCCTGTTTGTACCCAAACCCGAACTTCTTCACAGAAGTTCGGGTTTGGGTTAGGTGTTGGGTTAGGCTACTTTCACACTAGCGTTCGGGGCTCCGCTTGTGAGCTCCGTTTGAAGGGGCTCACAAGCGGCCCCGAACGGATCCGTCCAGCTCTAATGCATTCTGAATGGATGCGGATCCGCTCAGAATGCAACAGTCTGGCACCGTTTGTCCTCCGCTCCTCTCAGCAGGCGGACACCCGAACGCAGCTTGCAGCGTTCGGGTGTCCGCCTGGCCGTGCGGAGGCAAACGGATCCGTCCAGACTTACAATGTAAGTCAATGGGGACGGATCCGTTTGAAGTTGACACAATATGGCTCAATTTTCAAACGGATCCGTCCCCATTGACTTTCAATGTAAAGTCAAAACGGATCCGTTTGCATTATCATGAACAAAAAAAAAAACATAATTTTTTTTTTTTTTGTTCATGGTAATGCAAACGGATCCGTTCTGAACGGATCTAAGCGTTTGCATATAGGTGCGGATCCGTCTGTGCAGATACCAGACGGATCCGCACCTAAACGCAGGTGTGAAAGTAGCCTTAGGCGTTTATTTATTTTTTTGCTGATCCATTGTAACATCACCTATCCTTGTCTGTAAAATGGACTAGAATAGGACATGTTCTATATTTTTTCGGGGCCACGGAACAGACATTGGGTCCACATCCTATCCACAAAAATAAACTAAAAGGAAAGTACACGGAAATAAAATAGTCCAGTAAATAGGACATATTAGGGAGTACCTTCCAGCTTTCCCACGTAGTTAAAATATTTACACATAGCTAAAATATGTACATGTACAATTAACGGTTTTATAATGACTGCTGAAGTTTTGCCGCAGAATGATGTGTATAACGATGATTGGCTACTTCTTGTATAACGTTTTCATAAAATAAATGGGTCACACGCTGTCTGGTGGAGAACCATATCTGTGTTGGGTCCGGCTTCTCTCCGTACGGTGATCACTGCATGCTTTTTTGAATTTGAAACACCAGACGATAGCAGAACTGCAGTTTTTATCTACAAATTTAAAGGGGAACCACTCTAACAGCACCGATTTATATTCTTTCAGCATAAAATTGTTAGCATCACAGCCAGAACTGTCAGAAATACTTTTAAAAAGGCGAGTTGTCTATCTAGATCACTACTTTTTATTCTCCTACTGCCAGCATTTAAAGCTGCACTGAAATACATTGTCAGGACTGCTGTGCATGTACATAGGAGTCCTCTCATTATATTAGAACAGCACAGCAGTCCGGACGGTGTATTTCAGCGCAGCTTTGAGAGCTAACAGCGGGGAAACAGGCAGTAGGGAAAAAAATGGCGATCTAGACTCCTTATCTGAAGTTATACTCATCTACTGTATTACTGCAGATAATAGTCCAGAATCATGGTGACAGATTCCATAAGTATTAAAGGGCTTGTGCCGCTAATAACACGTATTCCCTATACACAGGATAGAGGATAAGTGTTCATTATCTGGTGGTCTGAACGCAGGGTACTCGGCAGTCTCACAGAAGTGAATGGAGCGGGTGACACGCATGTGCACCACAACTCCACTCTCATGGGGAAGCCTGCAGAGCTCCACTCTCATGATTGCTGGGGGTTCCACCCATGGCCATCAAACACTTATCATCTAGCCTGTGGAAAGACAATCAGTGTTATTAGCGGCACAACCCCTTTAATACAGAGGTGTAAGGATATACGGTAAGCGATCTCCTGGAAGATAATTAGAATGCTGTAAAATATATATTTTCATTTGGCAAAATACAATTGCTGAATGTTCCTATTAAAAAACAAAAAGGAAAAAAAAAAAAAGAGAATGACATTGACATGAAAATTATTTAGCTAGCTTCAAGCTTCAGGGGACCTTCTGGTCACTTAGCTGCCATCTTTACGGTACACGGCGACATCAGGGGGAGTTAAATCTTTGGTGTGGCGGGACTAGGAAAATTCCACAGAGGCTGGACAAACAGAAAAACAAAAATAAAATATTAAAAGCTCCCCATTTCTTCCACATTACTGCACAGGGCGCTGACGGCAAGCTACTCCTCATCCTTCACATGACTGCAAGCGTGAAAAGGTTTGCACTAAATCCACCGAGAATAGCTTGTTAATCAGAGACAGCATGTACAATATAACAAGAACCCATGATCTGACAGATTTTAGCAACAGATTACTGACATTTTAAATGTTCTGTGGATGAAATCACTAACATTAACACCTCTGCACTGATCGATTGATGTCAGCAGGATCCTGGAAGCTGTACTAGACACTTAGCTACTTCATACCAGCAATCAATTCTAGATTTTGGGAGGGGGAAAAAAAATGACACAGATCAGGTTTTGTCAACTGTAAAATTTTATGAGCTCTGATATTAAAGGCGGTTTATCTGGATTAAAGGGGTTATCAGATGATATTAAAAGAGAGTGGCCCACACCAGCCCGACCCAGGGTGGGAGCGATGCTCACCTGATCCCCGCTGCTGGATCCAATCTGTTGGGCTCCTGGGCCGGCAGTTCCGCCCCCACATGCGCCAAAGACATCTGTCTACGGGGGCATACGTGACCGCTGCAGCCAACCACAGGCTGCAGCAGTGACCTGCTCCTCCTGCATCCCATGTAGTCGATGGATGTTGTCCTCGGCGCAAGTGGGAGCTGGCCCAGGAGGCCGACAGATTGGATCCAGGGTTGGGATCACCTTTAGGGGTTTTTCCAGAATTTAAATATTGATGTGATCTATGCCCAAGATAACTTATCAATATCTAATCAGTTGGGGTCCAGCTCTCAGCACCCCCGTTGACCAGGTATTTGAAGTGGCTGGAGTCCTTGAACGTGCGCTCTGGCAGCTTCACAGTATAAAAGCGGCACCATACACTGTAAAGCAGCTTGGCATTGCAGTTCAATATCAGTCACTTTAACACAGGTGCAGATTGGGAACTTAAAGTGGCCCTGGAAAAATAGCCCCAAGTTGTAGATGGGTTCAAATTGACTGAAGGCAGGCCAACACAAGAAGGTGGGGATAACAGAAGTAGGGAAGTGCAGTACAAGATATCACCCCTGCAGAACCAAATACGACAGTGCAGCACAAAATACTGCCGCCATTGTCGCAGTATTCAACTGTATCAGTATCCTGAGGATAGTGATGCAGTCGAATTCAGGAGGGTAGCTGCAGCCAAAGGCCAAGTGCATAAGTACCTGTTGCTCCTTGCATTAATTAATGCAGAGAGCATCAGACTGGTATGTACCCAGCGGCCGTAAGGAGGGCTCCGGCAGCCCCCTGGGTATCGGCCCACCAGGCAATTTCCCTATAGGGTGTATGGCCAGTCCGCCCCTGCTTGAACAGGACTGAGATGCACAAAGGCCATGCGACCAATGGTCACTGGCTGAGGAAGAGGCACCTCTCACCCGAGCACTGTTGCCCTTTCAAACAGCTGATTGGCGGGGATGACAGGATTCGGCACTGATCAGATACTGATGACCTATCCTGTGGACTGGTCATCAATATTTAAGTACTGGGCCCAAAAAATGGAATATTCAAATCCCCTAAATGATGCATTAAAATAGCATTATCCTGTCCCAAAGGCATTGTGGGACGTAATGATGTGAACAGATTATAAAATATGATGTGGACGGATCATTGGTCTAGAATATACCTTTACATGGACTTTGCTGGCTTTCTTATATGTGTTGATTATGAAGAGTATCAAATGTAATCAAAATGGAATAAAAATAACTGAATATTCAGACGAGAACCCCCTACCACGCTGCTTGTACCCCTCCTCATGCCTCTCCGGTGCTTACCTGCTGCCTTATTCATGACTGGTCATGGTGTGGTCCTTTCAAGTCTATTTTGCTCAATCTCCGCATGTCAGACATCCTTTGTTTCCCCAAACAATCAGGGTGCATTAAAATAACCGTCCACTGATAATGCCACCGGCATGACAAATTGCAGGCCAGGAGTCAGATACCAGAGGGCTCAGGAGCCAGGCCCATTTGCAAGTAAATGATATTGTGGTGGACCTGGCATGCCCAGTGCATGACAAACTGAAGCAATTTCAGCGATGTCGAAGGAACCTGGTTAGATTCCTCTGATGGTAGCTTGGGTAAATGTTCTGGATTGTGCAGACTCCCAAGATTTGAATCACTGGGGGCTTGAAAGGTCTGCATTTGACAAGCCACAAATAATTACTGCACACTCTTTGTATTGTACTCCATTATTTTGCACCTCTTATCTGTAGGCTTTGGGCACTTGTGAACAAGCAGGGTCTCTTCTGTTCTGACCACAGCAGCAACAAAACATTGCTCTTTTCCTGATATCATAAATAAAAGGAGGCCCCGCAGACAGAATTATTTTATCTGGAGTACAGGAGTTCACTCTGTATGAACAAGAGAGCGGGAAGCGAGATCTAAACATTCAACCCTGTGGATTTTCATGATGAAAAAATTAAAAGGGCGAGTTCATGGTCTCTCCTAGTCCTACAGTAAAGCCCTGGAATTACTGCAAAAACTCATTTGAAAAATGGTGCTCAAAACTTTTACGCTTCTTGCAATCATCTGAAATATTACACTGCAAACATATGAAACATCTGCTGGAAAATGTCAGGGGTTAACGCCGAACACACACATTAGTTAACAGTGCGACAGCCATCTCCTCCTATCCCACCCAAGAACAAAAGGATTGGACATGTTGAAATCCAACAGGCCCAACCCTTCTCTTCTCCAACATCTACTTCTGGGGAGATTTGGGGAGAGCCCCACACACATTAAACATACGGCACACATTAGATGATTAAATCCTTCAGACAAATTTGGCAGACATAGATCTAATGTGTATGGCCAACTTAAAGGAGTTTTCCAAAATGTTTCCACAAATGAAACAAGGATGGGGGCTGTTTAAAAATCACCAAAAAACTTTGCTGATCTTTTAAATGCCATGTGTCTCCAGCTTCTATTCCACTCCGAACCTTATGATAAGGTCATCAGTTTTAGATTGGTGAGGGTCCGACTCCCAACATTCCCACCAATCAGCTTGGGCCAGATGAGATGATGACGCAGGAACCTGGCCCTGTCAATCAAGGAAAGGGAGGGGCTGGCAGAAGGAGCAGGACGAGTAAGGATGCGGAGTGGCTTGGGCCCACCCTTAACTGCTCATTTGCATATTGATTTAAAATAGGTTTTTTTTTTAGAATGAAGCAACAGATCACTAAGTGAAATGTATCATTACATTCATCTGATCTAGCCCACAGGGCATTGTGCCTGTTTAACAGTCAATTTCCTGTAGACAGACTCCCTTTAACCCCTTAGATCCCACGGTCAGTGCTGAATGTGGCATGTAAGTAGTTAGAGACAGGGAGGGGGCTCACCCAATCACCCGACCCACAATGCAATCACGAGCTCCTGAAGAAGATTGCGTATTTAAGATCCATAGTGAGAGATACAGTGGGGGAAAAATGTTAAAAGAGTTTTGTAAAAATGTAAATAAATATATAACAAATAAAATATAAAAAACAAAACAAACAAAAAAAATAACTTTTTTCACCGGCATTTAGCTACGTACGTAAAAATAGAGACCAATAAAAAAAATATATATATATACATTGCTGCATCCGTAATAACCCAATCAATAATATTTTTTATCCTGTACAGTGAACAGTGTAAAAACACTGCAGTTTTTGTTTATTCCAGCCTCCCAAAAAAAAAAAATGCAAAAAAAATTCTAAAAGTTGTATGTACTCCAAAATGGCACGAATTAAAACTATCAATTGTCCCACAAAACACAGACCCTCGTATACTTCCATTGATGGATATTTAGATGTAGCAACACAAAAAAAAAATATTTTTTGATTTAGACTTGAGCTGTAACGGATGGCAAATCCTGCACAAGGCCCCGCGCCCTCCATTTGAGCCACGCCTGCCTTCTGCTACTTTAGAAAAGTGGTGATTAGCTCAACAAGTTGCAAAATATGGCATGCACCATTATCTGCCACTATAATAGTGAAAAAAGTTTGATAAATGTCCCTCGATATGTCACTTGTTGCGGTTTGGCTGCTTCCGGAATTGGGTAAAGTGGTACAAACAGTATTTTTTACCTTGGGGGGAGGCGGGAAGATAACGTTTTCCCTCTCCTTTCAGAAATTTGATCCTCCCAGACATTCTCCTCCTTCTGTACGCAGATCCATGACGGAACGCAGGCTGAATACCCTTGGATTGCTCATTAGAAAATAAATGCAAGCTAAACAGATGACCAATGTTATTTGCAAAATGAAATCTTTTCTGTTGAGACAAGCGGGTCAGGGGTCAATATCCCCTTTAATTCAAACTAACAAGAAGACATGTTAATGTTGGTGATTAAGCAAGTGGACTTGGGACAGATATTGACACATTGTGATCTTCCACGGCTCCATGGCTGACCTTGCTTTTGCTAAAGCTCTAGGCGGACACCTCTTCAATGGCAGTTAATGAGAACAGGCACAAGCCACATTAGAGATCAGCAATTCTGGACATTTACAATGCTTGCTTTAATCTTCCATTAGTTTTTTTTGCTTCCTTAGAGGTATTTCTACTTCCTCTTGGCAGTAATTTGTTTTACTTTCCAGCACGTCTTCTGCTCATCAAGCTGACTTTAAAATAGTTCATTGTATAAGATGAGAATCACACGGTGATTGCAAATGTCCCTGCGTTTACGTAGCAATGAAGGAAATTACTAAGCAAAAGGCAGACCAACGGGATGCATGTCTTAGGATCGGCCATCATTATCCGATTGGTGGGGGCCAGACATCCCGCCGATCAAGCGGTTCTGCAGTAGTTCTGGTGCCGTATTTCAGTGTACAGGGTGTGGCCCCTTTGCAGGTACACAGCACTGGAATGAATGCAAGCGAGGAGAAAGATTTTTAAAAAATTTTTTTTTTTTTTTGAGTAAACGCCTTTTAAAGGGATTCTGTCACAAAGTTTTGGGCTATAGAGCTGCGGACATGCACGGCTAGATTGCCGCTAGCATGTCCGCAATATATCTGTCCTATAGGGCTGTGTGCTTTTAATCTCTTTAAAAAAGGATTTTATATATATGTAAATAAGTCTTGTATGTGTCCAAGGGGCTGTACTAACCTTCCTGGAGCCCAGCCACGCCCGCCTGTGAAGGAGCCCAGCACCGCCTATGTCCTCCGAATCTCCTCCTTTCATCAACTATAGATTGCCGCAAGCTCGCGCATGCGCAGTGCCGGTATAGTGTTCCTTCCCTGTGCAGGCATCACGAGATTACGGCAATCTATAGTTGATGAAAGGAGGAGATTTCGGAGGACATAGGCGGTGCTGGGCTCCTTCACAGGCGGGCGTGGCTGGGCTCCAGGAAGGTTAGTACAGCCCCTTGGACACATACAAGACTAATTTACATATATATAAAATCCTTTTTTAAAGAGATTAAAAGCACACAGCCCTATAGGACAGATATATTGCGGACATGCTAGCGGCAATCTAGCTTTGCATGTCCACAGCTCTATAGCCCAAAACTTTGTGACAGAATCCCTTTAAGCTTTTTACTGATCGCTGTTGTTCAGGGGGCGTTTCAGAGGTGACAGACCCCAGTGAAATACGGTGGAGACCACTGAGGCAAGTGATTTGCTGAAGCAGTCACATGCCTTTACCTCTGTCACCGCTGCGGCGTTGCAAACAAACACTGGCAGATGGACTGGAGCTGTGGTGCTGGAACCGGCAAGGAAGACGCAGATGAGCATACACTGATTATTTTATGACATTAAAGGTGTTGTCCAATGAAAAAAATATACTCTAGTTTTCAAACCAGAACCTTGATCTGAATTCTTTTGTAGTTGCATATAATAAAAAATGTAGCATAGCATAGCCCCTGAGTTATTCAAGAAAATTTATCTGTATAGCGCCACCTGCTGTTTGTTCTTTTTTATTATTTCCTCGTCCTGCTTACGGAGATGGCCGCACATGCTCAGATTCATTCTACAACTGCCTCCTGAGCTGTGATAGGGAGAGCATGGACACACCCCCTTAGCTGCAGCAGATAAGACCCTCCCCTTGAGCTGTCAGCTTGATATAAATCTAGCCGAGCAATGAATGGGGAGATCTCTGGATCCATGTGAGGTACAGGGCTGGTTCTAGCTTTGTTAGAATGATTGTCTCATTTTCTACATTCACCATGGGATAACCATTTTAAAGGGATTCTGTCATCAGAATTTAGGCCTATAACCTAAACATATGGCCAGGTCCCTACTAATACACTGAATCCTAAAGTGACCTTATCAAATGCGCCTGTGGCTCTATAATCATATAAAACAGGTTTATATAACCTGTCACTCACGTCACAAATGTGTCCAAGGGGACGTCTCATGATGCACGGTGCCCGGCTGCAGCCATCTCGTTTTGGTGCCCAGCGCCGCCTTCTGAATTGAAATAGCCGCTCTTCCTTTCATTAGAGCCTCCTACCTCAGTTCATCGCCGCCTCTCTAACGTCCGCTCTCCTCAGCCAGATCCCGCGTGTGCGCACTAGGTATAACCTGATGCGCCCGTGCGGACTCCTGGCAGCGGCCTCGTTAAGCGGAGTGCACATGCGCTGGCCGGCGCACTTCGCTCGAACCTGCCTTGACCGCCCTATTACAGCCATCCAACCTCCTACAGCTAGGTTATACCTAGTGCGCACGCGCGAGATCTGGCTGAGGAGAGCAGACGTTAGAGAGGCGGCGATGAACTGAGGTAGGAGGCTCTAATGAAAGGGAGGGCGTCGATTTCAATTCAGAAGGCGGCGCTGGGCACCAAAACAAGATGGCTGCAGCCGGGCCCCCTGCATCATGAGACGTCCCCTTGGACACATTTGTGACGTGAGTGACAGGTTATATAAACCTGTTTTATATGATTATAGAGCCACAGGCGCATTTGATAAGGTCACTTTAGGGTTCAGTGTATTAGTAGGGACCTGGCCATATGTTTAGGTTATAGGCCTAAATTCTGATGACAGAATCCCTTTAAGTGAAGCTTTGAATTAGCTAACAACTGCATAATACAGTGCTACCAAAATAACGGGGTGCTAGGATGGAGCATATGCATTCTGTCATAGTGGTCATGGCTCTACGCCAGTTTTATGGCACAGAAAAGTACCAGCTTGCGATAAAATTTGTGATAATATTTTAAATTGGACATTATAGGAAACACATAAAAATAACAGAACGTCCCGATACTTCATAGTCAGACATGCTGAACATAATTAGAATTGCTAATGGAACATTATATGTCACAAATGACCTTTATATGTTAAATGTATGTCGCCTTGACCCGTAAAACCAATGGATGGCAAATGGGTCAATAGAAATCAAATGAGAAATAATTTATTCGGGACTCAATCAACAGCAGAAATCAGGGAGGGATTTATAATTCTGCCATCGACGTGGGAAGCACATATAAGTGATGACCAGCACTCACTAGTGTCACTCTGAAGTTGAATTGTTCCCAATGGTCAATTGCAAGGAGGGCTCATATTAAAAGGTCAACCATGGGCAACTGTTGCAATTATTAGCGTAGGCTGGACAACTGCTGATTGTGTGAGGTAAGTAGACAGATCAGATAGGTCAGGAATCATCATTCTAACCTGTGTGTGATCAATGACAGAAAGTCTATGCACAATGTGATGGACCAAGAAGCAGTGCCTCAGATTGTTTGCATTTTGGGAATGTTCAAAAAGGGGCAGGCTATAGGTTTACTGCTCCTGGTAGAAACCTTTCCCACTTTCACCGCCGACTCTATGATACTGACTGACTTGTACATGTATGAAGAAGGAGGTTTAAAGTAAAGTTCACACCTACAGTTTCACCGCAGTCTTTATACTGATTTTCTGGCACAGCTAGTGTAAAAGAGACTAGAAGAAATGTCATTCACAAACTACATATAAAAATTATTCCCAGATGCAAATTAAAAAAAAAAATTTGTGGACTTTCTCCAATAAGGCAAACCACACCATTAAAAGATACGGTATAAAAACCTCGATACAGTTATTATCCCCACCTGAAGCAGGAAATTTTCATTTTCTTTTTTTTACTCTCAGCCTTCTAGAAGCCGTAACTTTTTTATTTTTACGTTCACGTGGCCATATGAAGGCTTGTCTCTAATGGCACCATTTAGCTCCTTCCTGACTTCCGCCATCAGACCTTTAATAATAATGCCTGCCCAGAAACTGCTGGGTGCCTGCTGTTTTACACAGCTAGCATCCGGCGGCAGCGTCCAAGATCGGCAAAAACGCTGATCATGGACTTTTAACCTCAGATGCTGTGGTCAATAGTGACCTTGGCATCTGAGCAGCAAATGGCATACCCCACGCTGAGAGTGAGGGAGCCGTTTGATTGTTATGGCAGCTTTGGACATTCTGAAGGCCCTGAGGCCTGCCAGAGCGAAGTTCCTATGGCAGGGCTCCAAAGGAACATAGTCAATGTTTCCACAGGCTGTGGCTGTCCCTGTGGCAGGGCTCCACAGGAGCATAGTGAATCTCTCATAGGATGCCATGTTAAATCATTGCAGTCTGTGGGAGCAGCGATCAGGCAATCGCATATTAAATTCCACTAGGGGGATTAATCAGCCAATAGCAGGCTGCGACGGGATGAGCCTCTCTAGTGTTATCCGCTATGCTAGGGAGGCTTGTTCCCGTCGCGGCCTGCTATTGCAATTGGCTGCCCCCCTGTATGTTTTGATCAATCTGTGTGTGGGGTAGGGTTGTTGCACGTATCGAAATTTCGATTCCCAATCGATACGATACCGGGATTTCCATTTTTTCGACACTAGGCTGCGCTTCTGCGCAGTCTAGTATCTCTGAACATGAGCGCACTGCTGTCAGTGGGCTCATGTTCCCTCAGCAGCACAGGGGAGAAGGAAGCAGTCTCTCCCTCCCCCTGTGCTGCTGCTGCCGCTGCCACCAATGGGGAGAGAGGGGCAGAGGAGGGGTGGGCGCACTGCGCCACCAATGATTGTATTTTTCATGGGTCCAGACTTTAAGCAGCAGGCTACACAGAGCGGCGCCCAGAGATGTCCCAGCACTTACTATTATTCCTAGGCGCCGCTCCGCTGTGCCCCCATTACTGTCTCCTGCTCCATATGTTAATTACTATCGGAGCAATGGGGAGGAGACATCAGCTTCTCTAGTGGGCGTTCCCTCTCCCTGGCTGTAGCCCTGTCCAATCGCAGCGCAGGGAGAAGGAACACCCACTAGAGAAGCTGATGTCTCCTCGCCATTTATCCGATAGTAATTAGCATATGGAGCAGGACTGCAGGAGACTGTAATAGGGCACAGGCGCACAGCGAGCGAATGGAGTGGCGCCCAGGAATAATAGTAAGTGCTGGGACATCCCTGGGCGCCGCTCTGTGTAGCCTGCTGCTTAACAAAGTCCGAACCCATACAAGGTCATCTTTAACTTTTAATACAGGAGGCAGGTGCCGGCAGCAGAATCGCATAGCCGACATCCTGCCTCTGACAGCAAGCTGTGATCAGCGGCAGTTAACCCCTCAGGAGCGGCACCTGAGGGGTTAACTGCAGCGGACTGCAGCTCCCCGTCATAGAGGTCGGGTGCCGGCTATTTGATTCCGGCACCTGCTTCCTGTATTTGTATTAACAGGTCAGTTATCTTCATTGGTGGCGCAGTGCCCCCCTCCTCCCCCAACACCCCAGTATAATAAACATTGGTGGTGCAGTGCCAATGAGGGTTAAAAAAATAATAATTTAACTCACCTCCTCCAATTGATCGCGTAGCTGCTGGTCTCCTGTTCTTTCTTTAGGACCTGTCAAAGGACCTGTGGTGATGTCACTGAGCTCATCACATGGTCCATTACCATGGTGATGGACCATGTGATGAGCGCAGTGAGGTCACCACAGGTCCTTTTCCTCACAGATGAAGACAGAAGAGAAGCCAGGCTGCGTGAACAAGTGGATTAAGGTGAGTTAAATTATTTAATTTAATTTTTAACCCCTCTAGCCTAATTTTACTTAGCATTCTGTTTTAAGAATGCTATTATTTTCCCTTATAACCATGTTAAAAGCGAAAATAATTACATCTACACAACCTTAAACCCAATCCTGAACTTCAGTGAAGAAGTTCGGGTCTGGCTACCACAGTCAGTTTTTAATCACGCGCGTGCAAAACACATTGCACCCGCGCGATAAAAACTGAACAACGGAACGCAATCGCAGTGAAAACTGACTGCAATTGCGTACCTACTCACGCGGGTTTGCCGCAATGCACCCGGGACGCATCCAGGGCCAAAACGTGATGCCACTCTACTTTCACACTTGCGGCAGTGTGATCCGGCCGTCAGAACTGCCTGCCGGATCCGCCAATCTGGATGTGACTGAAAGCATTTGAATGATCCGGCACTAATACATTGATATGGGGAAAAATGCCAGATCCGGCATGTCTTCAGTTTTTTTTTGCCGGAGATAAAACCGTAGCATGCTGCGGTTTCATCTTTTGCCTGATCAGTCAAAATGACTGAACTGAAGACCTCCTGAACAGATAACTCTCCATTCAGAATGCATGGGGATATGCCTGATGAGTTCTTTTCCGGTGTAGAGCCCCTGTGACGGAACTCTATGCCGGAAAAGAAAAACGCAAGTGTGAAAGTACCCTAAAATATTAAGTTTAAATCCCCCCCAATTTTACATATAAAATATATAAACAATAAATAAATAAATAAACAATAAATAAATAAACATATTACATAGCGCTGCGTCCGAAAAGTCCAAACTATTAAATTATAAAAAAAAATATCTCCTATGCGGTGAGCGCCGTAACAGAAATAAATAAATAAAAACCATGCGATTCGCCATTTTTTAGTCACCTTGTCACCCCCCAAAAAATTGGATAGGACTGTTCTATTATGGGCCGAACGTTTCATAAAATGCGAAATGCACGCAGCTTTTTTTGGTGTTTTTTTTTTTGCGTGGTATTGAGTATCGCAATACTTTTTTTTGGTGACGAAAGCGAATCAAAATTTTGTTATCGAAACAACCCTACGCCGATCTGATCAGCGTAGCGTTGTCATGATACCAAAATTTTGATTCGGTTTCGATTTGGCGACTAAAAATTTAATTTGGCTCCTAAATTTTTCCGTTCAGGAGCCAATGGCTACTAGATATTTTTTTTTCGTCTGGAGCACTGCCCCCTTTCCCAATTTTACATATAAAATATATAAACAATAAATAAATCACCACGTCCAAAAGGTCCAATTAAACTATTTAAAAAATCTGCGTGATTCGCCATTTTTAAAAATGCGGAATGCATGTGGCTTTTTTGTTTTATTTTTTTCACGTGGTATCGAGTATCGCAATACCTTTTTATGGTATCAAAACCGAATGAAAATTTTGGTAGCGCAAAAACTCTAGTGTGGGGCCCGAGCATTTTGGGGGGGTGGGGGGATTACAGGGCTTGGATAACACCTTTAAATTACTTTGTTCCAGCATGTTCATGTCCATATACCCACGTGACTACTGCAGCCAATTACTGCCCTCAGCAGTGTAGAGCAAGTGACCACTGAAGCCAGTGTTTGACTGCAGAGGTCACATGGCTAGTTGGGTATGTTATTGCTACAGCAGAGTGAAGAAAAAAGGCCAGTTTGGCCCACCAGAGCAGCAGGGATTTAAGAGAGCATTGGTTCTATTATTTTTATGCCATTTAGGGTGCGTTCACACGTGGCAGAAAATTCTGCGACTGAAAATCTGTTCTATTCCCCTAAAGGCGCTTGCAGAAATCCATGTGCTTGCTGCCACATTTAAATAAAAGGAACTGATTTTCAGGGGCAGAATTTTCTGCCACAAAATCTGCCGCCTGTGAAGGCACCCTTACTCCCTCTGGCCACATTTTTAACAACCCTAACCCCCAACTTTTTAGTAATATTTTAATTCTACATTATTACTGTGTGTTAAACTATTTTAATAATTCATTTCATGCTATTATTTGCAGAATATACCAGACATCACAGCCATAACATTAAATCCTAACATTGTAAAGTGTTTTGCCAAAACAGCTCTGACCCATCACGGCATGGACTCCAGAAGACCTCTAATGGTGTCCTGAAGTATCTGGCACCAAGACGTTATTTGCAGATCCCAAGTCCTAAAAGTTACTATGTGGGACCTCAATGGATAGGACTTGTTTTTGCAGCACATCCCTCAGATGTTCAATCGAAATGAGACCTGGGGAATTTACAGGCCAAGTCAACACCTTGAATTTTTTTGTCAAGTTCCTCAAAACATTCAAGAACAATGTTTGCCACTGCCATTAGGAAATGCCATGGCCATAAAGGTTGACCTTGGTCTGAAACAATGTTTAGGTAGATGGTATATGTCAAAGTAACATCCATATGAAGGTCAGGCAGGAGGATTTGTAGCAGAACATTGCCCCGAGCATCGCAAAACCTCCACCAGCTTGCCTTCTCCCCATAGAGCATCCTGGTACAATCTCTTCTCCAGGAAAGCAATGCACATGTACCCAGTCATCCATAAGGCATAAGAGAAAACGTGATTCATCATACCAGAGCACCTCCATGGTTCGGTTCTGATCCTAGTTTGCCAATTGTGGTCAATTTCATCGCTGGACAGGGTTCAAACATTGGGGCTCTGACCAGTCTGCGGCTATGCAGCCAACTGTGATGCACTGTGTGTTCTATGATGCATAGGTGTCAGAAAACAATAACCTTCTCAGCAATTTATACTATAGCAGCTCTTTAGTTGGTTTGGACCAGAGTCAGACAGGCTTTGCTCCCTAATTACATCAATGAGTCTTCAGTATACATTACCCTGTCGTCAGTTCAGTATGTGTCCTTCTATAGACCATGTTTGCTAGGTACTTACCTCTGCACACCAGGAATATCCCACCTGCCATTTTGGAGATGCTGTCACCCCGTTGTCTAGCCATCACAATCTGGCCTTTATGAAAGTCTCCTTACATTTTTCCTGCTTCCAACACAATGACTTTGACTACCCTACTGGATATAGAAGCCTAGGAGACAGAGCAGTGTGCAACTATAATAACTTATTCTTCACACTTTCTTCATAATTCTCGGTACACTTCTTCCAAAAACAGCACCAGGCAGGGGCGGATTGGCCATAGACCCAACAGGGGAATTTTCTGGTGGGCCGATGCCTAGGAGGGCGACCACCCGGGTACATAATGATCTGATTTTCTCCTACGCATCTGGCCAGCAGCTGCCCTCCTGAATTCAACTGTATTAATGTCCTCAGGACAGCAATACAGTTGAAAACCAGGTATTTGGTTCAGTTGGGTAGGTATATTGATCCACCCTATGGTGTTACTGGCCCTTCCTACTTCTATTGTCCCTGCCTTCATATGTTGGCCCTGCCTAATTATGTTCTCTTCTGTCAATCTGGACCCATCTGCAACATGGGGCCACTTTTATGTTTTTTTCCAGGGCCATTTTTAGTTCCCAGTCCGCCCCTGTCCACAGGTTGTGTCTAGTATTTCAGCTCTGTACGATGGACTCCAACACTTAAGGAGAAAGCATACTTTTCTTATCCTGGACAAGCCCTTTAATTAGACCAGTAAACTAGCACAGACGTCACACTTTGCCACAGAAATAACTTTTTCTGGCTGTAAACAGCTGTAAGAAATTACAAATACTATGATGAGCGTGCCAGTCTTCCAAGTGAATAAACTGATGTCTTATACATTGTTGAATTATTTTCAAGACATTACACTTGCCCCAAGGACAAATGTAACTGGTTTTCCACCTGTCTGGTCAATGAATTAACAGCTTCGCATTCAGTTCCTTGGAGCAGGCTGGGCCCTCTGAGAACAAAGCTCCTCCAACTGAACAGACACTTTCAGATCTGCTTTACTGTTACGTAAAACCATTACCTGCCGATAATATACAAAGTATAAATCAGCTCAAAGTGCAAGAATCTGACAGAGCCCTGATGTCCCAGCCTTGGTCAGAAAACCTCCATAGTATGAGGCATGCTCACCTCTCAGCACCATTTCAGTCAGTAACCTTGCAAATACTTCACCCTTCTTATCTTGCATTGATCTTCAAGTATTTGACTTGAGAAGAACAAGATTACTATGCATTACTGAATGTAAAGCGTGCTTCTCACCAGAACAAGGTTTAACCAGACCAATGCCGGAAGAAGCATGAATGCAGCGGTGGATGACAGTACGACATAGTAAAGAAATGGGGGACATGTGGCAACACCAACAAACCATATAAACAGTGCATTCTTCTCAGTCTGACAGAGGAACATGGGCACATCTGCCGCTGTCTTAAAGGGGGTATACCATGATTAACACAAAAATGAAAATCAAACATGATATAGTACATGGCAACCATCACTGTAACTCACATGGATCCAGAGATCTCCCCATTGTTCTGCTTTATTTATTTCAGGCTGGCAGTTCAGGGGGATGTGTCCTTTCTGCTGTAGCTCTCCTCCCATCACAGTTCAGGGGGATGTGTCCTTTCTGCTGTAGCTCTCCTCCTATCACAGTTCAGGGGGATGTGTCCTTTCTGCTGTAGCTCTCCTCCTATCACAGTTCAGGGGGATGTGTCCTTTCTGCTGTAGCTCTCCTCCTATCACAGTTCAGGGGGATGTGTCCTTTCTGCTGTAGCTCTCCTCCCATCACAGTTCAGGGGGATGTGTCCTTTCTGCTGTAGCTCTCCTCCTATCACAGTTCAGGGGGATGTGTCCTTTCTGCTGTAGCTCTCTTCCCATCACAGTTCAGGGGGATGTGTCCTTTCTGCTGTAGCTCTCCTCCTATCACAGTTCAGGGGGGTGTGTCCTTTCTGCTGTAGCTCTCCTCCTATCACAGTTCAGGGGATGTGTCATTTCTGCTGTAGCTCTCCTCCTATCACAGTTCAGGGGGATGTGTCCTTTCTGCTGTAGCTCTCCTCCCATCACAGTTCAGGGGGATGTGTCCTTTCTGCTGTAGCTCTCCTCCTATCACAGTTCAGGGGGATGTGTCCTTTCTGCTGTAGCTCTCCTCCTATCACAGTTCAGGGGGATGTGTCCTTTCTGCTGTAGCTCTCCTCCCATCACAGTTCAGGGGGATGTGTCCTTTCTGCTGTAGCTCTCCTCCTATCACAGTTCAGGGGGATGTGTCCTTTCTGCTGTAGCTCTCTTCCCATCACAGTTCAGGGGGATGTGTCCTTTCTGCTGTAGCTCTCCTCCTATCACAGTTCAGGGGGGTGTGTCCTTTCTGCTGTAGCTCTCCTCCTATCACAGTTCAGGGGATGTGTCATTTCTGCTGTAGCTCTCCTCCTATCACAGTTCAGGGGGATGTGTCCTTTCTGCTGTAGCTCTCCTCCCATCACAGTTCAGGGGGATGTGTCCTTTCTGCTGTAGCTCTCCTCCTATCACAGTTCAGGGGGATGTGTCCTTTCTGCTGTAGCTCTCCTCCTATCACAGTTCAGGGGGATGTGTCCTTTCTGCTGTAGCTCTCCTCCCATCACAGTTCAGGGGGATGTGTCCTTTCTGCTGTAGCTCTCCTCCTATCACAGTTCAGGGGGATGTGTCCTTTCTGCTGTAGCTCTCTTCCTATCACAGTTCAGGGGGATGTGTCCTTTCTGCTGTAGCTCTCCTCCTATCACAGTTCAGGGGGGTGTGTCCTTTCTGCTGTAGCTCTCCTCCTATCACAGTTCAGGGGATGTGTCATTTCTGCTGTAGCTCTCCTCCTATCACAGTTCAGGGGGATGTGTCCTTTCTGCTGTAGCTCTCCTCCTATCACAGTTCAGGGGGATGTGTCCTTTCTGCTGTAGCTCTCTTCCTATCACAGTTCAGGGGGGTGCGTCCTTTCTGCTGTAGATCTCTTCCTATCACAGTTCAGGGGGGTGCGTCCTTTCTGCTGTAGCTCTCTTTCTATCACAGTTCAGGGGGATGTGTCCTTTCTGCTGTAGCTCTCCTCCTATCACAGTTCAGGGGGGTGCGTCCTTTCTGCTGTAGCTCTCTTTCTATCACAGTTCAGGGGGATGTGTCCTTTCTGCTGTAGCGCTCTTCCTATCACAGTTCAGGGGGATGTGTCCTTTCTGCTGTAGCTCTCTTCCTATCACAGTTCAGGGGGATGTGTCCTTTCTGCTGTAGCGCTCTTCCTATCACAGTTCAGGGGGATGTGTCCTTTCTGCTGTAGCGCTCTTCCTATCACAGTTCAGGGGGTGTATCTTTTGTGCTGCATGTGTCCCTTTAACTGTCACAGTTTCTAGTAGCTGGTGACATTTGATGGGCTGAACTGAGCACATGCGTCCACCTCAGCAAGATGGACAGAGAGAAAAGGAAAAGAACAAACAGCAGGTGGCGCTATACAGATACACTTCACTGAATACCCAAGTGTTTAATCATATGCAACTAAAAAATAATCCAGATCCGAGTACTGCTTTCAAGAGTATAGAATATTTTCACCGGACAACCCCTGTTAAAACAGAAACAGTGTGATTTTTTTTCTGACACTTTTGTACGTGTCAGAAAAAAGGTGCAGAAGCTTCAGAAATATGCCAGTTGGCATGGGCACCAATCCATAGATAAATCTTGTCTACTATATTTACAGAGCTACTCAGCTTTTTATATCTATACGTAAATGGTCTTCAAATCCAATTGAAAGGGGGGGATCTACTAGAGAGATAAAGTATCTAAATGTACCAAAGTAAGCTGCAGTCCTGATAATCTACTATAGTCCCTTTCTAGTCGGAGGTGTATGACGAGACTATATAACAGTGATGGCGAACCTATGGCACGGGTGCCAGAGGTGGCACTCAGAGCCCTCTCTGTGGGCCCCCGCACCTTGGACAAGTCTATGGTGTACCAATATGCCGTTGTGTGCATCCGCGTCCGTTCCGTCATTTTTCACAGTTTAGCGGAGGTCCCATTCATTTCTATGGAGCTGTGAAAAAAAACTGACAGTCCTCCGTTTTTTCTCCGCGTCCGTGATTCCAGTCCGTCAAAAAAATATAACCTGTCCTATTGTCAGTGGAAAACGGAGGACGGACCCATTCAAGTCAATGGGTCCGTCAAAAAAAATGGATGCACAACTGGTATGTCATTCGTGTCCGCGTCCGTTTTTTTCTACAAGACCTTGGTGCAATAAAATTACACTTTTCATTAACCTTCCTTTTTTTCCCCTGTCAGACAAAAAAAAAGGAAGACACAAGGAAACACAACTGAAGCAAAATCGGACACGGACCACTGAAGCCAAATCACTGGCAGCGAAAAAACACTGTCGTGTGCATGAGGCCTTAGACTTTCCCTGCCATTCATCAGCGCAGGACGCGCTATGAACAGCACAGGCAGCGCACTGAATGTAGGCAGGATATTATAGCTAAATAATAAAGTACATGGAAGATGGACTGTAGTAATCCGGTTAAATTTCCATGTTTGCACTTTGTGAATAAGTGGGTTTTGCGTCACAGTTTGGGCACTCCATCTGTAAATGGTTCTCCATCACTGCTATATAATGATCTGGGAAATAAATAATGCACATCAGCACAAGGTTGAAAGCAGAGAACGCAATAATGCCTGTGCAAGTGTCAGACGCCAGTCCAGGCCATTTTACTCCCTAAAAGTCTAATGTGTACCAACACACACGTCAGGAGTAATAGCTGTAAGGAGAAGGGGCTAGCTCCAGGGCCACTGGGGTGGAGCGGTGAATAACTACAGCCTGGACATCCAGTTCTACTCGTTGTATAAGGTGTAAAGATGAGCGCGATGACTGTAGCGCAGTGTGCAATGGCTGTAGTGAATGCACAGCATTCTAAAGTACAGGGAAGATACACTATACCGGACTGTACCTTATCACTTGGCTATAATAGTCTGATCTGCATTCAGTCCAGACCCCTCCAAGGGGCTTATTAACCCCATGTTGGAGGGCGGGGAGCAAGGTTACTTACATGGGACTGTATGTTGTAGGGCTGCAGAAGCTGTTGGGAAGGGGGAGGGTATTTACATGGGACTGTACATTGGAGGGGGCTGTACGTAGGGGAGAGATGATATTTAGACTTGTAATGGCCCCACAGCGTAAATACCCACCTCGTAGGGTATGTTCACACCACTATTTATTTTCTGTTGTTCTTCTCCGTTAAATGAGCAGAACAACGAAAATAACGGAAGTTCTGGATCAGGCACATCACTGAGATGAATGGCGCTGAGCAGACTATTAACTATGATGGAGCCTTTTCCTGCATGCAAGACTGTTCTGTCCAGTCTTTTTATGGAATCTGCAACAGAAGCTAAAAGCGGAGCCTCAGACACAGATGTGAACAAGCCCTTAACATTACTCAGGCTCACGTATTCTGTATTTGAATTACTGCAACTTTCCTGCTCCTCAAAAGTGGTAAGAAGAGTATTTTCACTCTTCCGGAAAAAATGTAGTGCGACCTCTGCTTGAAAGGTTCATTCTGTAGGCTGGCCGCCTATGCGAGTCCCTATTTCATTTTCCAAGAGCAGTTTAGAGAATGAAGCCAGAATTGGTTGCTCTAGCCTACAAGGGCACCATGATCTTGCCATAAAGAGGAAGGGGTTGCTTATACAAAGATCAGCACAAGCACAGACCCTGCTGCCCACTACAGAGCATGCCCACAACACTCTCTAAGGGTACGGCCACACCGTCAGGAGTTCATTGAAAGAAGAGGAGTCGTATCTGTTTGTACTTGTTCCTCTTTTATAATACACTACTGGTTTTGGGTTTCAAAACCGCACTAGGAAACCCGACAGTGTGGCTGTAACCTTATAGAAACCATCAGGATATTGTCTTACTGAAGCTCCTTATGCGCCAGTGACGGCTGAAAAACAAATCTCTGGAGCAGCCAAATCCTATTTACTTGCATTATTAGGCCTCATGCACACGACCGTTGTTTTGGTCCGCATCTGAGCCGCAATATTTGCGGCTTGAATGCGGACCCATTCACTTCAATGGGGCTGCAAAAGATGCGGGCAGCACTCCGTGTGCTGTCCTCATCCGTTGCTCCGTTCCATCGTCCGCAAAAAAAATATAACCTGTCCTATTCTTGTCCGTTTGCTGGCAAGAATAGGCAGTTATATTAATGGCTGTCCTCGCCATTCCGCGTTTTGCGGATCCGCAATTTGCGGACTGCAAAACACACAACGGTCGTGTGCATGAGGCCTTAGGGTACTTTCACACTTGCGGCAGAGGATTCCGGCAATCTGGACACAAACGGATGCATTTGTGAGACTGATCCAGATGCGGATCCGTCTCACAAATGCATTGCCATATCGGACCCGTCTTTCCGGTTGTCATCCAGAAAAACGGATCCAGTATTTATTTTTTTCACAGATTTAATGGTCTGCGCATGAGCGGACGGAAAGAACAGATCCGGCATTAATGCATTTCAATAGAAATTCATGCCGGATCTGGCATTCCGGCAAGTGTTCAGGATTTTTGGCCGGAGAGAAAACTGCAGCATGCTGTGGTATTTTCTCCGGCCAAAAAACGTAAAAAGGGACTGAACTGATGCATCCTGAACGGAATGCTCTCCATTCAGAATGCATTAGGATAAAATTTATCAGTTTTTTTCCAGTATTGGGCCCCTAGGACGGAACTCAATACCGGAAAACAAAAACACTAGTGTGAAAGTACCCTTAGTCACTAGCTGGAGATTTATTTATTCTATTTCCTGAACATGATTATGGGGGCGGCCATCTTGCCTGAGCTGTTCTTAAAGGGCTTCTGTCACTCCACTAAAGTCTTTTTTTTTTGGCTACTTATAATCCCTATACTGCGATATATCAATACATAATGTTATTAATCATTTTGATTCAGTAGTTAATTCAAAAAACAGACTTTTATAATATGTAAATGAGCTCTCTACCAGCAAGTAGGGCGGCTACTTGCTGGTAGCAGCCGCATCCTCCTTTCATAATGACGCCCCCTCCTCATGTTGATTGACAGGGCCAGGGAATGCGCTCATCCTCTGACTGGCCCTGTCTGCATTCAAAATCTGGCGTCTGTCTTCAGTCGGCGCAGGCGCACTGAGGGGAGGACGCTCGCTAGGCCGCTGCATCGTCAATGCGCCTGCGCCGGGTGTAGATGTGAAGTCATCGGCGCAGGCGCATTGAGGAAGGAGCGGCCGAGCGAGCATCCTCCTCTCAGTGCGCCTGCGCCGACTGAAGACCGTTACGGCGAAGGCGCGAGATTTAAAACGCAGACAGGGCCAGTCAGAGGGCTCAATCAACATGAGGAGGGGGCGTCATTATGAAAGGAGGATGCGGCTGCTACCAGCAAATAGCTGCCCTACTTGCTGGTAGACAGGTAATTTGCATATGATAAAAGTCCGTTTTTTTTTTATTAACTACTGAACCAAAATGATTAATAACATTATGTATTGATATATCGCAGTATAGGGATTATAAGTAGTAAAAAAAAAAAAAAAGACTTTAGTGGAGTGACAGAAGCCCTTTAACAGCATTTAGAAAGCCTTGATTTGCGGCAGCCCCATGGTCCGCAGACACCAAGGTTTGGAGGGGACCCCACTGACCTCTATGGGAGAGTCTTCTAGACATGCTCTGTGACCTGTGCAGAGGTCATTGTACAAGGAAAGAAGTGAAAATCGCTTATTCTAAACGGAGAACCCTGTGTTATCTATACACAGAGGTAATATATACCACTGTAAGGGACCGCAAAATACATACGGTCATGTGCATGAGCCCTAAACCTGCCTGTAATAATGAGGAGATAACTGCAGTAAAGTGATCTACACAGACTTAGGGCGCATTCACACGACCGTACTGTTTTGCGGTCCGCAAATTTCAGATCCGCAAAACACGGATAACAGCCCATGTGCGTTATGCAATTTGTGGACTGCACATGGCCGCCACTATGATAGAAAATGGCTATTGTTTTTGCGGAGCCTGGGAACGGAATTACGGATGCGGACTGCACACGGTGTGCTGCCCGCATCTTTTGCGGCCCCATTGAAAGGAAAAATTGCAGAACAGATGCGGACCCATTCATACGGTCGTGTGAATGAGCCCTAAGAAGTGGCCCCTACTGTTAGGCCTAGTGGCCAGTGCGAAAACTGCAGGATTTAAACAGGTCATCTTCTGATGACACATTCCCGTGTTTCAACGATGAGGCGACTACTACTTGCATTTCAATTGAGTTTGCAGTTTTAGAGAGGAAGGAAACAAGACTCCAGGCTGCTTGCTGTCTGTAGACAAGTGGAAGAACAGCCATTGCGGGATCCTGCTAAAGTGTCCATGGTTCTGCATTTTGAATATGGTGGATTCACTTGCGGCTTTAGCCCCTATTCACGGTCCATAAGGAAACCGCACCAAGAATGGCCATGTCCTTTCTTGGCATGGTCTACAAAACCATGCAGAAATAATCACGGTCCATGAACAGTAGTGTGGACTCCCAATGTGTGAATGGGCTTTAACATACCTAGGATTAGCACTGACATCTAAGGGTGGGTTCACACTAGCGTTAGGTATTCCGCTATGGCTTTCCGTTATAACATGGTTATAACAGAAAATAACGGAATCCATAAGACGGAAGGACAGATCTGTTCTTCTGCCTATAGACTTGTATTATGACGGAATGCAAAACGGAAGCCTTTAAAAGCCATTCCGTTTGCTCTCCGAATCTCCGTCCTAATAGAAGTCAATGGGAATCAAAACGGATCCGTCGGGGTCCTGTTATGCAAGACGGAAAACAAAGTCCTGTCGACAGGACTTTGTGTTCCGTCTTGCATAACGGGACCCAGCCGGATCTGTTATGCTTTCCCATAGACTTCTATTAGGATGGAAAATAAACGGAATGGCTTTTAAAGGCTTCCGTTTTGCATTCTGTCTGGGAATTCCGTTATTTTCCATAAAGCCATAACGGCATCCCTAACGTTGGTGTGAACCCACCCTTATACGTATGGTTCTGGTACTGTGTGGGAAGCAGATCACTGTAGATGAATGAAGCAGAACAGGCTCAATGTTGGCCATGCAACTGGACTACATGACAGGGGTACGCCTAACCTGGATCGGGCTCCGGCAGAGACGCCAGCAGAATGCGGGTGGGTAGAGAAAAATCAGCCCATAGAGTTCGGCGGCTGTGAGACTCAGTAACATGTCCTGCTTGATATTAATAGAGAGAGACAGAAACTGAAAACATGTTTCAGGCAAAAATTGTTGCCTACAGCCGCTATACCAAGGACCCCCGTACTAAGAACAGCCATGTCTGGTACCACTGCTCATCCCATTCTCGGGAATCAGTGTTATATAGGAACACTCTCCTGTAAGACTAAATGATTGCGTTTGGCTTCCATTTCCACCAGCAGCCAGTCCAGGATCACTTCGGCATCAGCTCTACTATCTGGACTAATGAGAAGGACAGGACCCCCAGTGATGCCAGCATCAGCATGATCCTGAACTTCCCCCATGGCCTGATGAATACGGGTCATGACCTTTAGCTTTTTCAATATTAGTCTAACCCTCAACTGGGGGTTTGTGAATATTGAATATTTCATTACTTGGTAGAAAAGGTAGAGAAGGGCACAATTAATTTAGTTTTTTTCTTGAATTACAGTAAAAAATGCATTAAAAATTTTTTAATTAAAGGGACACTCCAGGCTTCCTCTTATTAAAGGAACCTACCAACAAATCAAACTAATAACCCCATAAGAATGAGAAAACACATATAAAATATATGTAATTTATTGACACAATCAAATAATATAAATAGATGACACAAGGCAAAGGAGGGTGGGACGCCCCATGTGGCGGGATCATGAACAACCACCCTCACATATACCCAACTAACAAGGAAAGGAGGGTCACAGCCCCAGGTTTCATGTGATCGGACGGGAGGAGGTTGTGGCTGCGCGCTGTCAGTGCGGCTCCCACCCCCTGTCTGGTCATGTGACGCGGTGGGCGTGGCTCACCTGGCTTGCGGTACTGGGTGGCGCGCCTCTATGATGTCATGCTCCACATCACTGGGCGCATGCGCTAATTAACTGCCGGCTGTGGACCACACTATTTAAAGACGGACATTGTTAGTCACTTTTACCTCCTGACGAAGCCTCTCCAGGCGAAACGTGCGTTGAGGTGCAGCTCTGGTCACAGGCTCTGGGTTCCGGCACACTATGGGTAATATATGCTTTGCTTTTTGCTAGGATATTTGTCACTATATTGTTAAATTCTTAATGCTTACACTTAGCACCCTTGCCCTGCCTTCATCTATTTTACATTTGGCCACTGTACTCTTCAGGCGGCCATCTACGTCACCAGGGTGGGCAAGCTTGCTAGGTGTGACCATATCTATTTTCATTTTTATTTGCATGTAGCAGACATATGCTCATATGTTACTTTGGGCAAGCTTACCGCTTTCCCAAATTTATGTGGCTTTATACCCGGGGCTGTGACCCTCCTTTCCTTGTTAGTTGGGTATATGTGAGGGTGGTTGTTCATGATCCCGCCACATGGGGCGTCCCACCCTCCTTTACCTTGGTGCCTTGTGTCATCTATTTATATTATTTGATTGTGTCAATAAATTACATATATTTTATATGTGTTTTCTCATTCTTATGGGGTTATTAGTTTGATTTGTTGGTAGGTTTCGTATATTATACTAGACCCCAGTGTATTTTATACACTTATCTGAAGTTCTCTTATAGGTTGGTCTTCCTCTTATTAAAGGGCATTTGTCAGCAGGTTTGTACCTATGACGCTGGCTGACCTGTTACATGTGCACTTGGCAGCTGAAGGCATCTGGGTTGGTCCCATGTTCATATGTTCCTGCGTTACTGATAAAAATGAAGTTTTAATGTATGAAAATGAGCCTCTAGGAGCAACGGGGGCGTTGTTGTTACACCTAGAGGCTCTGCTCGCTCAAACTGACGCTCCCACTGTACTTTGATTGACAGGGCCAGGCATGATGATGTTCCCCACAATAAAAGTGCAGAGGGAGCAGCAGTTGCACAGAGAGCAGAGCCTCTAGGTGTAACGGCAACGCCCCCATTGCTCCTAGAGGCTCATTTGCATATAATAAAACATGATTTTTCTCGGTAATACAGGTACATATGAACATGGGACCAACACAGATGCCTTCAGCTGCCAAGTGCACATGTAACAGGTCAGCCAGCGTCATAGGTACAAAACTGCTGACAGATGCCCTTTAAGCCCATTCCCCTCAGGATATCTGCAGCGTCACTGAGGGTTTAGTAATCTGTACTTTATCATTCAGCCCTTGCTGTAGTGGCAATCAGCTCTCCATGCCCTGACCTCTTGGTGAATACAGCAGCCATGAGGAGGCAGACAGCAGTAATGACACGAACCGTGGCTCAGACTACCTCAGTCTCCTTGTAGACACTATAGCTAAGATATAGTCATAGATCACAGCTCTGCCCTAGCGGTACAATCTGGGAAAACTAAAAGCAGCTATTTATCCCCTGTAGGTACCGACTTGTAGATTTGATCCTGACTCGACATTCACAGTAAAGGGAATCTGTCAGCAGTTCTGACCATTCTAAATTACTGACAGCACTAGGCAGGGTTCACTGTTAAGTGCTGTATGTATTAAAGGGGATTTCCACCTTTTTTCATTGACCATAGGTCTGATATTGAGGACCAAGGATCATCAATATCAGATCGGCAGTGGACTGACACCCGGCACCCCCGCCAATCACCTGTTTGAAGACAAAGCAGCGCTTGCCCTCTCTCCTCGTCGCCGCAGTTGCAGCCGCAAGCAGTGTAATTACAAGTATGCGGTCCCCATTCACTTCCATGGACAGATCTGTAGTATTCACTTAGACAGACGGAGCCATCCAATAGAAGTGAATGGGGACGCCATACTTCTAATTACACTGCTCACCATTACAATTTCTGCGGCGAGCAGGTAAACGGAGCAGAGAAGCAAGTACTTGCATGAAAGCTGCCTTCTCTTCAAACAGCTGATAGGCCAGGGTGCCGGGAGTCAGACTCCTACCGATCTGATATTGATGACCTATCCTGAGGATAGGTCATCAATAGTAAAAAACAGACAACCCCTTTAAGCTGCTTCACCGCCCCTTCCCTCTGTGTCGCTGCAGCACTGAAACGGCGGGCGGATTTACCAAGTGAACCTGCAACATTACCTACCAATTTTTAACCACATGGGGAGTGAGGAGCAAATCTAAGCCTATCAATGTACAGTACCCCTCCCTTATCGGTCATTTCAGCTACACTCACAAAAAATCAATTAGATTTGTTTGACATAACCTTTCTTGTGTGAACTGGTGGAGTATATTGGATGTAGTAAACCTACATGTAAAAGACCTGAGCACAAATAATGCAGTACGTTCACAAAAAAAAAATATCACATTACCTCGTCAGTGTAGGGCTACGATCCGATTAACCTCAAATAGCAGTGTAAACAGCTGGAAAAGGCAAAGTCCCCACGTGATGGGATCAGTCTGGAAAGGAGCAGGCTGTGTGTCAAGGCCTGTGGGAGCCGGGACCCTCTAACCCTGTGTGGGGGTAAGCACTGTGATGTGTTTTGGGGAGCTGGGTGGTAGACCCAGATCCCGATAGAGAGGGAAAAAACTGTTTCGTCAGTGGCCAGACGGCTGAGGATTTATGTTTTGGTTGCTGTTTTTGTGTTGATGCGCTTAAAAATAAAAGCATCGTTTGGACTTCAACCTGGTATCCGGGGGTCATTCTCACAGACTTCGCCACGGACAAGAGACAATCCCTTACAATATACACACACAGACACACACACACGGGGGGGGGGGAATTTATCAAGCCCTGCACGCTAGAATTATGGCTTCAACAAGTTGAAAGTAGTGGCTTTGCAACTTTTTGGGATTCACTTGAGCACTGTGCCTTCCTATCTATAAGCCATACATGTCCAAATGAGACAACCCCTTTGGCACACATGTACAGTGCTGGTGGGGTCTTTAACCCCTTAAGGACTTAGGACATACCGGTACGCTATGTTTGCCGAGTCCTTAAGGACCCAGGGTGTACCGGTACGTCCCAAGTTTAAAATTACATTGCAGCGCGGCGGGGGTTAATCGGAACAGGATGTCCGCTGAAATCTGCGCTGCCGTCCGGTGACGAGCCTGTGAGATCCAGCCCCCTGGATCTCACAGGCCGGAAGCTGTATGAGTAATACACACAGTATTACTCAAACAGCCAATGCATTCCAATACAGAAGTATTGGAATGCATTGTAAAAGGGATTAGACCCCCAAAAGTTGAAGTCCAAAAGTGGGACAAAAAATAAAGTAAAAAAAAGTTGAAAAAATAAAGTTTCCCCCCCCCCCCGAAATTTTAAGTTTCAACTAAAAATAAACAAAAACGTCATTTTCCCCAAATAAAGTAAAAAAAAAAAATTGGTAAAAAATAGAAAAAAAAAAAAAAAAAAAAGTTAACATATTAGGTATCGCCGCGTCCGTATTGACCGGCTCTATAAACATATCACATGACCTAACCCATCAGATGAACACCGTAAAAAATTAAAATAAAAACTGTGCTAAATAAACCATTTTTTTGTCACCTTACATCACAAAAAGTACAACAGCAAGCGATCAAAAAGGCGTTTGCCCACCAAAATAGTACCAATCTAACCTTCACCTCATCCCGCAAAAAATGAGCCCCTAAAAATTGCCCAAAAAATAAAAAAAAACTATGGCTCAGAATATGGAGACACTAAAACATCATATTTTTTGTTTTAAAAAAGCCGTTAGTGTAAAACTTACATAAAAAAAAAAAGAAGTATACCTATTAGGTATCGCAGCGTCCGTAATAACTTGCTCTATAAAAATATCACATGACCTAACCCCTCAGGTGAATACCGTAAAAAAATAAAAACGGTGTAAAAAAAGCAATTTTTTGTCACCTTACATCACAAAAAGTGTAATAGCAAGCGATCAAATAATCACACGCACCTCAAAATAGTGCCAATAAAACTCAATAGTGCCATCTCATCCCGCAAAAATCATACCCTACCAGAGGTAATCGCCCGAAAAACTGAAAAAAGTATGCATATTAGGTATCGCCGCATCCGTGAAAACCTGGTCTATAAAAATATCACATGATCTAACCTGTCAGATGAATGTTGTAAATAACAAAAAATAAAAACGGTGCCAAAAAAGCTATTTCTTGTTACCTTGCCTCACAAAAAGTGTAATATAGAGCAACCAAAAATCATATGCACCCTAAATTAGTACCAACAATACTGCCGCCCTATCCCGTAGTTTCTAAAATGGGGTCACTTTTCTGGAGTTTCTACTCTAGGGGTGCAACAGGGGGGCTTCAAATGGGACATGGTGTCAAAAAAACCAGTCCAGCAAAATCTGCCTTCCAAAAACCGTATGGCATTCCTTTTCTTCTGCGCCCTGCCGTGTGCCCGTACAGCAGTTTACGACCACATATGGGGTGTTTCTGTAAACTACAGAATCAGGTCCATAAATATTGGGTTTGGTTTGGCTGTTAACCCTTGCTTTGTTACTGGGAAAAATGGATTAAAATTGAAAATTTGCCCAAAAATTTAAATTCTGAAATTTCATCTCCATTTGCCAATAACTCTTGTGGAACACCTAAAGGGTTAACAACGTTTGTAAAATCAGTTTTGAATATCTTGAGGGGTGTAGTTTCTTAGATGGGGTCACTTTCATGGAGTTTCTACTATAGGGGTGCATCAGGAGGGCTTCAAATGGGACATGCTGTCAAAAAAACAGTCCAGCAAAACCTGCCTTCCAAAAACCGTATGGCATTCCTTTCCTTCTGCGCCCTGCCGTGTGCCCGTACAGTAGTTTACGACCACATATGGGGTGTTTCTGTAAACTACAGAATCAGGGCCATAAATATTGAGTTTGGTTTGGCTGTTAACCCTTGCTTTGTAACTGGGAAAAAAAATTATTAAAATGGAAAATCTGCCAAAAAAGTGAAATTTTGAAATTGTATCTATTTTCCATTAATTCTTGTGGAACACCTAAAGGGTTAACAAAGTTTGTAAAAACAGTTTTGAATACCTCGAGGGGTGTAGTTTATTGAATGGGGTCATTTTTGGGTGGTTTCTATTATGTAAGCCTCGCAAAGTGACTTCAGACCTGAACTGGTCCCTAAAAATTGGGTTTTTGAAAATTTCAAGATTTGCTTCTAAACTTCTAAGCCTTGTAACATCCCTAAAAAATAAAATATCATTCCCAAAATGATCCAAACATGAAAGACATATGGGGAATGTAAAGTAATAACTATTTTGGAATGTATTACTATGTATTATAGAAGTAGAGAAATTGAAACTTGGAAATTTGCAATTATTTACAAATTTTTGGTAAATTTGTTATTTTTTAAAAAATATATATATATTTTTTTTTTACTTCATTTTACCAGTGTCATGAAGTATAATATGTGACGAAAAAACAATCTCAGAATGGCCTGGATAAGTCAAAGCGTTAAAGTTATCAGCACTTAAAGTGACACTGGTCAGATTTGCAAAAAATGGCCAAGTCCTTAAGGTGAAATAGGGCTGAGTCCTTAAGGGGTTAAACATGGCGCCCGCTCGCATGTGTGGTGGGCGCCATGGCCTGTGGGTCTCTGCTTTTTCAAACAGCAGAGGCCTGCGGCTAATGTCCGTGACTGGCAATAATGCCGATCGCTGACATTACAGGCTTTAGATGCCGTAATCAAGTGTGATCACGGCATCTAAAGGGTGAAACACCGGCATCTCTATGCGGCGATGGCAGGCCAACATAAGAAATCAGCATTCCACATATTACTATACTGCTTTTAGCAGTATGGTAATATTCAATAAAAAAAAATAAAAAAAAGGAGTGGACATTGTAGCCTCCTAAACAGGCTACAAAAAATAAAAATTAAAAAAATATAAAAATTTATATCACGCCCTTCCCTTAGAATAGAAACATAAATAATAAAAAAAAAAAACACCATGGGCATCCCTGTGTCCGAAAACGCCCATACTATTAAAATATAAAAATATTTTTCCAATATGGCGTAACTGAAAAAGTATCAAAATGGCCTATTCACAATTTTTTTTATTCGGTAGACATAATTGGGGGGGGGGGGTAGAATATGGTGATGTCAAAAAGGTTTTCATTTATTTTTTGAGTATTTAGACATAAAAAAACCTATACATACAGTGGATATAAAAAGTCTACACACCCCTGAATGTCAGGTTTCTGTGATGTAAAAAAATGAGACAAAGATAAATCATTTCAGAACTTTTTCCACCTTTAATGTGACCTATAAACTGTACAACTCAACTGACAAACAAACAAACTGAAATCTTTTAGGTGGAGGGAAGAAAAAATATAAAAATAAAATAATGTGGTTGCATAAGTGTGCACACCTTCTTATAACTGGGGATGTAGCCGTGTTCAGAATTAAGCAATCATATCAAAATCATGTTAAATAGGAGTCAGCATACACCTGCCATCATTTTAAGTGCCTCTGATTAACCCCAAATATAGTTCAGCTGCTCTAGTTGGTCTTTCCTGAATTTTCCCACAGCAAAAGCCATGGTCCACAGAGAGCTTCCAAAGCATCAGAGGGATCTCATTGTTAAAAGGTATCAGTCAGGAGAAGGGTACCAAAGAATTTCCAAGGCATTAGATATACCATGGAACACAGTGAAGACAGTCATCATCAAGTGGAGAAAATATGGCACAACAGAGACATTACCAGGAACTGGACGTCCCTCCAAAATTGCTGAAAAGACGAGAAGAAAACTGGTCTGGGAGGCTACCAAGAGGCCTACAGCAACATTAAAGGAGCTGCAGGAATATCTGGCAAGTACTGGCTGTGTGGTACATGTGACAACAATCTCCCGTATTCTTCATGTCTGGGATATGGGGTAGAGTGGCAAGACGAAAGACTTTTCTTATGAAGAAAAACATCCAAGCCAGGCTACATTTTGCAAAAACACATCTGAAGTGGCAAAAGGTGTTATGGTCTGATGAAACCAAGGTTGAACTGTTTGGCCATAATTCCAAAAGATATGTTTTCGGCGCAAAAACCCACAGTGAAGCATGGTGGTGGCAGTATCATGCTTTGGGGCTGTTTTTCTTCAGCTGGAACTGGGGCCTTAGTTAAGCTAGAGGGAATTATGAACAGTTCCAAATATCAGTCAATATTGGCACAAAACCTTCATGATGGCTTCTGCTAGAAAGCTGAACATGAAGAGGAACTTCATCTTTCAGCATGACAACGACCCAAAGCATACATCCAAATCAACAAAGGAACGGCTTCACCAGAAGAAGAATAAAGTTTTGGAATGGCCCAGACCTGAATCAGATTAAAAATCTGTGGGGTGATCTGAAGAGGGCTGTGCACAGGAGATGCCCTCACAATCTGACAGATTTGGAGTGTTTTTGCAAAGAAGAGTGGGCAAATCTTGCCAAGTCAAAATGTGCCATGCTGATAGACTCATACCCAAACAGACTGAGTGCTGTAATAAAATCATAAGGTGCTTCAACAAAGTATTAGTTTAAGGGTGTGCACACTTTTGCAGCCATATTATTTTATTTTTATATTTTTTCTTCCCTCTACCTAAAAGATTTCAGTTTGTTTTTCAGTTGAGTTGTACAGTTTATAGGTCACATTAAGGGTGGAAAAAGTTCTGAAACGATTTATCTTTGTCTCATTTTTTACATCACAGAAACCTGACATTTTAACAGGGGTGTGTAGACTTTTTATATCCACTGTATGTGGTATCATTGTAATCATACTAACCCAGAGAATGAAGGGCACATGTCAGTTTTGCTGCAAAGGAAACTGCGTAGGAACAAAACCCGTACAACTGGCGGAATTACGTTGTTTTTCCCAATTCCATCCCATTTAGATTTTTTTTCTGTCCGTGATGTGGTGCACTGCGGAGCAAGACGGATCCGTCCTAAAACACAATGCAAGTCAATGGGGATGAATCCGTTTTCTCTGACACAATAGTGGCTATAGAAGACATAATACAACCGGATCCGTTCATGACGGATGCATGCGGTTGTATTATTGTAACGGAAGCGTTTTTTGCAGATCCATGACAGATCCGCAAAAAAAAACGTTAATGTGAAAGTAGCCTAATGCGCTTTGATAGCCTAAAACACTCCCCCTGCTCTTGGGTGAAGCAAGTGAGAGAAAGGGTTAGGGTTTCAGACTAACAAGGCACAGTGACTAGTCTGAGAAGATGGCGGCCATTCTACCCCCTTAACTGTGACCTCTACAATGCCCCGACCCTTAAAAGTGACCTGCACAGTGCTCCTCCCCATTAACAGTGACTTCCACAGAGGCCCACCACTTTAACAGTGACCTCCACAGCACCCTGCCCCATTAACTGTGACCTCTACAGCGCCCCGACCCCTTAAAAGTGACCTGCACAGTGCCCCCCAAATAACAGTGACCTCCACAGCAGCCTGCCCCATTAACTGTAACTTCCACAGTAGTCATTGTCCTGCACCCTTAAAATATGACCTCCACAGCACCCCAGCCTTTTAACAGTGACTTCCACAGTACCCCGTCCCCTTAACAGTGACCTCCAAGGCAACCTACCCCCTTAACTGTCCACAGCGACCCGCCAATTAACTGAAGTCCATAGTGCCCCAACCCCTTATGATGTAAAACTGTGTGTATATCAAGATTGAAGGACGTGTGAGCTTCTATTGGCTAATAAGGATCATGTGACCGTATGTATGGCAGGTTATTACTGAAGGACCTGTGAGCTTCGATTCGCTAATATGGGTCATGTGATGGTGCCATATTTGCATTTTTTTTTTATATCTCAAGAATGGTACATCTTAGAGAGCTGAGACCTTTACCTTCCTGGACACCCAATGTACCTATGTGCCAAATTTGGTGCAGATCGGTCCAATGGTTTGGCCGAGCATAAGGAAGACAACAGAAAGAAATTCATTTTTAGATATAAAAGAGACTAGAGAGTTGTTCATCTACCAATGAACCTGAACTGCAGCTAGAGAAAGCCCCCCATGTAATACACAGTGTGCGGAAGGTTCCTACAGGAGCTCTCCGAACACTAAAAGCAGAAGTGCAGGGGTTCATCAAGAACAACTCATCAGAAGCAAAAGTTCATTTTCTATTTCATAGGATTCCCGGAACTGTACAAAATATGAAAATACTCCAGAGCAGCAACCCCTGACCGAACTGCTACTCCAGCATGTGAGCCACTGGTCGAGGGTAAGGCCATCTGATGACAACCACAGCCATCCAATGCCCTGTTCAGGCTTCTCTGCTGCCAAGATGCTTACTGCGCATGTGCCGATTATAGAATCAATGCGCAGATGTGAGATTACAGGGCCAGGCAAGAGCGCCAAGATGATTCCTTTCCCTCTCTATCAAGTGCTTAGCCAGCCAATGGGCAAAGGCTCGTATGTCGGGTGATCCCATCTCGTGTGCCTGCGACAATAATGGAACGGTACGGCAGCACGAACGATCAGAACTGGTGAACAGTCGTTCATGTGGCCATTAGATCATTACACGCTGAAACCCACCTTGTGAGAGGACCCTTGGCGTATATGTTTCCATCTGACAGCTGCCCGTGCACTAGTTACAGAGCGCTGGACGCCATTGTAAATGGGAGGGGTCTATTCATTTGTCAGACTGAAATTGAGGTTTTTGACCGCTATATGGGCTCCTAGACTGGATACACCGGTGTGAATCTGCCCTACACAACCAGAAGCTGGGACATTCGGCTATACCTACCAGAAACATCGCCCGTATGTTTTAGATTTCAGGACCGGTTCTATAGATATGTTAGAAACATGCATCCGTACCTGTATCATACCACAATGTTACGGTTTCACTTTTACATTCCTTTTTTTTTTTTAACTCTTGAAACAGACCAGTCATTAATTTACCTGAAAACGGCTGGTAGAACGCACTCATTACATATGGTACTGCAATCACAGCAGCAGTAAGAGTATCCTACGTATCCTAGAATAGTCTATAGACACCTTGGCACTTAAGTTTTTTTGCCTAAATGTAAAATTAAGCAACTTTCTAAACAGTTGACAATTTTGCTGTTGTAGAGTCTACGAACTCCTTCACATAGCCGGCTGTCCTGCTGCTTCCGGCTCAGGTCAAACAGACCACGGGATAATTGTGCTCTTTGCTGTCCCTCTCTTTTTTTAAAGAGGACCTTTCATGGGTTTGTAGTAAATGAGATAAATATCTGTAGCTGCGGGGTACCCTTGCTGATGCTGCCACTCTGCCTGTTTTTTTAAAATAGCACTCCTGCGCCCCGTTATGGCCCCCCGCAAATATCGCGCTCAGTATGCTAAGGGTCCATTCACACGTCCGTAGTGTATTGCGGATCCGCAATACACCCGGCCGGCACCCCCATAGAACTGCCTATTCTTGTACGCAATTGCAGACAAGAATAGGACATGTTCTATTTTTTCCGGAGCCGCGGACCGGAAGATCGGGGCACGCTCCAGAAATGCGGATGCGGACAGCACACTGTGTGCTGTCCGCATCCATTCCTGCCCCCATAGAGAATGAATGGGTCCGCACCTGATGCGGACCCATTCTACAGACGTGTGAATGGACCCTTATACTGAGCATCGGAACAATGGGGAGGAGGCGCAGTCTTTCTCTGCGGGCGTCTCCTTCTCCCCTGGCTGTAGCGCTGTCCAATCACAGCGCAGAGCGTCACAGCCAGGGAGGGTTGAAGCTGTTTGAAGAGGAGGTGGTGCCCCCTTTATACACTGCGTGCAGAATTATTAGGCAAATGAGTATTTTGACCACATCATCCTCTTTATGCATGTTGTCTTACTCCAAGCTGTATAGGCTCGAAAGCCTACTACCAATTAAGCATATTAGGTGATGTGCATCTCTGTAATGAGAAGGGGTGTGGTCTAATGACATCAACACCCTATATTAGGTGTGCATAATTATTAGGCAACTTCCTTTCCTTTGGCAAAATGGGTCAAAAGAAGGACTTGACAGGCTCAGAAAAGTCAAAAATAGTGAGATATCTTGCAGAGGGATGCAGCACTCTTAAAATTGCAAAGCTTCTGAAGCGTGATCATCGAACAATCAAGCGTTTCATTCAAAATAGTCAACAGGGTCGCAAGAAGCGTGTGGAAAAACCAAGGCGCAAAATAACTGCCCATGAACTGAGAAAAGTCAAGCGTGCAGCTGCCAAGATGCCACTTGCCACCAGTTTGGCCATATTTCAGAGCTGCAACATCACTGGAGTGCCCAAAAGCACAAGGTGTGCAATACTCAGAGACATGGCCAAGGTAAGAAAGGCTGAAAGACGACCACCACTGAACAAGACACACAAGCTGAAACGTCAAGACTGGGCCAAGAAATATCTCAAGACTGATTTTTCTAAGGTTTTATGGACTGATGAAATGAGAGTGAGTCTTGATGGGCCAGATGGATGGGCCCGTGGCTGGATTGGTAAAGGGCAGAGAGCTCCAGTCCGACTCAGACGCCAGCAAGGTGGAGGTGGAGTACTGGTTTGGGCTGGTATCATCAAAGATGAGCTTGTGGGGCCTTTTCGGGTTGAGGATGGAGTCAAGCTCAACTCCCAGTCCTACTGCCAGTTTCTGGAAGACACCTTCTTCAAGCAGTGGTACAGGAAGAAGTCTGCATCCTTCAAGAAAAACATGATTTTCATGCAGGACAATGCTCCATCACACGAGACCAAGTACTCCACAGCGTGGCTGGCAAGAAAGGGTATAAAAGAAGAAAATCTAATGACATGGCCTCCTTGTTCACCTGATCTGAACCCCATTGAGAACCTGTGGTCCATCATCAAATGTGAGATTTACAAGGAGGGAAAACAGTACACCTCTCTGAACAGTGTCTGGGAGGCTGTGGTTGCTGCTGCACGCAATGTTGATGGTGAACAGATCAAAACACTGACAGAATCCATGGATGGCAGGCTTTTGAGTGTCCTTGCAAAGAAAGGTGGCTATATTGGTCACTGATTTGTTTTTGTTTTGTTTTTGAATGTCAGAAATGTATATTTGTGAATGTTGAGATGTTATATTGGTTTCACTGGTAAAAATAAATAATTGAAATGGGTATATATTTGTTTTTTGTTAAGTTGCCTAATAATTATGCACAGTAATAGTCACCTGCACACACAGATATCCCCCTAAAATAGCTAAAACTAAAAACAAACTAAAAACTACTTCCAAAAATATTCAGCTTTGATATTAATGAGTTTTTTGGGTTCATTGAGAACATGGTTGTTGTTCAATAATAAAATTAATCCTCAAAAATACAACTTGCCTAATAATTCTGCACTCCCTGTAATGGAGATAATCCACCAGGACCACACCTGTCCATATACTTTGTGTTTCAATTTTTCAGCATTTCCAAGATCTCTGCTTGCTGTCTTTATAGGTCGTTACACTTAGGCCCCTTGTAGAGAAGCAATGGGCAATTGTCTGCGTCCAGCTGGAAACACGGACGGGTTTTTAAACAGACCCAATACAGATGGAGTTTTTAACATTCATTTGACGTAAACAAGGAGAGAACATGATGGGATTTTCACTGGTGACTGGCTATAGCGGTGTATGAGGGGTCATGGATAGTAATATGTCACAGCCCGGAGGGGAAGCGGACGTACGTTTTTGGATTATTCTAACAGGCGCCTTCAATAAATAAACTAACAGGTTCATTTGGGATTTAGATTATGATCCCCACTGGTGACAGGGACCAACGTCAGTGATGCTAATCTCTGTACAGCGATGGGGACTATGCTGTGTTATATTAATCAATCAATCAAATCCTGTCCTGTAAGAGGATTTCTGAGTCCCACTCCGGCTGGTTTAAAGGGGTAGTCTCATTTCAGCAAATAGCATTTATTATGTAGAGGAAGTTAATACAAGGCACTTACTAATGTATTGTGATTGTCCATATTGCTTCCTGGATTAATTTTTCCATCACAATATACACTGCTCATTTCCATGGTTATGACCACCCTGCAATCCATCAGTGGTGGTCGTGTTTGCACACTATAGGAAAAAGCACTAGCCTATGTGCGCTCCCATGGTGCCGGCCACCAGAGAGGGTGATGCTTTTTCTGATAGTGTGCAAGCACGACCACCACTGATGGATTGCAGGGTGGTCTGTAACCATGGAAACGAGCAGTGTATAATGTGAAGGAAAAATAAATCCCACCAGCAAAGGAAGCAATATGGATAATAACAATACATTTGTAAGTGGCTTATATTAACTTTCTCTACATGATAAATGCCACTTGCTGAAGTGAGACAACCCCTTTAAAAATCAATTACCGAAGATATTCTCATGCGACTTTGTGAATATCTCACTTCGGCTCATCGGAGCTCATACATTCTAATACTGTACGGAGACGGATCTCCATACGGCATTAATCTGACGTTTTGAGCGAAGCTGGCGCCACTAATCACTAGTTACATGCACACGCCAGTGTAGTGTGTGTGGCTACTGATGGGCTTCCACGCCAAAATCTGCCATTCACAAAGCGGATTTGGTCTCCGGAATATGGCGTGAACACCATGCCAAAAACTGTGTGTTCCACATTCCATTGTTTTCAATGGGAGGCAGTGCTGAAGTTTGCAGCCCAAAGCCAGGGCGCAGTGTTGGTAGCTTCGGATTCGGACACTTTTGGAATGAAGATGGCCGCCAGTAAAGCAGGACTAGGAGTCTTGCACGTGCAGAACTGTATTCGGATTCGTTGTGTAATACAGTCCTGCATGCATCGCTAACGACTACTGGCGGCCATCTTTCTGGAGCCTAAGCGGAGCCTGTACATTCTATGACTGGTACGCTTGTAAAGTTATTAACTGCTGTGGTTTCTGCCGCGGATCACGTGGCGGAATCCAACGTGTGAACGGCCTCATAACCCAGATCTCATCCTTTTGCACTGAAATCTGCCCTGAAAATCCACAGAAACAGCCGACAGGCTGCAGATCTCAACATCCCCTCTGCCCGATGCACACGAGATGCTGATTGCTCCGTAAAGAGCGAGATTACGTATAGTTTTCTATGTGGATTACAGCGTAGGAAATGCCGCATATTTCAGGACCAGCAAAGAGTAGAAGAAAGCGGAGCGGTCAGTGCGGATTAATATCACACAAATCTGCATAAACGACTATGTAGCTTGTGGTCTGCAAAAAAACGGATCCTCATACGAATGACATCCGTGTGCATTCTATGTTTTACGGACCGGAACAGCTGGCCCCTACTAGAACAGCCTATCCGTGTCCGTAACGCGTACAATAATAGGACACGTTCTATTTTTTTTTTGTGGAACGGACATACAGAAACAGAATACACACGGAGTAACTTCCGTTTTTTTTGCGGACCCATTGAAATGAATGGTTACGCATACAGTCCGCATAAAAATAAAAAGGAATGGACACGGAAAGAAAATACAATCATGTGCATAAGCCCTTGCACTGGAGACAGCAAGCAGAGGTACTGTGTGTCAGGCTCTGCCCCATAGAAGGGAGTACAGGGACACTGCTGTGTGCTGCCGGTGACTGGACATTATTCATACTTGACTTCACAGCGTTTTATTCCCTCATTATCTCCCTCCACACAGCCCGGCGGCCTCCCTACCGTGTATCCCCTCTCCAGGTCGCTCTCCTCATAGCGAAAGGACGGAATGTAAACCTCCATCGCGCCCAGCTCCGAACCCGGGGGCGGCCAATGGAATGTCTGTTCGTGACGTCACCGGGGAGCTGACTCCATAGATTCTGGAGCGGAGAGGGTTAAGGGAGATCACATGACCGGGCAGGGTATTCCTAATGCAGGTCTGTGGAAGGAAGATGCTAGCGCCGAGAGGGTTAGATAGGAGCACGTGACAAGACAGGAAGGGGCGGGGCTTGCTCCAGAGACGGGAGCTGTGGGGAGAATGTAGGAGAAAGTGCGCTGAGGGGCGGCTGACAGACTGACGTGCCGTGCGGTGCATGAGGAGCCCCCTGTGACGGACCTGGCTCTGCTCCTCAGGGCTCCGCTCTACTAAATGAATATGGCCATACTGGAGCAGCTTTTCTTAGAGCTCTGCAGTTTGTTATTCCTCCTAGAAATGTAGAAATAAACTGGGAGCTCCTATTCCCCTTATCAATGGAGTGTCTGACACTGGGAACAACTAGTTTTCAATGTATTGATATAATTCCAAGAGCAATAATAAGGGTACATTCACACTAGCGTTATTCTTTTCCGGCGCTGAGTTCCGTCCGAGGGGCTCTATACCGGAAAAAGGCTGATCAGTCTGAATGGAGAGCAATCAGGATGTCTTCAGTTCAGTCACTGAACGTCATTTTGGACAGAGGAAATACCGGTATTATCGCCGTCCAAAATTACGGATCCGGCATTAATTTATATTGAAATGTATTAGTGCTGGATCCGGCATTAAAAATACCGCAATGCCGGATCCGTCCTTCCTGCGCAGACCGGTAAAAATGTGAAAAAATATATATAACTGATCCGTTTCTCCAGTCTACAAATGCCATATGTTTGCAGATTGCCTGATCCGGCAGGCAGTTACGGCGACGGAACTGCTTGTCGGATCACTCTGCCACAAGTGTGAAAGTAGCCTTAATCTAGGGATTTGAGGTGTAACTGGCCTTTTGCTTTTTTTGGTTAGTGTGCGGTGACAGTGGTATAAAGTGTTTTATAGGTCACCATATTAGGGCTCATGCACACAACCGGATTTTATATCCATGTTGGAAGCACTTTTTTTTTTTTTTGTGATCGCGCATGGATCCTTTCATTTCTATGGGTCTGCAAAAAAAACGGACAGCACAGTGATGTCATCCGAGTGCCATCTGTATGTCTGCACGTTATAGAAGATGTTTTGGTCTGTGCCGCAGATGAGACTCGCCATTTCTAGTGACGGGAGTGAAACAGACGAGGAGGGCACATGGAAGGTGTCAGTATTTTGCAGATCTGCGGTTTGCAGATGAAAATACGGACCCGGTCAGAACAGGCATATTCTATTAGTGCCGGCAATGTGCGGTCCGCAAAATGCGGAACGCACATTGCCGCTTTCTGTGTTTTGCGGATCCGCGGCTACGTGTCCGGATAAGGTCCGGATGCGTTGCGGCAAACCCGCGCGAGTAGGAGCGCAATTGCAGTCAGTTTTGACTGCGATTGCGTTCCGATGTTCAGTTTTTATCGCGCGGGTGCAATGTGTTTTGCACGCGCGTGATAAAAAACTGACTGTGGTACCTAGACCCGAACTTCTTAACAGAAGTTCAGGTTTGGGTTAGTTGTAGTGTAGATTGTATTATTTCTCCTTATAAGGGCTCTTTCACACTTGCGTTGTTCTGTTCCGGCATAGAGTTCCGTCGTCGGGGCTCTATGCCGGAAGAATCCTGATCAGGATTATCCCCATGCATTCTGAATGGAGAGAAATCCGTTCAGGATGTCTTCCGTTCCGGACCAGAACGTTTTTTGGCCGGAGAAAATACCGCAGCATGCTGCGCTTTTTGCTCCGGCCAAAAATCCTGAACACTTGCCGCAAGGCCGGATCCGGAATTAATGCCCATTGAAAGGCATTAATCCGGATCCGGCCTTAAGCTAAACGTCGTTTCGGCGCATTCAGCTTTTTCTGAATGGTTACCACGGCTGCCAGGACGCTAAAGTCCTGACAGCCATGGTAAAGTGTAGTGGGGAGCAGTATACTTACCGCCCGTGCGGCTCCCGGGGCGCTTCAGAGTGACGTCAGGGCGCCCCACACGCATGGATGACGTGATCGCATGGATCACGTCATCCATGCGCATGGGGTCGCCCTGACGTCATTCTGGGGAGCCGCACGGACTGTAAGTATACTGCTCCACCGCTCCCCACTACTACTATGGCAACCAGGACTTTAATAGCGTCCTGGGTGCCATAGTAACACTGAACGCATTTTGAAGACGAATCCGTCTTCAAATGCTTTCAGTTCACTTGCGTTGTTACGGATCCGGCGGGCACCTCCGGCAAATGGAGTACACGACGGATCCGGACAACGCAAGTGTGAAAGAGGCCTAACATGGTTATAAGGGAAAATACACTGCGTGCAGAATTATTAGGCAAATGAGTATTTTGACCACATCATCCTCTTTATGCATGTTGTCTTACTCCAAGCTGTATAGGCTCGAAAGCCTACTACCAATTAAGTATATTAGGTGATGTGCATCTCTGTAATGAGAAGGGGTGTGGTCTAATGACATCAACACCCTATATCAGGTGTGCATAATTATTAGGCAACTTCCTTTCCTTTGGCAAAATGGGTCAAAAGAAGGACTTGACAGGCTCAGAAAAGTCCAAAATAGTGAGATATCTTGCAGAGGGATGCAGCACTCTTAAAATTGCAAAGCTTCTGAAGCGTGATCATCGAACAATCAAGCGTTTCATTCAAAATAGTCAACAGGGTCGCAAGAAGCGTGTGGAAAAACCAAGGCGCAAAATAACTGCCCATGAACTGAGAAAAGTCAAGCGTGCAGCTGCCAAGATGCCACTTGCCACCAGTTTGGCCATATTTCAGAGCTGCAACATCACTGGAGTGCCCAAAAGCACAAGGTGTGCAATACTCAGAGACATGGCCAAGGTAAGAAAGGCTGAAAGACGACCACCACTGAACAAGACACACAAGCTGAAACGTCAAGACTGGGCCAAGAAATATCTCAAGACTGATTTTTCTAAGGTTTTATGGACTGATGAAATGAGAGTGAGTCTTGATGGGCCAGATGGATGGGCCCGTGGCTGGATTGGTAAAGGGCAGAGAGCTCCAGTCCGACTCAGACGCCAGCAAGGTGGAGGTGGAGTACTGGTTTGGGCTGGTATCATCAAAGATGAGCTTGTGGGGCCTTTTCGGGTTGAGGATGGAGTCAAGCTCAACTCCCAGTCCTACTGCCAGTTTCTGGAAGACACCTTCTTCAAGCAGTGGTACAGGAAGAAGTCTGCATCCTTCAAGAAAAACATGATTTTCATGCAGGACAATGCTCCATCACACGCGTCCAAGTACTCCACAGCGTGGCTGGCAAGAAAGGGTATAAAAGAAGAAAATCTAATGACATGGCCTCCTTGTTCACCTGATCTGAACCCCATTGAGAACCTGTGGTCCATCATCAAATGTGAGATTTACAAGGAGGGAAAACAGTACACCTCTCTGAACAGTGTCTGGGAGGCTGTGGTTGCTGCTGCACGCAATGTTGATGGTGAACAGATCAAAACACTGACAGAATCCATGGATGGCAGGCTTTTGAGTGTCCTTGCAAAGAAAGGTGGCTATATTGGTCACTGATTTGTTTTTGTTTTGTTTTTGAATGTCAGAAATTTATATTTGTGAATGTTGAGATGTTATATTGGTTTCACTGGTAAAAATAAATAATTGAAATGGGTATATATTTGTTTTTTGTTAAGTTGCCTAATAATTATGCACAGTAATAGTCACCTGCACACACAGATATCCCCCTAAAATAGCTAAAACTAAGGGCTCTTTCACACTTGCGTTATTGTCTTCCGGCATAGAGTTCCGTCGTCGGGACTCTATGCCGGAAGAATACTGATCAGGATTATCCTAATGCATTCTGAATGGAGAGTAATCCGTTCAGGATGCATCAGGATGTCTTCAGTTCCGGTACGGAACGTTTTTTGGCCGGAGAAAATACCGCAGCATGCTGCGCTTTTTGCTCCGGCCAAAAATCCTGAAGACTTGCCGCAAGGCCGGATCCGGGATCAATGCCCATTGAAAGGCATTGATCCGGATCCGGCCTTAAGCTAAACGTCGTTTCGGCGCATTGCCGGACCCGACGTTTAGCTTTTTCTGAATAGTTACCATGGCTACCGGGACGCTAAAGTCCTAGCAGCCATGGTAAGTGTAGCGGGGAGCAGGGGAGCAGCATACTTACCGTCCGTGCGGCTCCCCGGGCGCTCCAGAGTGACGTCAGGGCGCCCCAAGCGCATGGATCACATGGATCACGTCATCCATGCGCATGGGGCGCTCTGACGTCATTCTGGAGCGCCCGGGGAGCCGCACGGACTGTAAGTATACCGCTCACCCGCTCCCCACTACTACTATGGCAACCAGGACTTTAATAGCGTCCTGGGTGCCATAGTAACACTGAAAGCATTTGGAAGACGGTTCCGTCTTCAAATGCTTTCAGTACACTTGCGTTGTTACGGATCCGGCAGGCACCTCCGGCAACGGAAGTGCATGCCGGATCCCAACAACGCAAGTGTGAAAGAGGCCTAAAAACAAACTAAATACTACTTCCAAAAATATTCAGCTTTGATATTAATGAGTTTTTTGGGTTCATTGAGAACATGGTTGTTGTTCAATAATAAAATTAATCCTCAAAAATACAACTTGCCTAATAATTCTGCACTCCCTGTAATAGCATTCTGAATACAGAATGCATAGTACAATAGGGCTGGAGGGGTAAAAAAAATAAAATAATTTAACTCACCTTAATCCACTTGTTCACGCAGCTGGCATCTATACTGTCTTGTTCTGTAAGTAATAGGACCTTTGATGACGTCACTACGCTCATCACATGGTCCTTCACATGATCCATCACTATGGTGATGGATCATGTGACGGACCATGTGATGAACGCAGTGACGTCATCAAAGGTCCTATTGCTCACAGAACAAGACAGAAGAGATGCCGGCTGCGCGAACAAGTGGATTAAGGTGAGTTAAATTTTTATTTTTTTTTTACCCCTCCAGCCCTATTTTACTATGCATTCTGTATTCAGAATGCTATTATTTTACCTTATAACCATGTTATAAGGGAAAATAATAATGATCGGGTCTCCATCCCGATCGTCATCTAGCAACAGTGCGTGAAAATCGCACAGCGTCCGCACTTGCTTGCGGATGCTTGCGATTTTCACACAACCCCATTTATTTCTATGGGGCCCGCGTTACGTGAAAAACGCACAAAGAGGAGCATGCGTCGATTTTCACGCAACGCACAAGTGATGCGTGAAAATCACCGCTCATGTGCACAGCCCCATAGAAATGAATAGGTCCGGATTCAGTGCGGGTGCAATGCGTTCACCCCACGCATTGCACCCGCACGGAAAACTCGACCGTGTGAAAGGGGCCTAAGTCTCTTAGATGTGGTGTGTGGGCAACCAGGCTTCCAGATAAATACTCCAAAAAGCTATGTAAAAAATGTACTGATGACATAGTTAGAGAGGAAGTACCTTCTTTAGGAGATGAAATGAAGGGCATGATAAGGCAGAAACTAAGTCTCATAATCTGAAGATTTTCTGGATAAGGATGAAAAAACTAGTGATTCTGATAGCGATTGCGATTTTAAAAAGTATCTATTTTCCTCTGAAGACATTAATGAATTGTTAAAAGCTCCTCAGAGTCACAATGGAAATTAAAGAAGAAAAAGTTCAGAGGTCTGCTCTGGACAAAATGTTTTCAGGTTTAGAGGAAAAGAAAAAGAGGGCATTCCCGGTACATAAAAACCTTCATTCTTTAATTTTAAAAGAATGGAAAAACCCGGATAGTAGAAAGGTCTTCTTACCTAGAACCATTAAAAAAAGACTGCCCTTTGACGATGAGGATTTAAATACAATCTTAAATTGTCCCAGAATTGATGTTTCCCTTTCCAAATTGGCAAAAGGTACATCATTTCCATTTGAGGATACAGGATCTCTACGCGATCCCATGGATAAAAAAGGGTGATGCAAACCTCCAAAAAACTTGGGATGCGGCTGCATCACTTTTCAAACCTAATATTGCGGCCACTTCGGTAGCTAGATCCTTGAAAAGCTGATTGGTGCAATTAGAAGACTTATTAAAATCAAATACACCATATGAACAGTTTGCAGATTCCTTTCCACTACTGTTAAAGGTGGTGGATTTCTTATCTGACACTACGGCGGACTCGGTCAGGCTTACTGCAAGGACAACCGCTCCGGCCAATAGCTCTAGGAGAGCGCTTTGGTAAAATCATGGCCGGGGGATATTGGCTCCAAAGCCAGATTATGTAATATTTCCTTCTACGGAGAGTTTCTTTTTGGGAAAGATTTAGAAAAAATTCCGGAGGAGGCTTCTGATTCAAAGAAAAGTTTCCCAGAAGATAAAAAGAAAAGCTAAATTTTTTTGTTTTAAAAAAACGGATAGGTTTCAAAATAAAAAAGGGAAAACAGACAGTTGGAAATCTACCAAACAAAATAAAGGAAAGGGATTTTTATTCAACTCTCGTGATAACGACTCATCCAAGAAATGACGCCAGAGAGCCGGTGGAAGGAAGGTTGAGAAAGTTTGTAGAATCCTGGAAAACATTTTCTCCAAAACCTTGGTTGATAGAGATTCTTTGCCAGGGTTACAGGATTCCCTTTCTCAACGTTCCCACCACAACATTTGTGACCACTCCAGTCCAAAGCTCAGGATCTCTGGAGCAGGGGATTCTTTGTCTGGAGCAGGGGATTCAGGACTTAGTCCAGATGGAAGTTCTGGTACCAGTACCGACAAATCAAGTCGGTATGGGTTACTACTCCACAGTATTTATGGTACCCAAACCCAGCTGGAAAATGTGTTTAATCATAAATCTCAAAAAATTAAACAAGTCATTAAAATACGAAAGGTTCAAAATGGAATTGATCAAATCCACAATCAGTGTTCTACAGGAAGGTGTATTTTTAGCGTCAATAGATCTAAAATATGCATATTTCCATATACCCATTCATCAAGATTCCCAACAATACTTAAGAATAGCAGTGTGGATTCAGGGCTGGATAAAACACTTCCAATTTCAGGCTCTTCCCTTCGGTATAACAACAGCGCCCAGACTTTTCACAAAAATTAAAACATTAACACCTCTGAGAAAAGAAAACGTCTTAATAATACCATATTTAGACGATCTTTTAATAGTGGGCGATACCAAAATAGACCTAGAAAACAATCTTTTGAAAACCAGAGACAGATTGAAGGACCTGGGATGGATCATAAATTGGGAGAAATCCCAGATTCTTACTACGCAAAAGATAGTGTCCCTGGGCATACTGTTGGATTCAATCAATCAGATGTGTTTTTTGCCGGAGGACAAAATGCAAAAGATTCAATCACAAATAAGAGTTTTCAGGGGGAAAAAATCCCATACTATCCGTCAAACTATGAATCTCATTGGTTCGCTAACATCATGCATCCCAGCAGTGAAATGGGTCCAATTCCATTCCCGACCTCTTCAGAGACACGTTACAAAATTGGGATCGAACTCAGGAATCATTCGACAAGTTGATTCTTATCCCAGAGAATATCTTATTATCTCTAAAATGGTGGGGAAAAAAGCACAACTTAAAAATAGAAGTCCCTTGGGTTGTGAGGAATCAGTTAATTCTCACTACGGATGCCAGCTTCTGGGGTTGAGGGGCTCGTCTGAAAAGTATGTCGGCCCAATGGGGAACTACCGGGAGATACGAGCGATTTGGGAAGCTCTATTGTATTTCTCGACGAAGTTGAAGGGTTACAACCTACAGATCAGATCATACAACAAAACAGTAGTGGCATACTTAAACCATCAGGGGGGAACAAAAAGCTAAATCTTACACTCCCTAACCAGCAGGATTTTCTTCTGGGCGGAAAAGAATGTCATCTCTCTATCAGCAGTCTTTCTAAAAGGGACACAAAATGCCAGGGCGGATTATCTAAGTCGCAAAAAATTGGATCCAGGGGGGTGGAGTCTAAAAAGGGAGATATTCGACTCTCTTGTCAAAAAGGTGGGGTATTCCACAAATAGATTTACTGGCAATCAAAAACAACGCAAAGTTGCCAGTTTACTTCTCGCTCGGATCCAACGGATAAAAAGAGTGCGGGAACAGATGCTCTTGTGATTCGGTGGAGCTTTCATTTAGCTTATTGCTTCCCACCACTGCCTCTAATCCCAAGAGTCCTGAGGAAAATAAGAGAGGACAGAGCGAAAGTAATCCTGATAGTACCAAACTGGCCGAGGAAATCATGGTATCCACTTCTGTCAAGAATGACCAAGGAGGAACCCTGGGTTCTACCGTGGTCCGAGGATCTTCAAACACAAGGCCCAATATTCCATCCCAAAGCAGTAAGTTTACACCTCTCAGCCTGGATCCTGAAAGGTTAATTTTAAAATCCAAGGGCCTATCCGACGCTGTAGTCAATACCATGCTAGCCATCAAGAAAAGAGTGACTAATAGGATATACCAAAAAATCTGGAAAAAATACATTTCTTGGTGTTCTCAAAATCCTTCAGTCACAGTGGGCAACATTCCATCAATTCTAGTTTTTTTACAAGAAGGATTTAACAAGGGATTAAAACCCAGTACCTTCAGAGTGTAAATTTCGGCCTTGAGTGCTGCTTTAGACGAAAAGCTAGCCTCTATCCCATGGATCATACGATTCATGAAAGGTGCTGACAGACTTAGACCCAGAATAAGACCTTTAGTCGCCACTTGGGATTTGAACCTAGTTCTTTCAGGGCTCACTAATCCCCCATTTGAACCCTTGGAGATGGTGAACATTAACACTTGACCCTCAAGACAGTATTTCTTGTCGCAATTTCTTCAGCTCGCAGGGTTAATGAAATAAAAGCTTTTTCTGTTAAAGAACCCTTCTTAACTATTAGAGATGACAGAATTATCTTGCGACTTGATAACTCCTTTTTACCCAAAGTAGTCTCCGACTTTCACAGGACGCAGGAAGTTATCCTTCCTTCAAGTCTGAAATGGAAAGAACTTTCCACACTTTGGACGTAAAAAGATGTGTCTTGAAATATTTATCTGAGACTAAAACTAGGAAAAAATCCAATAACCTCTTCATTCCAATCCTATGGGGTAGAAAAAAATCTAAAAGCTTCTAAAGCAAGCATTGCGCTTTTGTTAAAATCAACCATTTGTAAAGCCTACAGAGTAATGGGAAAGGAATCTCCCCCTGGTTTAAAAGCACATTTTACCAGGGCAGTATCGACATCCTGGGCGGAAAAGGTATCCGCCTCGCTAAATCAAATATGTAAAGCTGCAACCAGGTCCAATCCCCATACTTTTGTCAAACACTACAGGGTGGATATTGATGCTAAGATGGACCTCTCATACGGGAGAAAGGTTCTTCAGGCGGTTGTCCCACCCTAAGTTATTATCTGGTAGTTCTCATTGTAAGGTGCCGTCATGGAGGTGAGGGGAAAAACTGAATTACAGGGAGTGCAGAATTATTAGGCAAGTTGTATTTTTGAGGATTAATTTTATTATTGAACAACAACCATGTTCTCAATGAACCCAAAAAACTCATTAATATCAAAGCTGAATATTTTTGGAAGTAGTTTTTAGTTTGTTTTTAGTTTTAGCTATTTTAGGGGGATATCTGTGTGTGCAGGTGACTATTACTGTGCATAATTATTAGGCAACTTAACAAAAAAACAAATATATACCCATTTCAATTATTTATTTTTACCAGTGAAACCAATATAACATCTCAACATTCACAAATATACATTTCTGACATTCAAAAACAAATCAGTGACCAATATAGCCACCTTTCTTTGCAAGGACACTCAAAAGCCTGCCATCCATGGATTCTGTCAGTGTTTTGATCTGTTCACCATCAACATTGCGTGCAGCAGCAACCACAGCCTCCCAGACACTGTTCAGAGAGGTGTACTGTTTTCCCTCCTTGTAAATCTCACATTTGATGATGGACCACAGGTTCTCAATGGGGTTCAGATCAGGTGAACAAGGAGGCCATGTCATTAGATTTTCTTCTTTTATACCCTTTCTTGCCAGCCACGCTGTGGAGTACTTGGACGCGTGTGATGGAGCATTGTCCTGCATGAAAATCATGTTTTTCTTGAAGGATGCAGACTTCTTCCTGTACCACTGCTTGAAGAAGGTGTCTTCCAGAAACTGGCAGTAGGACTGGGAGTTGAGCTTGACTCCATCCTCAACCCGAAAAGGCCCCACAAGCTCATCTTTGATGATACCAGCCCAAACCAGTACTCCACCTCCACCTTGCTGGCGTCTGAGTCAGACTGGAGCTCTCTGCCCTTTACCAATCCAGGTAAAACACAAATAAAACAGAAAGTCAGTCCTGCGTCTCAACACGGACAGTTACTTGCGCTGCTGCTGGTCCCGGGTTCGTGTGGTAGGTTTCACACTGGCAAAGTCAAGTTCATAGGTTTTGGAACCGCGCTGCTGGGAGCTATGTATTCCGGTCACAGGTGGATGATACAAGGGTGTCAGCCCCTCTCCCCGACAACCAAAGGATATGGTCCTCCCAGACCTCCTCCTCTACAGGGTTTAAGGGGATAGGCAAGATAGTGAAGCACCCTTGAGAACGTTGTTCTAAAAGGTTTTATTCTACTTACAACAGGTCAGTAGACAAAAGGCATAAAAATACAAGATGATCGTCACGTTCCTGCCCGACCCGGGTTTCGCTACCTCGCTTCTTCAAGGGCTACCCCTCGCTACCCCTTGAAGAAGCGAGGTAGCGAAACCCGGGTCGGGCAGGAACGTGACGATCATCTTGTATTTTTATGCCTTTTGTCTACTGACCTGTTGTAAGTAGAATAAAACCTTTTAGAACAACGTTCTCAAGGGTGCTTCACTATCTTGCCTATCCCCTTAAACCCTGTAGAGGAGGAGGTCTGGGAGGACCATATCCTTTGGTTGTCGAGGAGAGGGGCTGACACCCTTGTATCATCCACCTGTGACCGGAATACATAGCTCCCAGCAGCGCGGTTCCAAAACCTATGAACTTGCCTTTACCAATCCAGCCACTGGCCTATCAAGACTCACTCTCATTTCATCAGTCCATAAAACCTTAGAAAAATCAGTCTTGAGATATTTCTTGGCCCAGTCTTGACGTTTCAGCTTGTGTGTCTTGTTCAGTGGTGGTCGTCTTTCAGCCTTTCTTACCTTGGCCATGTCTCTGAGTATTGCACACCTTGTGCTTTTGGGTACTCCAGTGATGTTGCAGCTCTGAAATATGGCCAAACTGGTGGCAAGTGGCATCTTGGCAGCTGCACGCTTGACTTTTCTCAGTTCATGGGCAGTTATTTTGCGCCTTGGTTTTTCCACACGCTTCTTGCGACCCTGTTGACTATTTTGAATGAAATGCTTGATTGTTCGATGATCACGCTTCAGAAGCTTTGCAATTTTAAGAGTGCTGCATCCCTCTGCAAGATATCTCACTATTTTTGACTTTTCTGAGCCTGTCAAGTCCTTCTTTTGACCCATTTTGCCAAAGGAAAGGAAGTTGCCTAATAATTATGCACACCTGATATAGGGTGTTGATGTCATTAGACCACACCCCTTCTCATTACAGAGATGCACATCACCTAATATGCTTAATTGGTAGTAGGCTTTCGAGCCTATACAGCTTGGAGTAAGACAACATGCATAAAGAGGATGATGTGGTCAAAATACTCATTTGCCTAATAATTCTGTACAGGGTGTAGTCTTACCGGTAAGTCCCTTTTTACAAAACCTCCATGACAGCACCGCTTATATATCCCAACCCAAAAAAAAGTATATATATGCAAGAAGAAAACTTATCATGTAATACTATAAGTTTTGGTAGTTATATATATGAAGTTTAATATACAGTGGATATAAAAAGTCTACACACCCCTGTTAAAATGTCATGTTTCTGTGCTGTAAAAAAATGAAACAAAGATAAATTATTTCAGAACTTTTTCTACCTTTAATGTGACCTATAAACTGTACCACTCAATTGAAAAACAAACTGAAATCTTTTAGGTAGAGGGAAGAAAAATTATAAAAATAAAATAATATAGTTGCATAAGTGTGCACACCCTTAAACTAATACTTTGTTGAAGCACCTTTTGATTTTATTACAGCACTCAGTCTTTTTTGGTATGAGTCTATCAGCATGGCACATTTTGACTTTGCAAGATTTACCCACTCTTCTTTGCAAAAACACTCCAAATCTGTCAGATTGCGAGGGCATCTCCTGTGCACAGCCCTCTTCAGATCACCCCACAGATTTTCAATCGGATTCAGATCTTGGCTCAGGCTGGGCCATTCCAAAACTTTAATCTTCTTCTAGTGAAGCCATTCCTTTGTTGATTTGGATGTATGCTTTGGGTCGTTGTCATGCTGAAAGATGAAGTTCCTCTTCATGTTCAGCTTTCTAGCAGAAGCCTGAAGGTTTTGTGCCAATATTGACTGGTATTTGGAACTGTTCATAATTCCCTCTAGCTTAACTAAGGCCCAGTTCCAGCTGAAGAAAAACAGCCCCAAAGCATGATGCTGCCACCACTATGCTTCACTGTGGGTATGGTGTTCTTTTGGTAATGTGCAGTGTTGTTTTTGCGCCAAACATATCTTTTGGAATTATGGCCAAAAAGTTCAACCTTGGTTTCATCAGACCATAACACCTTTTCCCACATGCTTTTGGGAGACTTCAGATGTGTTTTTGCAAAATGTAGCCTGGCTTGGGTGTTTTTCTTCATAAGAAAAGGCTTTCGTCTTGCCACTCTACCCCATAGCCCAGACATATGAAGAATACGGGAGATTGTTGTCACATGTACCACACACCCAGTACTTGCCAGATATTCCTGCAGCTCCTTTAATGTTGCTGTAGGCCTCTTGGTTGCCTCCCAGACCAGTTTTATTCTCGTCTTTTCATCAATTTTGGAGGGACGTCCAGTTCTTGGTAATGTCACTGTTGTGCCATATTTTCTCCACTTGATGATGATTGCCTTCACTGCGTTGCATGGTAGGTCTAATGCCTTGGAAATTATTTTGTACCCATCTCCTGACTGATACCTTTTAACAATGAGATCCCTCTGATGCTTTGGAAGCTCTCTGTAGACCATGGCTTTTGCTGTGGGATGCGACTAAGAAAATTTCAGGAAAGACCAACTAGAGCAGCTGAACTTTATTTGGGGTTAATCAGAGTCACTTTAAATGATGGCAGGTGTATGCTGACTCCTATTTAAAGGGATTCTGTCACCAGGATTAATGATATAGCGATATTTATATGTGCCCATTAGTCTCCAAAAATTGAAGTTTTAAATTAATGGCACATAAAATTAGACGGATTATGGTCAAATGACCAAATAATAATAGATATTGGTATTGCAAACATCAAACATGTGCTAAGTGGTCAAATTTATTTTGGGATTATCAAACCCTCAAAAGTCCCCTAGTAGAACAAAATTAAAATAAAAAAATTGGGGCTAAAGCAACATTGGAAGAACTGTGATTTTTTTTCTACAAAAAACTATACCCATCAAAAAATGGAGCTTGCATCCAAGAGAGCAATTTTGACGCCAACCTCATAATTTCCATATGGGAAAGAGTACCATAACTCAGGAATGGAGCCTTGGATTAACAAAATAGAAACTGTGCTTTTATCGGGTGAACTAGCTATGTGTCTTTGCAAATAGTTGGATAGGGAGGTCACTGGTGACAGACTTCTATAACACTCTGTATAATTTATATTGGAGACAGAATGAAGATAATCCTATTATATCCTGAAAGGCGCTTTTATACTGGCTATTAGGGCATATTATCGGAAAAAAACATTCCTAGGAACACTTATTCCCGATAATTGCCCTGTATAAATGGGCCACCGAGGAAACGCTGGACAGCATATCGCCCTGGAATCTGCTGTCAGCAAATGATTATCGAAAATGATTATGGGGATAAGGGTCCATTCACATGTCCGCAAGTGTTGCGGATCCGCAAAACACGGACACCGGCCATGGCCGGCGCTTTAATAGAAATGCCTTTTCTTGTCCGTGTCTGCGGACAAGAATAGGACATGTTCTATTTTTTGTGGAACGGAAGTGCGGATGTGGACAGCACACTGTGTGCTGTCCGCATCTTTTCCGGCCCCATTGAAAATGAATGGGTCAGGATCCGTTGTGGAACGGATATGGATCAATTTTGCAGACGTGTGAATTTACCCTAAAAGATAGCAGTGATCGCCTGTTCCCAGATAGGGTGATTGCTGCATGTGATCTCCCCACTGCTTAACCATAGGCAATCAGGAATGATCACCATAGTCGCCTTTTCAGTCAGCCCATGTAAAAGGACCTTTACTGCTTAATATCTCCATACATTATACACTGCTCCATGTAAAGTCCCCTTAAATGACAGGGGTTCCCTACCATTGGACAATAAGAGGTTTCCTCTACTCTTTTACAGAATTGTATTTCTGTCATATAAGGTATTGGAGGCTAACACACTGTCCTTTGTATTACTTCCATTATCTTAAATTGAGGAATTTTCCACTATCTCTTGGGGGTTTTGGTGTTGTGTAAAGACTTTAATTGTACAATGAAAAGTTCTCCAATTTTCTCACATCTTCTGTTTTTTATTTATTTATCGTCTTGTTATGTGCAAGGCCCATTCTGCTTTCAGTTCTGCCACTTGAAGAGGTCGCAGTAACACTCATAGATAGTACTAGCAACTTTACACTTATTTCTACCCACCATAACCTATGCAACTTCTTGAGCTTCTCACCCCTCTTCTCCGGGAATGCTAGAGTTTAATGAGAATATCCCAGTCAAGCAATACTGGGAGTGAGGAGGTGCATTTAATGGAATGGCGGTTGAGCATGCGTGCTGCTTCTCCACTATTAAGCACTGCACTCTGCTGCCTACATCAGCCCCACAAACACTGGGGGTCATTTACGGTGATTCCTCCCTGCACCTAATAAACAAAACATGTGTAATTGCACACAACGTTATTTATACGATTGAGTGCGTTTTTATGTATGTTTTACATTATTTTTAGGGGTGTGTTTTTAAAGTATTAAACTACTACATTACTATCCACCATTGTGTTTCCCTTCTGAGTGTGCCCCCTCATATCTGCTTACACCAATTATAAAATAAAGTCTTAAAAAAAAAAAATAGTTTTGTTTCCAGTCAGACTTCTTGCAGGATGTAGCTTTATCTTACCTGGCTTATTCATTAAAGAAATAGGGAGTCGGATGAGACGTCAACTCTTCTTATACAGCTCCTCATGTCTTACCAACCCACGCTGCATCCTGACAGTAATATTAGGTGACTGAACAACACTTGGCAGCTTATAGAACATAGAAGGGTGATTCACATCTGATAATACATGAAGGAGTGCCCAACAGGCACAAACCCAGCTCAGTTACTATGCACCTTGTATGTTTGGTAGGACCTCTTTCTCAGACTAAACATGATGTACAGTCATGGCTGTAAGTGTTGGCACCCCTGAAATTTTTCCAGAAATTTACGTATATCTCTCCCAGAAAATTATTGCAATTACACATGTTTTGTCATACACATGTTTATTTCCTTTGTGTGTATTTGAACAACAGAAAAAAATGAGAGAAAAGGGCAAATTGGACATAATTTCACACAAAACTCCAAATATGGGCCGTGCAAATTTACTGGCAACCTCAACTTAATATTTGGTTGCACACCCCTTTGGAAGAAATAACTGAAATCAGTCGCTTCCTATAACCATCAACAAGCTTCTTACACCTCTAAACTGGAATTTTGGATTACTCTTTGCAGACTGCTCCAGGTCTCTCTTACTGTAAGGGCGCCTTCTCCCAACAGAAATTTTAAGATCTCTCCACAGGTGTTCAATGGGATTTAGACCCAGCCTCATTGTCGGCCACTTAAGAGCTCTCTAGCGCTTTGCTCCCATCTATTTCTGGGTGCTTCTTGAAGTATGTTTGGGGTCATTTTCCTGCTGGAAGACCTATGACCTCAGACACAAACCCAGCTTTCTGACACTGGGCCCTACATTGCAATCCTTTGCTAATCTTCAGATTTCATGATGCCTTGCACCACAGTCAAGGTACCCAGTGCCCGAGGCAGCAAAACAACTCCAAGACCTCTTTGAACCTCCACCATATTTGACTGTAGGTACTGTGTTCTTTTCTTTGTAGGCCTCATTCCATTTTCGGTAAACAGTAGAATGATGTGAATTACCAAAAAGATCTTGGTCTCATCTGTCCACAAGACGTTTTCCCAGAAGGATTTTGGCTTACGTACATTTTGGCAAACTGCAGTCTAGCTTTTTTTCATGTCTCTGTGTCAGCAGTGGGGTCCTCCTGCCGTTTCATTTCATTCAAATGTCAATGGATAGTTTGCACTGATACCCTGAGCCTGCAGGACAGCTTGGATTTCTTTGGAACATGTTTGGGGCTGCTTATCCACCATCCAGACTATCCTGTGTTGCAACCTTTCATCAATTTTTCTCTTTGATAATGTTGCGCACCGTGGACAAAGGAACATGAAGATGTCTGGAGATGGACTTGTAACCTTGAGATTGTTGATATTTTTCCACAATTCTGGTTCTCAAGTCCTCAGACAGTTCTCTTTCTGTTCTCCATGCTTAGCGTGGCACATACAGACAGACAATGCAAAGACTGAGTCAACTTCTCCCCTTTTTATCTGGTTTCAGGTGTGATTTTTAGATTGCCCACACCTGTTACTTGCCACAGGTGACTTTGAAAGAGCATCACATGCTTGAAACAAAGTTGTTTATCCACAATTTTGAAAAGGAGTTTTGTGTGAAATTATGTCCAATTTGCCTTTTTTTTGTGTTGTTCCAATACACACAAAGGAAATAAACATGTATAATTGCAATAATTTTCTGGGAGAAATACTTGATTTTCTGGAAAAATTTCAGGGGTGCCAACAGCCATGACTGTATGTGTTTCCCATGTAACCGGTATACCTCTGTACAAGGGTATTATTTTAGCAATGGAACACTTGGCTTTTATAGCATGTCAGCACCATAGGCATGGAATGGAACGGTAGTGCACATGTGCTCTACTGATGCTCAATGAATGCCGCGGCCTCTTCCTAGACCAGTGACATCACCATACATCGGTTATGTGGCCTAGATGCAGCTCAGCCCCATTCAAGTCAATATCAAGCACAGCTGCTATAAGTTGTACGGTGCTGTGCTTGGAAAGCTGCCGGGAGTCCGCAGGCAACGGCTTCCTGAAACAGCTGATCGACTCGGACCCCTCCCAATGTGATGATGATGATGACCTATCCATTATCTTTTCCAGGAAAACCCCTTTTAAATCCTAGAGAACCCTGCACATATCACAAGCCAATCATTATGGAAAATAGACCTGAATTATCAACTGCCAGCTAACAAAAATTATAACATAGGGGGCAATTTAGCAATCCCTCTACTCCATAATTCTTTCTTCAAAAAGTTCCAAATAGGGGCTTTGTAACCTTTTGGAGTCATGCGCAAAATGTTTGTGACTTTTTGAGCATATTTAGATGTGGAGTTTCAGAGTAGATCACTTTTGTATTACATGTATTCATAAATTTGGAGCAGGTGCACATAATCACGCCCGTCTAATACTAACCTCACACACAGCTAAAATGATAAATTCCTGCATAGTATATAACCCCTTTAGGGTGTTGTCCGAGATAATTCATTTTGAACAAATGATGCTAGACCAAGCTCTTTCTCCAGCACCGTTCTGTGTACCACCGGTCCTCTTGCCGATACCTGGTTACAGACTGCAGGAGCGACGTGCAGGTACAGTATACAGCAATCCCTGTCCTCATCCGTCTACCTGCACATCACCGCTGCTGTCTGTAACCAAGCAGCGGCAGGAGAAAGCATAGCTTCACTTTTCTATGTTAGACCATTCAAGGGCTTTTTCAAGATTTTTAATTAGCTCTTTAACTCCTTAATCACTGGCTGTTGACTATATACGTTTGAGCTTTCAGTATATATCTCTGCATGGACATTTTAAAACGTCAGTGCAGAGATCACAGCAGGGAGCCGGCTGTCTGACACAGGGCTCCCCTTAAAACTAATTCACAGAGTGATTTCCAGTTAAGCCTCATGCACACGACCGTTGTTTGGGTCCGCATCTGCGGCTCGGATGCAAACTTATTCACTTCAATGGCGCCGCAAAAGGTTGCTCCGTTCTGTGGCACCGCCAAAAAAATAAAAATAAAATAAAAGAACCTGTCCTATTCTTGTCCATTTTGCGGACAATAATAGGCATTTCTATTATGGGTGGCCCATTCTGTTCAGCAAATTGCGCAGTGCAAACGGCTGGCATCCGTGTTTAGCAGATCTGCAAAACACGGTGTGGTCATGTGCATGAGACCTTATTGAGAGTCAAAACCAGGTGCGGGTCTAACCACAGAAGAGATGCAAATCTTCCCAATTTTGGCTTACAGTCACTGATCTACTGATGTGTGAATAAAGCCTTAGGCCCCTTGCAGAGGCATTCGGCCTGAAATCCCACGGTCACATAGCATTATATTGATTTATGATGCTATATAACCCTTACAGTTTTGTAATGTATTGGATAACACTGGCAGTATTATGTCACATTCCAGAACTGTAAGGCCCTTTTCACACGAGCATGATGGATTAGGTCCGGATGCGTTAAGTAAAACTCGCACCATTTTGCAAGCAAGTTCTGTCAGTTTTGTCTGCGATTGCGTTCAGTTTTTATCAGGCGGGTGCAATGTTTTGATGCATTTTGCACGCACGTGATAAAAAACTGAATGTATACAAACGATTTAGCAACCATCCATGAAAAACGCATCACACTTGCTTGCGGATGCGATTTTCACGCAGCCCCACTCCTATGGAGCCAGTGTTGTGTGAAAATCGCTGAATATAGAACATGCTGCGATTTTCATGCAACGCACAAGTGATGCGTGAAAACCAACGCACATGTACACAGCCCCATTAAAATGAATGGGTCCGGATTTAGTGTGGGCGCAATGCTTTCGCATCACACATTGCACTCGCTCGAGTGAAAGGGGCCTAAGGGTTACATAGCATTATAAATCAATATAATGTTATGTGACCCTGGAAGTTCGCTCGTCTGCAAGGGGCCTTAGAGAAGGGAGAAATTGTTTGTTTTTCCCCATCCCTGTCTTCCCCACCGCCCTATACATAGTGCTGAACAACCGCTGTGTATAGAGAGCTGCTTCCTTCTCCGGTTCCAGCGGTCATGTGACTGCCGAGAGTCTGTGGAGCTGGCTTGGTTATACAGGAGAAATCAGCTATTGAAAAAGAAATGTAAAGTTAAATGTCACCCAAAGGTTTTGTATGACTTTTTTGGGGGGAAGGGGGAGGGGGCACAAAGTGTAAATTAAAAAAATTGACAAAATAATAAAAGGACACTACCACGCACCGCAATGCAGATTCTAGCCCCACCTCCAATGACCATATCTCATAATCCATCCCATATACTGTATTTAAACAACTGGTTTGAAAAGGAAAAAAAAGAAAAAAATGTTTGTTGGACAAAAATATGAAGAGTATCCCCCCCCCCTTTTTTTTGCATTTTCCTTTTTTATAAAAAAAATAAAATAAAAATGACCTAAAAAATAAAGCCCCATGTGCCACCAAAAATATGTGCAAAAATTATTTACATAACCAAATGGAAAGAAAATGTACTGCTTTCAAAGAGCCATGTGCACCTGACCAGGAAGGGGGTAAATGGCCCAATCAGGAAGTGGTTAATTAATACCTATAAATCTTTTAAAAACTGATAGTGCTCCGTTTTTTTCTCCGCGTCCCTGATTCGAGTCCGTCAAAAAAATATAACCTGTCCTATTCTTGTCAGTGGAAAACGGAGGACGGACCCATTCAAGTCAATGGGTCCGGCAAAAAAAACGGATGCACAACTGGTATGTCATCCGTGTCCGCGTCCGTTTTTTTTCTACAAGACCTTGGTGCAATAAAATTACACTTTTCATTAACCTTCCTTTTTTTCCCCGTCAGACAAAAAAAAAGGAAGACGCAAGGAAACACAACTGAAGCAAAATCGGACACGGACCACTGAAGCCAAATCACAGTCCTTGCTGCTGCAACAGGGAATCGAGTTAAGACACCTGATGCACCTCAGATTCATGGACTCAAGGGCAACAGGTGATCAGTGTACAGCATTCTTAGACCTGGCTGCGGTGGAGGGATAACAAGTTCAAACGCCCTATACACTTCAGATACTATTTTGGCCAGTCGCATTATAGGAACTGCACAGTGCCGTGGAAATTGTGACAAATTGCAGTTCTTATTCAGAAATCACAGTACTACAGACTGCAGCAAGAGACAGAGTAATCTGAGGGCTATTGTTTCTAACTACTTGCTTATCCCATGCTTGGATTGCTGAGTGGATTTTGCACTGTGTACAGATAATTGCTGGATGTACTCCAACTGTTATTTGGTGCACAGTAAATAGAGACTCTGGTAAAGTTAATCTGGCCTGGTTACCGACTTTCCTGCCACCTCACCCTGGCCCTTGCATAATTTTCAGGGTCTCGCTGCATTTAAGAATTCTAATGAGGATTATGATTTAATTTTTTTACTATAAATATATCTGTCTCTGGATAAAGCTGCATAATCAACAGTATTTAGAGGGAGGATTATTAAACAACTTGTCCAAAGAGGATAAGTCAAGAACCTTATGATTTTTGGGAGAAATGCCGCACTAGTCCCGGGAGCACTGCCACATGTGAGAGGTGGCACGCTCATTATATGTCTGTCTGTCCGTTCTAATTAGGGTCCATTCACACGTCCGCAATTTTGTTCAGCATTTTGCGGAACGGAATTGTGGACCCATTCATTTCTATGGGGCAGCTTGATGTGCTGCCCGGATCCGGAATTGCGGATCCGCACTTCCGGGTCCGCAATTCCGATCCCGAAAAATATAGAACATGTCCTATTCTTGTCCGCAATTGCGGACAAGATTAGGCATTTTCTATTAAGTGCCGGCGATGTGCGGTCCGCAAAATGTGGAACGTACATCGCCGATGTCCGTGTTTTGCGGATCCGCAAAACACACGGACGTGTGAATGGACCCTAATACTGGCATCAGTAGTAAATGAGGCTCCTGAGGAGGTTAGGACACTAGAAACGCGTCGAGCCAGTGGGGAGCTACAGCCCGTGCCAATAGACGTAATTGAGCTACAATAGACAGCGTCAGTTTTTAATACTAGTTAGTAATGAGGTCAGTGGTGCAAGAGAGCAGGGGAGCTGGTGTATTAGGGACCTGCTGGATTATGTACTAAATACCAGTAGGTATACCCTACCCTGCTACCATTGATCCTCAGTGATACTATACTAGAGATACACATTGCTGATACATAGTGTGGTCTGAGCTGTTGTTGGGGGTTACGCCCAGCAACAGCTATAGGAGTGCAGGTGTCTCTGCACAGACATATGTATTCAGCTTAAAAGGGTGATTGCACTGTAATAGCTCCACTGGTATAGTATTGGATCTGAATTATCCGTGTGTAAGTTTTCCCCTTTTTAAGTAAATAACACAATAAAGTTGGTTGTTATTTTATTTTAGCATCCCTTTAAATACTGTGATCTAGAAACGCCATTTAGAGCAACAGATGTCAGTCAGCTGTATAAAGATATCCAGAGCTAATATTACATACAGTCAGTTGATGGTCTCCATGTATTTATAGATCACACTGCAATGAATGTTAGTCCGGCTGCTTATTTCATCCTCTCGGAACACAGACTCATTTCTCATTCCTTTTAGGTCATTCATATCCAGTTCCAGTAGTTTTATTTTAATCACCCTGAATTAGCAGACTGAGGGTCCTTTCACACTATTCAGTTTTGTCCCAATGCATTCTGAATAGAAAGCAACCCATTCAGTATGCATCAGGATGTCTTCAGTTCAGTACCTTTTACGGTATTTGGCCAGAGAAAATACTGCAGCATTCTGCGGTATTTTCTCCGGCCGAAATTCCGGAACACTTTTAGTCCGGCTGCCTCTCGCCGCTGGAACCCCGGCCCCATTATAGTCAATGGGGACGGAGCGGCAGTCCGGGGCACATGTGAACTAGCGGCAGGACGGATCCGACAAGCTGTTCACCCGCCGGAACAGCCTGCCGCTAGTGTGAAACTAGCCTTATGATATTTTGGTGCACCAGTCTAGCATCCATAGCCAGATGTAGAAACGATGCACGCAGAGTCAATATCAGTTTCCCTGTGGAGTTTGATGTATCACGATGGTGGGAAACAAAACCAAACCACTAGACCTATACAACGGGTCTTAGGGTCCATTCACACATCCGCAATTCCATTCTGCATTTTGCGGAACGGAATTGCGGACCCATACATTTCCGGGTCCTCAATTCTGATCCTGAAAAAAATGGAACATGTCCTATTCTTGACCACAATAGCGGACAAGAATAGGCATATTCTCTTAGTGCCGGCAAAATGCGGAACGCACATTGCCGCTGTCCGTGTTTTGCGGATCCGCAAAACATACACGGATGTGTGAATGGACCCTTAAAGGGGTTGTGCCAAGCGATACAGACTCTGTCACACCATAGACTATCATTACTGTGTAGTTGTACCCTATGGTCACGTGACAAATATTGTGTAGCCGTACCATTAGAGTACCTTTCAGCCCAAACCATGTGAAACCCTGACAGGTCGCTTAATAATAGACAGCTGATATGATGGCGGATATCAAAGAAAACATAGGGTGAAACTCATTGGTCTATGATATCCCCTGCGCTGCCAGAAGATGCATCCAATTTATGACGAGGCGCATGTCTCATAAATTAGGTGCATCCTCCAGCAGTCTGTGCGCCTGGAGTGAAATCTACAGCAACTCAGAGCTGCCAAAGATTTCAGTTTTCTTTTACACCAGAAAACTGGCATAAAAAAAATGAACATGAATTTGGCAGGCCCACTGACCTTTGCACACCCCCTTTTCAGGAAAGAAAGTGGCATAGAAACACGGCTTGTACCTATATTTAGGCTCAATGGCAATTAAAAAGTTTGTGTCAAACAGTCATGGAGGGAATGATGAATTCCCCCCATAGTTTTTAAAACACCCTGGGCAGAGGGAGAAGAGTCTTCCACTCTTCTTGGCTTGAGTAACCGGGTCTCTCCCTAGACTTGACAAGCAGAGCAGGGTGGGGAGAAGCCGCAAAGCAGTCTCATCACCCTGTGCCTCTCTTGTTTTAAAGAGGACCTGTCACCGCTCCTGACATTCTTGTTTTAATAGCTTCATACATTCCCCATGTAATAATAATTCTGGAGCATGTATTCTTATGGCTCTATGTTGTGCCATTCCTTTATTACTTCTACTAGAAGTTATGAATGAATTTTTAGCAGTCTGCAGTAAGGGTACAGAGGGGTGGTAACAAGTTGGGGGAATGTACCGGTACAGTCTCACTCTATCCAAATCAGTGCTGCCATTTTCAGTCTGTGCAGGTACACCCCCCCCCCCCCCCAACTGGTTACCGCCCCACTGCACCCTTACTGCAGACTGCTAACAATTCATTCATAACTTCTAGTAGAAATAAAGGAACGGCACAACATAGACATAAGAATAGATGCTCCAGAATGGTTTTTACATGGGGAATGCATGAAGCTTCTAAAATAGGCATGTTAGGAGCGGTCAAATGTCCTCTTTAAGTATGTTTTCACTCATATGCCACAGTGTTCAAGTAAAACATAGCTATCTGTAATTACGGATCCGGTCGGGATTTCGCATGGTTCGGGCAGAATGAAAAGGATGACAGGTTCTCTATAATCTCTTGAAGATCTGTGATGTAACAGTATGGGCACACAGGAGTTCTCAGAGAACACGTGGTGTAAATTTGTATTAGGGCTCATGCACACGACAGTATGGCTTTTTCAGTGTTTTGCGGTCCGTTTTTTCCAGATCTGTTCCGTTTTTTGTTTCCGTTTCCTTTCCGTTTTTCCGTATGCCATATACAGTAATTACATAGAAAAAATTGGGCTGGGCATAACATTTTCAATAGATGGTTCAGCGGAACGGATCCGGAAGACATACGGATGCATTTCCGTATGTGTTCCGTTTTTTTGCGGACCCATGCACCGTGATTTGCGGACAAGAATAGGACATGTTCTATCTTTTCACAGTACGGAAATAATGAAACGGAATGCACACAGATACACTTCAGTTTTTTTTGCTGAACCACTGAAATGAATGGTTCAGTATATGTACCGCATACTGAACGCAAAATACTGTAGTGTGCATGAGCCCTTACTCTGATCACTGTGCTTGCGCATTTGGCAGGAGCACCAGGGCTGTAATACATGGCCAGGTTCTGCCAGGATTGGAAAGAACACTGATCCCTACAGTTTTCCCCTTGGATGCTGCAGTCAATGAAAACTGTATTTAAAAAAAATAAATATATATATATATATATATATATATATATATATATATATATATATATATATATACACACACACACACACACACACACACACACATACATATATACACATATACATATACACACACATACACACACACACACATACATACACACTGCTCAAAAAAATAAAGGGAACACAAAAATAACATCCTAGTTCCGAATTAAATATTTTTCTGAAATACTTTGTTCTTTACATAGTTGAATGTGCTGACAACAAAATCACACAAAAATAAAAAAAATGGAAATCAAATTTTTTAACCCGTGAAGGTCTGGATTTGGAGTCACACTCAAAATTAAAGTGGAAAAACACACTACAGGCTGATCCAACTTTGATGTAATGTCCTTAAAACAAGTCAAAATGAGGCTCAGTAGTGTGTGTAGCCTCCACGTGCCTGTATGACCTCCCTACAACGCATGTGCATGCTCCTGATGAGGTGGCGGACGGTCTCCTGAGGGATCTCCTTCCAGACCTGGACTAAAGCATCTGCCAACTCCTGGACAGTCTGTGGTGCAACGTGACGTTGGTGGATAGAGCAAGACATTATGTCCCAGATGTGCTCAATTGGATTCAGGTCTGGGGAACGGGCATCAATGCCTTCGTCTTGCAGGAACTGCTGACACACTCCAGCCACATGAGGTCTAGCATCGTCTTGCATTAGGAGGAACCCAGGGCCAACCGCACCAGCATATGGTCTCACAAGGGGTCTGAGGATCTCATCTCAGTACCTAATGGCAGTCAGCCAGAATTGCAATGTTTTTCAATAACCCCCCTAGCAAAAATGACCAAAATCAAACCAATACATAAGTGCCCAGAAACAGCATCACTGGAAAACAAAACATGCCCAGTAAAAACCCCCTTAAACAGCCACATAGGGCTCATGCACGCATGTATTTTGTGGTCTGCAAAACACGGATCCGGAAAAAAAAAACGGATCCATTGTAACAATGCCTGTCCTTGTCCAAAATGGACAAGAATAGGACATATTCTATTTTTTGGGAGAAAAGGACATGCAGGCATACAAAAATGGAATGCACACGGAGTCATTTCCGTTTTATTTGCAGACCCATTGAAGTGAATGGTGCATGTGCATGAGCCCCAACACAGGGGGGTCATTTACTATTCTGAAATACAGCTACATTAGGCATATTTCAGGTGACTTCGCCCCACTGGCACCAGGTCTAAAATTGTGGGCGTGGTAGGCCCGTCTCATTCATAATTTTCTACGCCTGTTTTAGGCATATAAAATAGTCTAAATGTAAGAGCTAAGAAGCTAACATTTAGAACTGGCGCTAGATGCGCCGAAGTTATGGAGAGTCTAGCACCTCTTGAGTGCCACAGTCACAGCCTAGACCAGTGACATCAGTGTCAATGCAGCTGAGCTGCAATACCAAGCACTGCCACTATATGATGTACAGCACTGTCCTTGGAAAGACACCGGCAGCCTGCATCTCTCACCAGAGCTCTGATGAGGGCAGCGGCGACCTGAAACAGCTGGTCATCGGCATCCTGGGACTTGGACCTCCGCTGATGTAATAATAATGACCTATCCTGAGGACAAGTCATCATTATCTTTTCCAGGATAACCCCTTTAAGATTGTGGGAAATACAATAAGTTACTAAAACAGACATGACATGAGCGGTCATAGGTCCTATTTAAGGCCAAATATGGACAAGCCTTGACGCAGTTAAAGGGGTTGTCCAAGTTCAGCAAATGGCATTTATCATGTACAGAAAGTTAATACAAGGCACTTACTAATGTATTTGTTATGATTAGAGATGAGCGAATTTCCGCTTGGTGGTAAAAGGTGAATTGCGTTATGGATTCCGTTACCACGGACCTTAGCGCAATGCATAACATTATTCATTCCGTCATAATAGAAGTCTATGGGCTGCAAAACGGATCCGTCCCGTTTCAGTTATGCAGGGGAGGACTCCAGCATAACTTAAACCAGACGGATCCGTTATGCAGGCCATAGACTTCTATTATGACGGAATGAATAATGGAATGCCTCTAAAGGCATTCCATTATGCATTGCGTTAAGGTCCGTGGTAACGGAATCCATAACGCAATTCACCTTTTACCAATAAACGAAGCGTGAACGAATTTCAAAATATGGTCAAGCAAGGCTAGGCTCAGTAGTAGAGGTAAAATCCATGGGTTGAATACATATGAAAAGCAATAAGGAAAATAATTAGTGTTGAGCGAACTTCTGTTTTAAGTTCGGCGTCTAAAGTTCGGCTTCCGGTTAGCGGAGAATCTCGATATGGATTCCGAATTCCGTTGTGGTCCGTGGTAGCGGAATCAATAATCGGCCATTATTGATTCCGCTACCACGGACCACAACGGAATTCGGAATCCATATCAGGATTCTCCGCTAACCGGAAGCCGAACTTTAGACGCCGAACTTAAAACAGAAGTTCGCTCAACACTAAAAATAATCTCTCTCCTGATTCTTCATCGGCAATGCTGTAAATACTCAAATTGTAGTAAGAAGGTAAGTGAACACCATATAAACTAGAGAAATTATCTATCTACATTCTGAGGTAAGTAGAAGTTAAAATGTGCCAAGAGGTTATATAGGTCCTGTCCAAGGGTCCCAATCAGTAATGACCTGTGCCTCAGCACTGTAGGAAAGGCGCCACGTGTAGGTGGTACACTGACCTGGTTTATTCCTATTTATTTACTTTACTAAATTAGGCCGAAACGTCACATGATTTGTACAGCCGCATCTCCAATAAATACTATCTTGAAACGACATTGCTGGAGTATTTTGTCTATACTAAATCTAACAGAACAATTGGAGCAATGAGTGGGGAGATCTCTGGATCCATGTCTGGTACAGGGCTGGTTCTAGCTTGGTTAGTAAGAGATTGTCATTCTATATGATATCAGATTTTCCTTTTTACATTATTCATGGGATAACCACTTTAAAGTCATTCCAAAACCGTATCTACATACCCCAGGCACAAAAAGAGAAGAAGTGAGCATTTCACAAGGAATATACCTTTATTATAATAATCACAAAATCATAATATCTGTACAGGAATGTGTAAGTGAACACTTATAAATGCAACAGTAATTTGCTTCATAAAGATCAGGTAAAGCTAGTTTCACACTAGCGGCAGGGGACTCCGGCAGGCTGTTCTGGCGGGAGAACAGCCTGTCGGATCCGTCCTGCCGCTAGTTCACGTGTGCCTCTGGACTGCCGCTCCCTCCCCATTGACTATAATGGGGGCGGAGTTCCGGCAGCAGCACGGCAGCGCACGCCGAGAGGCGGCCGGATGTTCAATTCAGCAAAATATTGCGGAATATCATGCCACAGTCCATTGGAATGGGTCAGGACATGCAGCACTCTTATTAAAAAGCAATAGTATATAAAAAGAAGCCACATGTTAATAAAATATAGAGTGGTTTATCTTGATATTTTCTTTGATTGGAAACACAATTTTATTGTGGAAAGCAGTGAATGTCCATTGGTGATCTGACGGTGGAAGGTGGAATAGTCTTCAATCTAGGCTATGGCTTTGGCTTCAGGTAGAAATGCTTCCCAATACTTTATAAGCTAATGGAGTAAAGGAAGAGTGAATAAATTATTGAAACATCTGTACAGCAATACATAAACTTTGCGGTAATAGACACTAAGGGTCATTTATTAAGACCAGCGTTTCAGAGGCTGGTCTTAAATGGATTCTGTCACCTAGTTTTAGCTTATAGAGCTGCGGACATGCACAGCTAGATCGCCGCTAGCATGTCCGCAATATACCTGTCCCATAAAGTGGTGTCCTTTAAATGTGTTAAATTTTTTTAGAGATATGTAAATGAGCCTGATAAGGTGCCCAAGGGGCTGTACTAACCTTGCTGTTAGATTGCTGTGAGCAGTTCCTTCCCTGAGGCTGATGCCAGCACAGGGAAGGAACACTATACCGGCACTGCGCATGCACAAACTCACGCATCGCGAGATTACGGCAATCTAACTGTGAAGAAAGGAGGAGATTCGGCGGATGCAGGCGGTGCTGGGCTCCTTCACAGGGGGGCATGGCTGGGCACCAAGAAGGTTAGTACAGCCCCTTGGGCTCCTTACCAGGGTCATCTACATATCTATAAAATCATTTTTTAAATACAATAAAAGCACACAACCCTATAGGACAGGTATATTGCGGACATGCTAACGGCGATCTAGCCGTGCATGTCCGCATCTCTATAACCTAAAACGAGGTGACAGAATCCCTTTAATATTCCCTATACCTGGCACCAGCCTCCACATAACGTTCGGCGGATACACTGCCGCTTCTAAATGTAAGACAGCTTCCTAGCCATCTTACATTTAGACCATTTTCTAAGCCTGAAACAGGCGTAGAAAACGATGAATAAGATGGGCCTACTGGCACTCACGGTTTTCTGAAAAGCCTGATCAGTCAAAAAGACTAAACTGAAGACATCCTGATGCATCCTGAACGGATTACTCTCCATTCGGAATGCATGGGGATATGCCTGATCAGTTCTTTTCCGGATTTGAGCCCCTAGGACGGAACTCAGCGCCGGAAAAGAAAAACGCTAGTGTGAAAGTACCCCAAGACATACAAAAAACACTGTAGTATTTGAAGTAGATACTTATTCTATAAAAGTAGCTGAACCCGGGTAGGAATGCAGGATGATGGACAAGTCTACTCTCAGAGCCCAGACCTGAGATGGGGGATCACTGCACACATCCCGCAGAACTGTGATAAGCTTCACAGACATGTGTACGGGAGGGTTAGAAAGAGGACACTATCCAGTACAGTAACTACAGGGAAATGATGGGAATTTGAATGTTATGCTTTATTGCTAGGAAGCTGGTTCTGGTACAACACTATTGATTTATGCAAGGATTGTTAAAATGATATTGGCCAATTAAAGGGGTTGTCCAGACCCATGAAATTACAAAACAGCAGAATCTCTGGCTGCAGCAGTGACCTCTTTGCTTCACATGATTAAAATTGCTTCCTGAAATTAGTATGTGTATAAGTGTAATATATATAGCGCGAACTCCATAGACCCATATTTAATTCCCAATAGACCATAGAACACATATCAGATGGTGAAAGTGAGACATTTTACCATTTCATGAAAAAATTACCGTAACTCATTTAGAACTTGATGGCATCAACGCATCTCAAAAAAGTTGGGCAACAAAAGGCTGGAAAAGTAAGCGGTACTAGAGGAGCAATTAGGTACTAAGTCACATGACTTAAAAATGGGTAAAAAAAAAAAAAAAATGTTTCTCAATGTAGAATTGTGAAGATATTGAATATCTCTTCATCTACAGTACATAAAATAGTCAAAAGATTCAGCAAATCTGGAGAAATCCATGTGCACATGGCCGACGGTCAATATTGATCTATAGGCCCTCAGTTGGCACTGCATGGAAAACAGGTATGATTCTGCACTGGAAACCACTACATGGGCTCAGGAACACTTCCAGAAATGAAGAAGAAGCCATAGGTGAACATGATCCAGAAAAGTCACTGTTTTTCAGAGCCAAAGCTTGCTTAAAATGGACTGAGGCAAAACAGAAAACTGTTCTGTGGTCAGATGAATCAAAACTAGAAATTATTTTTTGGAAACCAGGGATGCCGGGTTTCCTCAAGAGGAGAGGGATCATCCGGCTTGTTATCAGCAAACAACTGAAAAGCCTGCATCTCTGATGGTATGAGGCTGCTCCCTGCCAGACGATATCTCTTGCATATGTCAGCAAGACAATGCTAAACTGCATCCATCACAACAGCATGGCTTCACGGAAGAGGACACAAAACATCTGGCAAAGAGGACCCAGGACTGTTGAGCAGCAAAAATCCTCTCCCAAAACTGCAGCAATTGGTCTCCTCACTTCCCAGACATTTACAGACTCTTGATAAAAGAAGAGGGGATGCTACACGATGGTAGACATGGCCCTGTCCCAATGGTTTTGAGATGTGTTACTGTACGTTATACATTTTTTTATTAAATGGTAATTTTCAACATCTGATGTGTTTTATGATCCACGTGAATACAATATGGGTTTATGAGATTTGCAAATCACTGCATTCTGTATTTACATAGTTCCTCTACTTTTTGGGAATATATATATATATATATATATATATATATATATATATATATATATATATTTCCACACACACACACAGTGACATGTGAAGCCGCAGCTCTCCCCTCTCACTAATAGAGAGAGTCCGTATACCCATTCATAAAGCTTACAGCAGGTTTAAGCCCAAGCACACCCTGGTTATTAGGGACTACAGCACTGAAAACGATACTGCAGGCTACATGCACACGACCGTATGTGTTTTGCGAATCCGCAAAAAAAATAAAAATAAACGGACGACATCTGTATGCGATCTGTTTTTTTTGCGGATCCATTGTAACAATGCCTAAAATCTACAAGAATAGGACATGTTCTATTTTAGGAACGTACATACGGATGCGAACAGCACACGGTGTGTTGTCTGCATTTTTTGCAGACCCATTGAAATGAATATGTCCGCATCTTCTAAGCAAAAAAAAAACGAACGGAAACAAACAACGTTCGTGTGCCTGTAGCCTTAATGTCATTTCCCATCTGCAATATTACATAGATGAAATACAGAAGATCTGTCTTACCTGTTGTTGTGTTTGTACTAATGATTCTAAATACTTGATAATAACAGTTTTAAAGTCTTTCACACGATCTTTCTAAAGGGGGAAGAGAAAAGATTTATCATGGAATCTCAGTGACATTAAATCATAGAGCACTTGGTCTTTAATTCATTTCTAGGACCTGAAATAAAAGTTATACCTCAAATCTTCCTACTTCCTTGCGAATATTCTTAGAGATCTGTTCAAAATCTCGTTCTCCTTGCTGCACTTTTTCTTCCAACTGAGAAGACAAGAAGCAGCACAATGAATCGTTGTAAACTATTTACTGACCTCTACAACCCCTTTAGGAAATTCCATATTTTTCCTCCACTTGATTTGGGAGAACTTGCTATAAATTAATGTCTTTTCATTTGTTTTATCTATAATTTCAGAAATGTTAAGCTATTAAAAAATCCTCGAAATGCAGTGACCCCATTTTGTTTTTGCCACGGGTTGTAAGTGGGGAAACAACCATGACATGGCACTACTACAAACGTGATATATTATTAGTACTTACCACATTATGTAAAAGCAGTGGCCATATAAAATATATATATACTAACATAACACATATACTGATAAGTGCTATATATATCCTCAACTGAACCTTTATTTTCCGAAATTGCATCTGAGTGAAGATGCTCATGGACCTGAAGCCTGCAGACACTGTAGCTTCACTATGGACCTTCATGGGCCTTTCACTCAGTCAAGCAGCTAACACTGTGAACTGAGATTAGAACTGAAAGACTTCCTACAATTACTGCAGATGTGGATTCATGAGCACTCAGACGTTTTTCATTTTTGGCCAGATGTATGCTTTGATATATGCATCTTATTCTATCTATAACCAGGCATCAAGAAATATGCATACATATATACATTACACACACACACACACACACAACATTAATATCCAACAAGACCCCTGCTCTGAAGATAAATGGAACCTGCAGCTATCATAAATGTATGGCATATTAATCAGATAGGCCATAAATGTCTAAGATGAGAATACCCCTTTAAGATTATATTGTATATAATGATTATATATCTCATCATTTTGGAGGTGCTTCCTTATATTTTAGAATGGGTCAATCTGTTCACAAAAATACTTTATTGCTACATATATTCTATATACAGTTGTAGATACAAGAGGAACCAGCAGCACCTCCTTTTCAATAAGTCTAGCAAACATTTTTTAAGAACTGTCCAAAAAGATTTTAAATAGAGGTCTTAAAGAGGACCTTTCACCGATCCTGACATTGTGAACTAAGTATCATGACATATACAGCGGCGCCTGGGGATCTCACTGCACTTACTATTATCCCTGGGCGCCGCTCCGTTCTCCCGCTATGTCCTCCGGTATGTTCGGGGACTTGGTTATAGTAGGCGGAGTCTGCCCTTGTTCTGCTAGGCGTCTCCTTCTCCTAGGCTGTAGCGCTGGCCAATCGCAGCGCTACAGCCTAGGAGAAGGAGACGCACAGCAGAACAAGGGCAGACTCCGCCCACTATAACTTACTGAGCGAAGACACCGGAGGACATAACGGGAGAACGGAGCGGCGCCCAGGGATAATAGTAAGTGCAGTGAGATCCCTGGGCGCCGCTGTATATGTCATGATACTTAGTTCACAATGTCAGGATCGGTGAAAGGTCCTCTTTAAGCCTTCAGAGAAAGTGTAGATTTTTTAGTTAAGTTTGTAGGTAAAGTATAATACAGTATATATTTGGCAATACCATTCCTCTAAGAAGGATGTCGCCTCTCCTGACATAGCTGCTTTAGTAAATACTTGTATTTCCCATAATACAACTCTGGAGGATCTTGTCTTATATCTCTGTTATGTTGTTCCTCTATTATTCTTCTAGAAATTACAGCCATTAAACTGACAGCTGAGTGCTAGCAGTTGGGTGTGTGTCCCTACACTGTCCACTTACTGATAAAGGGAAATCTGTCAGCAGTTTTGACAATACTAAACTGTTGACAGCACTAGGTACGGGCTTGGGTGAGCAGTACAAACATACTTTAATATATAAAACATGAACTTTTATGTATGTAAATTAATTTTTTCCTGCCATATTCTGCTACTTAAGTGCATAAGATGCGGACCCTCACTGTCTGCCCCTCACCTCTGAGTGACAGCTGGCTCTTACAGGAAATCTGTCACCAGCGACCTCCCTAGCCAACTGCATAGACTTGTAGCCATGGTTCACCTGATTACAACGCTGTTTTTCTTTTGTTGATCTGAGGGTATGTTCCCAAGTTATGATACTTTTTCTTAATATATAAATTAGGCCTTTGGTGCAATAAGGACGTCACCATTGCTCTTGTTGCATCGAAGCTTCACTCATTTTTGAGGCCAGGCCCTCCCTGGCTGCTTTGCCACTGCCTGGTCCTGTCAGTCAAAGAGTAAACAGTTTGATAGGGAGGTCGCTGGTGACAGATTCTCACAAAAATACGGATTACATCTCTGATGTTCGTGTTGCATCCGGTTTTTTTTTTTTGCAGACCCACTGTAAACATGCCTATTCTTGTCCGCAAAACAGACAATGTTGTCTGCATTTTTTACGGACCCATTCCAAAAAAAATTCTGATAGGATGCAGACCAAAAATATGGTTGTGTGAATGAGACCTTTAAGTAGCAAAATCTAGCAAAAATCAGGCCTAATTCACACATCAGTGTTTTGGGCAGTGATTTTCATCAGTGATTGTGAGCCAAGAGTGGAGCCTCCACAGAGATAAGGTAGAAGGGAAAGATTCTTGCAATCACTGATGTGTGAATTAGGTCTAAAAGTTCATATTCTCACTACTCCTGATAATACTCCTAGTGCTGTCAGCAGTTTAGTATAGTCAAACGTGCTGACAGACTCCCTTTAAAGGGTTATACCCATCTCAGAGATTGATGGAATATCGTTCGGATATGCCATAAAATGTCAGATGGGAGCAGGTCCCAGAGGTGAGACCTGCACCTATCTCCAGAACAGGGCCCCCGAGGTGAAGGAGAGCACACTGCGCATTCACTTCTATAGGAGTTCCAAAAGTACCTGATCACGCTGGAGAGAACACTGCGCATACATGGCCACCCCTCCATTCACCACTATGGGACTGCCAGCAATGGGCAAGCCAGTGCTCAGTAATTTTCAGAACTCCCATGAATGGAGGGTGGGCGCACTTGGGCATTACACTCTCCTTCACTTCAGGGGAAGGGCCCATTCTGGAGATAAGAGCAAGTCCCAGAGGCAAGACCCACACCTAGCCGACACTGAAGTCATATCCTAGCAATACGCGGTCAATGTCTGGGATGGGAATTCCCCTTTCAAGGGATCCACCCAAGTAACAAATGGTAACACCTAGGGAGAGATTCATTATTCCCATATGCTACAAGCTGAGTAGATTTCATTCTAAGTGCACAGACTGCTAGAGGATGCACTAATTTATGATGAAGCGTGTACCTCAATACAGTGGCGGAAATAATTATTTGACCCCTCACTGATTTTGTAAGTTTCTCCAATGACAAAGAAATGAAAAGTCTCAGAACAGTATCATTTCAATGGTAGGTTTATTGTAACAGTGGCAGATAGCGCATCAAAAGGAAAATCGAAAAAATAACTTTAAATAAAAGATAGCAACTGATTTGCATTTCATTGAGTGAAATAAGTATTTGAACCCCTACCAACCATTAAGAGTTCTGGCTCCCACAGAGTGGTTAGACACTTCTACTCAATTAGTCACCCTCATTAAGGACACCTGTCTTAACTAGTCACCTGTATAAAAGACACCTGTCCACAGAATCAATCAATCAAGCAGACTCCAAACTCTCCAACATGGGAAAGACCAAAGAGCTGTCCAAGGATGTCAGAGACAAAATTGTAGACCTGCACAAGGCTGGAATGGGCTACAAAACCATTAGCAAGAAGTTGGGAGAGAAGGTGACAACTGTTGGTGCGATTGTTCGAAAATGGAAGGAGCACAAAATGACCATCAATCGACCTCGCTCTGGGGCTCCACGCAAGATCTCACCTCGTGGGGTGTCAATGGTTCTGAGAAAGGTGAAAAAGCATCCTAGAACTACACGGGAGGAGTTAGTTAATGACCTCAAATTAGCAGGGACCACAGTCACCAAGAAAACCATTGGAAACACATTACACCGCAATGGATTAAAATCCTGCAGGGCTCGCAAGGTCCCCCTGCTCAGGAAGGCACATGTGCAGGCCCGTCTGAAGTTTGCCAATGAACACCTGAATGATTCAGAGAGTGACTGGGAGAAGGTGCTGTGGTCTAATGAGACCAAAATAGAGCTCTTTGGCATTAACTCAACTCGCTGTGTTTGGAGGAAGAAAAATGCTGCCTATGACCCCCAAAACACCGTCCCCACCGTCAAGCATGGGGGTGGAAACATTTTGCTTTGGGGGTGTTTTTCTGCTAAGGGCACAGGACAACTTATTCGCATAAACGGGAAAATGGACGGAGCCATGTATCGTGAAATCCTGAGCGACAACCTCCTTCCCTCTGCCAGGAAACTGAAAATGGGTCGTGGATGGGTGTTCCAGCACGACAATGACCCAAAACATACAGCAAAGGCAACAAAGGAGTGGCTCAAGAAGAAGCACATTAAGGTCATGGAGTGGCCTAGTCAGTCTCCGGACCTTAATCCAATCGAAAACCTATGGAGGGAGCTCAAGCTCAGAGTTGCACAGAGACAGCCTCGAAACCTTAGGGATTTAGAGATGATCTGCAAAGAGGAGTGGACCAACATTCCTCCTAAAATGTGCGCAAACTTGGTCATCAATTACAAGAAACGTTTGACCTCTGTGCTTGCAAACAAGGGTTTTTCCACCAAGTATTAAGTCTTTTTTTGTTAGAGGGTTCAAATACTTATTTCACTCAATGAAATGCAAATCAGTTGCTATCTTTTATTTAAAGTTATTTTTTCGATTTTCCTTTTGATGTGCTATCTGCCACTGTTACAATAAACCTACCATTGAAATGATACTGTTCTGAGACTTTTCATTTCTTTGTCATTGGACAAACTTACAAAATCAGTGAGGGGTCAAATAATTATTTCCGCCACTGTATATATTAAGCACCTTCTCTGGTGGTGCAGGGGATAGGCTACTTTCACACTAGCATTTACGTTTTGCTGGATCCATCAGGGTTCAGCAAAAACGCTTCAGTTATTGATAATACAACCATCTGCATCCATTCTGAACGGATCCGGTTGTATTATCATAGCCAAGACGGATCAGTCATGAACTCCATTCAAAGTTCATGGAGGACGGATCAGTTTTCTATTGTGTCAGAGTTAAACGGATCCGTCCCTTTTGACTTGCATTGTGTGTCATGACGGGTCCGTCTTGCTCCACATCCCATGACGGAAAGAAGAAGGATTGCTCTATATCGCGGTATGGGAACGCAACCAAATGGAACGGACTGCATTTTGGAGCATTCTGCTCAGTTACGTTTTGTCCCCATTGACAATGAATGGGGACAAAACTGAAACGTGTTTTTCCGGTATTGAGACCCTATGACGGATCTCAATACCGGAAAATAGAAACACTAGTGTGAACGTAGCCATATCAAGACTTGAAAATATTATTTTTCATAAATTTACCCCAAGTTTTCAATTGATTCTTACATTTCTTGGAGGAATAACGGAGCAACGGCACAGCATAAAAAGATGCTCCAGTATTGTTATTTCATAGGGAACAGAAGTATATACTACCTTATTCATACATAGGGATGAGCGAACCTGAACCTCACTGGGTTTGGTGTTCAGGTGGGTTAGGAAAACAGATTGTAACGGAATTCGTAGATTAAATGCAAAACGGAAGACTTTAAGAAGCATTCCGTTTTGATCCGTCACAATAGAAGTCTATGGCCAAGCATAACTGATCCGTCTGGTTTCCGTTATGCAGGACCGATTTCCCATCCTGCATAATGGAAACCGGACGGATTAGTTACGCTTGGCCATAGATTTCTATTATGACTGATCAAAACAGAATGCCTCTTAGAGTCTTCCGTTTTGCATTTAGTCTACGAATTCCGTTATATTCCGTTTTCCTAACCCACCCGAACCAGGTAAAGTTCGGGTTCGTTCATCCCTTTTCATATAAGTATCTACACAAAAGAAACAAACGTCACAAGTAAAGCAGTGTGACAATGACAATACATATAACACACATCAATTAGATGACGGTAGGTGCTAGCCTTGGAGCTGTCTGATACAGCCTAGAAATACAGACACAGAACAGATGAAATGTACAGAACTCCAAAAACTCTGGAGAAGTATAGGAGGGACCAACGCATGGAACGGACAGAGTTTACTAGAGAATAATGAATGATGCATCATATCCTACCTCTTCAATCTCCTTTATGAAGCATGGGGAAGAAACGATCAGAATTTCATTTTTTTTATGCATTTTGCCTTTAGTATCATAAATACCATATGTATCAAGTCAACTACCCCAGTATGTGCACACACAAAAGTCGTACATTGTCACTGATCAAGGCTAAAAGCACAAGTGCAGTTACTTGTAATATACATGAAGGAGAGTAGCATTCCATTAGGAACCTGGGGTTGGTGCTGCTGGCTGCTCTTGCACATAACGGCATAAATGTTTTGTTTATTTCAGGATGGAAAATTAGTAGTGGAAAGAAACCGTGCCATCAGTACTCCAGGAATAAAATATATACCTCTCGGATTTCATCCTTCGCCTGCTGAAGTTTGTCAGGTTTGTTTGCAATCTGGAGCTTGGCCTCTGCCTCACGTTTCTTCTGCAGGTTAACCTGGGTATCTTGCCATTTTTGCCAACACTTTATTCGTTGATCAAACACACCCTGGGGGTTAAAAAATAGCATACATTAAAAACTGCATGCCAAAATGTTCCTGGTGGGACTTCCAATCACATTCAGAGCCTACAGTGGAAATGCACGTCAGGAGGATCTCCAAATGTAAACTTTCAATGGAAGGCGGCAATGTATCAGACTGTATATGTATCCGGTGGGAGAATTTGCTAATAGACTCCTATTGTAAAAAAGGTATTTACCAAACACAGGGCTCACAAGTGATGGGAACATAATACAGTAGGGCCCATAAGTCACCTATATGTACTAAACCGGGGGAGGGGGTGACGTCAGTTAGGCTCTATTCCCATGATCAAATCAATCCATCCACCTACTCACCCACCCATCTACCCATCCATATCAGTGATTTGTTCTTTCCCCAATTCCATCAAGTTTACGATGATTTTTTCTTAATGAATAGAATACACAGTATGTGAATCTGCCCCATACTTGTGCAGATTTTGATGCAGATTTCACAATCTGTGAACACAAGGTGGGGTCTATTGACGGCATAATAGTGTACACTGCAACTTTCAAAATCCGGATCAAACCCTAAGATCCACATTCTGAGCCATCCCATTTATGTACACTGGGTTGTAGTTTACTGCCGATTATTCACAGCAACTCTGCCCAGTGTGAACATGGTCCTGCACTGCCTTCATAGGATGTCATTATTGCAAGTCATTTTACCAAATTCCTGAGAATATTTTTCCTAGTGTATCCTCTTTTAATGAAGAAATTACAGCATGCAGTGAATTACAGAACTGGGTTTCCAAGTTAAAAGCGCAAAAGCCCTGGCCCTAGCCCCGTGAAATAGCTTCATTTTCCTTTTTTCCCGCACTGAAACCGTGTCCGATCAGACACATGGATGTGCCTTTAATGTATGATCTCCAGATCTGATGTTCATATCACATGGACAGATGTCCTTTTTCAGTCTTATAGGCTATGTTACTATACTGTATATTCACACTACCTCCCATAAACCTAAGACGGATGACGGATGCACCTACTTTGACAGAAGCAATGAGTCTGATATAGTCGCTGAGGAGTTCAGAAAACACATAAAAATCAGCAAACGCCTGCTCCTGATGTAACTGGTCTATCTTCTCTTCTACTTCTGCCAGCTGTGATAACGCTCGGGACAGCGCGGTGTGGTCCTCAGAATTGCCCAACATAGCAGCACTCTTTGCAAACGCAGCTGTGTTGGCTGACAGCTCTAGAAATAAAAGCGGACAAGTGACAGGAGATAACATCTGACTGTTCACGCAGAAATATTAAAAAGCAGCAGTGATTGTGGATGAAATGTGTGGAACTGAATGAGCTTGAAAATACTAATCAAGCCCAGCTCATAACGTCAGCAATCTGAATATCAGTACAGTTCAAACCCTCTGACCACATCCGTACTTACAGGCCCTGCTTATTGCTTAAAGGGGTTTTCCTGAAGTTAACTATTTACTTATGGCCCCTGTGTGGATCACCTACTGAAAGATTCATACTTACATTCCGCGGCTATCAGGGCATGATGGAAGTTATAGTTTTGCAACAGTTGGAGAGCCACAGGTTGGAGATCGCTGCCTTAAAGAGGACCGGTCACCTCTCCTGACATGGTCTGTTTTAATAGCTCCGTGCATTCCCCATGTAATAACAATTCTGGAGCATCTGATCTTATGGCTCTATTTGTGCCATTCCTTTATTATTAACTGGAAGTTATGAATGAATTGCTAGCAGTCTGCAGTAAGGGTAAAGAGGGGTGGTAACCAGTTGGGGGTGTTCCCCTGCACAGTCTGACAATGGTAGCACTGACCGGATAGAGTGAGACTGTGCAGAGACACCCCCCAACTGGTTAACTGTACCCTTACTGCAGACTGCTAACAATTCATTCATAACTTCTAGTAGAAATAATAAAGGAATGGCACAACATAGAGCCATAAGAATAGATGCTCCAGAATTGTTATTACATAGGGGATGCAAGTACAGTTACTACAACAGACATGTCAGGAGAGGAGACAGGTCCTCTAAGTAAGGGATGGACTGGCTGCTGCATTTTTCTTTATGACGTCATTCATGTTTTTTTTTCTTCTTCAAACCATGACATACCGAACTTAAGGGAAACCTGTCATCAACTTTATGCTGACCTCACTGAGAGCAGCATAAATTAGTGACAGAAATGCTGATGTCAGCAATGTGTCACTCATGAGCTAAAAGTAAGTGGTTGCTGAGAACCAGCATCATAATCATTGCAGCCCAGGCCTTGAAAGGAGTCAAATCTACCTGAGAAGAGTCATGGTTATTGATAATCTCCAGCTCTCCCGCCCATCTGCTGATGATTGGCAGTTCTCTCCTAGAGAGAAAGGGAGAAAACTAGGTAAAGGACTGTCAGTCATCGGCAGGTGGGCAGGAGAGCAGGAATCCATGAATAACCAGGACTCTTCTCAGGTGGCCGTGACTCTTTTCCAGGCCTAGTTTGCAATGATTGTGATGTTGGTTCTCGGCAACCATTTACTTTTAACTTACAAATAACAGACCGCTGAAATCAACTCGCCGGTCTCTACTTTATTCTGCTGTTAGTATGGGCAGCATAAAGGTGATGACAGGTTCTCTTTAAAAGCATTGTCCCAAGAGTGGGACTTTTCACCTTTACAAATTATACCACGCGAAAAAAATAAAACACCAAAAAAGCCGCATGCATTCCGCATTTTATGAAACGTCCGGCCCATAATAGAACAGTCCTATCCTATTTTTTGTGGGGATAAGGTGACTAAAAATTGCGAATCGCGCGTTTTAGATTTTTTTTCTGTTAACACGTTCACCGCATAGGAGATATTTTTAAATATTTTAATAGTTTGCACTTTTTCGGGTGTGGCGATATGTAATATATTTATTTATGGTTTATAAATATTATATATAAAATTGGGAAAGGGCGATTTAAACTTAGTATTTTTTATTTATTTTTTTACTTTTTATTTACTAACTATTAGCCCCCTTAGGCGCTGGAACCCTTGTCCTATCCACCCTGACAGAGCTCTATTAGGGTGAATAGGATCTTACACTATCCCTGCTGCCCTGTTCTTTGTGCACACAGCAGCAGGGAGCTTACCATGGCAGCCATGGTAATCGATCGGAGCCCCAGGATTACACTGCTGGGGCTCCAATGGAAACTGCCACTGCCACCAATGAAGAGAAGTGGCCACTGCCACTAATGAATATAACAATGAGGGGGGGGGGTGTCTGTGGACACTTCGCCACCAATGATTCTAATACTGGGGAGGGGGGGCTATGCGCACTGCGCCACCAATGAATGTACTTAACACATTAATTCAAGTGTAGACAGGGACATGCGATACTGCTGCCGGCACCCAGCCTCAATAACAGGTCAGTGCGATCCGCTGAACTGCGGATACTAGCAGTGCAGCCTAGTATCGTTAAATAGTAACGATCCAGGTCTAAAAAGAATCGATTGGGTATCGATACTTCGATACCCGATGCAGCTCTAAAACAAAGGATAGGTGAAAAGTGTCTGATCACTGGGGGCCCCACTAATCACAAGAATGAAGGTCCCATGGTCCAATACTTGGATCAAACGGCAGTCAAGCATTCGCTCTGCCATTCTATTCAAAGTCTACGGAATGACAGAGATAACCGAGTATGGCACTATCTTCATTAGCCCCATCATAGACTCTGAATGAAGCACCAGAGTGCTCAAATGGGGAAGACCCTTAATTCTCAAGACTTGGTGGGGTCCCAGGGATCAATACCTTATCACCCATCATGTGGACAGGTAATTAAGTGCTGATCTCCAGAAAATTCCTTTAGGTCTCTTTCACACGAGGGAGTTTTCCGTGCGGGTGCAACACATCATTTCTGCGTTGCATGAGAATCGCAGCATGTTCTATATTGGGCGTTTTTCACGCAGTCTTGGCCCCATAGAAGTGAATGGGGCTTCAGCGAAAAACGCATTGCATCTGGAAGCAATGTGTTTTTCACTGATGGTTGCTAGGAGATGTTGTTTGTAAATCTTCAAAACTGATTGCACCCGTGCGGAAAAAACTGAAACACAACGCAACAAACGCAATCGCAGGCAAAACTGACTGAACTTGCTTGCGAAATGGTGCGAGTTTCACTGAACGCACCCCGAGTCAAACCCTATCTTGGCTGTTTTTGTAACTCCTAGAGCATTTGATTCAAACTCTTCTTTTCACTCTTTACTACTTCTTCTACCCAAAATAAAAACTGAATATAAAAAAAAAAATATAAGGAAAGGAGAAAAAACAAAAAAAACGGATCAACACAAGTTCACTCAAATTCTGCCAAGAAAACGGTGAAGCAAACCTTTGCGGTGGCAGACCAAGGCTTCAACATTGGCGTGCAGTTTCCTAAGTTGTTGATCTAGATTCTCAAATTGCTGCTGCTTTTCTTCGAACCACTGAATGAAGAAAGATGAAAAAAAGACCAATTTATCAAGGTACAAAAACTATGTTATATTAGATTTACTAGTGGTTGACGAGCTACGTACAACTGTGTTGCCCAACAGACCAAAGAGAACAGAGTCAATAGGCAAATTATGTTACATTCTACGCCGATGCGATGGTTTAACCTCCAATGGCCGTCATTATACAATTCAAAAAAAATCAGCTCTTACGGCATCCGATTCATTCATCTTGATTGTCATTTTGTTGACAGCGTCTGCAGCCTTGTTTACCATCCTCAATAATCCTGCTCCGCTCAACGCCTGGGTGCTAACCGCTCTCGGCAGCTGCAATTGAATGACAAATAAGGGCAAACAAAGCGGTTAAAGGTGAGAGGATCAACGCGCAAATTAAGAGGATGTTACATTTTCTCCACTATATTACATTTCAATGCAGAGTAAACTCATTTTTTCTGATTTACTGCCTTTCCCATCCCAGTGGAAAACAAGAAGAAAAAACAAAACAAAAAAAAAGGAATTTAATTTACTGCTTTTACATATAGATGAAGAAATGTGGTGTTTGCCAAAGGTCAATAGAAAGAGGGTCCCAAAGCTTACGAGAGCTAAATCAGATGGCCGGCACAGGTCTTCCATCACTGTGTTAAAATGGGGGAAAAACCAAAAAATACTATACAATGTATGAAAAATGCAGAGACCTGCTTCAAGCGCAATAATGTCATGGCACAAAAGCATCAATGATGCAGACGCAGAGCCTAAAGGGACTGGTCGGCGGGATCACTGCTCCATTTGGTCTGCTTTGTATGAAGGTCATTATGAAAACTAGAGTGAACAATAAGGCATTTAGGCCTAGGAGCCCCATACAGAGAACTGTCAGTGTAGCTAGCCAGCCGGCTAACGTGTACGGGGTAGGTTTTGACTCGCCCCAACAGATGGGCTACACTTACATTAACCCTTTAAGGAGAAGCCCAATTATCGTTTGTGCACTTGTGTTTTTTTTTCCCTCCACACCTTACATGAGCAATTCACTTCAATTTCTGTTCACACAGCCATTAGGAGGGCTAATTTTTTTGCCGGGCAAATAATTTTTTAAATAGCACCCATACCTTGTGTTAAAAATGTGGAAAGACATTTTTGTGGGAAACAGATTTTACTATGCGATAAAAATAACCAAACTTTTTCTTTACATTGTCATATTCAGACACCCGAGCTGCAGTTTTTATTGGCACTATTTTGAGGTACATAAGATTGATTTGATCATTTTTTTTGGGAGGTGGCGAGTTGATCACCCAACATAAAATATTTTTTATAGTTTAAAAGTTTGAACATTTGCAGGCAGCAATACCAACTATGTTTATGTATTTTTTTGCTTGTTTATTTTGTAAAATTGCGTTTTTCACAAGCATGACAAAAAACCTCAAGATTCCGGATGCGATGCGTTTTTCGCTGTCAGATTAACATTTGTTACCTTGCCTCACAAAAAGTGTAATATACAGCAACCAAAAATCATATGTACCCTAAAATAGTACCAACAAAACTGCCACCTTATCACGTAGTTTCCAAAATGGGGTCACTTTTTTGGAGTTTCTACTCTAGGGGTGCATCAGGGGGTCTTCAAATGTGACATGGCAACTTAAAATCATCCCAGTGAAATCTGCCCTCCAAAAACCATATGGCGTTCCTTTCCTTCCGCGCCCTGCTACGTGCCCGTACAGCAGTTTACGACCACATATAAGGTGTTTTTGTAAACTTCAGAATCAGGGCAATAAATATTGAGTTTTGTTTGGCTGTTAACCCTTGCTTTATTACTGGGAAAAAAGGAAAATCTGCCAAAAAAGTTAAAATTCTGAAATTTCATCTACATTTTCCTTTAATTCTTGTGGAACACCTAAATGGTTAAGGGCTCTTTCACACTTGCGTTGTCCGGATCCGGCGTGTACTCCATTTGCCGGAATTACACGCCGGATCCGGAAAAACGCAAGTGAACTGAAAGCATTTGAAGACGGATCTTCAAAATGCGTTCAGTGTTACTATGGCAGTCAGGACGCTATTAAAGTCCTGGTTGCCATAGTAGGATCGGGGAGCGGTATACTTACAGTCCGTGCGGCTCCCGGGGCGCTCCAGAATGACGTCAGAGTGCCCCATGCGCATGGATGACGTGATCCATGTGATCACGTCACCCATGCGCGTGGGGCGCCCTGACGTCACTCTGGAGCGCCCGGGGAGCCGCACAGACGGTAAGTATACTGCTCCCCCGCTCCCCGCTACACTTTACCATGGCTGCCAGGACTTTGGTTACCATGGCTGCCAAGACGCTAATTAGAAAAAGCTAAACGTCGGATCCGGCAATGCGCCGAAACGACGTTTAGCTTAAGGCCGGATCCGGATTAATGCCTTTCAGCAAGTGCCTTGCGGCAAGTGTTCAGGATTTTTGGCCGGAGCAAAAAGCGCAGCATGCTGCGGTATTTTCTCCGGCCAAAAAACGTTCCGGTCCGGAACTGAAGACATCCTGATGCATCCTGAACGGATTTCTCTCCATTCAGAATGCATTAGGATAAAACCGATCAGGATTCTTCCGGCATAGAGCCCCGACGACGGAACTCTATGGCGGAAGAAAAGAACGCAAGTGTGAAAGAGCCCTTAAGCTTGTAAAATCAGTTTTGAATACCTTGAGGGCTAAAGTTTCTAAAATGGGGCTATTTATGGGTGGTTTCTAGTATGTAAGCCCCACAAAGTGATTTCAGACCTGAACTGGTCCTTAAAAAGTGGGTTTTCGAAATTTTCGGAAAAATTTCAAAATTTGCTTCTAAACGTCTAACGTCCCAAAAAAAGAAAATGTAATTTACAAAATGATCCAAACATGAAGAAGACGTATGGGAAATGTAAAGTAATAACTATTTTAGGAGGTATCACTATCTGTTTTAAAAGCAGAGAAATTTAAAATTGCTAAGTTTTCATTATTTTTGGTAAATTTAGTATTTTTTACGAATAAAAAAAATGAAATAATTTTGACTCAAATTTACTACTGTCATGAAGTACAATATGTGGCGATAAAACAATCTCAGAATGGCCTGGATAAGTAAAAGCGGTTTAAGGTTATCACCACAAAGTGACACTGGTCAGATTTAAGGTGAAAAATGGCTGGGTCCTGAAGGGGTTAACCTATACAGAAGTAAATATTTGCACTAGTCAATGGCTGCCAAAGTTTGCTTTCCTGGTTAAAAAGTCATTAGTTAATTTGAGGGACCTTGTACTGAAAATTTCCAACGGTAAAATCTAGTTTTCACAAGTGAACTTAAAGGCAGCCTGAATGACATTTTACAATATTACTGCAGAAAAAAGTGGAGTAACTTTGTAAATACTTTTAGGGAAATTTATCAAAACTGGTTTAGTTGCTCATAGCAACCAATTAGATTCCACTTTTCATTTTTCACAGCTCTTTTGGTAAAAGTAACCAATCACATGATTCTTTCAACTGAACAGCTGGCCCCTAATAGAACAGTCATATCCTTGTCTGTAATGCGGACAAAAGACATGTTCTATTTTTTTGCGGAACGGACAGACACAGAATGCACACGGAGTAACTTCCGTTTTTTTTTGCGGACCCATTGAAATGAATAGTTCCGCATACAGTCTGCAAAAAATAAAAAATAAAAAAATGACACGGAAAGAAAATACATTCGCATGCATGAGCCCCTAGATTAATAAATTCCCCCTTATTTTTATGTTGTGGGGAGGGGTTCAGACAATTTTCACACTTTTGTTATATACAAATAAAACTCAAATTATACAATATATAATTTTCTGAAAGTAAACAACTGGAGCCGAGGCTAAGGAGTCAGCAAGAAACTTCTGACAAACACCTAAAGCGGATGCCGTGTTCACATTAGTGTTTTTATTTCAGTTTTTCGGCTCCATTGGCTATAATGGGATCAGTCTGGTTTCGAAAGCCACTTTTGCGTCAAAGTGTAATGCTTACAAAAAATAAAAAACGAATAAAGATTTGTGTTTCCTCTTAAAAGTTTGAGCCCCAAAAAGTTCAAGATGTGCAGAGTACACACATATCCATCAGAATGAAAGTGACCAAAAATCTTTACGATCGAGGTGGCGGTAAACATTTGTGTCATGGAGTCCGATTAGGTGCAGGGGGTGATTAGATGTGCAACTGCTGACTGGTAAGTAGGGGCAGTAACTAAAGTTACTGTATTACATCCCTGGGTCAGCGGAAGGGAAGAGATAACAGTAACAGACAGTCTTTCTTTCTGCTTTCTCTTGCTTCTCCACCAAGAAGTAAAAATGGTCATCCTGCTCCCTAACTTCAAACATGTGCTCCTCTAAGCGTTTGTTCTTTATAGTCTAGTGTAAGGTTCAAGTTGTGATGTATTACACAAGTCATGTGAAATGGTTAAAGGGGTTGTGCAGCAATTTATATTGATGACCTTATTCTCAATATCTGATCGTCCGGGGTCAGACAACCGGCACCCCAGCCGATCAGCTGTTAGAAGAGGAGGCGCACGCTCCATCCTTATCACTACACTATGCGTCGTCTCCTGTGGAGCGGCTGCGCAGTGCAATTACAAGTACTCCTCATTACACTGGACTTCCGGGAGGAGTTCTCTTGGTTTCTCTATGAATGCAGGGATCAGTGATGATTATTCTGGCACTCGGAGGGTTAAATTCAAAATATTAATTACCACTGCAAAGAATGTACAGGGAGAATGATTAGTATGCTCATCATAATGTGGCAACTGCCCACCGCTCCACACACTCATCCTTGGTCCTCATACACATGACCATAGTTTTGATCTGCATCCGATCCACGTTTTTTGCGGATCGATGTGGACCCATTCATTTCAAAGGGGCCGCAAAATTTGTTGTGTTACGGACAAGAATAGGCGTTTTTAACAGAGGGCAGGACGTACCGATCTGAAAAATGCGGAAAGAACAAGGGCTTTTTCAGATCCGTGATTTGCGAACCACAAAAACGGATACGGGCGTGTGCAGGAGGACTTAAGGGATTAAATAACAAAAATCAGAACAAGAACAGGAAAGAAAAGTATATGGAAAGCTGCTCAAAACTTTATGTAGATTTAGGGTCCATTCAGACATCCGTAGTGTTTTGCGGTCCGCAAAACACCGGAACTTAATAGAAGATTCCTATTCTTCTCTGCAGCTGCGGAGAAGAATAGGACATGCTCTATTTTTTTTCTGGAGCCGTGGACCGGAAATGCGGATGCAGACAGCACACTGCGTGCTGTCCGCATCTTTTCCGGGCCCATTGAAAATCAATGGGTCTGTACCCATACGGATCCGGACCCATTCTATGGACATCTGAATGGACCCCAAAACTGTGAAACGTATATATAAAAAAAACTGGGGGGAAAAGGATACATAATACAAGCCGAGAACTAGACTGCTGTAATGTTGGAATACTAACCTCTGAGCTTTCCAAAAATTGTCTAACATCTGGATCTTGCAGCAGTGCGGGGTGTTTAACAGTTCGTTGAAGATATCTATGTAGAAAAGAAAGGGTTTATTAAACCTGGACAAACTTAGAATAACCTTGTTCTTCAAATTCCCACGCAAGCTTCTGTTCATTATCCACACAAGGCACATCTCAGCTTCTGCGTAACTGGGGCAGTCCTTGGTGCATATTTCTATATATGCCAAAACCAGGAGTGGATAAAAAAAAAATATATATATAGTTTTTTCTTTATATTTCTCCGTCACTAAAAATTCACTCCCGCCACATCAAATCTGCAATGTGTTATCAAGGCTTTACCCAGAGGTGTAAAAAAAAAAAAAAAACACACTATGTGAGTCTCCAGCCAAATTTTTTATTTTTTTTGAAAAGTCTGAGAGAACATAGGTTGTGAGGCAGATACGGCTGCTCCATATTTGTGGTTCCTCTCTAGGCTGGCAGCACAGTGCCATCATAGTGTTCTGCTGAATGGTTGACTCATGTGAGACAGACTAGTTCTAAGGGATGCATTGCCTCACAGCTACAATGACATACACAGGGTTGTCCGGCAGTATTTCAACAGCTACTGAAATGTACTTGTCGAAGACAGAGAAAGTTTGTTCAAATTTCTAAATTTTGAGTAAAACAATAATAAAAGTGCTATAATAATGAAATAATAATAATAATTTACCTTTCCAAAGCAGCTCTTCTCTTTTCAACAAATTCATTGGATGAGGAGTCTTCTTTTCCCACTTTGACTTTAGTCATGCCTGTAAAATAAAATTATTAACCACTGTAATATCAAGAAAGCTGAAATCTGCATGGCTTTTCTGCTGCAGGGGCCGAGGCCGTCATTCATAAGGTGCTCCTATAGAAGAGAGCTGTATACAAGGCAGTACGCAGCCTGCAATGCCTGGCCTGTTCTCATGGTTTAGTATGGTCGCATCATTCAGGGCAATCTTGTTTCTGCTCACACCTGTAAAGAAGGCTATACTTCTAATACATTTATTATATTTATATGACATACACAAAAAATTAATTCTCAAATAAAAAGATATATCCCCATTTTCCTATATCTTCTGTGCAATTCTGCATCAAACATTTCGTGGGGAATACATAAAAATCATATTTAGGCCCATACTTAGGCCTCCTGCACACGACCGTATGGCTTTTTCAGTCCGTTTTTTACGGATCCGTTGTTCCTTTTTTTTTTGTTTCCGTTGTGTTTCCATTCCGTTTTTCCGTATGGCGTATACAGTAATTACATAGAAGAAATTGGGCTGGGCAGAACATTTTCAATAGATGGTTCTGCAAAAACGGAACGGATACGGAAGACATACGGAGTACATTCTGTATGTGTTCTGGTTTTTTTTTTTGCGGACCCATTGAATTGAATTGAGTCACGGAACGAGATTTGCTGGCAATAATAGGACATGTTCTATCTTTCAACGGAACGGAAACTGAATGCATACGGAGTACATTCAGTTTTTTTTGCGGAACAATTGAAATGAATGGTTTCGCATATGGAACGCAAAAAACAGCCCGTAAACAGAAAAAAAAAAAAGTTAATGTGCAGGAAGCCTTAGATGCACAAAACCGTACATGCCACATATCACATATTGTGCAGAACTAAATTGACCAAAAACGCTGATCCAGATGCTGGTAAACATTTGAGTCGCAGAGGGCATGTATTTTACCTGCTTAGTAAAAGACGTGATAACAGGAAGAAAAGTTCCTGCAATGTGACCATCGCTCCATCCTCTTCTATGGGACAGAGAAGTGCTGTACGCGGCAGTCTCATAGACTGTGCACTTACACACGGGACTCAGGGACCCACATTCTCTTAATGGTTGGCACTCCAGTGACTATGCATATTGTTTATGAGGAAAGGAACATTTTGTAGTGAACAGTGCAATTGCAATATCAATGTCAAGCTACAGGATCAGGCTGTGTTCACACATTGCGAAAAAACGAGGAAAAATAAAATAAAATACACGTTGTAGCCACAACGTCTGATTGGAGCCTTTGGCATTGCTTTGGGATAGAGAAGGAGGGGAGTGCAGATCATTTCTCAGTGTGAAACTCTTCTCCCCCACTGCCGGAGGAAAATAAAATCTGCGCTCACCATTCAGATCTGTAAATAAAGCAATGCTACCACAAGCGCTCAGCTTCCTGCAGCTTCTTCCTTTTCCTTTCCAGTGACTATCGTGAAACACAAGCCTGTTAGTGGCTTTTCATAACCCAATACATTGTTTGACCTACAATCCACATCCTGTGTGTGCAGAGAAATCAGATTTCTACAGAAATTCTACTTACAATTAGTCACTCAGAGGTTTAAAATAAATATAAAACAAATAAAAAAAACACGATATCCATAAAAAACAGGCCATTCTACAAGGTCTTACCTACAATGCTCTTCTCTGGAGCCGGAGGCACAATATATCCAAAGTGCATGTATTTAGTTGCTAATTTACTATGAAGCCCAAGGAAATCGCTAAACCTTCTCTTCACAGAGAACTCGTTCTTGCTGAACATAGACAGAGACGTCTAGAAGGGTTAAAAGTAGATTTTATTAGACTTGTTTTGCTCTAAGAATATTAAATCTGTAATTCACATTTAGACAAATCATGCCATTTACAGCAATCCAAAGGAGCTGCTGGAGCTTAGATCTGGGGCGCATATAACCTATTTGTCCCCTCCCTACTACTCATGCTACAGCAATCCAGAAGGTGTATCTAACTGCAAAGAAAAAGGGGGTCAGTCAGCACATCCCTATGTGCAGGTGCGCGCTGCCATGGCTAGAAATGCAAAGAAAACAGACAATGCAACAGCACTCTGCAAACACAAATAAAGTACAATAATGCCATAGTAATAGAAAGCCTTCTGGTGCTAATGCTACGCTTATTGTGCAAATTTAAGATTCTTGGCAAATACATTTTGTACAAAATTATTTGGGCCCGTCTGCCAAACGTCAAGGCGATCTCTACAAGACGGGAACCTAACACTAAATACTACCTGTTATGTGCCATAATGGGAGTGCAGGTTCCACATGCATGCTGGGTCCACTCTGCTTTTTATCTGACTAACCCTTTTTTCTCTCTGCAGTTTGTACTGGAGCTGTGGCTGACTCCATTTAGTCTTCCACCCCTGACCAGCCTGTCTGCCCGATAGGCTGATTTTAATTAGTGTGAGTATAAGGCTGCATTCACACGTCCGTGGAACACGGTCCATGTGATACCGGCCTGGATTTCTTCAGAGTGCAGGAGCGCACAGCGTCATTGGTTGCTATGACGCCGTGAGCTTCCTGCTGCCGCCGCTGTACGGTGATACACTGGTATAGATCATACCAGTGTACTACTGTACTGCGGCGGCAGCAGGAAGCGCACGGCGTCATAGAAACCAATGACGCTGTGCGCTCCTGCACTCTGAAGAAATCCAGGCCGGTATCACACGGACCGTGTTCCACGGACGTGTGAATGCAGCCTAAAGCTGTAGCCTGTTCTTCCTGCACTTACTGGAAGCCTTTTGGTACCAGGTGAGGTATAGAGTGGACTCATTGCATTCATTGGAAGCCGTCTGGCACCAGGAGAGTTGTAGAGTGGGCTCAGCATGCATGTTGGTACCTGCATCCCCTAAATTTAATGGAGGCCATTTTGGCACCAAAAATTATAAAAAGCAGAGTGGACCCAGCATGCATGTGGAACCTGCACTCCCTGAATTGTATGGTGGCCGTTATGGCACATAACAGGTAGCATTTAGTGTTAGGTTCCAGTCTTACAGAGATCGCCTTGACGTGTGGCAGAAGGGCCCAAAGAATTTTGTACAAAATGTATTTGCCAAAGATCTTACATTTACAGAAGAAGGTGTATCTAAGCTATACAAAGTACCTGAGCTGATGGACCCCAGCTCAGACCATGTGCTGCTCTTTATACCATAGTCATACAACCAGCCGTGAGACAATGCAGTCATTTAATCTTACGCCAGTCATAGTTAAAACAAATCTAAATAAATCTTTTGACTGACAACACTTTTCGGGTATACGTGGGCTAATAAACTCCCTCAATGTGCTGCAGTGTTACCCAACCATAATGTGGCTAAATGCAGACAAGCAGGGAGACCATGACAACTGACTTGCAGGATAATATAGGACTCTGGTAATGACAGAAAATAGCATTCTCCTTACATGAGAACCAACACTGGAGTGCCCCCATCAGGCTATGCATGGTGAGCTCTGCCCTTTTCATGCATGAATAAGCCCCTATTAAACTGCATGAAAATTATCGGGTACAAGTGTTCCCGATAATTGGTTTTCTGTAATTGAGCAGTCAGAATGAAAGATGCCCAATTATCGGCAGCACATCAGCCTGTGTAATCAGGGACGTGCTCCCGATAATGAATAGAAGAGAAGGAGGGAAGAATGACTGCGGTAGCAATCGTTCCTCCCACATTCAGTAAGAATCTGTGTAATCAGGGATGTGCTGCCGATAATGAATAGATGATGAGGGAAGAATGACTGAGAACATCACGCTGGCCGGATGCGGTGAGGTCCTCGCCGAGAGTAAATGGATAAGGTGAGCATGTATTTTTTGTTTTTAACCCCTGAAAGGCCTCAATGTGACTGTCAGATGCCAGAACACGACATCTGATGGGTTCAATGACAGGGGACGGTGCGATCGCCGTTCCCAAACATTGCACCCACCACATACAATGTAATGCGATTCGTGACAAAGTAATTTGTAACAAATCAAATTTCTTTGTGAACTTCGGTGAAGCAGCCAAATCAAATTTTTGATAACTTCACTCATCTCCAGATCAGATCTAATTGGCTCCTTCTATTATATTCCAGTTTGGTGCGATCACATTTTCTGACTTACAGGGACTTTACTGTATATATTTACTGAACGTCTACCCTTAGTATCATAAGAAGAGAACTAACCTTTGTTGTTACTCTGTAGGCCATGTAAGCATTCATCCCATCGCCTAAAATACAAAGAAAATCTCATTATTTGTTGCCCAAGGTTTAATTCCTTTATATTTCATACTCATCCGATTCAGGAAATAAAAAATACTTCATGGTTTAATTCAACTATCATATTAGTGTGTTCTCCTCTGAAGGGGTTTTTCAGTACTTGGATATCCCACCGATCAGCGGTTTGGGCAGTCACTGGGGTTGGAGACTGTACAGTGGACAGAAGGCTCTGTCCACACCAGCATACTGCAGCTCAGCCCATTCATCTGAATTAGAGCTGAGCTGCAGTACCCCAGGATGGCCACCACGTAGTGGAAGGAACCTTCCGCTTCCAGTGCTGATGGCTACTCGAAACAGCTAAATGGGTGGCGGACCCCCACTTATCTGATACTGATGACGTATCCTGAGAATAGTTCATCAATCTCTAAGTACTAGACAACTCTTTTAAAGGAGAACAAATATATAACTGAATCAAACCATGAAGCATATAGTAAGTAACAGTCACTGACCATTCATCCATAATAAGAGCTCGTACTTACCAATTTTCTCTGGGTCGGAGACACCTATTTCTATATCAAAGTAATCTCCATTTGCTTCCTCCTCAATCTGTGGATAAAACAGAACTACATTAGAATTTTCATTTATAAATGATCAAATGACTACTGTAGAAATAGAATAATAGTCATCATAAAAAAAAAACAATTTACATAATATAATTACACATCAAGCAATAACATTCATATGATCGGTCAACTATAGAGATAAGCAGAGCTACTCAGGCTTGGCTCCTATCACTCGGGACCTCACTGCCGCGCGAGTTCCTGTTCATATCCTCGAATGCAGAAAAAGGAGGCATGATAGCAGAACACACACTACACAATCAGTAAATGACCCCAGCCCAACGGTGTACAGTTGTGCCTGTATGGTACATAAGCACCCTAAAAGAGAACCTGTCACCATGAGCAGGAGGAGCCGAGGACACATATACAGATATATAGGGGCACATTTATTAAGACCGCCATTTAGGACGCCAGTCTTAATAAAGCCCCATCGCTGGTGGCTTGCCAAAGTTATAAAGAGGTGCAGGCCTCTTCATAACTTCGGTGCATCCAGCGCCGCTTCTAAATGCAAGACAGCTTCAGGGCCATCTTGCATTTAGACCTTTTTCTACGCCTGAAACAGGCATAGAAAATGGTAAATGAGACGGGCCTGCCAGCCCTTTCATTTACCCACCCACACCACGCCCACTTTTTTTTTTAGACGTGGCATGACCAGGGAGAAGTCGCAGATTAGCTATGGCGGTTAGTTGTGCCTCAATCTGCTCCTGAAATATCCCTAATTTAGGTGTATTTCAGCTTGATAAATGACCCCCATATAGTTTTGTGGCAAACTTGTAATTTAGGCTACTTTCACACTGGCGTTTCTGGGTCCGCTTGTGAGATCTGTTTCAGGGCTCTCACAAGCGGCCCAAAACGGATCAGTTCAGCCCCAATGTATTCTGAATGGATAAGGATCCGTTCAGAATGCATCAATTTGGCAGCGTTTGGTCTACATTGCGTTTTTTAGATGGTCACTAAAACGCAGCTTGCAGCATTTTGATGTCCGCCTGGCGATGCGGAGCCAAACGGATCCGTCCTGACTTACAATGCAAGTCAATGGGGACGGATCTGTTTTGCACTGACACAATATGGTGCAATTGAAAACGGATCCGCCCCCCACTGACTTTCAATGTAAGTCAAGACGGATCAGTTTTGACTTAGACTTTTTTTTGAATGAATAATGCAGACGGATGCGTTATGAACGGATACAGGCGTTTGCATTATTGGTGCGGATCAGTCTGTGCAGATACATGACGGATCAGCACCTAACGCAGGTGTGAAAGTAGCCTAATAAATCATTCATATAAACCTCTGCCTTTTCTGTTTCTAGGAGTCATGTGGGCGGTCCTACTCAGGGACTGACAGCTAACGCTCTAAGCTTAGTAAATGCAGAGTTAGCTGTCAATCACTCCATAGCACCGCCCACATGACTCCTAAGCATAGAGCAGAGATCTACATCTATAGTGATATCAATTAGGTTTCATGGAAGCTTTTCCTATAAAACTATATATGAAGCTGCTCCACTCCTCCTGCAGAGTGCACTGCATTTCATGGTGAAAGGTTCCCATTAACCCCCACCATTTCCATACACATTAGATGCGATTCAGGCAACATTCAACTAATGTGTATGGGCAGGTTTTGTGGCATCATTAGGACCTAATCCAGGGAATTTGATAATCTGGCAGTTACTGATGGAAACCTCCAGGATGAAATGATATTTCAATGTCTTACAGTAATTGCCTGTTTACACTTCTTTTTCTCCATTTCTAGTTCTGTGAAATTCCATGATATATCGTAGTTATGTACCAGATTATCAGATGTTCTGGATTATCAGGGTTAACTTCATCTTATGAATAAGAGCAATGTATTGTGTCATCATAAGGACGACAATAAAGCCATAATAAGAGCAGCCACTTCAGACCACAGCATGAGATTGTTCTATACAAACGGAAAAATGTAAAAACCTGAAAAAGGGACAATATATTATTACATTTGTAAGGTCGATGTTAATGAAAGACTGGATTTCACTTAAAAACCCTTAGTGGTTGTCTTCATTTACTGTCCTACTTATAACAAGAGGCTGAAAACTTCTGGTTATGATGAGGACAGACATCGGCCTCCCCTGCAATCAAGTTTTACCGTCTTCCCTACCTAAGATACATAACGCTGGGTTCTCCCGGTATAATAAGTGATGGCGTATCACTAGGATATGCTATTACTGCTGCTTGCCTAACCAATCCTCAGAATGAGGGGAAGTGGAGAAACTACTGGACATCTGCTGTACAGGGAAGTACAACACAACCCTATTCCTTTGAATAGCGCTATCACTGCACAGCAGGTGGCACCCTAGAGAATTATTCAATCACTGTATTACAGACACAATTTAAAATATCTTCTGACCCATTCTGTATCAAAGTAAGGCCCCTTTCACACGGGCGAGAATTCCCCGCGGTGCAATGCGTGAGGTGAGCGCATTGCACCCGCACTGAATCCGGACCCATTAACTTCAATGGGGCTGTGCACATGAGTGGTGATTTTCACGCATCATTTGTCCGTTGCGTGAAAATCGCAGCAGGTTCTATAATTTGTGTTTTTCACACAATGCAGACCCCATAGAATTAAATGGGTATGCGTGATGCGGTGCGATTTTCACGCATGGTTGCTAGGAGATGATAGGGATGAAAGCAACCCTGGACCCCATTAAAGTGTATTCCCTGTATTATTTTCCCTTAAAACATGGTTATAAAGGGAAAATAATAGCACTCCTTACAAAATGCTAAGTAAACTGTAGATTGAAGGGTTAAAAAAATTAAAATAATTTACTTACCTGTTCCAGTTGATCGCACAGCCAGCATCATCTACTTTTTCTTTCAGGACCTGCCAAAGGACCTTTGGTGACGTAATCGCACTCACCACATGGTGAGCGCGGTAACATCAGCGCAGGTCCTGCTGAATGAAGATAGAAGGATCTTCTACATGGTGAGCGCGATTACGTCATCAAAAGGTCCTTTTGCAGGTCCTGAAAGAAGAAGCAAGAAGAGGATGCCGGCTGCGCGATCAATTGGAACAGGTACGTTTTTTTATTTTATTTTTTAACACCTCAATCTACATTTTACTTAGCATTCTGTATTAAGAGTGCTATTATTTTCACATATAACCATGTTATAAGGGAAAATATCAAAATCTACAGAACACCTAACCCAAAGCCGAACTGCAGTGAAGAAGTTCGGGTTCGAGTCTGGGTACCACATTCAGTTTTTACTCACGTGCGGGCAAAATGCATTGCACTCGCGCGGGGGGAAAAAAAATGAAGAACGCAATTGCATACAAAACACTCGCAGACAAAAAAAAACAAAAACGCACGATTTTCCCGCGATGCACCCGCATCCTATCCGGCCCTCACATGCGACACCCCTGTGAAAGAGGCCTAAGGGTGTGTTCACATTTCTGCAGAAGCCTAGTGCAGTTTCCCTCCAGAATGATTGTGCAGGATCAAAAAGCCTTACTTGCAGCTTTTTTCGATCCTATGCGTTACCAGATCTGGCGACATTTGAATCTATGGTGAGCTGGATAGAGCAACGGATAGCCAAATTCTCATCAGCTGTGTTCAGTTCAGACTACAGACTAGACAAAACCGATATATGTTAAACCAGCCTTTAAGGGGTGGTCTCATCCTCTCCATTCACTGCTATGGGACTTTCAAAAATTAGCCAAGTACGCTCGTTAGACTATTTTCTGATAGCATTGAATGGAAAGCAAGACTGACAAGTATGGCCACCTCATTCACCACTCTATATACTGACTGATGGAAATAGCCGAGCCAATGCTTTGCTATTTTAGTAACTCCCCTAGCGGTGAATGGAGGGTGGCCACATATGTGCGGCTTGCTCTCCATTCTGGAGATAGTGGCAGGGTCCAGAGGTGGGACTTGCACCTATACAAAATTTGTGGCATATCCTAGCAATATGCCATAAATGTTTAGACTGGACAACCCCTTTAAGAAGTTACATGTGCCTTCAATTTCCCTGTTCAATTTGAATCCTGACAGCAACATTACTCAACTATCCATACGTATGGTCATACAGTTCATTTACAATGCAGAGCCAAGCACGTCCAGTAAGGCCTAGTGCACACATCAATGCTTGATCAGTTACTTCCATCAGTGATTGGGAGCCAAAACCAGGACATCACATTATACCTTATCTCTGTGTAGGCTACACTCCAGGTTTTGGATGGAAGCAACCACCGACATGTGAACTAGGCCTAACTTGTGACGAGCCGGGCCTCTTACATCTTGTTTGCATCACCGGACTGGACAGCTCCATGTAACGCTGCTGAATGCAGGAGAACAGAAGTACAATATAATGACAAGGGCTGCACTTACCTCATCCCTAGAACGATCATAAATAACAGGAGCAGAAATATTGATGGCCTCCATCCGTGGGGCAATGAGTGACGTGGGGGTTACAGGAGTGATGGCGGGACTGGGCTCTGAGGAAAGGATGAGGTCCCTCTCTGGACTATCCAGGGAAACTTCATCTGTAGCTTCTAGAAGAAAAGAACACATTTACAAAGCTTGCAAGTACAAATACAAAAATTCTTAAAATGGGTCTAACCACTAAGCTCACTAGGGCAAAGCTGAGGATGCAAATAGGTATCAGCAAACAAGAAATTAAGTCATGTGATCTTTCAAGACCAATCAAAAGCCACAGAGAATTCTTTATCGTTTGTATGCATTTCGGAAGCAACTTTTTCTTAGGCTGGTATAGGAAATGTTCTTCACCCAATACTCAGGGATGTCTTGCGCCTCATTGTTGTTCTACGCTATGATGACCCATTTTTCAAGATTCTTCAATGGTAATTGGATTGTATGAACATTCCTCCCCCAAGAAACAGCTCCAGTCCCCTCCTGGCATCGTACATCAGCCCCATTCAAGTATACTTATTATACAGCAAACCTGTTTTGGTCTGAGTGTTAGGTCAAGGTCCAACCGGTGGTTCATAGGTGCTGTGTCATGATCACATTTAGTGCCAAGTGCATTACAGGGACTGTGTATCCTTGGGATAGTCCAACAATACTAGACCAGCGGGGGTCTGACTCACAGTACCCTAACCAATCAGTAGTTTAAAGGGTGGTGGCGCTCCTCTTCACTGTTTGCAGGTCACAGTGACAGCTCCATCCACTTGGTAGCGGCTGTGCCCGGTATTACAGCTCATTCACTTTAATAGTAAAATCTACAGTAACCTGAAATACCAGGCACAGCCACTAATAAAACTACAACAACACTGGCCTGACTGCCGCAACCCCTTCAATCAGCCGATACTCACATCCCCTCTAACTAATATTGTTGGGCCATCCTAGAATAAGGACATTCATTTGAAAGTCCCAGAAAATCTCTATCTTTTAAAGGGATGACAGAAGTAATCAGATAATCTTGTCCACACGGATTGTCATATTTCTCCGTTTTCAAGGTCATATTAGATAAATGGGTTGAAAGAAGAGAAGGCGATTAATACAGGAACTGCTGGGATTTTTCTTTTGGGTACTTTGGATGTTTAGGTGTCTCTTCTAAGCACATCTTCCACATATGCACATATAAATGGGCAACAATTTGATGAAAAATCAGTATCATAAGTCAAAGTGATTGGGGGAGCACAGGAGAACAGCATTTAGCGAACATGCCTTCAGCTCCAGCACACGAAAATATACAGTGCCTTGAAAAAGTATTCATACCCCTTGAACTTTTCCACTTTTTTCACATTACACTCACAAACTTACATTTATTTTATTGGGACGTTATGTGATAGACCAACGCAAAGTAGCAAATATGTGTGAAGAGAAAAGAAAAGGATACATGGTTTTCAAAATTTTTAATAAATAAAAATCTAGAAAGTGTGGCGTGCATTTGTATTCAACCCCCAATTCAATACTTTGTAGGACCACCTTTCGCAATTACAGTTGCACATCTTTTGGGGTATGTCTCTATCAACTTTGCACTTCTAGAGGCTGAAATGTTTGCCCATTTTTCTTTGCAAAATAGCTCAAGCTCAGTCAGATTGGATGGAGAGTGTCTGAACAGCAATTTTGAAGTCTTGTTACAGATTCTAAATGGGATTTAGGTCTGAACTTTGGGCCATTCTAGCACATTAATATGCTTTGATCTAAACCATTCCATTGTAGCTCTGGCTGTATTGTTTAGGGTAATTGTCCTGCTGGAAGGTGATCCTCCGCCCAAGTCTCAAGTCTTTTGCAGCCTCTACCAGGTTTTCCTCCAGGATTGCCCTGTATTTATCTCCATCCATCTTCCCATCAACTCTGACCAGCTTCCCTGTCCCTTCTAAAGAAAAGCATCCCGGCAGCATGATGCTTCCACCACCATGTTTCATGGTGGGGATGGTGTTTTCAGGGTGATGTGCAGCGTTAGTTTTCCACCACACACTGCATTTTGGTCTCATCTGACCAGAGCACCTTCTTCCACATGCTTGCTGTGTCCCCTACATGGCTTGTGGCAAACTGCAAACGGGCCTTCTTATGGCTCGCTTTCAAAAATTGCTTTCTTTTTGCTACTCTTCCATAAAAGGCCAGATTTGACTAAGGCCTCATGCACACGACCGTTGTGTGTTTTGCGGTCAGCAATTTGCGGAACGCCACGGACAGCCATTGATCTAACTGCCTATTCTTGTCCGCAAAACAGACCAGAATAAAACAGGTTATTTTTTTTTTGCGGACCACGGAACGGAGCAACGGATGCGGACAGCACACAGAGTGCTGTCCGCATCTTTTGCAGCCCCATTGAAGTGAATGGGTCCGCATCCAAGCCTCAAAAACTGCGGCTCAGATGTGGACCAAAACAACGGTCGTGTGCATGAGGCCTAAGGCTAGGGCTACATGGCGACATTTGTCATGTGACTTCTTGTCGCAGAAAAGTTGCACAACATTTTATTTTTATAATGATAGTCAATAGTGTTGCACTGCGACATGCTGCAACTGCGACACGACAGTCACAAAAAATCCATCCCAGTTGGATTTTTGAGAGGCTGTTGGGTCACAGTTGCAGCATGTTGAAGTGCGACACCATTTTGTCATGCGACACATATCGCTGTGTAGCCCTAGCCTTATAGTTGTCCTGTGAACAGATTCTCCCACCTGAGCTGTGGATCTCTGCAGCTCCTCCAGAGTGACCATGGGCCTCTTGACTGGTTCTCCAATTAGTGCTCTCATTCCATTTTCGGATGATTGAACAGTGCTCCGTGAGATGTTCAGAGCCACCTAACCCTGCTTTACAGTTCTCCACAACTTTATCCCTGACCTGTCTGGTGTGTTCCTTGGTTTTCACGATGCTGTTTGATCACTATTGATCCCTAACAAACCTTTGAGGCCTTCACAGAACAGCTGGAGTTCTACCGAGAAGAAATGACACACAGGCGGACTCCATTTACTAATTAGGTGACTTCTGAAGAAAATTGGTCACACTGGATTTTATTTAGGGGTATCAGAGTACAGGGGGCTGAATACAAATGCTCACCACCCTTTTCAGATTTGTATTTATTAAAACATTTTGAAAACCATGTATCATTTTATTTTCACTTCACAAATACTTGCTTCTTTGTGTTGGTCTATCACATAAAATTCCAATAAAATACATTAAAGTTTGTGAATGTAAAGTGAAAAAAAAAAAAAAGTGGAAATGTTCAAGGCGTATGAATACTTTAAGGCACTGTACCTCCAGCCTTTCAATTGGAATAGCCAACCTCCACTTCTAAACCTGGACAGAGCTGCTAATATTACTACTCTATTTATATGCATTATATTGTGCAGTTACTTTTACATGGCAGGGACCCTGCAAAGGGCGTTGTCTTACAGGTAAAAGTGGGTTCATGGAGATAAACCCAAACTAGTAATTAGCAGGTTTCACCAGCAGTCTTGTACGCTCGTCTAGCTCTGGTTATAAATATGCAGACTATACTCCAGTCATTATTTTATCTCCTTTTATTAAGTGTCCATTCACACAATCGTTTTGACGCAAGGCTGTGTTGTGGGTCGCAAACAGCGGCCCGCAAAACGTGGGCACTGGCAGTATAAACTCTGCAGGATACGGCAAAAGACAGGACATGTTCTATCTTTTGCGGTGCGGAGGCACAGACCCGGAAGCCCATGAAAACACTCAGAAGCCAATGGGTCTGCACCACAGCACAGTGCCCGTGTATTGCAGACCCGTTGTTTGAGGTCCGCAACATGGGTACGGCTATCATACAGTCGTGTGAATGGGCCCTAAGGGTGGATAGTGGTATACAGTAAGGCAGCTTTCACACAGTCAGTGTTTGGTCAGTGATTGAGCCAAGACCAGGTGCTGGTCTAAACACAGAAGAGGTGCAGATCTTTCCATTATACCTGATCTCTGTAGACTCCACTTCTGGTTTTGGCTGACAATCACTGATGGAAATCACTGACCAAACACTGACTGTGGAATTAACAAACTGTGATAGCACCAGTGATTTAAAAAGGTATTTTAAGGGATTCTACCCCCACATCCTTGGACTATTATCTGCAGTAATACATAAGCGTGGCTGCAGATAAGATTACTATATTTTACTTTCCTACTGCCCCCCCCCCCCCAATTGCTCTACTATCAGCAATTAAAGCTGTGACGAAATACATTGTAGGTACTGCTGTGCATGCGCACAGGAGTCCTCCCAACTGTGTTAGCACGGCACAGTGCAGCTTTCAGTGCCGACAGCGGGGGAACAATGAACAGTACTATTCATGTATTGCTGCAGATAATAGTCCAGAGTGGAGGTGAAAGACTATAATAAATCCTCACTCAGGTTGTATTTCACAGCATGCAGTAAGTGAAGGTGGTGGCACCCTCTCTGACTGACACCCATACAGTATAAGCTGTACATATGCGCTTGTGCACAGCCTATCCTTCTTCTATAACCTGCTGGGTCCACCTGATGAGGGTTAGCCAAGATTTTTGGTTGAAATCCCCTCAGCCAGAGGTGCCTGTGCACACTGTAGCAAATGACCGGCCTCTGCGTTGACGTGACCCCGTCTGTGCAGAAGTTGAGGACCGGAAGTGCAGTTAAGACAGCCTTGAGCCAAGAGGGAGGGGGATTAAAGGGTTTCTGTCACCAGAAATACATAAATTAAACTGGCAGACATTAGCTATGTGCTAATGACAGCTGAACCTAACTAGCCTATTCCTAGTTTTATCCATGCCCCCGTTACTCCATAAATGTAACTTTTATAATATGACAATTAGCCTCTAGGGGCAGGGGGGGGGCTCCGTTCTCCCACCTCTATCACCTCCCTCCAAGTCTTGATTGACAGGTCCAGGCAGCGTTCACATCCACCTGCCAACCCTTAGTGCATGTTAAATCTCACGCCTGGGCGGTGCCGTTCAGTATTCGGCGCAGGCATAGTGAAGGAAGGACGCTCACTGGCTGCTAACTTCCTTACTGCGCTGAATACTGAACGGCACAGCGCAGGCGCGAGATTTAACATGCACTCAGGGCCGGCAGGTGGATGCGAACTCTGCATGGACCTGTCAATCAAGACTTGGAGGGAGGTGACAGAGGTGGGAGAACGGAGCCCCCCACCTGCTCCTAGATGGTATGGATTAAACTAGGAATAGGCTAGTTAGGTTCAGCTGACATTAGCACATCGCTAATGTCAGACAGTTAAGTTATGCATTTCTGGTGACAGAAACCCTTTAAAAGAAAAAAATCCTGGACTTGTGCATGCTGCATTAGTAACGTGCACAGTCCTGGTTAAAGAAGTTCTTGATCTTGAATGCGAGATAAAGGGGTGTATGAAAAGGCCAAACCAGATAAGATGGGAAAAAGCCAAAACAATTAGGACTAATGACAAAAGCAAATACCGTAAATTGGATTAACTGCATTATTTAATGCTGAATTCAAGCTCTGCAACTCACAACACACAAAGAGGGTAACGATATAATGAATATATAATGGGGCACAACAGGTTTATTACACTTAGGCTTATATTAGACGGAGTGAATATTGTACCGAACGTCAAAATAGAACCAGCCTCGTGAGATGTAATAAGTATGAGCAATTAAACAATGAGCAAGGAATTGCTCGTTTCTTGCCAATCGTGATGTCATTCTGCTAAAAAATGATCGTTCCTCAGTTACAGATCCATTCTATTCGCTTACAGATCACACAGAGGCGTGGTACTTTGTAGAGAACGGTTAACGAGCAAAAGTACGAACGTACATCGCTCTATATAATAAGCGCATAAAATCTTCGATCCATAATCGTCCTCTGCAAGACATCTGCTGGTCTAATACAAGTCTAAAGTGCAAACTGCTCAGACCCCAGCGACAAGAAGTGTCAGATATCTCAACTGCAAGTACTGCAAGTAAAAATGTAAACCGGACACTAGTAAGAACTGAAGATTACTATGTAACCCAGGGCAAAGTAGTGTCCACTACAGTGCTCGACTAACTAGCTTAGGAAATTCCTTAAAGGGTCACTAACTTTTCACAAAACTTTTAATATATGTCAAAAGTTGGTGGGGATCTGAGTGCAGAGACCCCCCCCCCCTCGATCCCTAGAACGAGGGGAGAGAAGACTGCGCATATTACACTCTCTTCTCGTGGCTATGGGTCTCAGAATATGCTGACACAAAACAAATATCTTTTTGTAAAAATATGTAGCAACTAAACAAATGAGAAAATAAAATGTATGTAGTAAGGTAAAAAAAAGCAAAAAAAAAAAAAGCTGGCTGGGTCAGGAAGGGGTTAAAAATTGTTCAGTAACATCAGGGCACTAGTTTATAAGGTATAAGGACTTTCTTTGATGACAAAATTACCGGCAAAGAGATCTTCCCGGTCATCAGTTAGAAGAACTTCCGTTTGTTTGGGGCCATTAGAGCTTGTACTGATATCTTCTGCAGGAAGACTGGCCGGCTCAGGAGAGGATGGGCTTGACTGGAAAACAACAAGAAAAAAAATAGAAGTTAACACATCGCATCCCACGGGTCTGTTTGTACCTATGAAGCAGCTGACTCCAGCCTTTTCATAGTCAAAGCAAAGGGGAAATTGTTTGAAGCGTCAGCACTTTCCATTTCCTAAACCTGGACACATAACAATGAGCGGGGAAACGCTCCATCACAAGTTATCAGGTCACCGTCACGAAACACCAGCTAAAAACAACACCGTTCCCTTCATCAGAACATGAAATTCCAGGCCCAGCATGCTACAGAGCAGAAGCAGAGATGTAGGGTTGGCCGCAGAGGTCATCATTTTTGAGGTGATATTCCCACTAAAAGCCACAGCAAGGAACTTATTTGGGCAATGTTCACACCTCGTGTCCTACTCCATTTCAGGTTTTTCCATTGCAAGGCTATGCCAGGCCTTCAAGATCTTTGGTGGTTCAATGTTCTTGCACAGCTGAGCCCTTACCACCCACTGTGCAGGGAACTGCAGAACAGCTCTGTTCAGGTCAATGAGGCCGGCTGCAGTTCCCTACACAGAAGTGAAGGCCCCGCAGGATCGGTGGTAGAAATGAATGAATCTAGTTGCCCTCACCGCCTGCAGCGTTTTCCCTCATCAGTGCAGAGCAGAGTAAGGGGCTGTCTCGCTAGAAGCTGTTGAGGTGGATCTGAGGGAATGAAGTTTCTCCTTGAGGAGACTGCTAGGTTGGCGCAGGGAGTCTTATAGGAAATGTAAATGAGCCCTTATGTTGGAGGGCAAAAGCATGCTTCGTTATTTCAAGATCTACTGCTGTAGCAATTCTTATGTGGACACTTAGTGTTGAATAAAAAGTTGCAAAAAGCACTTTACTTTTTCAATGGCTACTTTGGGAAAAAATAATATGAATTAAATAATAATAATAGTTATTTATATAGCGCCAACATATACACTTCACTTTTACAGGTACCTGGCACCATAAAAAAAAAATATGAATCTGCAGATAGCATGTTATAGAGAAGGGGGAGCTGAGCAGATTCATTGTATTTCATTAATTTATATTTCTGCACATTCTGGACTTTGAAGTCCAGGAGACGGTCCTATCAGTGATTGACAGTCTTCCCTCTATGACTGTGTATACACAGATAGCTGTCATCGGTTGTGGTCTCAAAGGGAACCTGTCAATTTCTTTGCAGGTAGGATGTTATAGAGCAGGAGGAGCTGAGCAGATTGATGTATAGTTTTGTGGGAAATTATTCAATAAAACTTGTATTTTATTGATTTATATTCCTTCTCATTCTGGGGTTTGAAGTCCAGGAGACGGTCCTATCAGTGATGACAGCTATCCGTGTATACACAGTCATAGAGGGAAGGCTGTCAGTCACTGATAGGACCGTCTCATGGACTTCAAGGTCCAGAAGGAGCAGGAGTGTAAACGTATAAATTACAAGTTTTACTCAATAATTTCCCACAAAACTATACATCAATCTGCTCAGCTCCTCCTGCTCTATAACATCCTACCTGCAAAGTAATTGACAGGTTCCCTTTGAGACCACAACCATCAGTGATGACAGCTATCCGTGTATACACAGTCATAGAGGGAAGGCTGTCAGTCACTGATAGGACCGTCTCCTGGACTTCAAGGTCCAGAATGAGCAGAAATATAAACGTATAAATTACAAGCTTCACTGAATGCTTTCCCACAAATCTATTTGACAATCTGCTCAGCTCGTCCTGCTCTAGAACACGCTGCCTGCAGCTCAGACACCATGATCAATGTGTCAGGTTCCCTTTTAAAGGAATAAGGAATGAAAGATTTCTTCACAGAGGATCCTTCATAGTTTGGGATATGCTTTAAACTTGGAGCAGATCCCAAAGAGTGAAGCAAAGGTCAGATTCTGGCATCAGTTCCCACTTTGCCTTGCTCAGTTTCACTACAGGACACGTCCTATTTTCACTTTTAAGCGTGTTTTAGGTGCATTAAAAAAAATTTTTTAGGGGGACATTTATCAAATCGGCTATGCAATTTACATAGAAATGTGAAATTTTGTGTCATTTTGTCACACATCTTTCAGTGACCTGCGCCTTCCCATGCCACTTTCAGAAGCGGAGGGAGAAGTTGGTCGGGTTTTACCAGTAGATCACTTTTAAGTCACATTTACAAAGTGAGACTTAAAAATTTTCGCAAGTCCTCGCCAGGTAACCCCCAGGAGTACTTTCACTGAAATAGGCGCAACAACATCACACCAGCACAGAAGTCATACAAACCATGCCCCACGTCCATAAATACACCTACGATGATTAATTCCCCCCTTTATTCTCTAAAACATGATTGTTCTACAAGAATTGTGCAAGACTGCATAACTACCTAAGCCAGTGAGGACATGCCTAATGAATCAGGGGACTTTGTTGGGGTGAGAGTGAGAAAATGCTTAACTCTTTATGATATTTGTGCAACTTCAAAAAAATATTTTTTTCAACTTAAACATCAAAAATGCAAATTTTAGGCTTCTTTCCCATTTGTGGTACAGCCTGTTCCGGCACAGAATACAGCGAATTGCTTGGACAAAAACGGTTGCGTGCAGCGGTTTCTTTCCGGCTGAATCCACGCAGATCTCCGCCAGACCCCATTATAGTTAATGGGGCCGGAGAGCGTCCCGGTAACATCCAGCAACGCCGGATCTGGAACAGCCTGCTGAAATGCTGTGCCGGAAACATGGAACTAGCATTGGGGCCTAACTCTAATTATTTTCAGCCATTTATATAGAGCCAACATATTTCATAGCGCTGTACAGATTGCTATAATTCACATCAGTCCCTGCCCCCAATGGAAATGCACTCCAAGAACAATGTCACCTAATATCGCACAAAGCGCTCCAATATGCATCGTTAATTCATGTGTTTTATTACAGGGGGTATACTGAAAACCTATCCTTCTCACATAGAAGTGAATGGGGCTGAGCACAATACCAAGCACAGCCCCTATACAATGTATAATGCTGTGCTTGATAAGCGGAGAGAAGGACGCAGCGTTCACAGGAGCTGATCGGCAGGGGTCCTGGGTGTCAGACCCCCACCGGTCAGATACTGATGACCTATCAAGAGGATAGGTCGTCAGTAGTGTTGAGCGAACTTTTGTTTTCAAGTTCGCCGCAACTTATGGTCCATGGTAGCGGAATCCATAGCATAATTCTTAGATAACCCGAAACCTGTACGTGGAACTTGAAAACCGAAGTTCGCTCATCCCTGGTCATCAGTATTAAAATCTTGGAAAACCCTTTTAAAATCACTTGGGCTTAGGCTTCATTCACATCACCGTTCAGCCTTTCCATTCTCCTGCCCCGTTTAGGCACATAACTGAGCCGAACAGAATCCACGGGCCCCATAGACTATAATGGGGTCCGTTAGTTTTCCGCTCAGAAGAGGATTTTGGAGCGGAGACAAAAAATGTGCACGCAGGACTTTTGTCTCCGCTTCAAAAATCTTCTTCTGAGTGGAAACCTAACGGACCCCATTATAGTCTATGGGGCCCGTGGATTCTGTTCGGCTCAGTTATGTGCCGAATCTGTCCTTTCCTTTTTCCTGCCTCTAAAGGGGGCAAGAGAATGGAAAGGCTGAACGCTGATGTGAACGAAGCCTTAAAGGGACTTTCCAGAATATTGATACAGATAGCCTATCTTTGTGGTTCCAACACCAGGGCTACTCCCAAACAACTGATCAGAGGGGAAGCAGGGGATTGGACTCAACGATCGGATATCGACTGCCCATCCCGAGGATAGTCCATCAATATCACAATCTTAGAATATCCCTTTAAAGGGAATGTGTCACATACTTTTTCTGCCAGTTAAAACCAAATAATGACACACCTTTTATTTAATCTGTTTTTATTTTTTGATTGTAGATTTTTTTTAATGCTAAACATGATTATGGGGGTGGCCACAATGCATCAGGTGTTGTAAACAGCATTTAGAGATATGCTTTACGGCAGCCCTATGGGCCATGGACTGACCTCTATGGGAGAGTCTTCTGGGCATTGTACAAGGGAAGAAGAGAGAAGCTGTGACAATCACATATTGTGAATGGTGAATCCTGTGTCATCTGTCATTGTAATCCTTTCTATAATGATAATTATGAAGAATGATCTGTACAGACCAAGAAGCGGTGTCTTTTAGGCTTCCTGGACCAGTGTAATCAGCATGAATTTTCTTAACCCCTTCCTGACAGTGTTTTACCTTTCTTTGTTTTTTTACCCCCAGTCTTTCTTTTTAATTTTTCTGTTCACATTTGAGTGCTAATTTTTTGTAGTTGTACGTTCAAAATGCAATCCTGCCATAGTTTTATGGGTTTCATTTTTACAGCGTCAGCTTTATTCTGCAGGGTAGTCCAATTACAGCAATACCAATTTTTAGTTAATACTTGAAAAAAAATAAAAAAAAATTATAAATAAATAAAAATGTTTCTTTGAATTGCCATATTCTGACCCGATAACTTTATATTTACCAGCATTTCTATAGGAACAGGCACGTAGCCGACTCACTCCTAGCACTGGGGCTCCAGATATCCTGAGACACGTGGGACGCCCAAGAAACATTACCGACAGTGCAACAAGCCGAGACACCGGGACCGCGAACATCCAACAGCATGATACAGTAACATCTCGCTACAAAGTAGCAGAGGAATATAGATCCGCTACACAACTCTAGCGAAGGATTCCTATATTGGACAAAGCCGTAGGTAAGCTTACCTTTCAGCCATACCACGTGGGACGCCACAAACCAAAGCTGAAGCGCGAGTACCATCTATCTATATTGAAGGCTGACCAAATTGCTTGAGCAGCGATTGTCTATTGCAAAATACCTAACTTACAGAGCAATACATCGATATTATAATCAAAGTGACACTTAGTATAAGATTTCTTTATCGTTACTATCCATATGAGATATAATGTTGTAACAAAAAGACTGATACCCTGTGATCACTAGTCCCAAGATCGATACTGGTGCATATTTGGGAATATATGAACTCTATTGCACGTCATACAGGAAGATTCATAGACTCCATTTAAAGGCCTTTTTTTGCTCATTACATGTAATACTGCATCAAGGGTTTTTTTCAACATAAAATCTACCAGGCTGCGTGAATACCGCAATCACTTAGACTCACTATCCTCAGAGTTCGCTTGATATACTTTTTATATTGTGTTGATATTCTGGATTTTACCCCGCATTTTATTCCAGATAGGAGGAAGCAATTTTCCATTCTTTAATCCTCATTTATTATTCCTTTTATATTTTTATGCATTTGATATAGGATGTCCTTTGGAAATACCATGCTTTGATAGGTTTTTTTCCATTCAGCATCTATATACACTGCTCAAAAAAATAAAGGGAACACAAAAATAACACATCCTAGATCTGAATTAAATATTCTTCTGAAATACTTTGTTCTTTATATAGTTGAATGTGCTGACAAAATCACACAAAAATTAAAAAATGGAAATCAAATTTTTCAACCCATGGAGGTCTGGATTTGGAGTCACCCTCAAAATTAAAGTGGAAAAACACACTACAGGCTGATCCAACTTTGATGTAATGTCCTTAAAACAAGTCAAAATGAGGCTCAGTAGTGTGTGTGGCCTCCACGTGCCTGTATGACCTCCCTACAACGCCTGTGCATGCTCCTGATGAGGTGGCGGACGGTCTCCTGAGGGATCTCCTCCCAGACCTGGACTAAAGCATCTGCCAACTCCTGGACAGTCTGTGGTGCAACGTGACGTTGGTGGATAGAGCGAGACATGATGTCCCAGATGTGCTGAATTGGATTCAGGTCTGGGGAACAGACTGGCCAGTCCATAGCATCAATGCCTTCGTCTTGCAGGAACTTCTGACACACTCCAGCCACATGAGGTCTAGCATTGTCTTGCATTAGGAGGAACCCAGGGCCAACCGCACCAGCATATGGTCTCACAAGGGGTCTGAGGATCTCATCTCGGTACCTAATGGCAGTCAGGCTACCTCTGGCGAGCACATGGAGGGCTGTGCGGCCCTCCAAAGAAATGCCACCCCACACCATTACGGACCCAATGCCAAACCGGTCATGTTGGAGGATGTTGCAGGCAGCAGAACGTTCTCCACGGCGTCTCAAGACTCTGTCACGTCTGTCACATGTGCTCAGTGTGAACCTGCTTTCATCTGTGAAGAGCACAGGGCGCCAGTGGCGAATTAGCCAATATTGGTGTTCTCTGGAAAATGCCAAACGTCCTGCACGGTGTTGGGCTGTAAGCACAAACCCCACCTGTGGACGTCGGGCCCTCATATCACCCTCATGGAGTCTGTTTCTGACCGTTTGAGCAGACACATGCACATTTGTGGCCTGCTGGAGGTCATTTTGCAGGGCTCTGGCAGTGCTCCTCCTTGCACAAAGGCGGAGGTAGCGGTCCTGCTGCTGGGTTGTTGCCCTCCTACGGCCTTCTTGCCAAACCTTCTTGCCACAGCTCGCATTGATGTGCCATCCTGGATAAGCTGCACTACCTGAGCCACTTGTGTGGGTTGTAGACTCCGTCTCATGCTACCACTAGAGTGAAAGCACCGCCAGCATTCAAAAGTGACCAAAACATCAGCCAGGAAGCATAGGAACTGAGAAGTGGTCTGTGGTCACCACCTGCAGAACCACTCCTTTATTGGGGGTGTCTTGCTAATTGCCTATAATTTCCACCTGTTGTCTATCCCATTTGCACAACAGCATGTGAAATTGATTGTCACTCAGTGTTGCTTCCTAAGTGGACAGTTTGATTTCACAGAAGTGTGATTGACTTGGAGTTACATTGTGTTGTTTAAGTGTTCCCTTTATTTTTTTGAGCAGTGTATATTATTGTGTTACTGCCTATATTAAAATTCCATTGACAAGCTTGACATATATGTGACTCCATCTATCACTGTGCCCATCCACTTTCATAAATTTCTTTTACTTGGTGAGTAGGGTGTAACACTAGTTTGGAGCACCTACACATCATCAGTGAGAAGGTGAGCCGTCCTTTACTCCCTGTTTTTTTATATTTACATCTACACACGTGTAAGAGGTCATTTTTCATTTTTTGCAGGACAATGGGTAGTTTTTCTTGATACAATTTTAGGTTGTGTATGACTTTTTTAAAACTTTTTTGTTCATTTTTTTGGGAAGGGAAGCGACAGAAAAAACTGTGAATCAGCCATTTCGATTTTTTTTCCATTACCTCATTCATCGTACAGGATTTGGCCATTTTAGGACGTGGTGATACTAATAATTTGTATTTACTGTATATTTTTTAATGGAAAAGGGAATGATTTAAGTTTTTAGATTTTTTTTTTTTATCCACTTATTTTTAGTCCATTAGGGGACTTTAACATACGATCATCTGATTGCTTTTCCCTTAGACTGCAATGATTTAGCACAGGCAGGGCTTGATAGGAACTTTACTATGACAGGCCTTGGAGCCTACAGAAGACCTGAGGCTGCCATAAGCAACTTAGCGGCAGGGATCCCAGGAAAAGACTGCTCAGATGTTGTTTTCAGTATTAGAGGGGCTAAAATCTGTGATTTGCATTATCGCCGATCAAGGTCTGCTGTGTAAAACAGAAGGCAACCGGCAGATATGGTGTCCCCTAAGGGTCTTAGCAGACACCATCTTTAAAGACCTGACATGTGCTGTATATGTATGGCAAATGTTAGGAAGGGATTAATAGTGTCATGGAAAATTAAAAATAACAGAAAATTTTAAAATACTTTTAATATAAAAACCTTAATACAAATGACCTACTGTTTAAATTAAAGGGGTTATCCAATGTCATAAACAGCCCACCCATGTGCCGGGCCCCTCACAGGTAATATACTTACTCCCACTCCCGGCACCGCTCCCGCTTCTCCCTGTACACGGATGAAAACATCCGGTGTTGGGGGGGGGGGGGGGGGGGGGGAGCAGCCAATGGCAGACGGGGACGAGCCTCCCTAGCATCGCGGGTGATGCTAGGGAGGCTCATCCCCATCCCTGCCTGCCATTGGCTGCTCCCCACCCCATATATTACCTGTGAGGGGCCCAACACATGGGGGGGGAGCCGTTTATGACATTGGACAACCCATTTAATTTAAACAGTAGGGCATTTTCTGGTAACAAATTCCTCCTTAGCACTAAAGCGAATCAAACCTGTTAGCATGGCTTCTTGGTTAGTTTTTCATGGTGTTTAGTCTGACCTATAGGACCGGCCCTTACACAGGGCAGTATATTCAGATGACAATCATTAGTCTACAATGGCCCACGGCAGATCCTTGTCTGACAAAATTGTCATTTATTGGGTTGGAGAATATTTTTGGTCACTGTTGGCTGAACATACAGGTGTAAGGCATAATCAGACGAATGCCGACGATTATCTACCACTCGGTACAAGTCCATAATGATCTGCAAGTTTAGTCTGGCACTATGGTACGATCGTTCACATTCCAGCCAGTACTTATGTGCACAGCCATCTTTAAGGGGGTTGTGCAGTAGTGTAATATTCATAATCTATCCTCAGGAGAGGTCGTGAACCTCAGATCAGCGGGGGTCTGACTCTTGGCCCCCCCACAATCAGCCTTTTATTGGGGTTGCTGGACTCATGTGAGCGCTACTTCCTCTTAAGAGTGTCCCTGCTTGGCGTCTCCTTTGCAGCGGCGGTGCAGGGTCTTTATAACTGCTCATCCCTGCGTATATAGCAAGTTTAATAATCAGATTGCACTGGGTTTTCTTTTTCTAATTACCATTATTAGCATCAGTGTGATAAGCCAGGGTTTCTAAATTTTTTGCTAGTACAGACAATTTTATATTGCAAAAATGACCCGTTCTCAGCTATTCAGAGCGGCGTACCAATGCAGCGCCAACACTTGAATATTTAATTATCAATTATAAAAAAAGAGAAACTTTCCAAATAACATTTAATTACTGTACAATTTCTGCAGTGTTAATGAGCGCAGTCTGTTATTCTGCAGTGTTTCTTGGAACGGTGGTAAACGGGGAAAAAACGAAATTAGGTTATCCTATTTGATACAAATTAGTGTAAAGTGTACTGGTTGTCATTATCATCAATGTCTTAAACTGTACCTACACTACTCACATAAAGTTCGGGATATTTGGCTTGTTGGTGAAATTTAAGGATGAACCTAAAATGCACTGTAACCTTTACAGGTGAACTTAATGTCACCTTCTCTAAACTTTTGAATGCAGATGTCCAACTGTTCAACGTTTTAGGACTTTTTGCACAATCTCTGACAAAGAGCTTAACGGCAAAATTCACAACTGGTGTTTGATCCATGAATCGCCCAAGAAATTTCCTAAGTCAATGAGAATTGGTATTCAAACAGTCCTCCTCATCATGCTGTTCACATTTTGACATCATGAGACCAAGACGACACCTAACAATTGACCAACAGTACCTCGCCATTGTCAGGCTTCAAGCAGGATGTTCTCAGACAGAAGTGGGCACTGAGCTTAGAGTGTCATCAGCAGAGATACAGAGAGACTGGAAGAGTCACAGAACGGCATAGAAGTGGAAGTCCTTTGGCCACATCCCACACTGATGACCACTTCATTGTGAACAATGTCCTGCGGAAACGGATGATGAATGCCACATGGCACATTTAAGGGGGGTGAGAGGAACCCAAGTGTCATGTCAGACCATTCAAAACAGTTTACATCAGGACAGGAATGGTCACGTGCCCATCCATTAGCAGCCATCTTGGGGCTGGATCCAATGGGAGCACGCTGTAATAAACAAAGGGGCGATGCCAATTTACAGCACATATAAAAAAGTAGTGGCAACCTCCTATGACTAGATCTGCTCTCAGGAGTCAGCTTGTATATGCCCCACCTTTATCAAACATCTCAAGCTCTTGCGACCCCTCTATACAAGCCTTTCTGAAGATGCAGACTGAAAAGGGGAAACCACTTTGCAGGAATAAGGTGACAGCTATTCCTCCCAGCCCCTGCCCGTACAATAGCATACTGGACTCGACCACACGTGTTCTCCCTAGAGAGAGGGAAATACACATCTGGCGGTGACTTATCTCCCTTGGAAGCCATATGAAAAGTTGAGATTCAACAATTGCTATCCTCCCTTCCCTCCAATGTTTGCAGCAGGGGAAAGTTGTGATACCACCATACACATTAAATGGTTGGCCAGTGCTGCCGAAATCGGCCCTAATCTGTGTCCTTTACCACAAATATAAAGATTTTAAAAAAAAACATACAAAAAAGTTTGGGAAAACTGGATCATTTAAGTCCTGGAATCCTGTCTCACTGGGAGCCAACTGCAGCAATGTGGTACTAGCCCTAGCCTCAGTACCCACCGAGTATGGGGGCAAAGCACCCAGGAAACTACCCTCCTGCATGGCTCCATAGGCAGGTGGCCACAGGGTATATTAAAGTGCAATTTTAATGGACGTGCCCTCAGCATAAAACTAAAAATATTGAGTCTGTGCTAATAAATGTAGAACAGTTGGCAGTAGACCAGGTGTGGCAGTGTACACCGCAGGCTATACTTTATAGATAAAATGTAGACTCTATAGTTCAGAATGCTACTTCTAGCATATTTATAGGTATTACTATACAACAGATCAAAAGTCCTTTTTCCTAAAGCATCAGTAAGGCCCCTTTCACACGAGCGAGTTTTCCGCGCGGGTGCAATGCATGACGTGTACGCATAGCACCCGCACTGAACCCTGACCCATTCATTTCAATTGGTCTGTGTACATGAGCTTTTTTTTCATGCATCAGTTCTGCGTTGCGTGAAAACGTAGCATGTTCTATCTTCTGCGTTTTTCACGCAGCCCTGGCCCCATACAAATGAATGGGGCATCAGTGAAAAACGCACTGTATCCGGAAGCAAGTGCAGATGCAAAGTGTTTTTCACTGATGGTTGATAAGAGATGTTGTTTGTAAACCTTCCGTTTTATTTATCTCGCGCGTGAAAAACGCATCAAAACGCATTGTACGCGCGCAGAAAAAACTGAACGCAATCGGAGACAAAACTGACTGAACTTGCTTGCAAAATGGTGCGAGTTTCACTGAACGTTTAGCTCAGTGGGGGTGTGAGCGCCGAGACCCCCAACGATCTCTAGAAAGAGGGGAAAGAAGTGAGCACATATCTCGCTACACGAGACGTGCTCCAAAGAAGTCTCAATTCTGTCCTCTGCAGCGAGGACAGAGAGATTAATATGTGCGTGCTTCTCTCTTCTCGTTTCAGAGATCATTGGGGTCTCAGCCCTCAGACTCCCACCAATCAAAACTTTTGGTACATCTTAATGACATATCATTATGAAAAGTTAGTGATGCTTTAGATGAGTTGTCAGTTTCAGGAGAAAACTAGACAACTCTTGGAATCTGCCGGCAGCAAATGACTGGCAAGATCTTACCCACTACAGTTCTCTCGACCAGGTTCTATTTACTCGGATGCAGTGGTGACACCCAGAGGTCGCAATACCGCCTGTACAAGCGTCAGATGAGTGTTCAGGTGATTTTACTCTAAGAAAAGTCTAAGGCGTACCAATACGCCTTAGACTTTCCCTGTCTTTCATCAGCGCAGTAATGCTGCCTGTGCCTGAACTGACCAATAACAAAGCTCCTTACAGCAAGGAGCTTTGTTATTGGTCGGTTTGAGCGGGCAGCCGGACCATTCTTCACACCGCTCTGAAGTGAGGAGGAAGAGTCCTGCAGCGGTGCGAGATTCTCACCAGGTGGCGCGTCTTGGGCTGCCTGTGGGTCACTTCCTCCATGTGCTTACGGCGTCCTCTTCAGTGAAGAATGTGCGCCCAAACTCCATAGCAACCAGATACCAACAAACTCCCCCCAGGGTACTATATGCCTGAACATGCTTGCCCTAGTCGGATGAATAAAATGATCGGGTCCGTGCCAGGCCGCCAGTCGGGTGCAGCGCATGTTGACATGGAGACTGGGGGGGAGCTGATGGTGATATGTTGGGGTGGGCTATGAGTTTGGGCGCACGTTATTCACTGGAGAGGACGCTGTGAGCACATGGAGAAAGTGACCCGTAGCCCGACCTTCCAGAACATGAAGTGAATGTGACTATTGGAAGACTTTTAGGATTGGTGAGCACATTAAATTAATTTATCGTAATTAGACGGCACAATTTGTGATTGGTGCGATGTTATATATGTCCTGCCGGGATCTAAGGGCTCTTTCACACCTGCGTTCTTGTCTTCCGGCATAGAGTTCCGTCGTCGGGGCTCTATGCCGGAAGAATCCTGATCAGGATTATCCTAATGCATTCTGAATGGAGAGTAATCCGTTCAGGATGCATCAGGATGTCTTCAGTTCCGGTACGGAACGTTTGTTGGCCGGAGAAAATACCGCAGCATGCTGCGCTTTTTGCTCCGGCCAAAAATCCGGAACACTTGCCGCAAGGCCGGATCCGGAATTAATGCCCATTGGAAGGCATTGATCCGGATCCGGCCTTAAGCTAAACGTCGTTTCGGCGCATTGCCGGAGCCGACATTTAGCTTTTTCAGAGTGGTTACCATGGCTGCCGGGACGCTAAAGTCCTGACAGCCATGGTAAGTGTAGCGGGGAGCGGGGGAGCAGTGTACTTACCGTCCGTGCGGCTCCCCGGGCGCTCCAGAGTGACGTCAGGGCGCCCCAAGCGCATGGATCACGTGATCGCATGGATCACGTCATCCATGCGCATGGGGCGCTCTGACGTCATTCTGGAGCGCCCCGGGAGCCGCACGGACTGTAAGTATACCGCTCCCCCGCTCCCCGCTCCTACTATGGCAACCAGGACTTTAATAGCGTCCTCGGTGCCATAGTAACACTGAAAGCATTTGGAAGACGGTTCCGTCTTCAAATGCTTTCAGTACACTTGCGTTTTTCCGGATCCGGAGTGTAATTCCGGCAAGTGGAGTACACGCCGGATCCGGACAACGCAAGTGTGAAAGAGGCCTGGGCTTACATTTTTAGGGAGACTACAGAAAAACCAAGGAGGGTTGGCAAATAGGCAATAGATTGTCCCAGATATAGGGACAGCCATTTTGCCTCAATTAGGTCTCATGTACACGGCCGTATCCATTTTGGAGGTCTGCAAATCGCAGATCCACAAAATATGGACATCCATGTGCTATCCACATCTCCATGCTGCAAAAGATAGAGCATGTCCTGTTCTGGCAGACCCACTGAAGTCAATGGGTCCGCAAGAAAATGTGGATTGCACATGGACCGCATCCGTGATTTGTGTACTGCAAAATGGATACAGTCGTGTGCTTGAGACCTTATAGTGAAGGCCACAGTGCTCATAGATATGAAGTACAGAGACGTCAAGTACACTATACTGTACAACAGTCCAATATACTGTGTATAAGACTGTCCTATAACGGCCTCCTGTGCATTCGTCCCAGACCCCACCTAGTGCCACCATGCCACCCACTGCTCCCTGCCACAACCACCAGACGTCCCTGTTCAATTCTTATTGCATTGTGTTTTGCACAGTCTACCGCTCCGATCCCTACGTGATAGATTTGGTGCTTCAAGAAAAGTAGGGATTCAGTCTTCTGCAGAATAGCAACCCCTTGATGTTATGTAGGCCTTCGTATTATATATATGAATTACCGCGAATTTCGTACTCCTCCTCGGCTAAAAATACTCCTTAAAAATGGTATAAGGAGTATTTTTACTCTTCTGGAAAAAATGTAGCGCGACCTCTGGTGACGTCACATTAACAAACCATGACCACTGCAGGTGCAATGAGGTCAGTGATTGGCTGCAGTGGTCTGATGATGTCAACATGACATCACTGCTGCATCTGGGTAAATAGAGTCAGGTCAGCAGAATGGAAGCGGCAGTGCAGGATCGGTAGGGCAAGTGCTAACTAGTTCTTTACTGCAGGGGACCTTGAGGGTTGTTTCATTTCGGAAGGAAACTGGATATCCTTTAAAGACAACAGGTTAAAGAGTTGGGGCCCTTTATCAGTGTGAATTCAGGCTCAGGCAAGGTGCTGAGGAATGGAGCAAAGTCACACAATGCTGCATCCCCCAACGGTCTGAGCCGCCAGGTAATCTCTATACTACGGGTGTATTTATATGTAGTGCTTGAGGTGCAGTTAAAATAGCATGCGGTTTTTCCATACCGTAATTGGCTACATGGTTTTTACCGGTGGAATACACTTATTTTAGGTGTTTCACCTATAAAAACCGCGCAGCCAATAAGTGCATTGACAACTATCTGCAAATTGCAGTAAAACTAAAAAAGTTTCATGTGGTTTAAATGAGATTTTAACTGCACTTCAACAGCTATGTGTGAATACATCCTAAATTACAGCAAACCATATCCCTTCAGTTCCAAATACATGACCATGAGCCATGCACTACCCCAATCCTAAAATGTGAGGGCAGTATTTGTACTATTCCTTTAAAGGGGTTCCTATCCACAGGAAGTGTCTGATCGGTGGGGGTCCAAACTCTGGGGGCCCCATCGATCACAAGAACTGGGGCCCGTGTTCCATTGCTTAAATGGAGTGGCGGACAGACGCATGTGCGATACCACTCCATTCAACCCAAAGGGCTTCCAGGGATAGCGGAATGATTCCGTCTCTGCCATCTTTGGCAGTCTTATAGAGCTGAATGGAACGCTGGACAGCAGGGACCCCAGGGGCCAAAAACTTAACTCCTATCTTATGGATAGGTGGATTTACACAGCCCGATAATCGAGCAGATTATTGGGAACAAACGTTCCTGCAAAGGCTCGTTCCCATCAATCTGCTAGTCTAAATGTGCCGCTGATCACCCGATGAAAGAGCAGTGATCTAGTCGCTCGTGCAGGCAAACCAACAGATCATACGGTCTAAACAGTGATCTTCTGCCCAGAAACAATGATTGTGTATGGGGGATCCCTTGTCCTCATACTGTGGAGGTGATCACTACATGTAAATGCAGCGGTCTCCTTCACTGAACGAGCAGCCGACTGTCAGGAAGGAACTCTTCCTTCCTGACAATCGGCTGTTACATTGGGACGTGTGAACCTGCCATACATTGCTGTAATGGGACAACATCTTTAATTCAGGATTAGGGTCTATTCACACGTCCGCAAAATGGGTCTGCATCCGTTCCGCAAGTTTGCGGACCCATTCATTTTCAATGGGGCCGGAATGTGCTGTCCGCACTTCCGCAAAAAAATAGAATATGCCCTATTCTTGTCCGCAATTGCGGACAAGAATAGGCATTTTCTATTAAGTGCCGGCGATGTGCGGTCCACAAAATGCAGAACGTACACTGCCGGTGTCCGTGTTTTGCGGATCCGCAAAACACTTACGGACGTGTGAATGGACCCTTAATGTATTAAGACCTAATAAGTGTCCCATTTTCAATTATTCCAAATGAATGCATGTAAAAATAAGTGATTTTCAATGTTTTATTTTTTTAAGAGTTTTTGGTGTCGTTTTTATTTTGCAACACATTTTATGTGCATTTTTCCTGGTGTTTTTGGAGTCCTATGTGTGCAGTGGGCAAAAAAATATCAACAGATGTCGGAGACAAAAATTTCAGAAAAGAGGAAAAACGTCACACCCATATCCTGTTGGGATTTCAGGACAACGCCATGGACTCCAAATACACAAATGTGCATATTTGTCTGAGGGGAAAATGCCACAAAAAACTGCGCACTATGCGGCGCCAAAAACAGCCGAAAATGGTCAAAAACAACACAAAAAATAAAAACCACTAGGAAGAAAAGCTTAGTCTGTACTGCTCTTCATCGTGTACTACAGATTTGCAGAAATTTGCTAACTGGGTCTCTCTGCTCAGTCCTGGGCTGTCAGATTTTCTGCATGACAGATTATAGGAATTTGTGTTGACGGTAATGGAGTTTTCCATGGGAAAAACTTGAGTTAGACAGAGGGAAGAAGGAGTTAAAAATAAATCACTACTGGCCTAACCGATCCCCCGCCTCTGCTGTTCCAACGTTTATTAGGTCCCTGCTGCTCTCGGGCTCAACACACAGGAAATGGGGTGGCTTGTGACATCAGTGACCCGCCTGAGCCAGTGATTGGAGCGATTTCCTGTGTGTCGAGCCCGAGAGTCGTGTCGAGCCCGAGAGTCGCAGGGACCTAAGAATTGATCGGCGAGCAGAGAGTGGACAGTAGTGGATCCTGCCGCTCCCCCCTTTCTTTTAAATTTATTCCCCTGGAAATCCCCTTTAAGGACTTTGCAAACCCAATTCGGTTACTCATTGCCCCTCTCCCTTTATTCATTTGGTTCTTTAAACAAACATAATTATACAAAGCCCAGATACGACACCAATTCTGAGTTGTAGTTAGTCTGCATTATTAAAGTGTGGGGGCAGCGGTGCTCACAAAAACCGCACACTTCCTATCTAAGCCCTGGCCTTGAGCACTGGCTCAATATCTTCTGAGACAGACGCTCACTTTATTCAGGAAACTGCAGGAAAATGTGAGTAATCAAGTCAGGACGGCTCGATAAATAATTCACAAAGCTAACCGCCTTCCAACATTATACAGCACTACGGGTCACCTCCGTGTACATCACACCGCCAGCCGTGAAACAGGGCACGCGTCACTGACCGCAAGGGCAAATATGGCTCAGTCCAGAGAATTAGGGCCCTGCACACGACCGTATGCCCTACGAGACATACGGTCCGTGAGCGGGCTATATGTCCCGGAGCGGCACTGATCGAGTGTAGGGAAGCGCACCGCATCATAGGTTACTGTGATACTGTGCACATCGGGTTTCCCGCAGGACTATTATGAGATCTTATGAGTGCGGGACAATAGACCCGCGGGCGGCCCAACGTGCGCAGTATCATTGTAACCTATGACTCTGTGCGCTCCCTGCACACGATCAATGCCGCTCCGGGACATATAGCCCGCTCACGGACCTGGCTGCTGCTGCTGTTTCACCATGTAAAAGTCCCTGCTGCTCTCCAACACCTGGTCCTGGCATGGCATGCAAGAAATACCAGCTCTGCCAATCACTAGTTGAGGTGGGTCACCACAGTGGTCAGTGAAGCAGGCATCATCTCCCTGGGCCACAGATTCCAAAAGGAAATGACCTATGCACTCCTCAAAGGTGAACACTTACAACACGAGATGTGAAAATGCCATAAATACAATTTCTATTGTGACAAAAATAATAATAATGTTACCTTGATATCACAAAATTAGAAATTAATGTGCAGTGCACTAAAAAATTAATAAATACAGACTGGAGACCGATGCAAAATACCATCGTGTGCATGCGCCCTTAAAAGGGCTTTCCATGTTCAGGCCATTGCCAATCTATCCTCAGGCCATTGCTATCAGATCAGGCACAGCCCCTGTCCATGTATCCTCTTAATTCTAACATATATAGTGTCCCCCCCCCACCGCCAGCCCCCACTATATGTTAGAATTGAGAGCTGCTCTGTTAGTTCAGTCCCTATTACGGTGGACCAGGTGCATCCATGCATTATACAGGCGCCTGAAAAGGTCTACAGGCAGCTGACCCCCAGGGTTTGGAGAAGCCTTACCACCAGTGGTCAGATCATCAATCTGATTATTCATGAGACAATCCATTACAACCCTTGTGCAGCCCAAAAGAACTGCTTATTAGGGTCCATTCACACGTCCGCAAAATGGGTCCGCATCCGTTCCGCAATTTTGTGGAACGGGTGCGAACCCATTCATTTTCAATGGGGCCGGAATGTGCTGTCTGGATCCGCAATAAAATAGAACATGTCCTATTCTTGTCTGAAATTGCGGACAAGATTAGGTATTTTCTATTATGGTGCCGGCGATGTGCGGAATGCACATTGCCGGTAGGGGTGGGCGATATAGACGATAAGCGATATAAACTATATAAATCTGGCCAGCGATAGAGATTTTGTTTATATCGCAGATCGCGGTAGCACATGGCATGCGCCGCTCTCGGCACTCACCATGTTCTCCTGAGCCGGTGTAGCGTTATACCACCCTACCTCGTGAGATTTCCCTACCCTCTGACTTCCTGTCGCATCGGCGATGACGTATGGAGGCGTGTCTTTGCTTTTACTATCTGCGCATGTGCAAAAGGCCAGTCTAGGGAAAATCTCATTGCCGATTTCAGCAGCACATTGGGACACTGCGCATGCGTCGGGGAGCCGAGGTAGGGAAAAATTACGGCCCAGTGCGCAAGCGCGGTTAACTCATGAGAATCCAACCGATATACGCGCCTGCGCAGTGTGGGGGTAGGGAAAAATTACGTCCCAGTGCGCAAGCGCCGAGGGTAGTATAAATATCTATTTCAAAAGCGCTTTTAACCCTTTGCAGGAGCAATTGTCATATTGGTTCTTGAGTGATTGTTCTCTTATATATAGGTTCTATTATATAGGGGGTCTGTCTGCACAGTATATGGGGGGGGGTCTGTCTGCACAGTATATGGGGGGGGGTCTGTCGGCACAGTATATGGGGGGGGGTCTGTCGGCACAGTATATGGGGGGGGGGTCTGTCGGCACAGTATATGGGGGGGGGGTCTGTCGGCACAGTATATGGGGGGGGGGTCTGTCGGCACAGTATATGGGGGGGGGGGTCTGTCTGCACAGTATATGGGGGGGGGGGTCTGTCTGCACAGTATATGGGGGGGGGGGGTCTGTCTGCACAGTATATGGGGGGGGTCTGTCTGCACAGTATATGGGGGGGGTCTGTCTGCACAGTATATGGGGGGGGTCTGTCTGCACAGTATATGGGGGGGGTCTGTCTGCACAGTATATGGGGGGGGTCTGTCTGCACAGTATATGGGGGGGTCTGTCTGCACAGTATATGGGGGGGTCTGTCTGCACAGTATATGGGGGGGTCTGTCTGCACAGTATATGGGGGGGTCTGTCTGCACAGTATATGGGGGGGGGTCTGTCTGCACAGTATATGGGGGGGGTCTGTCTGCACAGTATATGGGGGGGGGGTCTGTCTGCACAGTATATGGGGGGGGGTCTGTCTGCACAGTATATGGGGGGGGGGTCTGTCTGCACAGTATATGGGGGGGGGATCTGTCTGCACAGTATATGGGGGGGGGGTCTGTCTGCACAGTATATGGGGGGGGGGGTCTGTCTGCGCAGTATTGGGGGGGGTCTGTCTGCGCAGTATATGGGGGGGGGGGGGGGTCTGTCTGCGCAGTATATGGGGGGGGGGGGTCTGTCTGCGCAGTATATGGGGGGGTTCTGTCTGCGCAGTATATGGGGGGGTCTGTCTGCGCAGTATATGGGGGGGTCTGTCTGCGCAGTATATGGGGGGGTCTGTCTGCGCAGTATATGGGGGGTCTGTCTGCGCAGTATATGGGGGGGGTCTGTCTGCGCAGTATATGGGGGGGGGGTCTGTCTGCGCAGTATATGGGGGGGGGTCTGTCTGCGCAGTATATGGGGGGGGGGGTCTGTCTGCGCAGTATATGGGGGGGGGGTCTGTCTGCGCAGTATATGGGGGGGGGGGTCTGTCTGCGCAGTATATGGGGGGGGGGGGTCTGTCTGCGCAGTATATGGGGGGGGGGGTCTGTCTGCGCAGTATATGGGGGGGGGGTCTGTCTGCGCAGTATATGGGGGGGGTCTGTCTGCGCAGTATTGGAGGGGGGTCTGTCTGCGCAGTATTGGGGGGGGGTCTGTCTGCGCAGTATTGGGGGGGGGTCTGTTCTGCGCAGTATTGGGGGGGGGGTCTGTCTGCGCAGTATTGGGGGGGGGTCTGTCTGCGCAGTATTGGGGGGGGGTCTGTCTGCGCAGTATTGGGGGGGGGGTCTGTCTGCGCAGTATTGGGGGGGGGTCTGTCTGCGCAGTATTGGGGGGGGGTCTGTCTGCGCAGTATTGGGGGGGGGTCTGTCTGCGCAGTATTGGGGGGGGGTCTGTCTGCGCAGTATAGGGGGGGGGGTCTGTCTGCGCAGTATATGGGGGGGGGTCTGTCTGCGCAGTATATGGGGGGGGGGTCTGTCTGCGCAGTATATGGGGGGGGGTCTGTCTGCGCAGTATATGGGGGGGGGGTCTGTCTGCGCAGTATATGGGGGGGGGGTCTGTCTGCGCAGTATATGGGGGGGGTCTGTCTGCGCAGTATATGGGGGGGTCTGTCTGCGCAGTATATGGGGGGGGGTCTGTCTGCGCAGTATATGGGGGGGGGTCTGTCTGCGCAGTATATGGGGGGGGGTCTGTCTGCGCAGTATATGGGGGGGGTCTGTCTGCGCAGTTATGGGGGGGGGGGGTCTGTCTGCGCAGTATATGGGGGGGGGGGTCTGTCTGCGCAGTATATGGGGGGGGGGGTCTGTCTGCGCAGTATATGGGGGTCTGTCTGCGCAGTATATGGATGGGGGGATGTCTGCGCACTGCGCAGACAGACCCCCCATATACTGTGCAGACAGACCCCCCCCATATACTGTGCAGACAGACCCCCCCCCATATACTGTGCAGACAGACCCCCCCCATATACTGTGCAGACAGACCCCCCCCATATACTGTGCAGACAGACCCCCCCCCATATACTGTGCAGACAGACCCCCCCCCATATACTGCGCAGACAGACCCCCCCCCATATACTGTGCAGACAGACCCCCCCCCATATACTGTGCAGACAGACCCCCTATATAATAGAACCTATATATAAGAGAACAATCACTCAAGAACCAATATGACAATTGCTCCTGCAAAGGGTTAAAAGCGCTTTTGAAATAGATATTTATACTACCCTCGGCGCTTGCGCACTGGGACGTAATTTTTCCCTACCCCCACACTGCGCAGGCGCGTATATTGGTTGGATTCTCATGAGTTAACCACGCTTGCGCACTGGGCCGTAATTTTTCCCTACCTCGGCTCCCCGACGCATGCGCAGTGTCCCAATGTGCTGCTGAAATCGGCAATGAGATTTTCCCTAGACTGGCCTTTTGCGCATGCGCAGATAGTAAAAACAAAGACACGCCTCCATACGTCATCGCCGATGCGACAGGAAGTCAGAGGGTAGGGAAATCTCACGAGGTAGGGTAGTATAACGCTACACCGGCACAGTGAAGAAGGAAGGAGTCCCTCCCTCCTGTGTGCGGCTGCCGCTGACCACCAATGAGAACAGACTAGGATGAGGAGGGGAGGGACTGTGGCCACTGCGCCACCAATGAGAACAGAGAGGAGGAGGAGGGGAGGGACTGAACACAAACATAGCCTGGTTGTGCCGGCCATATCCCATACCCGGCCTCTATTACAGCGCACCGTGATCTGCCGCAATTAACCCCTCAGGTCCTGAGGGGTTAATTGTGGCGGATCATGGCGTGCAGTCAGAGACCGGGTATGGGATATGGACGGCACAAGCAGGCTACGTTTGTATTCGGGCATATTAACTATATGCATTGGTGGCGCAGTGGCTACGGCCCCTCCCTTCTACTCTCCCTCTTCGAAGTATTCTATAAATTGCGCCCCCTCCCCCCTCCACACGATAAAATCATTGGTGGCAGTGGCCCCAGGGTAGCAGCTTCTGATCGGAGCCCCAGCAGTGTAAGCCTGGGGCTCCGATCAGTTACCATGGCAGCCAGGACGCTACTGAAGCCCTGGCTGCCATAGTCAGCTCCCTGCTGCTGTGTGCACTATGCACAAAGCAGCAGGGAGAGTGTAAGATCCTATTCACCCTAATAGAGCTGTATTAGGATGAATATGACAAGGGTTCTAGCCCCTAAGGAGGGTAATAGTTATTAAATAAAAAGTAAAAAAGAAAAAGTTTAACCCCCCCCCCCCCCCCGAAATATAGAATATATTGCGATATATATCGCAGATGCTTAAAATAATATCGCAATATAGATTTTAAGCCATATCGCCCACCCCTAATTGCCGGTGTCCGATTTTTGCGAATCCACAATTTGAGAATCCGCAAAACACTTACGGACGTGTAAATGGACCCTTAGTAGAAGGCCTTTAAACATGGGATAAATGATCAAGATGCCTCGTCATTTAGGAGGCCAAAAATCACTCACTAATGTAATAATGAAGACTATGATTAATAAGCAAATATAAGCACAAAATGCCAACCAGTATGTGGGCTCAGAACAAAGTGGAAGTGTTAGGCCTCTTTCACACGGGCGTCGCGTGTGATGGCCGGACAAGATACGGGTGCGTTGCGGGAAAATGAGAGATGTGCAAGTACAAAGCGTTTTAATGCGTTTTGCACGCGCGTGAGAAAAAAAAAAAAAAGAAGAAAATCTGCATATTTGGTACCCAGACCCAAACTTCACAGAAGTTCGGGTTTGGGATTGGTGTTGTGTAAATTTTATTATTTTCCCAGGCTTCGTGAACAAGTGGATTAAGGCGAGTTTAATTTTTTTTTTTTTTTTTTTTTACCCCTCCAGCCCTAATTTACTTAGCTTTCTGTATTATGAATGCTATTATTTTCCCTTATAACCAGGTTATAAGGGAAAATAATAATGATCGGGTCTCCATCCCGATCGTCACCTAGCAACCATGCGTGAAAATCGCACCGCATCAGCACTTGCTTGCGGATGCTTGCGATTTTCACGCAGCCCCATTCACTTCTATGGGGCCCGCGTTGCGTGAAAAAACACACAATATAAAGCTTGCTGCGATTTTCACACAAAGCACAAGTGATGCGTGAAAATCACCGCTCATGTGCACAGCCCCATTTAAGTGAATGGGTCCGGATTTAGTGCGGGTGCAATGCGTTCACCTCACGCATTGCATCAGTGTGGAAAACCCGCTCGTGTGAAAGGGGCCTTATCAGTGAGTGACAGCTATGTCTGTATACACACTTGGGGTCCATTCACACGTCCGTATATGTTTTGCGAATCCACTTAATTGCGGACAAGACTAGGACATGTTCTATTTTTTGGGGGAACGGAATTGCGGACCCGGAAGTGCGGATCCGGACAGCACATAGTGTGGCCCCATAGAAATAAATGGGTCTGTAATTCCGTTTCGCAAAATGCGGAACAGAATTGCGGACATGTGAATGGAGACTAACACAGGGAATGCTATCAATCACTGATAAGAAGGTCCCCATGTACAGCTGAAGTCAGAACGTATAAATTACAAGCTTCACTGAATGCTTTCCCACAAATCTATCCATCAATCTGCTCAGCTCCTCCTGCTCTATAACATGCTGCCTATGGACTGCACTGTATTTCATGGTGACAGGTCCTCCTTAAAGGGTTTCTACCACCAGAAATACTGTTATGTAGCTGACTGATATGTAGTGCTGACATTAGCGAATCGCTATAACAGTATGTTTCTAACATTAGTCCCTGCAGCCGTTTTTGTAAAAAAAAGCACATTTATTATATGCTAATGAGCCTCTAGGTGCTATGTGGGCGTAAAATCAGCACCTAGAGGCTCCGTCCACTCATCCATTATTCCGCCCAGGTCCTCTGATCTGCCCGCCCCGCTCCTCTTGATTGATGCCACGGTCCACCGCATCTTGACAAAATCCCGCGCCTGCGCCGTTCACTTCTGTCTTTGGCGCAGTGAGTGAAGGCCGCTCTCCTGATGCCGGCTTCCTCACTGTTACGTAATCTGCGCCGGCGCAGTGAGGAATCCCGCAGCAGGAGCGCATCATTCACTCACTGCGCCAAAGACAGAAGTGAACGGCGCAGGCGCGGGATTTCGTCAAGATGCGGTGGACCGTGGCATCAATCAATAGGAGCGGGGCGGGCAGATCAGAGGACCTGGGCGGAATAATGGGTGAGTGGACGGAGCCTCTAGGTGCTGATTTTACGCCCACATAGCACCTAGAGGCTCATTAGCATATAATAAATGTGCTTTTTTTTACAAAAACGGCTGCAGGGACTAATGTTAGAAACACTGTTATGTAGTGCTGACATTGGCGCATCGCTATATCAGTCAGCTACATAACAGTATTTCTGGTGGTAGAAACTCTTTAAAGGGAACCCGTCACCAGGATTTTGGGTATAGAGCTGAGGACATGGGTTTCTAGATGGCCGCTAGCACATCCGCAATACCCAGTCCCCATAGCTCTGTGTGCTTTTATTGTGTAAAAAAAACTGATTTGATACATATGCAAATTAACCTGAGATGAGTCCTGTACGTGAGATGAGTCAGGGACAGGACTCATCTCAGGTTAATTTGCATATGTATCAAATCAGGGTTTTTTACACAATAAAAGCACACAGAGCTATGGGGACTGGGTATTGCGGATGTGCTAGCGGCCATCTAGCAGCCCATGTCCTCAGCAATATACACTAAATCCAGGTGACAGGTTCCCTTTAAGCACAAGCTTTGGGCCTGTGACAGAGGTGGAAAGTCCAGGTAAGGGAAAATTCCACAGACCCTCCACGTCATACCCAGGAACTTACAGCTGAGACACCGTCCATCCAGATACTGTTGGTGACAATACCTAGATTTTACAGGAGATTGTCTCTTCCATCTGCCTCCACTCACATGACCCCATCTTCTTCAGACATGATAACGTACACCTAGAATGCTGTGCAGGCCGCATCCTAGCTTACCTTTGGCCATGTGAGAGGAAGAAGACGCCAGTAAAGACACTTTCACACTACCGTCGCCGGAGCTGCCTGCCAGATCCAGCAATCTGTATGCGGATCCGTCTCACAAATGTATTGCAATACCGGATCCGTCTCTCTGGTTGTCATCCAGAAAAACGGATCCGGTATTTATCTTTTTCACATTTTTAAAGGTCTGCGCATGCGCGGACCGCAAAACCGGATCCGTTTTTCCAGAACACTTAGGGCTGGATCCGGCATTAATGCATTTCAATGCGGCATTCCGGCAAGTGTTCCGGAATTTTGGATGGAGACAATACCGTAGCATGCTGCGGTATTATCTACGTCCTGAAATGTCAGACTGAAGACATCCTGATTGCTCTCCATTCAGAATGCATTAGGATAAAACTGATCAGTTCTTTTCCGGTATTGAGCCCCTAGGACGGAACTCTATGCCGGAAAAGAAAAACGCTAGTGTGAAAGTAGCCTTATTAACTCGGGGGATTCACACAAGGCAGACTGGGCACATCTGCAGCGGATTACAGTACGAGCCGTGGACACCTTCCATACGAGCGCGCTACAGATCTAAAAACCCTCAGCTGGGGATGTTCACCACCGGCAGCGTAGCAGGGGTTAAATTCGTGGGGAATCTCTCCAGCACAAAGTGGAGAGAACACAGATTTTGGGGAGAGATTCACAGGACAAATGTTCCCCAGCATCCGGACCCCCTAGATAAGGAAACTATGCCGATGCCATGCTAGCCTTACACTCACTGACTGCACCCCCTTCAGGTAACGGGGTGACGGCCTGAGCTCCGCGCTCAGACACAGCTACATTCTCCTGACGGGAATATTAATTGCCCAGCAGTTACACTTGTTTTTGGGAAAGAAATAAAAATATTTCCAAATGGTGTAAAGTAATAAAAATAAAATCCCAGCTTCTAGAGGAGGACTGGGAACTTACAGTGACCCTGAAAAAACCCTGAAAGTTGTATGTGGTCCAAACTGACAGAAGGTGCGGCGACATCAGTAAATAGGGCCAATACAGCGCAGAACACCCCCCAGCGAGGAGGGCTCAGCACACCGGGAAAACTCCCTGGATGGTCTACGGCCCGTCCAGTTACGGTGGTCTTCTGCCAGTCCCCAATTCCAGGTGCCTCTTGACTCACATGGAAGGACTGCCAATCATTGCCATTTCCAGAGGGTCCAGGAAGCAGAGACAAGCGGGCGACTGAGAACCAGGAAGACAACTAGGAATTATTTTAGTATTTTTAATCACGAGTAGGTTTTTTCAAAAAGTTTAAGAGGCTGGCACTGCCTTAGTCGCCATCAGAGCCTCGGCGTATAGTCACACATGGGGGGTGCGCACGTGCTGCAGAGACCACCCCAGTCAGGCGGACAGAGCAACTTTTCAAAAGACAACATTTCTGCCCCAAATCTGCAGGTTGTGAACACCTAGTAATGCAGTTGTTATCAGAACCTCCAATGGGCCGAGGCCTGCATCCTACACAAGAAGACACTGCAGACCTGCTGTTTACTGATCCCATGCTGTTCACAGATCAGACAATAGTCAGGGCACAGGAAGGAGTGGTGCTCATGGCATGGCAGGCAGGGGGGCCCCCGGTAAACGGGCCCCTGGCAGGGGCTGAGCTCCCAGACACTGGGAGACCACCACCACCAGTGACATCCCGGCCCCGCAGAGAAGCGGCCTGACAGCACGGCGCCCTCACCTCCATGGTGGACACGGTGCTGGTGAAGAGGTCCTCGCCGTCCTCCAGCTCCTCAAAATCGGTGTGTCTCCCATCTCCCAGCGGAGGCGGCTCCCTCTCTGCTGCCATCTTTCTGTCACTGAAACTCCTCCTCCTCCTCTTTTCCGGCTGTCACGTGCGGTCCCGTGACTTGCCCATGTGACCAGTCGTCTTCGGCAGGAAGCGGAAGCAACCAATCAGATGAGACGATCGTCCATCTTTGAAATGGTCAAGGGTGTGGGCAGAGGTGACTGCTCAGTCTTACACATCTACAGGTGGCCTGCAGCACTTCAGCTGTAGGTTTTTGTCACTTTTGTATAAATTTGGGCTCAAAACTCAACACAGTTTGCAATATTATTATCTATGGTGCTCTGGTCCCTCTCTGCAGGTCTTCTGCAGCACCCCACACTTTTACTGAGTTTCAGTTTTCACTGCTGTGATTTGTTGCCACGGCGACCAGACATGGATATCCAATCCGTGTACGCGGAGCGACGGCATGAATGGCGGGGAACCACAATTTGTCATTTGCACCCATATTGGGCAGTGGGCAGCAGTGTAGCAGATGAGGCGTAGGTCTCTGTTCACATCTTCAGCAGAGGTCCTGTCATGAGCCCCCATCGCAGATCCTATTAAAACATATGGGGCAAAATAATATGTTGCTTTTCTGTCTGGTAAAATGGATCGCATGACAGAAATCCGACAGACTCCATTATAGCCAGAGGGGCCCTTTGTGTCATCGTGTGATAGATCCAGAGTTTTCATTATTTTCATTTTCCTGTTCTTATAATGAGTGGAAAATAAAGAGCAACAATATGAACGCAGCCTAATGGGGGAAAAGCATACTTGGTCTTTATTTCTTACTGTTAGGGGGTTTTCTGAGATTTTTATACTGATGAGCTATTGCAGTACGCAGCCCTGAGGTCACGGTTACTCACAGTTTATAGGAAGACCCTGGGCAGGCGTACAGCAGTGATGGAGAGGCTGGCACAGAAGTCCTCTGGTGCACTCTCAGTGTATAGGGACCAGGCCGGTGGTAGGTGAGGTGCTCTGGGTGTTGCAGGTTTAATGTGCCGGTGGCAAGGTCCCTTTAAGTTCGTGACGCCAGTGTCGGTAACGGTGGCACACCGATTTATAATAGGAATAATTGAGGAACACAATGTTGTGGTGAACCAAAACTTCCTTTTACTGGAAACAATTAACTATTTACAGTCTTTTGTTCAGCTCCACATGTCAGCAGCAGTCACAAGCAGGCTCATACAATAATGGCAGGCACAATGTTCTTGCAAGATACTCAGAGGGTTAACACACTTACAGATCAGGCCGTACTTTTCCTCAGGAATCCTGTCTGTCTTAATCTCAAGGCCCGTACGCCCTATTGTTGGCTTTATCCTTGGTTAGGGAAACTTCCTCAGGTATATGTCCTTGCTTTCAATAAAATCCTTCTGCCCTTCAGCAATCTTGTCTGGCTGGAATACTGGCTCTGCTCTGCTCTGGGAACTTGTTACTCAGGAGGCAAACCCTTCTCCTGGTGGGGCAACTTCTGAGCTTGCTTTACTCAGGAACCTCAGGCAGGCTAGACTGCACTCACTAGCCTCCTGGACTACACTGCCCTGCCTCCTTCCTGTCTGGGCCTAACTATATATATTAGGGGTTCCCTAGCTCCCTCTATTGTCTAGGAGTTGGAACTACACCCTAACAGGCCTGATACAGGAAATACACAGGAAAATCACATAAAACATCATATAAAATACAGGGATCTCAAGTCTCCCGGACGTTCAGGGAGTCTCCCGCTATTAGATAGCGGCTCCCTGACACCCGCATGTGAGACAATATATCCCGGAAAGGTTCACTGATAGCAGAGCAGAGAGATAAGAGAAGTGACAGATGACACACAGTTTAGATTACAGGTTGAATTAACCCTTTAGGGTCAAATTGGCTTCTCAAGGAGATATATATGTTAAAGGCATCCCTTCTTCTGTCTCATTCAGTAGCTATAGAACTATTGAGAGAGATGTATTTTTTTTAAATACATTTACACATTTAACCCTCCATTTTAATTATATTATTTACCCCAGTGTTAAATTCACGCCCCCTGGATGCTTGTTTTTTTCCTACAGTGGGGTAGATAATTACACACAGGGTTTTAAAGAATAAACTTCCTGACTGAGACCAAGAGCCGACTCAGCGAGTCAGCAAGTGAGTCGAAGCATCTGCGCATGCGCATTGCGCAACCTAAGCTTGGGTTCACTTGCTTCTTGTCAGCTCAGCGAATGAACCGAAGATTCGATTCATGAATCGGTTCATTTGAATAAACTGATTCAAATGAACCGATTCATGTGAAAGATCCGAACTTCCCATCTCTAGTTTACTCGCAGTAAACCTTTCCGGCAACCTGTAGCAGTGTCCCCTTCTCGGCGCGTGCGAACAGTGCAAGAAGAAGCCGATGCCAGCAGTCCGCAACGGCGCATCAGGCTGAGCCTGTGCGCACGTGCGGGATCTCAAAGCGGGAGGAGGGAGAGGCGGCACTGAGTAGAAGGCGGCGCTGGGCAATAACGGCAATGCGTGCGGCCGGGCACCATGCATCCACAGACCTCCCCTGCTTGGGCACCTTAATTCAATGATTGACAGGTTAGTAAAACCTGTTTTTACGCAGAATAAAGCCACAAATAGCTTTTATAAGACCACCTTAAAAATCTGAATGCTACCCTGGACATGAGCATATGTTTAGCTCACAGGGCTTATAGGTGGTGACAGAACCCCTTTAATCATATACATATATATGATAATTTGGGGCAGGGTAATGAGCCCAGCCCTCCACGCCATAGAGTAAAGTGTGCAGATACTGCATATGTTTGGAAAATGTAATAAAAAGTTTGTGAAAGAAAAAAAAAGAAAACCTCCCTGAAATGAGAAGTGCACCTCCCTAAAATGAGTTTTTGCAGGTTGGGATGGCTGAAAATACAATGACCATATTGACCCTTGTGTAGTGCCCACAATTACCTAGTGGGACACTACATAATCCTCAGGATAGGTCATCAGTATCTGATGGATGGGGGACCCGGGACCCCCACGATCAGCTGTTTGAGAAGGCAGCAGTGCTCCTGAGAGGGCTCTGGCCTTCTCTCAGCTTTTCCTAGGCCGAGTCACATGTTCATGTGTCACATGGCCTGGGACAGTGGTGGCGAACCTATGGCACACGGGTCCTGGAAAAAATCTAAGGCATACCAATATGATGCTGCTTCTGCCTGAAACAACCAATATAAAGCTCCTTTCGGAAAAGAGCTTTGTTATTGGTCACTCAGGAGAAGTTGGGCAATGTGTTTTGGGGTGTCATTTTGCATATGCCCATGCTGCGTGAGAGAAATATCTCGGTCAAATGCCAACTTTGTAATGTGTTTTTCACACATTTTGATTTCAAACTACTTCTCACGCATTAGGGCCCCTAAAATGCCAGGGCAGTATAACTACCCCACAAGTAACCCCATTTTGGAAAGAAGACACCCCAAGGTATTTTGTGATGGGCATAGTGAGTTCATGGGAGTTTTTATTTTTTGTCACAAGTTAGTGGAATATGAGACTTTGTAAGAAAAAAAAAAAAAATCATCATTTTCCGCTAACTTGTGACAAAAATTAAAAAATTCTAGGAACTCACCATGCCCCTCACGGAATACCTTGGGGTGTCTTCTTTCCAAAATGGGGTCACTTGTGGGGTAGTTATACTGCCCTGGCATTTTAGGGGCCCTAATGTGTGGGAAGTAGTTTGAAATCAAAATGTGTGAAAAATGCCCTGTGAAATCCGAAAGGTGCTCTTTGGAATGTGGGCCCATTTGCCCACCTAGGCTGCAAAAAAGTGTCACACATCTGGTATCGCCGTACTCAGAAGAAGTAGGGCAATGTATTTTGGGGTGTCATTTTACATATACCCATGCTGCGTGAGAGAAATATCTCGGTCAAATGCCAACTTTGTATAAAAAAATGGGAAAAGTTGTCGTTTAGAGAGATATTTCTCTCACCCAGCATGGGTATATTTAAAATGACACCCCAAAACACATTGCCCAACTTCTCCTGAGTACGGCGATACCAGATGTGTGACACTTTTTTGCAGCCTAGGTGGGCAAAGGGGCCCACATTCCAAAGAGCACCTTTCGGATTTCACAGGGCATTTTTTTACACATTTTGATTTCAAACTACTTCTCACGCATTAGGGCCCCTAAAATGCCAGGGCAGTATAACTACCCCACAAGTAACCCCATTTTGGAAAGAAGACACCCCAAGGTATTTTGTGATGGGCATAGTGAGTTCATGGAAGTTTTTATTTTTTGTCACAAGTTAGTGGAATATGAGACTTTGTAAGAAAAAAAAATAAAAAATCATCATTTTCCGCTAACTTGTGACAAAAATTAAAAAATTCTAGGAACTCACCATGCCCCTCACGGAATACCTTGGGGTGTCTTCTTTCCAAAATGGGGTCACTTGTGGGGTAGTTATACTGCCCTGGCATTTTAGGGGCCCTAATGTGTGGGAAGTAGTTTGAAATCAAAATGTGTGAAAAATGCCCTGTGAAATCCGAAAGGTGCTCTTTGGAATGTGGGCCCATTTGCCCACCTAGGCTGCAAAAAAGTGTCACACATCTGTTATCGCCGTACTCAGAAGAAGTAGGGCAATGTGTTTTGGGGTGTCTTTTTACATATACCCATGCTGGGTGAGAGAAATATCTCGGCAAAAGACAACTTTTCCAATTTTTTTATACAAAGTTGGCATTTGACCGAGATATTTATCTCACCCAGCATGGGTATATGTAAAAAGACACCCCAAAACACATTGCCCAACTTCTCCTGAGTACGGCGATACCACATGTGTGACACTTTTTTGCAGCCTAGATGCGCAAAGGGGCCCAAATTCCTTTTAGGAGGGCATTTTTAGACATTTGGATCCCAGACTTCTTCTCACGCTTTAGGGCCCCTAAAATGCTAGGGCAGTATAAATACCCCACATGTGACCCCATTTTGGAAAGAAGACACCCCAAGGTATTCAATGAGGGGCATGGCGAGTTCATAAAAGATTTTTTTTTTTTGGCACAAGTTAGCGGAAATTGATTTATTTATTTTTTTCTCACAAAGTCTCCCTTTCCGCTAACTTGGGACAAAAAGTTCAATCTTTCATGGACTCAATATGCCCCTCAGCGAATACCTTGGGGTGTCTTCTTTCCGAAATGGGGTCACATGTGGGGTATTTATACTGCCCTGGCATTTTAGGGGCCCTAAAGCGTGAGAAGAAGTCTGGAATATAAATGTCTAAAAATTTTTACACGTTTGGATTCCGTGAGGGGTATGGTGAGTTTATGTGAGATTTTATTTTTTGTCACAAGTTAGTGGAATATGAGACTTTGTAAGAAAAAAGAAAAAAACAAAATAAAATCAATTTCCGCTAACTTGTGCCAAAAAAATGTCTGAATGGAGCCTTACAAGGGGGTGATCAATGACAGGCGGGTGATCAGGGAGTCTATATGGGGTGATCACCCCCCTGTGATTGATCATCCCCCTGTAAGGCTCCATTCAGAGGTCCGTATGTGTTTTGCGGATCCACGGATCCATGGATCGGATCCGCAAAACACATACGGACGTCTGAATGGAGCCTTACAGGGGGGTGATCAATCACAGGGGGGTGATCAGGGAGTCTATATGGGGTGATCACCCCCCCTGTAAGGCTCCATTCAGACGTCTGTATGTGTTTTGCGGATCCGATCCGTGGATCCGCAAAACACATACGGAAGTCTGAATGGAGCCTTACAGGGGGGTGATCAACGACAGGGGAGTGATCAGGGAGTCTATGTGGGGTGATCACCCCCCTGTCATTGATCACTACCCTGTAAGGCTCCATTCAGATCTCCGTATGTGTTTTGCGGATCCGATCCACGGATCCGTAAAACACATACAGACGTCTGAATGGAGCCTTACAGGGGGGGTGATCAATGACATTTTGGTGATCTTGAAGTCTATATGGGATGATCACCCCCCTGTCATTGATCACCCCCCTGTAAGGCTCCATTCAGACGTCCGTATGTGTTTTGCGGATCCGATCCATGGATCCGTGGATCCGTAAAACACATACGGACGTCTGAATGGAGCCTTACAGGGGGGGTGATCAATGACAGGGGGGTGATTAATGACAGAGGGGTGATCAGGGAGTCTATATGGGGTGATCACCCCCCTGTCATTGATCACCCCCCTATAAGGCTCCATTCAGACGTCCGTATGTGTTTTACGGATCCATGGATCGGATCCGCAAAACACATACGGACCTCTGAATGGAGCCAGCCTTACAAGGGGGTGATCAATGACAGGGGGGTGATCAGGGAGTCTATATGGGGTGATCATCCCCCTGTAAGGCTCCATTCAGACGTCCGTATGTGTTTTGCGGATCCGATCCATGGACCCGCAAAACACATATGGACCTCTGAATGGAGCCAGCCTTACAGGGGGGTGATCAATGACAGGGGGGTGATCAGGGAGTCTATATGGGCTATATGTCATTGATCACCCCCCTGTAAGGCTCCATTCAGATCTCCGTATGTGTTTTGCGGATCCGATCCACGGATCCGTAAAACACATACGGACGTCTGAATGGAGCCTTACAGGGGGGTGATCAATGACATTTTGGTGATCTTGGAGTCTATATGGGGTGATCACCCCCCTGTCATTGATCACCCCCCTGTAAGGCTCCATTCAGACGTCCGTATGTGTTTTGCGGATCCGATCCATGGATCCGTGGATCCGTAAAACACATACGGACGTCTGAATGGAGCCTTACAGGGGGGTGATCAATGACAGGGGGGTGATTAATGACAGGGGGGTGATCAGGGAGTCTATATGGGGTGATCACCCCCCTGTCATTGATCACCCCCCTATAAGGCTCCATTCAGACGTCCGTATGTGTTTTACGGATCCATGGATCGGATCCGCAAAACACATACGGACCTCTGAATGGAGCCAGCCTTACAAGGGGGTGATCAATGACAGGGGGGTGATCAGGGAGTCTATATGGGGTGATCATCCCCCTGTAAGGCTCCATTCAGACGTCCGTATGTGTTTTGCGGATCCGATCCATGGATCCGCAAGACACATATGGACCTCTGAATGGAGCCAGCCTTACAGGGGGGTGATCAATGACAGGGGGGTGATCAGGGAGTCTATATGGGCTATATGTCATTGATCACCCCCCTGTAAGTCCCCATTCAGACGTCCGTATGTGTTTTGCGGATCCGCGGATCCATGGATCGGATCCGCAAAACACATACGGACATCTGAATGGAGCCTTACAGGGGGGTGATCAATCACAGGGGGGTTATCAGGGAGTCTATATGGATCCGAGTCTATATGGATCCGATCCATGGATCCGTGGATCCGCAAAACACATACGGACGTCTGAATGGAGGCTTAAAGGGGGGTGATCAATGACAGGGGAGTGATCAATGACAGGGGGATGATCAGGGAGTCTATATGGGGTGATCAGGGGTTAATTAGGGGTTAATAAGTGACAGGGAGGGGTGTAGTTTAGTGTGGTGCTTGGTGCTAATTATTACAGAGCTGCCTGTGTCCTCTGGTGGTCGATCCAAGCAAAAGGGACCACCAGAGGACCAGGTAGCAGGTATATTAGACGCTGTTATCAAAACAGCATCTAATATACCTGTTAGGGGTTAAAAAAATCGCATCTACAGCCTGCCAGCGAACGATCGCCGCTGGCAGGCTGGAGATCCACTCGCTTACCTGCAGTTCCTGTGAACGTGCGCGCCTGTGTGCGCGCGTTCACAGGAAATCTCGCGTCTTGCGAGATGACGCATAGATGCGTGACTCTGCCTGGGTGAGCCGCCTCCGGAACGCGATCCTGCGTTAGGCGGTCCGGAGGCGGTTAAAGGGGTTATCCGAGTTATTTTTTTGTTCTTTCTATGTTCCTAACTAGGCAAATGTAACAGCTTTCCAATTCACTCACTTTATCTCCGGTCGCTGGTTTCACAGATTTCACTGAGGGTCACATGACCTGTGATGTCAGCTTCTCTCCCTGCTCTGATAAAGGTCGTTTACAAGCCTGTAAACGAGACGTCACTGTGCTGGCCACGCCCCCCTCCATTGCGTCTGATCTCTCTCTTAAGATTCTTAACCCCTTCAGCTGCACAGACTGCAGGCAGTGACAATTCTGGGCACAGGATCTGACAGACTAGAGAGAGCATTGCACAAGAAGGTAGGGGGAAGATCTTGTGTGTATTAGCAGTGTCATTATACAGCTGGGACTTGTAGTCCTACACATACAACATGCTGCAGAGTCTCCCAGCAGGCAGACATGTCACTCAGGGCAGCTCTTGTATTCACTCCCTTTAGCAGAGCAGGGGGAGGGGCAGAGATTGTTGTTATTGCAGGTATACAAAGGGCCAGAAGAGAACCAGGGAAATGAGGAGATATATATATATTTTTTTGCCTGAAACTTGCTTAGCTTAGTTATATATTGCTGCCCATCAGATTTTTAGTGCTATATTATTTTTTTTTCATAACTCGGACAACCCCTTTAACATAGGTTGCTAAATATCTGAAATATTTATTTCCCAGCACATGCTTATAGGGCTTATTTTAGGGTGGGCGCATATTGTCTCTCAAGATCCAATTGGAACAATCCTGGTATTTCTTAGTAGGCCTTGGGAAACATGTTTGTCAAGATACAGTTGAAACTTTGTTAAACAATGCTGGTATCTGCTATATACAATACATGAAAAGGGTTATTTTACATTGAACAGGTTTTTCTCTACATGCTAATAAGTTGAATAGGTTATCATAGGTTGCTGTCATTGTATGTGAGGTGAGATGTTAGATAGCCTTTTGTTCAGGGAGGCTGCTATTGTGTCCAGCAACTAGCAGGGTGTGAGATGTGAAAATTGGAGGTACTGCATTCCACAAGAGATAAGGCTTGTATAATCTATGTCTAATCTGTGATGTATCAAATGTAAGATTTATGAAAAATCCCTTTCAACCCAACTATTGATCCCAACTTTTATATATATATATATATATATATATATATAAAAATATAAACGGGATCACTGTATGTTTTCCTCCATCTAAGGCCGTGTGTCTGTGTGTGTGTGTATGTGTATATATATATATACACTCACCTAAAGAATTATTAGGAACACCTGTTCTATTTCTCATTAATGCAATTATCTAGTCAACCAATCACATGGCAGTTGCTTCAATGCATTTAGGGGTGTGGTCCTGGTCAAGACAATCTCCTGAACTCCAAACTGAATGTCAGAATGGGAAAGAAAGATGATTTAAGCAATTTTGAGCGTGGCATGGTTGTTGGTGCCAGACGGGCCGGTCTGAGTATTTCACAATCTGCTTAGTTACTGGGATTTTCACGCACAACCATTTCTAGGGTTTACAAAGTATGGTGTGAAAAGGGAAAAACATCCAGTATGCGGCAGTCCTGTGGGCAAAAATGCCTTGTGGATGCTAGAGGTCAAAGGAGAATGGGCCGACTGATTCAAGCTGATAGAAGAGCAACGTTGACTGAAATAACCACTCGTTACAACCGAGGTATGCAGCAAAGCATTTGTGAAGCCACAACACGCACAACCTTGAGGCGGATGGGCTACAACAGCAGAAGACCCCACCAGGTACCACTCATCTCCACTACAAATAGGAAAAAGAGGCTACAATTTGCACGAGCTCACCAAAATTGGACTGTTGAAGACTGGAAAAATGTTGCCTGGTCCGATGAGTCTCGATTTCTGTTGAGACATTCAAATGGTAGAGTCCGAATTTGGCGTAAACAGAATGAGAACATGTATCCATCCTCTGATGGCTACTTCCAGCAGGATAATGCACCATGTCACAAAACTCGAATGATTTCAAATTGGTTTCTTGAACATGACAATGAGTTCACTGTACTAAAATGGCCCCCACAGTCACCAGATCTCAACCCAATAGAGCATCTTTGGGATGTGGTGGAACGGGAGCTTCGTGCCCTGGATGTGCATCCCTCAAATCTCCATCAACTGCAAGATGCTATCCTATCAATATGGGCCAACATTTCTAAAGAATGCTATCAGCACCTTGTTGAATCAATGCCACGTAGAATTAAGGCAGTTCTGAAGGCAAAAGGGGATCCAACACCATATTAGTATGGTGTTCCTAATAATTCTTTAGGTGAGTGTACAGGGAGTGCAGAATTATTAGGCAAGTTGTATTTTTGAGGATTAATTTTATTATTGAACAACAACCATGTTCTCAATGAACCCAAAAAACTCATTAATATCAAAGCTGAATATTTTTGGAAGTAGTTTTTAGTTTGTTTTTAGTTTTAGCTATTTTAGGGGGATATCTGTGTGTGCAGGTGACTATTAATGTGCATAATTATTAGGCAACTTAACAAAAAACAAATATATACCCATTTCAATTATTTATTTTTACCAGTGAAACCAATATAACATCTCAACATTCACAAATATACATTTCTGATATTCAAAAACAAAACAAAAACAAATCAGTGACCAATATAGCCACCTTTCTTTGCATGGACACTCAAAAGCCTGCCATCCATGGATTCTGTCAGTGTTTTGATCTGTTCACCATCAACATTGCGTGCAGCAGCAACCACAGCCTCCCAGACACTGTTCAGAGAGGTGTACTGTTTTCCCTCCTTGTAAATCTCACATTTGATGATGGACCACAGGTTCTCAATGGGGTTCAGATCAGGTGAACAAGGAGGCCATGTCATTAGATTTTCTTCTTTTATACCCTTTCTTGCCAGCCACGCTGTGGAGTACTTGGACGCGTGTGATGGAGCATTGTCCTGCATGAAAATCATGTTTTTCTTGAAGGATGCAGACTTCTTCCTGTACCACTGCTTGAAGAAGGTGTCTTCCAGAAACTGGCAGTAGGACTGGGAGTTGAGCTTGGCTCCATCCTCAACCCGAAAAGGCCCCACAAGCTCATCTTTGATGATACCAGCCCAAACCAGTACTCCACCTCCACCTTGCTGGCGTCTGTGTCGGACTGGAGCTCTCTGCCCTTTACCAATCCAGCCACGGGCCCATCCATCTGGCCCATCAAGACTCACTCTCATTTCATCAGTCCATAAAACCTTAGAAAAATCAGTCTTGAGATATTTCTTGGCCCAGTCTTGACGTTTCAGCTTGTGTGTCTTGTTCAGTGGTGGTCGTCTTTCAGCCTTTCTTACCTTGGCCATGTCTCTGAGTATTGCACACCTTGTGCTTTTGGGCACTCCAGTGATGTTGCAGCTCTGAAATATGGCCAAACTGGTGGCAAGTGGCATCTTGGCAGCTGCACGCTTGACTTTTCTCAGTTCATGGGCAGTTATTTTGCGCCTTGGTTTTTCCACACGCTTCTTGCGACCCTGTTGACTATTTTGAATGAAACGCTTGATTGTTCGATGATCACGCTTCAGAAGCTTTGCAATTTTAAGAGTGCTGCATCCCTCTGCAAGATATCTCACTATTTTTGACTTTTCTGAGCCTGTCAAGTCCTTCTTTTGACCCATTTTGCCAAAGGAAAGGAAGTTGCCTAATAATTATGCACACCTAATATAGGGTGTTGATGTCATTAGACCACACCCCTTCTCATTACAGAGACACATCACCTAATATGCTTAATTGGTAGAAGGCTTTCGAGCCTATACAGCTTGGAGTAAGACAACATGCATAAAGAGGATGATGTGGTCAAAATACTCATTTGCCTAATAATTCTGCACGCAGTGTATGTATATGTGTGTGTGTGTGTGTGTGTGTGTGTGACACATGAAGACACTAAAGACTATGAAGGAGATAAAAAAAAAAACTTCTGTGTAATTTGGCGCACGGTAGGAAAAAATCTCCTGCATAGTGAAAAGAGAGAAGAAAGAAAAGTAAGAAAAAACATAAGGCATGCAAGCTCTACACATAGATAGGATATTCGAGTTAGACCTTTTACTGAGCTAACCCCGCACTCCATGGCACATGGCCACCCAATAATATTACAGATATGCAGGTACATTCCACCTCATGCCTTGACCAATAGAAATACTTTTTAGACCTGGAAGGTACACATTCGCACATTTCCTGAGAGTGCCAGTGGGTGGAGCTCAAACACTCACCACACCCAGAACATGCGCAAATGCTCCCAAATGAATCAGCCTTTTTTTAAACAAATGTGGCCCTAATCGGACAACATCTATTTGATCTGGTACAAATATGCTACTGACCCACAGTGAATCTCTGTTAGACATGGTTCCGAAAGGGGGGATCAGTCCCTGAGGAAGGTCTTTTAAAACATATCGACCAATAAAGGTGATATAGCATTCACATGGACACCAGTCCCACCAACCAATGTTTCATGTTGGGGCGCCCATAGTTCAGTGAGACCGGCATCAGTGTGCCTTACCCCACAGTTGCTGGTGAGGACCCGCTGGTAGCCTTCACTAAGAACATTTCTCTCAGAGCAAGCAGCCATTAGATCCCTCTCAAACCAACGGTGGAGGCTTTCACATGGGAAGTAGAGTGCGGATTTATAGAATTTCCCTTGCAACGACCTGACCCGATCACGCTCTCATAACCATAACCAGGTCAGACCCTACACAGGGAGGCATATACAAAATAAACCTACATACCATTCCTAAGCTAAAAAGAAAGTCTACTATAGTCATCCTATGCTTAATAAAACTTTCCACGACAGTTCCCTCCTCTCTGTAATATGTCGCCTGTGTTCTTTGAGTCTTTTGCTGAATCTTCGGTTTCCTCAGCTTGCCCTCGTCGATTGTGATACTCCTTGGGTGTCATTGCCTCCATGATGATGCTCCATTCTTCGGTTCGATTCTTCGGGGAGTTGACTCTCAGGCAGGTCCTGATGTGGTAAGGTGTGGCGTGGCGATGAACGTTTAGTTGGACATCCTTTCTATCAAAAACATAGGTTGATCCGTGGTGTATCTGGGAGCTGCGATGAGGATGTGATTATCTGCACGTGACTGGGTGATCCGATCGATCAAACAGCAGGAGCATCTCACCAGGATATATATGATAAAGATGAAAACAACAACATGAGGATATATACTCCTATTTCCTTCAATCAGTTACCTATGGAAAACAGGAAATCTCCAAAACCACCCAAAGCTGTGAAAGGATTCTATCCCTCATTAGTAATAGCCCTATCTCTGCCCTGAATTACAGTGACCTTATCCATATGGGCCTGGACTTTATCCCTGGTACCTGCAGTCCTCTCCTATAAACTCACAGAACCCCCCCCCCCCCCCCCCCTAAGAAGCTAAAAGAAAATCCAGTGCCATCTATTCCTGTAAGATGAGGGTTGGGTTGTTGCACCTGTTGGCAAAGGAAACAAAAGCGAAATATCATCATAATCAATGTTTAATTTCTTAATTAGTTTTGTCACATATTCCTCTTGTATCTGCTGCAAGTCTCTAGGCATCAGAATTAATGGACTCATTGTCCATGGGGTTGGGAAGGGTCTCCCCATCCAAATACTACTCCTCCCTTTGACCATAGACCGTTAGCGTCTTTGATCAACCCTTGAATCTTTGCTGCCCTTGCATATATTGTTCTACTGGGCTGTGCAGACTGTACAATAGGCTGATTAGCATGCTCAGACAAAACCTGTTCCTCAGGTTCTGTAAAGCCATGAACCTGTGGTTGAGTCAAGTGTGCGCATATCTCATCATCTGATTCTGTTGTTAATTTAGTTACTTCAGGGTACAATGGCACATATGGGGGTGGGACAGGAGTTGGAGTCCACAAGTTTTCATATACATTTTATTCCAGTGAGGGTCTCCTTTGTACCACGAAAAAGTGTCTATGTCATTCAGACATAGGCCCTTGATCATGGCCATATGAAAGTCTGAAAAAGACCCTTCTTTTGGGAACGGGTCAGTACATTTCATTCCTTCTGTCCATTTACACATATTATCAACCCAAGGATCAGTATAAAATGGACCTAAACACCTCTGGACAAACATTTTTGGACTTTCCCCCCAATTCATTTTTTAGGAGACAGTTTCACCATAGAGTGATTCGCAGCAGATTTAGGGTACATAATTTTCAGTTCTAAATTTAAAATTCGGTTTCTTTTTGGAATCCTTCTTACCATAAGAATTGCCCATCTTAATTAGCTAAAATATACAGTGAGATCAGCTGAATTTAAAGGTTTATCAAAGGATGATTATGTTTGTGTTTAGTGCAAAAATACTTACTGATAAACCTTATGCTTATCAGTTTATGTGGTTTTTATCCTATTTCTTCTAATTCAGGTTCATAACTACTCCTGAATTTATGGCAGATTTAAAACTATTCTGGATGGTATTACTTCTAATTCAGGCTCATATTACTCCTGAATTTATTATTAATTTAAAGATCACAGCGATAGAGCTTCAGTTGAAATGCTTTTATTTGTGCATCAATCAGATACGGAGTGCAACAAAGCTCCTATAAATATATTGCTACTCCTGAATTTATGGCAGATTTTAAACTATTGATGGCCAATTTTATACCTTCAATTTCAGCATGAACTCACATACAATCTATACATAATCTATACACAGTCTATACAGTAAAATTCAACCTTATATATATAACGACTAAATATGCTTAAGCAACTATACAGCAATATACAGGTTTAGCAAAGGATATTCGTTGCACACAATACTGTTTTTCAGATTAGGGGACTACAGACCCCATTTTTTTCTTCAGGAATATCAGATTCCTGCGGGACTTCAGATCCCTCTATTTCTTTAGGAATATCAGATTCCTCGGGGAGACACTTATCAGAAGCGCTTACCGGGTTCAAATAATCCACTCTTACAGTATAGGGCAGTAATAATATATATAAAAAATATAGAATCACTTACCCGATACTGTTTTTTTTGGTGGATCCCACTTCTGACACCAAACTGTTAGCGGTTTTTCTCAGGCAGGTTTATGATGGTATATGATGAGGCATCAGACCTCCAACCCGTGAATATTTCCCTGTGCAACGAATATCCCATTTGCTCTGATCAGGAGATAAACATCAACCCAGACTTAACATAGGTTGCTAAATATCTGAAATCTTTATTTCCCAGCACATACTTATAGGGCTTATTGGGGGTGGGCGCATATTGTCTCTCAAGATCCAATTGGAACAATCCTGGTATTTCTTAGTAGGCCTTGGGAAACATGTTTGTCAAGATACAGTTGAAACATTGTTAAACAATGCTGGGATCTGCTATATAAAATACATGAAAAGGGTTATTTTACATTGAACAGGTTTTTCTCTACATGCTAATAAGTTGAATAGGTTATCATAGGTTGCTGTCATTGTATGTGAGGTGAGATGTTAGATAGCCTTTTGTTCAGGGAGGCTGCTATTGTGTCCAGCAACTAGCAGGGTGTGAGATGTGCAAATTGGAGGTACTGCATTCCACAAGAGATAAGGCTTGTATAATCTATATCTAATCTGTGATGTATCAAAAGTAAGATTTATGAAAAATCCCTTTCACACACGGATTTCATTAGTATTTTTTGCGGATCCGTTTTTTGTGGACCGCAAATATATACGGTCGTGTGCATGAGGCCTTACAGTAGAAACTCCAAAAAAGTTACTCCATTTTGGAAACTAAGGGATAAGGTGACAGTTTTATTGGTACTATTCTGGGGGACATATGATTTTTAATTGCTCTATATTACGTTTTCTGTGATGCAAGGTAACCAAAAAATAGCTGTTTTGGCACCGTTATTTTATATTTTTTACAACATTCATCTGACAGGTTAGATCATGAGCTATTTTTACAGGTTGTTATAGACGCAATGATATCAAATATGTCTACTTTGTTTGTTTCTTTCAGTTTTTCATAATAAAGCATTTTTGAAAAAAATATTGTTTTTGTGTCTCCATTTTCTGGACGCCATATTTTTTTTATTTTTCTGCCGATTATCCTGTGCAGGGGCAAATTTTTTGCAGAAAGAGTTGTCGTTTTTATGGGTACCATTTTTGGGTACATATGATTTTTTGATCATTCATTATTACACTTTATGGGGCAAGGTGACCAAAAAATTGGTTGTTTTGGCACAGTTTCTATTTATTTATTTTTACAGAGTTCACGTGAGGTTTTTTTTTATAGAGCAGATCGTTACGGACGTGGCAATACCTAATATGTATACTTTTTTTTATTTACTGTATTTTTTGCTTTATAAGACACACCCAGATTTTAGAGGAGAAAAATAAGAAAAAAATATTTTCATCAGACCTCAGATCAGACCCCCACAAATATCAGGACATCATATCAGCCCTCCATGTCAGACCCCCAACGGACCTCAGAACATCAGCCCTTTTCTTTTAGACCCCCATCAGACCTCCCAGCAACTAATGCATACTAGTGAGCGCTTCCATAATGAAAGCGCTCACTACTATTCACTTTATAAGACACACAGACATTTTCCCCCTACTTTTGGGGGGGGAAAGTGCGTCTTATAAAGTGAAAAATACGGTATTTAAGTTTTACACAATAATAGCATTTTTGAAACAAAAAAATATATATTTTAATGTCTCCATGGTCTGGGTGCCATAGCTTTTTTACTTTTTGATTGATTGTCTTAGATAGGGTCTAATTGTTTGCGGAATGAGGTGACTGTTTGATTGGTAGTATTTTGGGGGGCATTCGCCTTTTTGATCTCTTGGTGTTGCACTTTATTTCACTTTAACACAATAATAGCATTTTTGAAATAAAAAAATTATTTTAATGTCTCCATGTTCTGAGAGCTATAGTTTTTTTTATTTTTTGACCGATTGTCTTAGGTAGGATCTCAACTTTTGCGAGATAAGATGACGGTTTTATTGGTACCATTTTGTGGGACATATGCTTTTTTGATCACTTGGTGTTGCACTTTTTGTGATGTAAGGTGACAAAAATTGCTTTTTTTTTACACTGTTTTTATTTTTTTTATGGTGTTTATCAGACAGGGTGGATCATGTGATATATTTCTAGAGACGGTCGTTACGGACGAAGTCAGGGACGTAGCTATAGGGGGTGCAGAGGTAGCAGTCGCTACCGGGCCCAGGAGCCTGAGGGGTCCCAAAGACCCTTGTGGTGCATAAGAAGACACCAGTATTATAGAAAGTGCATGCTGGTTAAGCTACACCTCTGGCTCAAGGGGGTGCCTTTTCAATTTTTGCCTCGGGCAGCACAAAGGCCTTGTGCTTCCTTCCCCTGGCCACAAAGCACTGAGGGAAGGAGGGCCCCAAGCTGAACTCTTTCACCAGGGCCCATGAGCCATTAGCTACGCCCCTGGAAGAAGTGATACCTAATATGTGTGTTTTTTCCTTTTTTTCAGTTTTTTTATTATAAAATCAGGGGAAAGAGGTTTTTTTTTTACTTGAAACTTAATTTTTGTATTAAAAACACTTTTTTATTTTTATTTTTTTAACTTTATTTCTGTCCCACTTTGGGACTTCAACTTTTGGGGGTCTGATCCCCTCTGCATCTGTATTGTAATGCATTGCCTGTGTAATACACATTACACTGAGTAATACACTAACAGGTTTCCTAGCAGACCGAGCATGGGGCTGGATCTCCTCGGCCGCCATAGAAGGCAGGTCCCGATGCCATGCAAGGCATCGGGCTGCCTTGTCAACCATCGGGTCCCCGCCACAGCAGCGCGGGGACCCGATGGGCTACCTCACCTGCCGCATGCATCTTCTATGCCGTGGTCAAGGACTGCCGGGCCTCTGCAGTGATCGGGCGCGCACCGCTCCAGTGCCCGCCCGATCACCATGACGTAATAGTACGTCAAAATGCGGCAAGTCACTTGCCGCCATGACGTACTATTACGTCATATGTCGGGAAGGGGTTAACCTTCTCTATTTATTGTTGTTTCTCCCACTATGCTATGCGGTTAATAGCTTCTGTTGGACTTGTGTTTAGCTTGTGTTTGGTTCTCGGCTGAGTTCCTGGTGCTACCAAAGCTTCATTGAAGATAAGTGTTTCCGTTCCCTTTTGTTGCCTTTCTCTGTTGTTTGTCATTAGGCCTAAGGGAGACTCCTGTTCGTCCTTCCCTTTGGAGGAACAGGTAGACTCAGTCCTGACATTAGTTACATGGTCCTATAGGGTGAGATAGGATTCTAGGTATCCGGTGTATGAATTTGCCTACCTTTGGGGCCTGTTCATACTGGTAGTCTGTCAGGACTGGAGTTAGGGTTTTCTCTGGGAGGTCTCCATCTTCCTTCCCTAGTTTTCAGGCCTTATTCCGGTATCCCCTTTCCCTCCTATGCTCGGTGTGGTGTTTTCCTCCCACACACGAGCGTGACAGATGAAGACGTGAACACAGTGAAAGACTTTAGCTTGGTGTCAATGGTTTGCATGGACTGGAGAATTCTCCAGATTATATAGGGAACATGGAAGTGATAGTATTCATTGTAAAATTGAGCAAATCTTGTGATATTTGAGCTATGAGAAAACAGTAGGTGAGACAGTGTTCTGATGGAAAATATGGGAACTGATTACTTTTTTAAAAGTTTGTTTGCTTTCTAAAGAAAATGCCTCTCCAGAAATGGTGTTAGAGAAGCAGGGTCACAACAGGAGATCAGCAGAAATATACCCCAAAGCTAGGCACCTACTCAATGAATAGCATACGCTGAGCCAGAATATATAGCAGTGTGACATCATCAGAGTATGAGAATTCACTCATGTACCTGGGCTAACACATGGCAGCAAATGGGAACAGTAGATGTAGCGGCAGACAATGCTGATACCATCTATGAGCAGGGTTATGTAAACAGTGAAACCGACCACCAGAACTTCAATGGGAATTCTAGGGCAGCCTATTATACGGTGCTTCTTTTCTCAAAGACAAAAATGTGTCTCAGGAAATCTGGTCTAGATAAGGGGATGGTCTTCTCAAAGAGAGGGTCTCCTAGAGAGATTTCACTTGCATTTGGTTGGCAACTAATTGAAGCCTGTATAAAAAATACTATCCTTCAAAGTTCATCTATACCTATCCCACCTCCAAATCTAGAGACCTTTGTGTAAAAATAGACACCTTACATGAGGATCAATATGTATTACATGTTTGGACCTTTGTATCCAAAACCAATGTAATAAGGGCACTATATGAGGGCCATGGTGTATTTGATGGGTAAGGTATATTTTGATGCAAGGTATCTTTTGATATTTCAAGCTATTTGTAGTACCACAGCATAGAAGGTTACGTTTCAGCCCTTCGCAGACTGTTTTTAAACTGTTCAAAATCCAAGAGATGGCTGTAATGCAGGGTTGGTCGATAGGGTAGAATGGAGAAAAAAGGTGAGTATGGGGTTTGAGTAGACTGGTAAGTACTCAGTTTACTTAGATCAAGTTGCACTTGAAATTAGACAACCCCTTTAGTATAACTCCAAAGACAAATAAAATTATTGGGTACCTACTTACCTGCTTCGGTCCTGTGCACTGGCTTCCGTTCCCTGGCTTGTTTACTTCCTCCAAGGTATGGTCACCTGTTCCAATGACTGGCTTCAGCAGTGATGTGTCCACACGAGACAATATTGCTGAAGTCTGTGGTTGGCTGCAGTGGAGAAGGTCGCCATACCCAGATGGAAGTAAACAAGCCGGGGAACGGAAGACATGGGAGCCAACGCACAGGACCGGAGCAGCGGGGAGCAAGTAAGAGACAGGCTGCGAGCAACAGTTAAAAGTTAGTTACTCCCAGACAACCCCTTTAAGTGGTAAATAGTGTTTTTTATAACTTTCGAGAAGCCTAAATAACTCCACTGTGATTCGCTGCAGCTGCACAATAAGCCATGTTGTACATACATAATACAGAAAACGTTTTAGTGACAAACATAAAACTCAAGGCTTTGTAGTTACTGCATACTGTACAATAAAGCAAGTGTCCTCATTATATATCCAGAACATAGCAATGACAAAGAATAATGCTGTTTATTATGACTATGGTAGATGACACTGATTGTGTTGCTGAAAATAAGAGTTTCACAAAGCACTGACTGCATTGATCATAGGGCTTGGATGGTAAATATTCCATTAAAGGGAAACTGTCACCATGAAAATGCAGTGTGTTTTATGGAGCTGTGACAAATACCGCACCTCGCGGCCCCACCTGACGTCAACTACGTCGAGCTCACAAGATACGGTTTGGTCACTGGTTTCCAAGACGTGATGTTACACCCTCCCTGGGAGCACGTAAGGTCAGCTTGATACAGTTTACACAGACGCCTCCTATCCACGCGGGCACAGAGAGGCAGGGGGGTGAGCGACGGTGGTCCACGAGGCCTCTGCCGTAACTTCACACTCGCTCACAACCCTGACAAGCTGAGAGAGCCTTTTCACTGCCCCAGTGAAACAGAGCTTTCTCATCCTGGTAGACTGCTACCAGTTCCTCGTTTGATATAAGTCCGGTCCGCTAACGGGATCATATAGGGTGAGAAACCAACCCGCGGTAGCATATAACTATGCCGAACACGGACGTGGGAATTCGTGATCGAGATACAAGGACAGCACAAGATTAAATTATATATTTAATTGCCTTAAGGGCGCTCTAGACAATACACGATATACACAGAGAATATATACAGTGGTCTGATGTGCAAATACAGGTGGTATAATACAACAGAGTTCAACAGAGCAAGGGTCAGTTACCAAATGGATGAGTAGTCCTTTGGGTTGTGATGAGTTCTGGGTTGCTGTAATGCTTGCTGTAGTCACATGGGGGCAGTGATGTCAGCAGTTCGTCCACGGTCCCTCCAAACACGTTACTCGAGGTGACCCCCTTCAGAGAAAGACCCTGGCCTCTGGCCTGCATGGTCCTTTTCACCTGTAGTCGGTCACGCCCCTTCCTCCCTCTGGAAGGAGTCCACCCTCCCTTCCTTGTCCTGGTAGCCAAAGACCCACAACATACATTATGGCCCATAGCTCCAGAGCAGAAGGTCACAGGGAGATGGTTCTGGGACCAACGGGTCCGTCTGGGTTCCGGCTACAGGTGGAGACCAAACATGGCGCCATTATCTCCCCTTTCTGCCATCCTACCACCAAACTACAACCAGGGACAGGTCCGTCTGGGCCCCTGTGTCGCAGTTATATAACTGGTTTATTCCTGCGAAGGATGGGCAATTCATAATTCCTTATGAACCCCTGGTTCCATGATGTCTGATGGATTTGAGTGATCTGGTTAATAGCTGCGACGCCCTACAGGGGGGTTTTCCTGTAGGATGAGTTGGCCTCCGTGCTGGCTCAGTGAGGTGTGAATTTGTACACATGTGGCCTGCTTGAAGCCAGGACCCCTGAGGAGTTGGAATTAGATCATGGCTGGCATTAGATCATAATTCCACATTCCTCACAGGAGCGAATACTAATGAGCGCTTGCAATATAGAGGCACTCATTAGTACAGGAGGAGCAGGGAGTAGTGAATGCAGCGCTCTCTGTGCGGGCTCTGTACTCACCGCTTCCTGGTCTTCTCCTGCAGGTACCACACGCTGTGCTGTGACCTGTGCACAGCATGAGGACATCGGCGTGCTCTGTGACCTCCTGCTGTGCGACGTCAGGTCACAGCATGGCAGGAAGAGCAGGTGGAGCACTGGATCTCAGAAGCGGCGTCTGGAGCATGAGAGATATGTTGATTTGTTTTTTTTTTGTCTGATCTGAGGTCTGATTAACTTTTGGGTCTTATTACTATGGGGGTCTGAGGTCTGATTAGGGGTCTTAGTAACATGAGGTTCTGATCTGAGGTCTGATTGTGGCTCTAAGTAACATGGGGGTCTTATCTGAGGTCTGATTGGGGGTCTTAGTAACATGGGGGCCTGATCTGAGGTCTTAGTAACATGAGGGCCTGTTCTGAGGTCTTAGTAACATGGGTGTCTGAACTGAGGCCTGATTGGAAGTCTTAGTAACATGGGGTCCAGGGGCATTGCTAGGTCAAAACATTCAGGGCCTGGGCCCCATATGTTTTGTCACAGGCCCCGAATGTCCTGCCTGCCATCTAGATACAACTCTATTGCCGTCCTCAGGATGGCAATACAATTGAATCTAATGCAGTGGAAAATCTGAAGGATATGTGGTGACATCAGTAGTTGAGAAGGACCTGCCATGATGTCACCATCATGTGACCAGTGCAGGGGAGGACGGCAGTGAAGAGGATAAGTCTTGGGGGAAGAAGCTGTGGTAATGTCTGCTACAGGAGGAGAGGTTAGTGAAGGGAGAGACAGGCAATGCTGGGAGTTGTGGTTATTTAACTGGGACTGTATGTTAGGGCTGAAGGGAGGGATGTTATTTACATGGGACTGTGTGTTGGAGGTGGCTGGGGAGGGGTCATGTTATTTACATGGGACTGAATGTTACAGGGGTCTGAGGGAGGGAGTGATGTTATTTACATGAAACTGAATGTTGAGGAGGCAATGTTATTTACATGGGACTGTATGTTGAAGGTGGCTGGTGGGGGGGAATTATGTTATTTATATGGTACTGAATGTTGAGGGGGTGATGTTTACATGGGATTGCATGTTGGAGGCGGCTGGGGAGGGGGTGACATTATTTACTTGGGACTGTATGTAGAAGGCGGCTGGGGAGGAGGTGATGTTATTTACATGGGGCTGTATTTTGGAGGGGGATGTAGATAGAGAGGGATGTTATTTACATGGGACTGTAAATTTGAGGGGGCTGGGGAGATGGTGTGATGTTATTTACATGGGACTCTATGGCAGAGGGAGGGAAATAATGTTATTTATATGGGACTGTATGTTGGAGGGGCTGAAGGGAGGGTAGTGATGTTCTATAGATGGGACTGTATTTTGGAGAGGGCAGGAGAGATGTGTGATGTTATTTACATGGGACTGTATGGTGGAGGGAGGAATATAACTCCAGGAGGTACTGCAAATCCAGGGGACATTATAGGCGTTCTTATTACTACTGGGGGCTCTTTAGGAGGGACTTATAGATCCTCCTTATTTTTACTAAGAGCACTATGGGGGCCTTATTACTACTGAGGGCTCTGTAGAGAGCTTTATTACCACTGTGGAACAATAGGGGACCTTATTTCTACTGGGGGCTCTGTGAGGGCATTATTAATACTGGAGAGCTCTTCTACTAATAGGGGCACTCTTGGGGACTGGGGAGCATTATCATTGTTGGGAGCACTGTAGGGGGCAGTATTACTAATGTGGGCATTTTGGAAAGGAATTTCTATTGGTGGGACTTGGAGGAGCACTATTACTATGGGGGGCTATCTGTACAGCACTCATATTTATTCAGGATAGTATTTGGGGGTATTGAGGAGCACAGTGAGCAGCAGGATAACATTGTGGGTGCTGATTGAAAGTGAGGAAGCTAAGATGTCTTTCTGTCACACTCTGCAGAGACGAGGTGCGACTGAAAGAAGTTGTCCAGACCAAATGGAGAAGATGATGGCAGAGAAGATCTACATCGGAGGAGACGTCACCTGGGAGGCTCTAGATGTGACAGGTATGTGCTGCTGTATAGCAAGTACAGCAAAATGTGGTGCTTGGGGGGAGGGTGGCGACTTAAAAAACCGGGCCATATTCACTGGGGCTTGGGCCCCGGATCTTTTGAGACCCTAGCAACGCCCCTGATGGGGTCTGATCTGAGGTATGATTGGGGGTCTTAGTTACTTTGGGTTCTGATCTGGGGTCTGATTGGGGGTCTAAGTAACATGGGAGTGTAAGCTGAGGTTTGATTTGAGGTCTTTTTAATATTGGGGGTCTGATCTAAGGTCTGATTCACATCGGGGTCTGATTGGGGCTCTGATTTGAGGTCTGATTAACATTGGGGGTCTGATTGGGCCTCTGAGCTGAGGTCTGATGAAAAATATCTTTTTCTTATTTTCCTCCTTTAAAACCTAGGTGTGTCTTATGGGCTGGTGCATCTTATAGGGCGAAAAATATGGTAGTTTTATGGATAAAGATTTAGTATACCCTGTATTTATTCATTTAAATCTCTGCTCATTCTGGGCTTTGAAGTCAAGGAAGCTGTCCTATCAGTGAACGACAACCATCTCTCTATGACTGTGCATACAGAGATAGCTGAGTGTCATCCAGCCCTGCTCTACACAACAGTAAAAACTCATATTTGTTTATAGACTTGAGATACTTGGTAGCACTTGCTAGGTGTGCCCAGCTGCCCAACACCACAAACATTTTTGGCACAGCTCATCATTGTTTTGGATAGTTTGTTTGGGTCATAGGGAGCACCTATTCATATGCAGTTAGGTGGTCAGAGGTGTTTCAGTGCAGCACACCTGTGTTTTCTTGCTGAGCTACAATGAACTGTGGTAGCACAGAGTAAAACATAATTGAGAATATGACCTCCACTGATGATACAGGCTTGTTAGGAGCTAGTGAATTAATGGGGACATGTCTGAGATCTATTTGGCCATCTGCTGCAGTGGTAAATATAGTTGTGGCCCTTCAGTTTCCAACCACATAAGGAACATGGTGTAGAAGAATTCCCCAAATTCAGGTCCATTCCTTGTGAAGCTTGTGTACAGTGTTGCAGGGTGTGCAAGCTATGTAAACCCCGTTCTTTTGGTGTATTGGCCATAGCCCAAATGTAGTATGTCTTGTTGGCTTTTCTCAAGCTTTATTGTGCATCATGTAATTGTCTGGCTATGGCAATGTATGTTTTTGTTTGGCACATTTTCCAACCATTGCCCTTTTTACATGTCTTCTCAGTTCAAATTAAGAAGTACACAGGGGTAGCAGGAAATCTTATGGGGTACCTTTCATTTAATACTCCAGTATTTTATTATACAATGGTTACATCATGCGTACAGTCATAGCACACTGCATGTCACACTATAGTGCTTCCATATGGCACCATATTACGTAATTAATCTTCTCTAGTAGTAAATATTGCCATGATTCTTTTCATGTGGAATCTAGTAGGAAAAACCTTTCTATACCCTTCTATGTATGAAGTTGAAGTCATTTGGATGCACAGTACGGCCACATAGAAAGCTATGCTGTATTATGGAGCTTGTATTTAACCGTAATAAACCCTTAAAGGGTTATCCAGGGCTTTACCTAAATTCTCTGTTTGAGCTAACCTATAGAAGTAAGAGAGTTTCAGCAGTACTTACCCTTCTGTTACACCGCCAATTCCGCAATCTCAACTGTGATCACGTGACCTCCGACTGGCTGCAGACTCTTCCACTATAGCCTCCACCAGGTATGCTCCTGTTTCTTCCTGTTCAGCTGCATGAAAATTATGCTTATGAAAAGGAGGACACAGGAGCACAACCGATCGAGACCTTAGCAGAAGAGCCTGCAGTCAGACGGGCAGTCATGTGATCACACCCGAGAGGGTAGGGTAAGTACTGCTGAAGCCCTCTTCCATCCACAAGTTAGCTGAAACAGAGAATTTAAGTAAAGCTCAGGAGAGCCACTTTAATGGTAAAATGCAATGCATTATACTTTAGAACATAGACAACCTGAAATTGTCTAGTAAAATACTTTTTTTGTATTCTATTTAGATGCAAGAAAGCAATAAAAATGCAATAAAAAAAAACAAAAAAACAATTGATGTGAATTGCTCGCAACATATACTGATCTATTATCTACGGTAGTTCAAAAAATATCACTCGCAGTCGACCTATTTAGGGAAAAAGTTTATTTTATAGGTGGGTTTTATCTAGCAAGTGAACAATGTTTCCTTTGTTAATTGTAATTTAATTTTGATCGGATAAATCAATGGGAGAACAAATTGTCTTTTTGAAAATTTGTACTAATAGCTTGTCTAGTTATGTTGGCACGAGATCAATTCAGCTTAATCTAAAAGAAAGTAATATTGATGGGAGCTACAAAAGACCCAATAAGGCTGTAACAACCAATTCATTAGTACAGAGCACCTGATTATCTCACTGAAAATCTCCGTTTAGTGGACGCCTTCCTGAGCATTACCAATGACCTTAGAATAAATATTTTTTAGTGCAGTGATCTACTGTATATGCTACTCGGTGTAGCCAGTAACTTTTCATTTCATGCTCTTTCCAGTAAAACATATACTACTAAACAGAATTTTTATGTAATAGTACAGGTGACCTTACACCTTCAGTAGTTGTCAGCTATTCTTCCCGACCACATGCACATTCACACTTTGACCGAATGTTTACGTGTTTTCAGTTGGGAGAGTGGAATAATCAGCCACCAAATATCTGTGGTGGTGGCTTATCTCCCTTGAGAATAAAGGATGTGGAATTCAAAATTTGGCTTTCGAAAATTATTTTCCCAATGTCTGTCGAACAAACTTCGGGAAAACATCTAAGGCTGGGTTTTTTACTGGGCTGGCTGCAATGCAGTAGACACAACCATGTCTGTCTATGGCAGGCATTGATTGTGTGAATATAAAGGTATTACCTCTGTTAGCCCTGAAATTTGTGTAACATATTTTACAAGGCTGAAAAAAGACATCTGTCCATCCAGTTCAGCCTGTGTACGCAGTGTCTACTGCGTGGGGGGTCTAGGTTGCTGCTGACGCATCTCGGGCATGGAAACCCAGCCTAACGCACATTAGTTGGTTGTCTTGCCGAAAACAGCAGGTTTAGCCAATGTTAGTCTAATGCTAGGGTCAGCAATCTTCGGCGTTCCAGCTGTTGTGAAACTACAACTCCCAGGATTCTCCACTCTCTTCTATGGGGGTTACAAAAACAGTTGAGCAAGTGTGCATGTTGGATGTTGTAGTTTCACAGCAGATGAAGTGCCGGAGGCTGCTGACCCCTGGTCTACTGTATATGTTCACTTTAAGAATAAGGGGACCAACTTTCAGCAGATCTAGTGTTACAAGCAATAAAAACAATTTCTAGTATCTTCTGGGCAATTTGACACTTCCCAAGGCTGACCTGACTTTTCCACTGCTTGTATATGATTATTTGGGTGCAAATTCTGGTTTAAATTGAGTTCTTGACAGTGGTGGATCCAGAGCCTGGTCTCGGGAGGGGCACTTGCAGATTTTTTTCTGTCCGCCGCCACAAAACAATGGTGCTTATAGAACAGATTACACAGTGCAGAGGAATACTGTATATTGTGTGGCACAGTGTAGGCTATATGTGTATAACATACTGTAAACATATTTCACATGAAAACTTACAATTACTTGGCTTGGCCCTTGGGGATCTCCCCCACTTTGGCTGGGGGGCTCGGTGGAGCTGATGTTGTGTTTTATCCTAATAAGAAAGATTTCATAATAAGGATTTGGAGAAGGGGCAGAGGGATAGCAGAGCAGGGAGAGGCTGGTGCTGCTACTAGGGGGCTCATACCACGGGGGAGTAATAAAGCCCACCATAATGCCCCCCCCAGTAGTAATAATTCTCCTTATAATAGACAGTGCAAAAAATACCCCCTTGTAATGCCCCCAGTTGAGCTAATGTCCCCATAGTGCCCCCTTAATGTCCCAGTATAAAATACCCCTATATAGTGCCCCCTGTAAATGCCCCCATAGTGCTCCTCTCCCCCTTCCTCCTAGTGTCCGCATAATGTACCAGTATAAAATTCCCCATATATCGTGCCCCAGTAGATGCCCTCAGTGTCCCACATAATTTGCAAGTATAAAATACCCCTTCTTAGTGCCCCCTGTAGATGACCCTATAGTACTCCTCTCCCCCCTTCCCCATAGTACCCACCCTAATGTGCCCCAGTATAAAATGCTACTGTACAGAGCCCCCATATAAAATACCCATTCTTTGTGGCCTCAGTAGATGCCCCTATAGTGCCCACCAATAATGTGCCAGTAATAAGTGCCCCCAATAATGTGCCAGTAATAAGTGCCCCCAATAATGTGCCAGTAATAAGTGCCCCCAATCATGTGCCAGTAAAATGTGCCCCCATAGATTCCCCCCAATCATGTGCCAGTAAAAAGAGCCCCCCATCATGTGCCAGTAATAAGAGCCCCCCATCATGTGCCAGTAATAAGAGCCCCCCATCATGTGCCAGTAATAAGAGCCCCCCCAATCATGTGCCAGTAATAAGAGCCCCCCCAATCATGTGCCAGTAATAAGAGCCCCCCCATCATGTGCCAGTAATAAGAGCCCCCCCATCATGTGCCAGTAATAAGAGCCCCCCCGATCATGTGCCAGTAATAAGAGCCCCCCCATCATGTGCCAGTAATAAGAGCCTCCCCCATCATGTGCCAGTAATAAGAGCCCCCCCATCATGTGCCAGTAAAAAGAGCCCCCCTAATGTGCCATTAAAAGTATTTCTCACCCTAAGGGCTCATGCACATGACCGTTGCTGTTTTTTACGGAACAAAACGTCCTGTCCTCTGTAGAACAGTCCTGTCTTTGTCCGTAAAATGGACAAGAATAGAATATGTTCTATTTTTTTTTGCCGGGCCGTGGAATGGACATATGGATGTGGACAACACACGGTGTGCTGACCGCATCTTTTGCAGACTCGTTGAAGTGAATGCGTCCGCATCCGACCCACAAAAAAATGCACATTGGATGTGGACAAAAAACATGGTTGAAAGTCCTAAGGGTGACTTGCAGATTACACAGGATTTTTTCTGCGTGGAAACAGGCAAATCTCATTGTACACTGCTTTTTTTCTTAGGTGCATAAATTGACCTGCTGTGTGGATTCTATTCTTGTGCAGATTTCACCCTTTTCAATTGAAGGGTGAGATCTGTGGAAAATCTGCATAAAATCTGTATCAAATGTGCACCAAAACCGCATTAAAAAATGCACCAAAAAGGTACCAAAAAGTGATAAATAGTGCAGATATATGTGCTTTATTGGCTTGTTCATGCGAACGTAAGGGCTCCATGCCCATGCTGCGGGCCGCATACAGCAGTTCTGCAATACACAGGTCACCAGCCGTGTGCATTCCGCATCACGGATGCGGACCCATTCACTTGAATGGATCCGCAAATCTGGAGATTCGCTGCGGAACGGAACCCCACGGAAGCACTATGGAGTGCTTCTGTGGTGCTCCGTTCTGTGCTTCCGTTCCGCAAAAATATAGAACTTGTTCTATCTTTTTGCGGAACAGACGGATCGCAGACCCCATTCAAGTAAATGGGTCTGCGATCTGCATGCGGCTGCCCCACGGTTGGTGCCCGTGCATTGCGGATCACAGCACGGGCACAGAGCCCTTACGTTCGTGTGAACAAGCCCTTAGGTGCAGATTCCATGCAGATTTTCTGCACATAAATCTGCACTGTGTGCAGCCACCCTATGGAGGACTTGTTTGCTTATCTTACCCTTATATGTTAGTGAAATGTGCCACTATTATTCAAAAATACTTTAATTTCATGACAATTTATAAAAAAGAAATATTTATTTGTTTTACATATAATGACTAATTTAAAAAGTTAAAAAAAAACATTGAAATTTATTGAAACTACTGTTTGAAAAACTCAGTTCTTCTTTTATTAACCTTGTTATTCATTTGCTACATAAACTTTGTACCGTATTTGACTTAAAGGGAACCTGTCACCAGGATTTTGTGTATAGAGCTGAGGACATGGGTTGCTAGATGGCTGCTAGCACATCCGCAATACCCAGTCCCCATAGCTCTGTGTGCTTTTATTGTGTAAAAAAAACGATTTGATACACATGCAAATTAATGAGTTCTGTACGTGAGATGAGTCCAGCATGAAGGAGCGCAGCACCGCCCGCATCCTCATAATCTCCTCCTTGCTCCCCGACTTCTGAAAGATAGAACGCCATAATCTCGCGATGCGCGAGCTAGTGCATGCGCAGTGTCGTCATAGTGTTCCTTCTCTGTGCTGGCATCAGCCTCAGGGAAGGAACTGCGCTTGTGTTAACTCGCGCATTGCGAGATTACGGTGCTCTATCTTTCTGACGTCGGGGAGCAAGGAGAAGATTTTGAGGATGCGGGCGATGCTGGGCGCCTTCACGCTGGACTCATCTCAGGGACAGGACACATCTCAGGTTAATTTTTATATGTATCAAATTGTTTTTTTTACACAATAAAAGCACACAGAGCTATGGGGACTGGGTAATGCGGATGTGCTAGCAGCCATCTAGCAACCCATGTCCTCAGCAATATACACAAAATCCCGGTGACAGGTTCCCTTTAAAAAGGAAAATAACAATGAGGTTTCAATTTGGTTTTTAGACTGGCGCCACATTTATTTGTGGCGTCATGGAACAGAGATTTACGATCAGATCATTTGTTAATTGCAAAACAAGAGGCCTGGTATATTTGGCCACTTGTATTTGCGGAAAACAATATGTGGGTAAAACCACAAGAGAATTCCGTAGAAGAGTAGCAGAACATCTAAATGACATCCGCAAAGGGGCGGATACCCCGATTGCTAGACATATATCGACCATGCACAATGGTGATGTGGATGTCATCAAATTTCAGGCTGTGGAGGTGGTCAGAAGATCACCAAGAGGAGGCGACTTTGATAGGCGTTTGTTACAAAAAGAGACACAATGGATTTACCGCCTGTGTACGCTCCAGCCCCAGGGACTCAATGAGTATAATTCCTTTGTGTGCTTTCTCTAGATCCCTGGAGGGGAGGTGCAACAGGGGAATATTATGGGTAATGACACACCGCCCATGATCCATGTGTCCCAGTGGGACTGACTAGTAATGATCCCATGTTATCAGATCACCTAGGCCACTGACGGGCCAGGAGACACTAGGGGCAGAATAGTGGAATTATTGGTTTTGAATACTTATACCACGCACTGCCCCTTTTATGTATGAAGGGATCATTATGTACATCAGCCCTATCACAGCATCGCCATCTAGTAAAAAACTGTATTGTCTCCACCACTACTGATTGATGTCCTTAACTAATGAAACAAAACAAATAAATAATAATAAAAATATAATAAAACATAATGCGGTTCATACCACTGTATGATCCCCGTCCCGATCGGTGCTATACCCATGTCGCCAGGATAGTAAGTCGCCGTGTATATTTACTCTAACTCTAACATAGAATGTTATTACATTCATCTGGGCCGGTCTCATTGAGGGGGCGGCACAATGGGGGCGGGATGGAGTATGCGGCAAAGCCGCGCCTCCTGCATCCTCATTGGCCGTTCTGTAGGCGGGGTCCAGTAGAGGGGAGGAGGACTCTCCTCATATTCTGTGCACCTGAGCGGCCGCGTTCGGCCACCTCGTACTTACAGCTGCAGTCTCTGCAACGGAGGCTTAGCAGCTTTGAATATTTATCCTGTTAACCACAGATACACGCTCCTGACGAGCCTTATGGCGAAACGCGTCGAGTGTGGTGTGGGGATGAATTTATGTTCATATGCATCTGCATTGCGCTCATACTGCAGTTGAGGTCTGCGGTTCTCAGCCCTCTGCAAGTAAATGAGCAATGGCAATCCAGTTCTGTCTGTTTCACCCAGCTTAGCTCAGATCCAGTGATTCGTGTTTGCAGGGCCGACTCTCAGACATCCGTTTTATTGAACGGATGGATTCAATTGAGATCGGCTTCTGCAGGCAGATGTTTATCACTGGATTAGTCTATTCATAACTTTAGTCGAGGGATCCATTAGCTGGCAGTGATTCAGAGCACTCTGACCGCGCTATAGTGCTTACCTCTGTGGATCTGATGAGTACGGCCCCATGGCCCTCTACTTTAACCTGCAGCACAGCACCAGCCTGCGGCACTTCTGGTGACCCCATCCGCAGTCGTATTTACCGCATTGGCGGTTTATAGGTCCGTACATCGACCCTATACTGAGTGGATGGTGTCCTAGAATTTTAATATAGGTTAGCTCCCCTTCCTTTTGTTTTTCTGATTAATAAAGTTACAGTTTTAACAGAAATATAGCGTTCCTAACGACAGTGATTTAATTTTGATAGGTGGAACGTATACAATATATCAGTTATACCAGTGAAATTTTCAATTTGGTTTTTAAGTTTAATTTCAAGATTTGAAGTTCTCTAAAAACATACAAGTTAAAAATACACAGGGAAAAACGTACCGTATTTATCGGCGTATAACACGCACTGGCGTATAACACGCACCCTTCATTTTAAGGGAAATTTCAGGAAAAAAAAATAAATTTCAAATTGTACTGCTATGGGGTCTGTGGATGGAACTGTTATGGGGGGGATCTGTGGATGACACTGCTATATGTCATCCACAGATCCCCCTCATAACAGTGTCCATTTCAAATTGTACTGCTATGGGGTGGGGGGATCTGTGGATGGAACTGTTATGGGGGGGGATCTGTGGATGACACTGCTATATGTCATCCACAGATCCCCCTCATAACAGTGTCCCCCAATACACCGGGCCCCGCCGCTCACCGAAGTATTTATAAACGTGAATCCTTATCCTGTTATTAGGCTGCCCTCTCCCATGTTCCCATGTCCCCCCTGTATCCCCACAGCACTTACGATTCACACACTTCCATAGCAGGCAGAGCGGACGGCACCAGTAACGTCACTCACTGACGTCGCGCGTCTGCTCCGCCTGCTTCATTCATAAAGGGGGCGGAGCAGGCGCTCAACGTCAGTGAGTGACATTACTGGTGCCGTCTGCTCTGCCTGCTATTGAAGCTTAAGTAAGTGCTGTGGGGATACAGGGGGGACATGGGAACATGGGAGAGGGCAGCTTAATAACAGGATAAGGATTCACGTTTATAAATACTTTGGTGAGCGGCGGGGCCCGGTGTAAGAGTACAGTGACTGCATCGGGCCCCGCCCCTAGTTACGGACTCCAGCCCCTCCTCTCTCCCGGCTCATACAGCGCAGTGAATATCGGCGTATAACACGCATACATGATTTGCCCCCTATTTTCAGGGGGAAAAAGTGCGTGTTATACGCCGATAAATACGGTATATGAAAATCACCTTCCTATAAAGTCTCGCAGTGTGCTGTTGGAGATCAGATGACAGCTACACAATTAGAGCTAAGAGGTTTAGCTCATACGTCTGTGGAGTGCTGATTAACAGCATAAGGGCTTGTTCACACGAACGTAAGGGCTCCGTGCCCATGCTGTGGACCGCAAATTGCGGTCCGCAATGCACCGGAACCGACGGTGGGGCAGCCGCATGCGGATCGCAGACCCATTCTCTTGAATGGGGTCCACGATCCATCCGTTCTATCTTTTTGCAGGACGGAAGCATGGAACGGAACACCACAGAAGCCCTACGTAGCGCTTCCGTTGGGTTCCGTTCCATGCTTCCGTTCCGCATCGCATCTCCGGATTTGCGGACCCATTCAAGTGAATGGGTCCGCATCTGTGATGCGGAATGCGCACGGCTGGTGACTCGTGTATTGCGGAACCGCCGTATGTGGCCCGCATCACGGAGGCCTTATGTTCGTGTGAACAAGCCCTAAGACTAAATTGACACATCAAGGATTTGATGAGTAATTCGCACTGAAATCTGTATCAGAACCACACTCAGTCCTCCTCCTATGCTAATGAATGAGGTTTTTACGCAACCCCACGTACATGCGGGAGAAGAGAGGGGGGAAATCAGCACAAATCGTTCACACCTCATCTGTGAGTGATTACAAGGCTCCTTATTCTTGTGGATGCCGCACACATCAGACTTATAGCTGACTCAAGCCAGATATACTGCTCTTCTGTCGTACAGGGAATCTGTCATCAGTTTTAGGCCTCATGCACACAACCGTTGTTCTGGTCCGCATCCGAGCCGCAGTTTTTGCGGCTCAGGTGCAGACCCATTCACTTCAATGGGGCCGTAAAAGATGCGGACAGCACTCCGTGTGCTGTCCGCATCCGTTGCTCTGTTCCGTGGCCCTGCAAAAAAAAATCTAACATGTCCTATTCTTGTCCGTTTTGCGGACAAGAATAGGCATTTCTACAATGGGCCGCCCGTTCCGCAAATTGCGGAAGGCACACGGGCGGCTTATGTTTTTTGCGGATCCGCAATTTCCGGACCGCAAAAAACGGAATGGTCGTGTGCATGTAGCCTTATGCCGTTGTATAAACTGATGACAGAGACCTTGAAAACAGCACAGGGTCATTTAATATTTTTTGGACAATAATTTTCTTAAAATCACTGATGAGCAGTGTCAGTGAAGTCGGCCGGAGTATGCTCAATGAAACCATGCACTCTGGACTGCTGAAATGCATGAGCTTCTGATGTACAACCTTGCCACTGATTGGCAGATTTCTCCCTTTAACCACCTCAGCTCCCCTATCTTAAACCCCCTTAATGACCAGACCACTTTTTACACTTCTGCACTACACTACTTTCACGGTTTATTGCTCGGTCATGCAACTTACCACCCAAATGAATTTTACCTCCTCTTCTTCTCACTAATAGAGCTTTCATTTGGTGGTATTTCATTGCTGCTGACATTTTTACTTTGTTTGTTATTAATCGAAATTGACCGATTTTTTTGCAAAAAAATGACATTTTTCAATTTCAGTTGTAAATTTTTTTAAATTAAACTACATTTCTATTTAAAATTTTCTCTAAATTGATTGTTCTACATGTCTTTGATAAAAAAAAATGTTTGGGTAAAAGTTATAGCGTTTACAAACTATGGTACAAAAATGTGAATTTCCGCTTTTTGAAGCAGCTCTGACTTTCTGAGCACCTGTCATATTTCCTGAGGTTCTACAATGCCCAGACAGTAGAAAACCCCCAGAAATGACCCCATTTCGGAAAGTAGACACCCTAAGGTATTCGCTGATGGGCATAGTGAGTTCATAGAACTTTTTATTTTTTGTCACAAGTTAGCGGAAAATGTTTTTTTTTTTTTCTTACAAAGTCTCATATTCCACTAACTTGTGACAAAAAATAAAAACTTCCATGAACTCACTATGCCCATCACGAAATACCTTGGGGTGTCTTCTTTCCAAAATGGGGTCACTTGTGGGGTAGTTATACTGCCCTGGCATTTTAGGGGCCCTAATGCGTGAGAAGTAGTTTGAAATCAAAACGTGTAAAAAATGCCCTGTGAAATCCTAATGGTGCTCTTTGGAATGTGGGCCCCTTTGCCCACCTAGGCTGCAAAAAAGTGTCACACATGTGGTATCTCCGTACTCAGGAGAAGTTGGGCAATGTGTTTTGGGGTGTCTTTTTACATATACCCATGCTGGGTGAGAGAAATATCTCGGCAAAAGACAACTTTTCGCATTTTTTATACAAAGTTGGCATTTGACCAAGATATTTATCTCACCCAGCATGGGTATATGTAAAATGACACCCCAAAACACATTGCCCAACTTCTCCTGAGTACGGCGATACCACATATGTGACACTTTTTTGCAGCCTAGGTGTAACGGGGTTCCGAAGGTACACTCGGTCCCCCATTAGCCGCAGACCTGCTGCTTAGCTTCGGGAACGAGGATCTGTGTTTTACCTCGTTCCCAGGGCGGCTTTACTAGCTGGGTGGCTCCCTGCTCCTAAGTCTGCCTTGAGCGCCGAGCTGATCACTCAGTTCTCGACTGGTTGGTCTGTCGGTCATGTGATGCTGGCCACGTCACATGACCCTCACTCCCCACTATAAATACAGGCAGCCTGCTGGCCACAGGTTGCCTGTTAATTTAGGTTCCACCTGTGGTTTTGTCTTTCCTGGCGTACTTACCTCCTGCTGAATTCCTGACGATCCTCTGCCTGCTCTTTGTGTACTTTGCTGCTCTCCTGGTATTCTGACCCTGGCCTCCTCCTGACGATCCTCTGCCTGCTCCTTTGGTACTTCACGACTCTCCTGGTATTTATGACCCCGGCTTCTCCTGACAATTCTCTGCTTGCTCCATTTGTACTTTGTAGCTTTCCTGGTATTGATTCGGTCCGTTCACTTTCTGTTGTTTGTCTGTCTGTCATCCCTGCACTTAGTCCAAGCTAGGGATTGCCGTCCAGTTGTCCCCTGTCATTAGGACTCGCGAGGCAAGTAGGCAGGGCCAGGGGTAAGGGTGGAGCGCAGTGGTCACTTCCCTCCCCCCTGTGTGTGTGTGTACACGACCGTTACACATCCTCTACTAATTTGCCATTTACCTTAAGAAGACGACAATTTCCAGTTGCATTAGCCTTTGCCATGACAATTAATAAAGCTCAGGGGCAAACCTTTGAAAAAGTTGGCATTTACTTGCCAGAACCAGTATTCTGCCACGGTCAGTTATACACTCACCTAAAGAATTATTAGGAACACCATACTAATACGGTGTTGGACCTCTTTTGCCTTCAGAACTGCCTTAATTCTACGTGGCATTGATAGCATTCTTTAGAAATGTTGGCCCATATTGCTAGGATAGCATCTTGCAGTTGATGGAGATTTGAGGGATGCACATCCAGGGCACGAAGCTCCCGTTCCACCACATCCCAAAAATGCTCTATTGGGTTGAGATCTGGTGACTGTGGGGGCCATTTTAGTACAGTGAACTCATTGTCATGTTCAAGAAACCATTTTTCCAGTCTTCAACAGTCCAATTTTGGTGAGCTCGTGCAAATTGTAGCCTCTTTTTCCTATTTGTAGTGGAGATGAGTGGTGGGGTCTTCTGCTGTTGTAGCCCATCCGCCTCAAGGTTTTGCGTGTTGTGGCTTCACAAATGCTTTGCTGCATACCTCGGTTGTAACGAGTGGTTATTTCAGTCAACGTTGCTCTTCTATCAGCTTGAATAAGTCGGCCCATTCTCCTCTGACCTCTAGCATCCACAAGGCATTTTTGCCCACAGGACTGCCGCATACTGGATGTTTTTCCCTTTTCACACCATTCTTTGTAAACCCTAGAAATGGTTGTGCGTGAAAGGTCCAGTAACTGAGCAGATTGTGAAATACTCAGACCGGCCCGTCTGGCACCAACAACCATGCCACGCTCAAAATTGCTTAAATCACCTTTCTTTCCCATTCTAACATTCAGTTTGGAGTTCAGGAGATTGTCTTGACCAGGACCACAACCCTACATGCATTGAAGCAACTGCCATGTGATTGGTTGACTAGATAATCACATTAATGAGAAATAGAACAGGTGTTCCTAATAATTCTTTAGGTGAGTGTATGTTGCATTATCTAGAGTTAGAACTTTTTCAGATGTGGTTGTAAAGGTTGTAGATGGTCCTGAACAAGGCAAACTGTTGCCAAATTCAGATAGAATATTTACAAGAAATGTTGTGTATAAAGAAATTTTATAGAAAAGTTTCAAAAGGTTAAAAAATACCTTTTTCCTGAATATCTGATTCAGGTATTGTATATTGCAGATTGTTACAAACTATACTTACTGTATCGTGATATATACGTTTCCATTTTATCTTTATTATTAATTTACTTTTGACTTCTTTCCAAAATATTTTTGACAAAATAAAATAAAACAAGAAATACAATGTGGTTAAATTATTTTACTATTTAATATAGACTGTTTCTACTAATGTTTATACACTACTGTTCTAGCGCCCGTTATTATAACGGGCTTAATGTCTAGTACTACATATTTACTCTTACAGGTTATCAGGTTATTCACTTTATGATTTATGCCCCCAATATTCAAACTGTCTGTTGACTGTTATATATACAATAAGAACAACTACTGCATCTGCGGTTTCCTCTTGGTACAACATTCCTCAACCAAGTGAGTGGTTCATAATGCAAAAAACGACTTCTAACCAATTTGTCCCTAAATGTACAAGTTCTCCTGAAAGTCACTAACGGTTTATCATCTATCAAATCCCTCAAACTATCGTTTCTCAATAGTATGTACAAGTTTTCCCCAATCACTTGTTTTATTCTATCTGCCATCAGGCTAAACTTAATAGGGAATGGACAACATTTGGGATTATTCTACCTTTTCTTACTGCTGTCTCCACTCAAGAGTAAAACTCCCCGTGGTACTTTCGAGACTCTCACCATAGCTTCATTCAGCATTACTATGGAATAACCCCTAGCCAATAACCTCTTCTTTAAGTCAAGTGCCTGCCTTCTAAAACCTTCATTTTCAGTGTTGATCCACAGCTCCTCTGCCACTCCCCATCATTGTGTTTGTAGCTGCAGCATAGTGTTTGTGCCCAGTTGGCTTGGATAACCTTTTAGACGCCACTGTCATTAGTGACTGTGACATCCAATTAGCTTGGCAGGGGGCTCTCTTTGTCAGTCAGTTGGAGCTCCATGGCACAATTGTGGTGTGCTGATGAGTTTACAACCAGGGGCCTGACAGAGGCATCTACCTATTATTAGGCATACTGTAGCTTAACAGTATTACACTGAGTAGCAATAACGCTTTGGAATACTTTGTGTTGTAAAGCAGGGTTTCTCAACTCCAGTACTCAGGGCCCACCTGCCAGTCATGTTTTCAGGATTTCCTTAGTATTGAACAGGTGATATAATGTGTCAATGGATCAAGGCTTAACACAGGTATTTATTCTGTGGGATACTCTGAAATCATGAGTGGCAGGTGGGCCTTGAGGAAAGGACCAGAGGAACACACTTCTAAAGCATTATGTACATTAACTGATTGAAGGATTTCTTCTTCTAGTTCCCTGGGGTCATTGTCATAACTAGGGAAGGCTGGCCTCATAACAAACTTGTGGATAGGCCCAACCTACCCCTTGAGATGAATATTATGGGTATGTCATGGGTATAACAGTAGGGAATGTGATACAATAAACAAAAAATAACAAATAACAACCAGTAAAATCCCTTGCTGTTCCAGAGCTGACAGTCTGGTGGTCCCCTGCAGTCTTTAGAAGACATTTACAAAGCAGTTTATGCCTCTGGGCGCATGCCCAGTGACACTATTGAGGCTGTTGCCCTCAGGAGCCGGAGTATCGTACAGGCGCAGGCAGTCAGCAATACTGCGGCTGCGCGAGATTTCAGGGGCAAGAAAGGAGGATGCAAGGATTGTGGGGTGAATAAATTACATGACGTAGCGGTGGGGGGCGGCGCGGTTAGGTTCGGATGTGGGAGTGAATTTATGAGGAGGCTTGCTGGGCTTGGGAGAAAGGCGGGCTGGGCACTGCAGGGCGGCGTTACTGGGCACGAGAGGAGAGTAATAACGCCCCTCTGGGCACCTTGAAACTTAATTAGCATATCTGAAAAATTGCTTTTTGATCAAAATGAAAACTTGAATAAAAGAAAGAAGACACTTGCTGGAATGAAGGTACTTTATTGAACATTGCTATGTTAACAGTTTAATATGCTCAAACTAGGTGACAGATTCCCTTTAAGTATTTGTTTTTTTGTATATCTCTGGTACTGCAATTATATTGAGCAGGAGAAAAGTGTATGTACTGTGTTATAATTTATTTATATAGGGGCTGACTGCCATTTTAAGGTTGTTTAAGGTATACAGTGATATATATGTTAAAGGGATGCCTCTGACAGATACAATAACTTGTAACCCATTGTAAGAAGCATATACATTTATACATTTAACATACAATATGTTTTTTAACTACTATTGTATGGAGTAATGTAGTCTACTACAGTGATGAGCTGCAGGTCCCATATTCGAATTTGCGATATTTTGCGAATATTTCGTCAAATATTCGTGATATATTCGCTATATTCGTGAATTCGTTATATTCGAGATATATTTCTACATTCGCTAATTCATCATTGAAATATTCGTGTACGCATGCGTGGTTTCAAAGATTCGTTTGTGAAGATAAAGTATTCTAGAAAAAATGGTCGGGAGCAATTTCACAGACGCCGAGCTAGATGTCATTATCACTGTAACTTTATAGCACTGTAAAGTAGTATAACATGCTTATTATTTAAATGTATTTAACTATTTATATGCTGCTGAAGTTATCCAAAATATTCGTAATCTCAAAAAAATTCTTTTATATTTTTCGGAATGCATATAAATTGACATTTTATCTTGTTTGTGTAGATATACATGATTTGGGGCAATAAGTATTGTTGTGACTCACAACAATACTTATTGCCCCAAATCATTAATATCTACTCAAACATGATAAAATGTCAATTTGTATGTATTCCGAAAAATATTACAATTTTTTTTCGAGATCACGAATATTTATGAAAAACTTTATCTGACATCACAGCACTATGTCTGTAGCATATATGTATGTATGGATAGCAGTCAAATATCTGTCATCTGCACATTAGACATCCATTTTCCTGCCCCACACTATATACCCCCGGATAGTTCGGAGAATCCTCAGTATAGGTCATCAATATCAGATTTGTGGAGTTCGACACAATTCGGTATGAGAATTCGGTATGAGTTATGGAGGGAACATGATGGCCAGCAGAATAGGTTGGCCATCGTTAAGAAATGGTCCGACCTGAAGCGGTGGAACTCAGATCGGATCATACACATCCGCAACAAAATTTGCCCAGGTACAATAATTACATAACTTTTGTATCTTTCAATTAAAACACTCTTTAATGTATATGTACAGTTATGCTTTAATATTTGATTTTTATAAATTATGAAAATTGTGTCATTATAGATGTTCCTGTTCCCTGCGTCCGCCGCCGGACTTCCAAAAAGGCGGTGGTGGAGGTCTCTCCATCGGAGGAAGAGGAGGATTATCCTGGACTTTCTGGGCAGCAGAATTCCATTACCCCACCTGAAGTCGGTCAATTGATGGAGGCTGAGGAAGCCGTACCCTCACACCACCCTTTTTCACCACCCCCAGTCTCTCAGGAGGAGGACAATGATGAGGAGGATGAGGTTGTGACAACCCCCCACCAGGAGGGTAAATATGTGCTGTTGGTGTTTTAACTCAGTCACTGTTCACACACACACACACACACACACACACACGTGTCAGTTTAGTCTTCACCACAGGCACACTTTATTCCAGTAAACAATAATAAACATGTACAAGCTTTTCCTTAAATCTTTCTTCAGCCCACACATATTGGATAACATAAAGTCACACACTTTGAGTTTAGTCCAAGCAGGGTAACAAAACAGTAGTATCTCAACACTCTTTACAGTATTTCAGAGATCAGGTTCCCCTCTTAGCTTGTTCAGCATTCAGATCGCCTGTCCACACTTTATCTCCCCAGCCTTTTTAACCACATCTTTATGAAAACCCTGGATGTAGTACGAGAGTGACCTGTCCCACCCATTGTCTCTGGTCATGCCTAAAACCCAGACCCAAATCCACTCTAATGAAAACCTCACAGTATAGGTTACGGGTCCAGCCTGCTTTCCCTCCTCCTCCTCGTCGGACATCTCGACCACCTGCCAACGCTTGAGGGAAGCCCTGCTGCATATTGTTGGAACGGGAACCCCTGTAATCACATTATTTAGAATTTAGACAAACAACTGACTAATTTACTCTGAACCCGGACAACAAAGGGGTTGACCGGGTTCAGAGCTGAACCCGGACATACCAATAACTTCACCCGGGCAGCCCCCCTGACTTGAGCATCGGAGCAGTTCATGATCCGATGCTCTACTTTGCCCTGTGCTGGATCGCGCAGGGCAAGGGATCTTTTGTTTACAATCACACACTGCCGGGAGGAAGCTTCCGCCCTGCTGTGTGTTCGGTGATCTCTCCGGCTGTGATGGTCGGGGTTTAGCTCTGCCATAGCCGTTTTACAGGCTAGGGCTGCGCTAATTCCCGACCATCAGTGCTGGTGACGTCACTTGGCTTCCTGGCAGTCCCATGGAGAGCCCGGTACGTCAACGGATCTCCAAAAAATGCCTTTGCCATGCGAGATTTAGCACAGGGCAATGGAGAGCATTGGAGCACTGCTCCGATTCTCAAGTTAGAGGGGCTGCATGGGTGAAAATGGAGGTATGTCCGGGTTCAGCTCTGAACCAGGACAACCCCTTTAAGTGTGGGATGTACAGTACAGACCAAAAGTTTGGACACACCTTCTCATTCAAAGAGTTTTCTTTATTTTCATGACTATGAAGGCATCAAAACTATGAATTAACACATGTGGAATTATATACATAACAAACAAGTGTGAAACAACTGAAAATATGTCATATTCTAGGTTCTTCAAAGTAGCCACCTTTTGCTTTGATTACTGCTTTGCACACTCTTGGCATTCTCTTGATGAGCTTCAAGAGGTAGTCCCCTGAAATGGTCTTCCAACAGTCTTGAAGGAGTTCCCAGAGATGCTTAGCACTTGTTGGCCCTTTTGCCTTCACTCTGCGGTCCAGCTCACCCCAAACCATCTCGATTGGGTTCAGGTCCGGTGACTGTGGAGGCCAGGTCATCTGGCGCAGCACCCCATCACTCTCCTTCATGGTCAAATAGCCCTTACTTTCAAAGTTTTCCCAATTTTTCGGCTGACTGACTGACCTTCATTTCTTAAAGTAATGATGGCCACTCGTTTTTCTTTACTCAGCTGCTTTTTTCTTGCCATAATACAAATTCTAACAGTCTATTCAGTAGGACTATCAGCTGTGTATCCACCTGACTTCTCCTCAACGCAACTGATGGTCCCAACCCCATTTATAAGGCAAGAAACCCCACTTATTAAACCTGACAGGGCACACCTGTGAAGTGAAAACCATTTCAGGGGACTACCTCTTGAAGCTCATCAAGAGAATGCCAAGAGTGTGCAAAGCAGTAATCAAAGCAAAAGGTGGCTACTTTGAAGAACCTAGAATATGACGTATTTTCAGTTGTTTTACACTTGTTTGTTATGTATATAATTCCACATGTGTTAATTCATAGTTTTGATGCCTTCAGTGTGAATCTACAATTTTCATAGTCATGAAAATAAAGAAAACTCTTTGAATGAGAAGGTGTGTCCAAAATTTTGGTCTGTACTGTATGTAATGTAATGATGGACAGATCCTTTTACTGGAATACAGAATGATGATTGCAGTTTATGTATATCCACATCTCTCTGCTTCACACAGTGGCGTCTCTAGCTTTCAAATTTTGGGGGGGCACACTGGGGGCCAGGACAAAAGTAGGGGGGGGGGCAGCTATAACAACGATACATTTACACAAGTACGCTTAGAAATGCTGCGATACTGTACCCAATACCTAAAACTGCAACAGGGAAGAAAAGTCCTGCTGTCTGTGGTTTAAAAAAATATATAAAATCACTCAGATTTCAACATATCCTAGCTGCCTGTGGATGACCCTTTTATAGGGAGGTGGATCTGTGGATGACACTGCTATTGGGGGGATCTGTGGATGCCACATACCGTATATAGCATCTTATGCTATATGTGTCATCCACAGATCCACCCCATGACAGTGTCATCCCCATTTCCCCAGTGTCATCCACAGATCTCCCTCCCCGTCTCTCACAGGAGTGTACATTTGACATTTCTAAACTGTGGCGGATCCAGAGCCTGGTCTCGGGAGGGGCACTTCCAGATTATTTTCTGTCCGCCGCCACAGAACAAGGGTTCTTATAGAACAGACTACACAGTGTAGAGGTATACTGTACATTGTGTGGCACAGTGTAGAGGTATACTGTACATTGTGTGGCACAGTGTAGAGGTATACTGTACATTGTGTGGCACAGTGTAGAGGTATACTGTGCATTGTGTGGCACAGTGTAGAGGTATACTGTACATTGTGTGGCACAGTGTAGAGGTATACTGTACATTGTGTGGCACAGTGTAGAGGTATACTGTACATTGTGTGGCACAGTGTAGAGGTATACTGTACATTGTGTGGCACAGTGTAGAGGTATACTGTATATTGTGTGGCACAGTGGATGCTATATGTGTATAACATAAAAATATTTCACATGAAAACTTACAATTACTTGGCTTGGCCCTTGGGGATCTCGGACGTCACTTCAACACTTTGGGCGGGGGGCTCGGCGGAGCTGATGTTGTGCTTTATCCTAATGAGAAAGATTTCATAATAAGGATTTGGAGAAGGGGCAGAGGGGTCACAGAGCAGGGAGAGGCTGGTTCTGCTATAGGGGGTCATACTATGGGGGAGTAATAAAGCCCACCATAATGCCCCCCAGTAGAAATAATTCTCCTTATAATGTGACAATGCAAAAAATGCCCCCTTGTAATGCCCCCAGTTGAGCTAATGTCCCCATAGTTCCCCCATAATGTGCCAGTATAAAATACCCCTATATAGTGCCCCCAGTAAATGCCCCCATAGTGCTCCTCTCCCCCCTTCCTCCTAGTGCCCCCATAATGTACCAGTATAAAATGCACCATATATCGTGCCCCAGTAGATGCCCTCAGTGTCCCCCATAATTTGCAAATATAAAATTCCCCTTCTTAGTGCCCCCCGTAGATGACTCCATAGTACTCCTCTACCCCTTCCCCATAGTACCCACCATAATGTGTCCCAGTATAAAATGCTACTGTACAGAGCCCCCCATATAAAATACCCCTTCTTTGTGGCCTCAGTAGATCCCCCTATAGTGCCCACCAATAACGTGCCAGTAATAAGTGCCCCCCCAATGTGCCAGTAATAAGCCCCCCAATGTGCCAGTAATAGCCCCCCAATGTGCCAGTAATAAGCTCCCCCAAATGTGCCAGTAATAAGCCCCCCCAATGTGCCAGTAATAAGCCCCCCCAATGTGCCAGTAATAAGCCCCCCAATGTGCCAGTAATAAGCCTCCCAATGTGCCAGTAATAAGCCCCCCAATGTGCCAGTAATAAGCCTCCCAATGTGCCAGTAATAAATCCCCCCAATGTGCCAGTAATAAATCCCCCCAATGTGCCAGTAATAAGCCCCCAAATGTGCCAGTAATAAGCCCCCCAATGTGCCAGTAATAAGCCCCCCCAATGTGCCAATAATAAGCCCCCCCAATGTGCCAGTAATAAGGCCCCCAATGTGCCAGTAATAAGCCCCCCCAATGTGCCAGTAATAAGCCCCCCCAATGTGCCAGTAATAAGCTCCCCCAAATGTGCCAGTAATAAGCCCCCCCAATGTGCCAGTAATAAGCCCCCCCAATGTGCCAGTAAGAAGCCCCCCGAATGTGCCAGTAAGAAGCCCCCCCAATGTGCCAGTAATAAGACCCCCAATGTGCCAGTAATAAGCCCCCCCAATGTTCCAATAATAAGCCCCCTCATGTGCCAGTAAGAAGCCCCCCCCAATGTGCCAGTAATAAGCCCCCCAAAGTGTCAGTAATAAGCCCCCAAAGTGCCAGTAATAAGCCCCCCAATATGCCAGTAATAAGCCCCCCCAATGTGCCAGTAATAAGCCCCCCCAATGTGCCAGTAAGAAGCCCCCCCAATGTGCCAGTAAGAAGCCCCCCCCAATGTGCCAGTAATAAGACCCCCAATGTGCCAGTAATAAGCCCCCCCCCAATGTGCCAGTAATAAGACCCCCAATGTGCCAGTAATAAGCCCCCCCAATGTGCCAATAATAAGCCCCCCTCATGTGCCAGTAATAAGCCCCCCCAATGTGCCAGTAATAAGCCCCCCAATGTGCCAGTAATAAGCCCCCCAATGTGCCAGTAATAAGCCCCCCCAATGTGCCAGTAATAAGCCCCCCCAATGTGCCAGTAATAAGCCCCCCAATGTGCCAGTAATAAGCCCCTCCCCCAATGTGCCAGTAATAAGCCCCCCCAATGTGCCAGTAATAAGCCCCCCAATATGCCAGTAATAAGCCCCCCAATGTGCCAGTAACAAGAGCCCCCTTTATGGTGCCTGTAAAAATATTGTAAAAAAAAAAAAAACACTTATACTTACCTCCATGTCAGCGATGCGATGCAGCCCTCTTCCGGCCTGTGTCCCGCTCTGTATGGCTTAGGCGGCGCGATGACGTCATCGCGCGTGCCTGCGCCGGCCTCTGATAGGCTGCCGGCCTAGTGCCGGCAGCCTATCAGAGGAAGGGGAAGGGACACGCCTCTCCCTCCCCTGCACCGCCGCAGCACAGACTGATTACTATGGAGATGAGCACAATGGAAGCGCTCATCTCCCTGTACCCGACTGCAGAAGTGCGGTGGCTCACTTTGGGGGGGGGGCATTTTAGTTGGGGGGCACATGGGGGGGCACAGCGTGATGTAGGGGGGGGCCGTGGCCCCCTCTGGCCCCCCCCTGGCGACGCCACTGGCTTCACACAACCAAATATACACTTCATCCCCTGACATCACCCCTTAATCCACAACACCAGTAATTGTCTGGCAGCGGGCTGTACCATCATGTCCTCTCTGTATCTAAATCTGAACTTGTTGTCTTTCCCCCCATCTGCTAACCCATCTAAAGTTGATATTTCAATTTGGGTATGCAGCACTATCTGAACTGTGGTGCAACATGCCGCCCGACTTTGGGATGCATTTTACTCTGACATTAACCTTCTTCAACATATTCAATCAATTACACGATCTGGTCGTGTGTACCGTAAACATTTTGCCAGAATACACCCTTTTCTTACGGTTAAAACCACAAAAACTGTGGTTGCTGCCTTGATTCATTCTCGTCTGGAATACTGCAACGCATTACAAATCAGTCTCCCTTTTCGAAACTCCCTCCCCTTCAGTCTGTCCTGAATGCTGCAGGCTCATCTATCAATCCAACCGCTACACTGATGCTACTAGCCTGTGCCAGTCAATTCACTGGTTGCACATCCGCCAGAGAATACAGTTCAAACTTGTCACCCTCACCCCTAAAGTTCTCCACAGTCCTGCACCTCCATAAATCTCCTCCCCCATGTCCATCTACCACCCCTCTCGTGCTCTCCATTCTGTAGCGACCGAAGATTCATAACCTCCTTAAGGCTACTTTTACACTTGCGTTCGGAGCGGATCCGTCTGGTGTCTGCACAGACGGATTCGCTCCTATAATGCAAACGATGGTATCCGTTCAGAACGGATCCGTCTGCATTATCTTTCAGAAAAAATTCTAAGTCTGAAAGTTAGTCTGAAATTGCACCATATTGTGTCAACTTCAAACGGATCCGTCCCCATTGACTTGCATTGTAAGTCTGGACGGATCCGTTTGGCTCTGCACGGCCAGGCGGACACCCGAACGCTGCAAGCTGCGTTCGGGTGTCTGCCTGCTGAGCGGAACGGAGGCCAAACGGTGCCAAACTGATGCATTCTGAGCGGATCCGCATCCACTCAGAATGCATTGGGGCCGTACGGATCCGTTCGGGGCCGCTTGTGAGAGCCTTCAAACGGAACTCACAAGTGGAACCCCGAACGCAAGTGTGAAAGTAGCCTTAGTCGTATCTCTCTCTCCCATTTTCAAGACTTTTCTAGAGCTTCACCTACTGTATGGAATACTCTGCCCCGGAATATCAGGTCAATTCACAAATACTACACCTTCAAACGTATATTAAGAACACTTATTTTCAGGCTGGCTTAACAAGCTACTTAAAAAGAATTTTCCACAAATAAACCTGTCTTCCATCAATTGCTCTGGCCTTAAGTCGATCCTCTAGCAATCCCAAACCCTAAGCAGATCTTCCGCACCACTCCTGTCAGTTCAATAATGGAACGAAAGTAATCTAACCATTGTACCTGGGCATGTGCGGTCACGGATCTCTTGGATTAACTTTGGGTTCCTCTGCTTCAGATCCGACCATTTTTTTATGACGGAATCTTTTTGGTGCTTGACACTGAACTTCCTTTTGAGGTCGGAACGGATCTCCAACACACAATACACTACAGTACTTCACAGCCGGTTTACGGGTGCGGTCGTAGCCACACTCCAACATACGCTGCAGGATAAAGATGCAAGCATATAATGAGACATTTTTTACATACAGTACAAGTATGGAACATAATGTCCTCCACAAAACATCAAAAAGTATTTAAGTCTTTGAAGGGGAAATATAACATAAAATGTTACCGTTATAAGATCTGATTGTATTACAATTGTATGTGTGTGGGGTCGGAGCAATCGGATATTGGCCAGCAGGATTCACTGAAAAAGGTGCACCACAATGATAAGCAACTGACAATGCTGGCTAATCCCTCAAGCTGATGTTAAGGCTGGGTTCACACTTGAGCGTTTTACAGCGCGTTCAAACGCGCTGTAAAACGCTCAACACATGAAAACCAATGCTTCCCTATGGCCCTGGTTCTCACTTGAGCGTTTTACAGCGCGTTTGAACGCGCTGAAAAACGCCCTACGCTCAAACAAGTTCTTGAGCTTCTTTGGGGCGTTTTGACGCGCGTTTGTGGCCATAGGACACTGCAGTCAATCACACAAACGCGCGTCAAACGCGCGTTTACTATTGCAAAAAACGTGCATAAAAACGCGCGACAAAAACGCGCGTTAAACGTGCATATCAAATACGCTCAGGTCTGAACCCAGCCTTAAAGCTGAGACTTTCACCAACATCAGGAACATATCGGAGCCCTTCTGCACCACCGTCAAGGTATCTCAGCAGGCAATTGGTCCTACCACTATACTACCTGTGGTGTGTAAACAAGCTCTGATAGGTGCTGAGATCCGACTCACAGCCAAGCTCCCACATACCTGAATAGTAGGATCACTAATGCAATGTGCGGTAAAATAAGGCTGCAAGCCCCACCTATAACAGACCATGTGACACAGGCGACCAGGTGCAACAGAATGTTACCAGCCAGACACAATGGCACCTTCAATACATATAGTACAAAATCACTGAAAAATAGTGGCCTAAATGAGAGGAACTGCTCAAAGTCAAACCCCTAACACTGCAGCGTGTTTCTAACTGAGGGAGCAGCTCCTCCGCATGTGGTCCGCAGCTAGCGGCCATCCCCAGCAAAAAATGCATAAAATGGAGGATGGAGGATGCCGTTGCGGACCACATGCACAACAAAAGCATCCTACACAAAATGGAAGGTCTCCGATATGTTCCTGACTGAAACATGTCGGCGAAAGTCTCAGCTTTTAACATCAGCTTGAGAGAATAGCCAGCATTGTCCGTTGCTTATCATTGTGGTGCACCTTTTTCGGTTAATCATGTATTTTTATACTTCCATCCACACATTATCCCATCTTGTGTAGGATGCTTTTGTGGTGGATGTGGTACGCACCGGCATCCTACATTGTATGCATTTTTTGCTGTTGATGGCCGCTAGCTGAGGACGACATGCGGAGGAGCTGCTCCCCCAGTTAGAAACACGCTACAGTGAGCATTTAGGCCAGTTTTAGTAATTTTGTCCTATTGGCCATCGGAGCAGAAATTTACCTGTCTAGCGAAGTGACGGTACAGTATGGGGTGTACAGCTGGTTCACCTCCCCGTGGTGCACCCTGGGTAAGGCCGGGTTCACACGAACGTGTGTGACCCGTGCCTGTGAAGCGGCCCGCAAATAGCGGGCCGCAATGCTTGTTCGCCGGCCGTAGGTCAGCCGCATCGGATCGCGGACCCATTCACTTTTTTTTTTTTTTTTAATAGCGTTTATTTAACATTTTTAAAATAGTACAACAATCCCATAGGGAAAAAACAATACTGCAATACAGTCATACACGTGAGCAAGATCAGACAATTCCATCAGTGTCATAATATACGACAGTAAGAGACTTAAATGCATTTGGATACAAAACATTCTTGTTGTCATAAAAAAGGAAGGGAAATAGATGTCTGCTCACACCCACTCACATCCATACATCCACACACACACTTGGGTGGCACAGCCCCAACCAGTAATGGATCTCAAACTGTGCCCTCCGCCTGTACCCATATACCCCAGATTTTGTCAAACCGATCAGGGGATCCTCTCGCTTCATAGGTCAACTTGTACATCTGGAGATCGTTGTTAATTAGTTGTACCCATTGGCTTATCGTGGGACACTTGGGAGGCTTCCAGTTCAAGAGTATATTCTTCCTACCATAGAACATTAAGAGCCGTAGGAGAATTCTACAATATTTGGAAGGAGTCACATCAGCAACTAGCCCCAGAACACAAACAATAGGATCACATATCCCTGGTAAACCCAGTTTAACATTAATGAAATTACACACCCCCTTCCAATAATTTTGTAAGGCCGGACAGGACCAAACCATGTGGAAAAAGGATCCTCTGTCGCTTCCACATCTGTCGCATCCAGGATTTGGTATCTGCCGCATCTGATATAAACGTACCGGAGTCAGGTACACCCTATGCATCCATTTGACCTGAATAAGTTGATCTCGAGAGCTCACGACAGACCTCCTCCACCCTAGACGCCATTCCTCCAAGTGAGAATCCTCCAACTCTGGGATATCCGCCGACCACTTAACAAATGATCGCTGGATAGGAGAGTCCTGCATTTTAATAATTTCACCATAAAAGGAAGAAATTGGTTTATATGGTTGTTTCCTTCTGGCTATCGATTCCAGAGGACCACACTCCAAGCTTAGGGACAAGGAGTGGAACTGTTTCTCACAAGCGTGTCTCAGTTGGAGGAACCGGTAAAAGCTCGTCTGTGGCAACAGGAAGTCCGACCGCAAATCCCCAAAGGAGCGAAAGACCCCATCCTGGAATAGCTGCGTCAGATATTTAAGCCCCTTCCTAGGCCAAAATTCAAAGTCTGGTAAGTGTAAAAGCTCAGGGAGATGTCTGTTACGCCATAGTGGGATATACGGAGACCAGATATCCCCTGCTTGGGTGTCCATATGTGTATTTACAAACTTTGCCCAGGCTTCTATAACCGTTATCATCGCTTCTGTGTACGTCCCACTCAACAAAGAACCACCTCCCCTGTAGACCAAGTTTGTTAGAGCTTCATACGAACCCACTAACGCCGCCTCCAGCACCACCGCCGGATTATTGGAGTCTGCTCTAATCCACCAGGAAGCATACATCAGGCGTGTCGCTATGTAATAAACATATAAGTCAGGAAGTTGTAGACCACCCTGCAAGTAGGATGCCTTCAACGTCTTCCTTGCTATCCTAGGGTTCCGATGACACCATAGGAATCGGGACATAACCTTATCTATGACATCAAAGTGGGATTTCGGTACCCTCACTGGAGCCGCTCTGTATATATAAAACAGTTTCGGTAGTAACACCATTTTAAAGATGTTGATCCTTCCTATTAAAGTCAAGGGGAGATTTTCCCATGCTTCCAACTTGCGTGTGACATATTCCATAGTGGGCCTCAGGTTCAGATGGCAAAATTTCCGAGGGTCTCTATGTATGTGGATCCCCAAATATAGAAAGCTGTCTACCACTTTCAGGGGGGATACTGGAGATATCTCTATCGCTTCTTCACTGTCCACTATACATAAGCTCGATTTAGCCCAGTTCACTCGTAGCCCTGAGAACCTACCATATCCATTCACCACATCTAGCAAAGTTTCTAAGGATGGGCCAGGGTCAGCTAAGTACACCAACAAGTCATCCGCGTATAGCGAAACCTTCTCCTGTATCCCAGCCACCGTCCACCCCTCTATCAAGGAGCTATTATTTATCAATTGAGTAAGAGGTTCCATTATCAGAGCGAACAACAACGGGGACAGGGGACAACCCTGCCTTGTACCTCTGTATAATTTAAATGGTCGGGAAAGAGACCCATTTACTCTGATGCGCGCTGAAGGTGCCTGATACAGTAACTGGACCCATTGAATGAAGGAGTGAGGAAAACCAAGTCGGGCCATTGTCTCCCAAATAAAATGCCATTCTACCGAGTCAAAGGCTTTCTCGTTATCGAGAGATGCTAGGACCCTTGACCCTGCATTATCATGCCTGACCTGCAAGTTCGTAAATAACCTCCTAAGATTGATATCCGTTGTTTTCCCGGGCATAAAACCAGATTGGTCAGGGTCAATAATGGATAAGATTACCTGATTAAGCCTCTTGGCCAGGATCTTAGCTAAGATCTTGGCATCGGTGTTCAGCAGGGAAATAGGTCTATATGATGCACAGTGGTCCGGAGGCTTCCCAGCTTTATGAATTACCACAATGGTAGCCTCGCCAAAGGATAGAGGCAGTCTACCAGAATCATGTGCGTAGTTAAAAAGATTCAGTAGACGTGTAGAGTACAATTCAACGTCTAGTCTGTACCATTCGACTGGGAACCCATCCGGACCAGGTGATTTCCCTGCTGCCATATCACTGATTGCCGCTTTAATTTCTCCCACATCAATAGCTGCCTCCAAAAAGCTACTGTCTTCTCTAGCCAATGTAGTAAGGGGGATGTTCTGAAGGAAAGACCGGATCTCATCTGGGGTCATCGCAATTTTGGAGCTATACAGGTCCCTGTAAAATTGAGCAAATTGCTCACATATGTCCTCCGGTTGATATACCCTTGAGCCATCCCCGCAAGTAATGTGTGGGACCACCGTCTGGGGCGACTCAGTCCTGGCCAGGAACGCCAAAGCCCTCCCATTCTTATCACCATCAGCAAATATTACACGCCTTTGATACAATAACTTCTTCTGGGTATATTCTGTTAGGTGCAAATTGAGCTTCCTCTGGGCCTCCTCCCATAAACTACGACCCTCTCCATCCGGATTTGTAATAAAAGCCTGTTCTCTCTCTACTACTTCCCCCTCTAGCTTAGTCCTTGTAGCCCTCATCTCCTTCCTATACGTAGCTATCGCATGAATCAGAGTACCCCTCATCACAACTTTGAAGGCTTCCCACTCTATCAACGGGTTAGCTGAGCCCTCATTGAACTCCCAATAGTCTTTCAAACCCTGCTGTACACTCCAAACAACAGGCAGGACCTCTAGCCATTTACTATTGAGTCTCCATACCCTCTCCACCGGCGCTAGAGGTTGTTTTAGAACTACTAACAATGGAGCATGATCAGAGATACCTCGGGGGAGGTAATCAGCCACCGTCAGGGAGGGTAATAGATCTCTGCTAAGAAAAACTAAGTCTATCCGTGAAAGCGTAACATGAGAAGCGGAATAGCAGGAATATTGGCGCAACCCCGGATGTAAGTACCTCCAACCCTCCGTTAAATCAAATACATCAGCCCAGGAGCTTAGCGCCTCATTATGGGTATCACTAGGGCGAAGACGATCCAGTGACTGATCCAAAGTCGCGTTGTAATCCCCAAAGGCAATCAGAGGTGCCGGGGGCATAGATGCTACCATTCTCATAACCTCATCCAGTATATCCCTACGAAAAGGGGGGGGGACATAAAGGCCCACCAGAAGGTAATCGATGCCCCTGATTGCCACATGGAGAATCACAAAACAACCCATTATATCCGTATGCACAGAATACACCTGAAAGGGAAGGGATTTCGCCACCAGAATCGACACACCTCTGGCTCTAGAATTATATACCGCGTGGTATGCTGAACCAACCCAGGGCCTCTTCAACGCTAAGAGCTTTCGCCCCTGAAGATGTGTCTCCTGCAATACCAGAATGTCAGGATTATGATTTCGTAGAAAATTAAAGACCAGAGACCGTTTAATTTTGTCATTGAGACCCCTGACATTCCAGGAGACAAACCGACAAACGGACATTATGGCGGTCTATTGAGATAGTAATCCCAGAAGTCACTGCACCACCCAAGCCATACACTCACACATTCATACCAACTTCCAAACATTAGAGCAAGAGCCCCTGAATACGCCCGTAACATCAGGCAACCCCCCCCACCCTGCCCAGATGACCCCAACCTATCCAAGCTTAAAAACCCTCCCCCCATTTGCCTCTTTAATAGAAAAAGGGGAACAGCAACCCTTCCTTCAGCCCTACTGCTCTAGGTAAACCTAATAACTGAACCTATGCAGCAGGTTGCTACAACCATCACTCGTTCAGCTCCGTTATTTAACTATCATCTGAAACGCATGGAAAAACATTCAAAACATTAGATATATGACTCTCAGCCTCTGCGGTCTAGCCAGTCCGATGCCTCTTCAGGGTTGGCAAAGAACTTCACCTGGTCACCCTCCTGGACTCTGAGCCGAGCCGGATACATCATTGCATAGACAAGTCCCTTCTCTCTTAAGCGGTTCCTCACCGCCGTGAACTGTCTACGTTGCTTCTGCACTTCTGTAGAAAAGTCCGGGTAAAAGGAGATCCGGGTATTTTCAAAAAGAATGTCTTTCAAACGGCGAGCTGCAGCCAGAATAGCATCACGGTCTCTGTAGTTTAGGACTTTAAAGATGAAGGGACGAGATGGGGCCCCAGGAGGGAGGGGGCGAGTGGGAATCCTGTGAGCACGTTCAACTGCAAAAGTCCCTGACAAATTTATAGGATTAAAGATTTGTTTTATGAGACGTTCCACAAACTCTTCTGGAGAGGGCCCCTCTGCTCTTTCAGGTAAACCCATAATACGGATGTTGTTCCGTCTGTTACGGTTCTCGGCATCCTCCACCTTTGCCATCAGGGTCTTGACTTGATTCTGTAGCGCATTAATTGCAGAGTCATCACGCTGTACTCTATCCTCCACATCACTCACTCTTCTTTCCACTTCCGTTGTTCTCTCTCTAATTTTATCAATATCATGTCTGAGAAGAGTAAGATCAGCCTGGACATGGTCAATTTTGACCGTAAGCGCCGTTTGGCAGTTAGTGATGGCCGCCATAATTTTTGCAAAGTCTACTTCTGGACGCTCAGAGGAGGTTGCAACTTCTCGGTGCTCTGTCTGACTCATGTTGTCCAGCATAAGTTTGGGTGGATTAGCCGGTCCTGAGGTGCCTGTTTTCCGGCCCATAAGGTGATCTCCCCTTCACCAGTAATAGGAGTACTGGCCCTTTAAATATCTCCCCCACACAGGGGCAATAGAACAGCAATGGCGGCTTTTTCCCTGGAGTCAGGATACTGGCCCCACTCAGTTGAGGTGCATTCGCCCCTTAATACAGATGCCAGGTGTATGCAGACAGGAGAGCCAGGATCCCGGTTCAGTCCTGGGGCATGAAGACAACTGCACACAGCGTCACAGGCAAGATGGCGCTCACAGCGCCAGACACGTGGGGGACCTGAAACCAGCAGCCCAGCAGAGAGAGAACCGGAGGCGTCTCACCTCCCAGCCACTCCAGGACTCACCCGACCACCACCACCAGTAAGTAAGGCGACCCGGTAAGTAAGGCGATCTTGCGTCCCCACCTCTCCCGCTCTCACCGAGGGGTCCACAGTGCTGGATACTGCTCCTTTCCCAGGCCTCACTCCAGGGGATCCGGCAGGCGATGACCGCAGCAGGCACACAGCTGAAACTCCGGTTACCGGTAAACCGTGAGTTGCGGATCACTTGGGGGGTGTCTTTTCTTTGGCCACACGCACAGACAATCAGGATTCTGCAGGATAATGTCGGAGCTGAAACAACTTGCGTCCTCACACCATGACGGTTAGGCCACGCCCCCGGCCCATTCACTTTAATGGGTCCGCGATCCGGCCGTTCCGCGAAAAGATAGGACTTGTTCTATCTTTTAGCGGAACGGAACAACGGGACGTAACCCCAGGAGGCACTCCGTAGTGCTTCCGAGGGGTCCCGTCCCGTGCGGCCGTTCCGCGATTCCGGATTAGCGGACCCATTGAAGTGAATGGGTCCGCATCCGTGATGCGGAATTCACACGGAACTGTGGCCGTGTAATGCGGCCCGCGATTTGCGGGCCACAATACGGCCACGGGTCACGCACGTTCGTGTTAACTTAGCCTAACTCTAAATCTAATAATGATGGTCAGACAATGAAAGATTCAACAGAGTCCTGATAGTGAGTGACCACTGACCAACAGGACACAAAATGTAATCTATATACTGTGTTTGTGTGTGCGTTTTTTTTTTTTTTTTTGTGGGGGGGGGGGGCGTGGGCGGGGAGTTTGGGTGGGTGTGGGGGTAAGTGTGCGGGAGGAAAATGGATGTGCATATGAGAGATATTTTGATGCTGTGCATAAATACATGCTACAGACATAGTTTTGTGATGTCTCACAACAATACTTATTGCACCAATGAGTAATATGTACTTATACCTGTAAAAAAAAAAAAAAAATGGGAATATCATGAGATTTAAAAAATCGCATTATTATGCGATTTTCAGAAAGGCGATATTTTGCAGAAAATAATCTGCAACTTAATCGTATGTGAAAACTTGTGCCATCAGTAAACAGTCCTGGAATGTAACATGACTTACGGTTATCAGGTGTTCTGTCTCTTTGGAGTCAAATATGCTGTTAGTATTAATGGTAGACATTTTCAAAAATTGCATCAAACGTCTGGTAGTTCGAAAACTGCGCCACGCCTCTTTCTAACTCGCACATGCGCACTTTAGCGATTTTTACTTTCGTATTATCGCGCTACTATAACATGAATGAATAATATAGCAAATAGGATTTCAAGCAAGAATATTTGATGAATATTCGCCAATATGTTATTGAAATATATAGAATATAGCCCCTGCCACGCTCATCAATCACTTCATTCATTTGGGTTGGCTTGATAGAATTGTTTAATTTGTAGAATACAGCGCTATATTAGGAATTGACGAATATAGCACTATATTCGACAATTCTACCAAGCCAACCCAATAGGAAAGTTGCTTCACGCCCTTACTCGATTCGACTTACTCGAATATTTAATTGACGATTTTTCGAATAAGATAAACTATATTAAAAATAAAGAATATTCTAAGTCAGTACTGACTGAGATATTTTAGCCTTCTCACATTGGCCAACAATGACACTACTAGTCTCAGGTGGAAAAATTTTTAATAAAACGAATATTAGTTTTAACGAATATATATCAATATATTCTAAATATTCGCGAATTAGCGAAGTCCCGATATTCTAAAGAAAAATTCGTTATTCGAATATTCGCACTCAACACTAGTCTACTATACTATTCCATACTTTTTTTTTCCAATTGCCAGCGAATGGTCTATCATAAGTAAACCACTTCTTCTCCTTCCCTTTACTCTGCCACACACACCTCATGAATATTCATAATCAGCAGCTGCTGGGCTGGGGTATATCAGAGCCCAGTACTGTCTATTTGCATAGCAGGAGTCAGGACTGCTGCGCTTGTACACTTCATTAGGTGGAGTCAGAAGGACTTGGGTTGGAGAATGATTAGAGAATCACATGGGGGTTAGAAAAGTAATTACATGTTCAGAATCTGGGCGCTCCCAGATATACCACAGTGGTATTAGCCGGAGTGCCAAAATCTAGTGACAGATTCTCTATTTTTAGTCTTTGAGATAGTCAAAAATTGTATATATCTGGACAACAGTGGAAAAAAGTCTTCACCATGAAGATTCCTGATGATTTAACACTATAATAACCCCAATGCTACAGTGACCTGCGGTAATTTATCGATAACATAAGTCAAGTAATGAATCTGGTGCAGTATTTCACTGTAAACTGTGCATGTCCAAATGTATATTGGGCTTGTCGCTATGAATCTCTCATCCAAATGCTTTCTGTGTAAGTTCATCACCCGTTGTTCTCTGATACATGGATAACTACACCATCAAGCAGACATTGTATATTTTAATGATATGGAATACGCAGTCTGGAAAATGTCTTAATATACTCTATTATTTGTTTTATTCAGTCTGATTCACAAGCATACCGTGAGCTAACAGAAATGTAAGAATGGACCTTAGGAGATTGCTTTGACTGGGGTTGGTAAAATAATCTGCCCCATTTTACTTGTAGAGCCTACACCATCATCACTATTTTCTAACTTTCTGCAGTTGCATGTTTCTCCCAATTTGCCTCCTCTCTTAAAAACTGCTTATTTATGTACAAGCTATAACATAAAATACATTGCACTGAAGGGCAAAGACTACCGTGGAGACTATGGGGGTAATCTACAAACATATATACGCCACTTTTTGGTGTATATCTGTCGCAGATTGTGGCGCAAAGATTATTTGCTCACAGCAGGTCTAAAAAAGGGGTGGTAGTCGGGATGGGGGCGGGCTGGAAGGGCCCGTCTCAATTATCATTTTCTACATCTGTTTTAGGTATAGAAAATGGTCTAAATCTGGTGTATTAGACAGGCAGTGGATACGCTGAAGTTGTGTAGAGGCCGGGCTCTCTACATTAATTTGCCGCATCCACCACCAGCTAAAGTGGTATTAAGACTGGCGTCTAAAACACCGGTCTTAATAATTGACCCCCTATGAATTTCATACATCACTGCTTTGTGACTGGTATTGCTCCCATAGCTATTAACCCCTTAAGGACATAGGACGTACCGGTACGCCCTATTTCCCGAGTCCTTAAGGACCAAGGACGTACCGGTACGTCCTAACTTTTAAATCGGGATTCCGGCGCCCGAGGGGTTAAACGGAACGGGATTTCGGCTGAAATCCTTCAGCCGGCATCCTGTGACAACGCCAGGGGGGGTGATGTGACCCCCCCGTGTCGGCGATCGCAGCAAACCGCAGGTCAATTCAGACCTGCGGTTTGCTGCGCTTTTTGCAGTTTCTGATGCCCGCGGTCCCTGACCGCGGGGATCAGAAACTTTAGAGTGGCTAAAATCTATATTTTTTACCCCCCCCTGCACCCCTGCATGATTTGATGCCGGCGGGTGGTGCGGGGGGGGGTGTCGCATGCGGTGGGGGCGTTGCGGGAGGCGGGCGGTGCGGCAGGCGGGATCGCGATCCCCCGCCCGCCTCCCATGAATGATCGTTGGCTTCTAGTGGTTATACCAGGGTGCCAGCACATTGCTGGCACCCTGGTATAAACGGCTGACATCTGTGCAGATGTCAGCCGTTTAACCCTTTCCATACCGCGGTCCGTACGGACCGCTGTATGGAAAAAGTTAACTGTCATCGGTAAGGGAGCTCACTCCCTCTCCATCGGGGGGCTGCTGTGCCTTTGCAGCCCCCCGATGGAGAGGGAGAGAGCCCCCAGAGAGCCCCCCTCAGCCCCGTGCTTACCCTTCCCCGTCTGCGAAGTTCTGAGCAGACGGGGAGGGTTCCCATGGCAACAGGACGCCTGCTCAGGCGTCCTGCTGTCCATGGTGCTGAACAGATCTGTGCTGAAAGCATAGATCTGTTCAGTGTAAGTAAAATACAGTACAGAACAATATATATTGTACTGTACTGTATTATACAGACATCAGACCCACTGGATCTTCAAGAACCAAGTGGGTCTGGGTCAAAAAAATGTAAAAAAAAAGTGAAAAAAGTTAAGATAAAAAAAAACACATTTATCACTGAATAAAAATTAAAAAAATAAAATAAACTACACATATTAGGTATCGCCGCGTCCGTAACGACCTGATCTATAAAATGGTCATGTTACTTTCCCCGCACGGTGAACGCCATAAAAATAAAAAAATAAAAACTATGAGAAAATTGAAATTTTGCCCACCTTACTTCCCAAAAAAGGTAATAAAAGTGATCAAAAAAGTCGCATGTACACCAAAATAGTACCAATCAAACCGTCATCTCATCCCGCAAAAAATGAGACCCTACTCAAGATAATCGGCCAAAAGCTGAAAAAACTATGGCTCTTAGACTATGGAAACACTAAAACATGATTTTTTTTTGTTTCAAAAATGAAATCATTGTGTAAAACTTACATAAATAAAAAAAAAGTATACATATTAGGTATCGCCGCGTCCGTATCGACCGGCTCTATAAAAATATCACATGACCTAACCCCTCAGATGACCACCGTAAAAAAAATAAAAATAAAAACAGTGTAAAAAAAGCCATTTTTTGCCATTTTACGTCACAAAAAGTGTAATAGCAAGCGATCAAAAAGTCATATGCACCCCAAAATAGTGCCAATCAAACCGTCATCTCATCCCGCAAAAAATGAGACCCTACTCAAGATAATCGCCCAAAAACTGAAAAAACTATGGCTCTTAGACTATGGAGACACTAAAACATTTTTTTGGTTTTAAAAATGAAGTTATTGTATAAAACTTACATAAATAAAAAAAAATGTATACATATTAGGTATCGCCGCGTCCGTGACAACCTGCTCTATAAAATTACCCCATGATCTAACCTGTCAGATGAATGTTGTAAATAACAAAAAAAAAAAACGTGCCAAAAAAGCTATTTCTTGTTACCTTGCTGCACAAAAAGTGTAATATAGAGCAACCAAAAATCATATGTACCCTAAACTAGTACCAACAAAACTGCCACCCTATCCTGTAGTTTCTAAAATGAAGTCACTTTTTTGGAGTTTCCACTCTAGGGGTGCATCAGGGGGGCTTCAAATGGGACATGGTGTCAAAAAAACCAGTCCAGCAAAATCTGCCTTCCAAAAACCGTATGGCATTCCTTTCCTTCTGCACCCTGCCGTGTGCCTGTACAGCTGTTTACGACCACATATGGGGTGTTTCTGTAAACTACAGAATCAGGGCCATAAATAATGAGTTTTGTTTGGCTGTTAACCCTTGCTTTGTAACTGGAAAAAAAATATTAAAATGGAAAATCTGCCAAAAATTAGAAATTTTGAAATTGTGTCTCTATTTTCCATTAAATCTTGTGCAACACCTAAAGGGTTAACAACGTTTGTAAAATCAGTTTTGAATACCTTGAAGGGTGTAGTTTCTTAGATGGGGTCACTTTTATGGAGTTTCTACTCTAGGGGTGCATCAGGGGGGCTTCAAATGGGACATGGTGTCAAAAAAACAGTCCAGCAAAATCAGCCTTCCAAAAACCAAACGGCGCACCTTTCACTCTACGCCCTACTGTGTGCCCGTACAGTAGTTTACGGCCACATATGGGGTGTTTCTGTAAACAGCAGAGTCAGGGCAATAAAGATACAGTCTTGTTTGGCTGTTAACCCTTGCTTTGTTAGTGGAAAAAATGGGTTAAAATTGAAAATTAGGCAAAAAAATGAAATTCTCAAATTTCATCCCCATTTGCCAATAACTCTTGTGCAACACCTAAAGGGTTAACGACGTATGTAAAATCAGTTTTGAATACCTTGAGGGGTGTAGTTTCTTAGATGGGGTCACTTTTATGGAGTTTCTACTCTAGGGGTGCATCAGGGGGGCTTCAAATGGGACATGGTGTCAAAAAAACAGTCCAGCAAAATCAGCCTTCCAAAAACCAAACGGCCCACCTTTCACTCTACGCCCTACTGTGTGCCCGTACAGTAGTTTACGGCCACATATTGGGTGTTTCTGTAAACGGCAGAGTCAGGGCAATAAAGATACAATCTTGTTTGGCTGTTAACCCTTGCTTTGTTAGTGGAAAAAATAGGTTAAAATTTAAAATTAGACAAAAAAATTAAATTCTCAAATTTCCTCCCCATTTGCCAATAACTCTTGTGCAACACCTAAAGGGTTAATAATGTATGCAAAATCAGTTTTGAATACCTTGAGGGGTGTAGTTTCTTAGATGGGGTCATTTTTGGGTGGTTTCTATTATGTAAGCCTCGCAAATCGACTTCAGACTTGAACTGGTCCCTAAAAATTTAGTTTTTGTAAATTTCTGAAAAATTTCAAGATTTGCTTCTAAACTTCTAAGCCTTATAACATCCCCAAAAAATAAAATATCATTCCCAAAACAATTCACACATGAAGTAGACATATGGGGAATGTAAAGTCATCACAATTTTTTGGGGTATTACTATGTATTACAGAAGTAGAGAAACTGAAACTTTGAAATTTGCAAATTTTTCAAAATTTTTGGTAAATTAAGTATTTTTTTTGTGCAAAAAAAATAATTTTTTTGACTTCATTTTACCAGTGTCATGAAGTACAATATGTGATGAAAAAACAATCTCAGAATGGCCTGGATAAGTCAAAGCGTTTTAAAGTTATTAGCACTTAAAGTGACACTGGTCAGATTTCCAAAAAATGGCCTGGTCCTTAAGGTGAAAATGAGCCCGGTCCTTAAGGGGTTAAAGAAGGTGACACTGATAACATTTTTTTTGTGGACAATTGGTCTCTTATTCCTACTATAGCTTTTCTGTTCTCTGCTTACATGTGTGTGTCATCTTGACTGACTCTGAGACTTACCTATCATGCATCCGTCTCTTACAGCGACCCTCGTGCACCTAGATTTGGGCTTGAGGAATGTAAAGATCTGGAGGTTCAGTTTGGAAGAGATGACTCTGATAATTAATGCAAGCCGCAGTGAAGTAGCAATATGGTATGGAGCATCTTACTCAGAACAGGGCTGAAACAAAGCATTTTGGTGCCCCAGGTAGATAAGAAAAATTCTTCCCCACTCCATCTCAAGCCATAAACTGAATTCAAAATGATCGGTAATTGGGTCATTGATTAAAAAAAAAAGGACTTTTTGGAACAACACTAGTGATAGAAGTGAATGAGTTAACAGGCACATAATTAACGAGTCAAATAAATAGTGTCCTGTGGTATACTCACCTCCTTAGGTTCCAGCACCATCTGGTGCACCAATCACTGATCTACAGTTAAGTTGGGATGAACTGAGAGTCCAGGAATCAGGCTGTATAGATAGTTTTAAGTAGGGACATCAGGTTCTGAGATCATGAGGAGAGGTGTGATACGCATCACAAAAAATATTTTTAACATATGCTTTCCCTTAAAAAAGTTAAGTCAAAGTAAAAAAGACCTCAGACCAACCCCACAAAATTAGCGCAACCTCCAAAATAAATACTGCCCCCTAAAAAACCTAGACTGCATCCCAAAAGACAGCCCCAGATCCTGCAATACATGCAGACTTCAGACCAAACTGCAGACTAAATCCAGAACCCAAAGCCTCTAAAATACAAACTCTGACTAGGACTGAAATAAAGACACTAGACCAGACACCCTACATAAAAATGGGCTCCAGGCCAGGTCCCTGGCCACCTCTGACAATAATAACAGACCTCAGAATGAATACTGACCGCACAATAATTACAGACCCCTAAAACAACTACATATACCAGACCTCCTAAATAAATGCCTCAGTCCAGACCCATAATACAGACTCCTGAATAAATTCCTTCCTAAATACAGAACTCAGATAAGACCTCAAAATATAGATCCCCAATATAACTACAGACATCAGACCTGGTAAAATAAAGGCGACCATAGAGCATACCCTTTAAGTAAAAAACGACCCTAGACTGAACCGACACCATCTTAATACAGACCATAGACCAGACGCTGTAAAAAAAAATACAGACCTCAGAATAAAAACCGATCCCACAATAAATCTAGACCCCCAAACAGCTATGGACCCCAGACAAAATCCCTAAGTAAATACAGGTCACTGAATAAATAGATACCCCAGATTAAATATAGACCCCTATATAAAGACCCCAGATTAGATCCGCCACGAATACAGACACCAGACCCCTTAGATATATACAGTCCCCAGATCATATGGCCAAGATAAAAACAGACCCCAGACCAGACCTCCTAAATAAATACAGAGCCCAGAATACAGGTTCCTGAATAAATACATATACCAGAATAAATACAGACCTCAGATTAGACCCCAAAATAAATAGACCCCAAAATAACTGCAGACCCCCTAAATAAAAGAACACCCCATTCCAGACTCTCTGATTTAATAAAAACCCCAGACCAGACCCTTAAGTGCAGAAATAAAGACCCCAGACTCAAAGGGCAGCTAATACTGTATACTGGCTTCTGGACCTTTACAGATGGTCATGTGACCGTAGGTTCATTAACAGTAAAAGACCCTGGACACATTTGAACTACAGGGGCCATTACTGTTTTATGTTTTTTGTGTGTGTGCTTTGTGGCAAAAACTGCACAAATGTGATGGACATTACATTGTTGTAGGTTTTTTTTTAAAGAAAACGGAGCCCTCCAATTTTTACTGTGAAGTGATGCTCATCTAGGACGCCCACCTTAGCCTACTCCTCTGCCCTGATTCCTAAATATTCCAAGTAAGTTGCATCTACTTGATGTTTTAAGCTTCCTGTCCTCAACAGTAAGACGTGCAAGGTGTAGATCACAGGATAGCTTTGACTGCTATGCGATGTACTGTGGTCACCTGTATATAGTGAACCATGGCACTCTAAAATGACCAAATCCTGGTTGATGTAAGGGCCAGAGCAACATTACCAGGTGTCTTATTGACCCCGATTTGAGTGATTAATACTGAGTGAAGTGGTTGTGTACATGTACTAACCTAAAAATGTACTTAAAGTTTTTTTTAACTTATATTAAGAACCTTTTTGGGCACCAGAACAATGTGATGACATAGGATAGGATACCATGGTTTTAATGCAAACAGAAAAATTGGAGTTACAAGACTCTATCCAGTCCTTAATACTGTTTAATAATAAATGTGAGAAATTCTAAAAATATTCTTATTATTACATCTAATTTTACTTCAATTTGCCTTATTATGTTTGGCCATCGCCATAGGGAACATGATCCTAGACTTGTGCTGTATGCTTGACTTTTTGTATTGTTTTCTTAGTGAATAATTCCTCCGTTTTTACAACATTTTCACTTAATCCACATTATCCCATGTAGCAGCTAGAATGACATGGAGCAAAATAAAAATAATGTTTAGTACATTGATACCGTAAATGAACTGGACTAAAGCAAACAGCAGTGTTATTTCTTTCTATCTACAGATATCTGTTGATTTATGTGGAAACATGAATCATACATTTGCAGTGACAAGATTTACAGCGTAGGGAACAGACCAGTGTTTTCTTTGTGAATTTACAGACTCTGTGCTATTTTACCGCAGAAACGTGATACTTTTCTAAAATCTAATTTACCTGATTAAACAAAGTTCAGTTAGTGCAGGATTAAGATACATGTGTTCTTCTCGTAAAGTATATTTTATGTATTACTGTTTATTATATTTTAAGCACCAATTTTCATATACTTGTATACAACAATATGAAGTTGTAAATAATCATGAAGAAAGCATTATCACCGATACAAATGTGCAATCACCTAGCATAATATATCTACATATTCATAGAACATACAGTACTGTGCAAAAGCTTTAGGCAGATGTGGAAAAAATGCTGCGAAAGTAAGAATGCTTTCAAAAGTAAAAGTGTTAATAGTTTAAATTTAAATGTATTCAGCAGCAGGACATCTATCTTCAGCGTAAAGCAGGACCAGTTGTCCTGCATGTGGTGATAGGTCTCTGACAGAGCCCTGATCGCAAAATGTAAGGCCTCTTTCACACGGGCGTTGCGGGAAAATGTGCGGGTGCGTTACGGGAACACCCACGATTTTTCCGCGCGAGTGCAAAACATTGTAATGCGCTTTGCACTCGCGTGAGAAAAATCGCGCATGTTTGGTACCCAAACCCGACCTTCTTCACAGAAGTTCGGGCTTGGGTTAGGTGTTCTGTAGATTGTATTATTTCCCCTTATAACATGGTTATAAGGGAAAATAATAGCATTCTGAATACAGAATGCATAGTAAAACAGCATTCTGAACAGGACCTGTGGTGAGCATTCATTACAGGTCAAGGACCTGTGGTGATGTCACTCCGGTCATCACATGATCCATCACCATGGTAAAAGATCATGTGACGGACCATGTGATGACCGGAGTGACGTCACCAAAGGTCCTTAACCTGTAATGAATGCTCACCACAGGTCCTGTTCAGTAAAGGAGACAGAAGGAGATGCCGGGCATCGCAATCAAGTGGACTAAGGTGAGTTAAATTATTTTTTAATTTTTTTTAACCCCTCCATTACTATGCATTCTGTATTCAGAATGCTATTATTTTCCCTTATAACCATGTTATAAGGGAAAATAATAATAATCGGGTCTCCATCCCGATCGTCTCCTAGCAACCGTGCGTGAAAATCGCACCGCATCCGCACTTGCTTGCGGATGCTTGCGATTTTCACGCAACCCCATTCACTTCTATGGGGCCTGCGTTGCTTGAAAAACGCAGAATATAGAGCATGCTGCGATTTTCACGCAACGCACAAGTGATGCGTGAAAATCACCGCTCATGTGAACAGCCCCATAGAAATGAATGGGTCGGTATTCAGTGCGGGTGCAATGCGTTCAACTCACGCATCACATCCGCACGGAATACTCGCCCGTGTGAAAGGGGCCTAAGAGTTTGTCTGAGACTGCATGAAGAGACAGAAGGATCTGAGCAAGCCTATGTTCCCAAACGATCGTTGGTTAGTTCTTCCAGATGTATGGAACAACCCCTCTGCCGAGTTCCTCCAAGACCTGCATGCAAGTGTACCAAGAACAATTGATGCTGTTTTGAAGACATTGGGCGGTCACACCAAATATTGATTCGATTTAGATTTCTCTTGTTCAGTCACTTTGCATTTTGTTAATTGATAAAAATAAACTATTAACACTTTTTCTTAACTTACAGCATTTTTCCACAGCTGACTAAAACTTTTGCACAATACTATAGTTCCTCTTCCAAAGGAGAAAACCTGGAAAGATATGCAAAGAGAACAGGAGTAAGGTTAGTTTAGCATTTTTGAGTTTTTTTAAATGCCTTTGCACTTTTTGGTGCAGTGTTTTTGTGCCGTAGCCAGAAGTTGATCCTGCAGACAGAAGAGGTATTAGTCCTACTTTTACCGTTCCCATTCCCTTCATTTCATTCATTTCAGATTTTGGCTACAAATAAGCGCATGAATAACTGCCACCTCTATAGGATTAATGTGAAAAAAAAGTAAGAAAACTAGCCACAGATGTCAAGAGCAACATCCTATTTCCTAATATCTTCCATTATCTATCCATCACTTAAAGGGGTTGTCCGGGTTCAGAGCTGAACCCGGACATACCTCCATTTTCACCCCGGCAGCCCCCCTGACATGAGCATCGGAGCAGTTCATGCTCCGATGCTCTCCTTTGCCCTGCGCTAAATCGCACAGGGCAAAGGCATTTTTTGGAGACCCGGTGATGTACCAGGGCTCTCCATGGGGCTTTCAGGAACCCCGGGGACGTCACCGGCACTGATGGGCGGGATTTAGCGCTGCCCCAGCCAGTAAAATGGCTAGGGCAGCGCTAAAGCCTGCCCATCAGAGCCGGTGACGTCACCGAACACACTGCCGGGTGGAAGTTTCCGCCCGGCAGTGTGTTATTAAAAAACAAAGAGACCGTGCACTGCGCAATCTAGCGCAGGGCAAGGGAGCGCATCGGAGCATGAGATGCTCCTATGCTAGCCTCAGGGGATCTGCCTGGGTGAAAATAAGGGTAGGTCCGGGTTCAGCTCTGAACCCCGACAACCCCTTTAACAAATACTGGAGAGTTTATCCGCAGTAACATTAGTTTGTTTTTAACTGATTCCATAGAGACTGTAATGTCAGACTGACGTTCTTGGACATTCAGAGCAATGCAGAATCCAGCTATACTATACTCTAATTCAGTGTTTGTGCTTGTGCCTTATACTCTGAGTGTTTGCATGTGTCTTTGCTCATGACATTGTGCTGCTACTTGTAGTCCTTCTTTGGTTTTATTGCGCAAGTCATGTCATTAACAAATTATAATGTTATTTGATAATCACCTGAGAAGAACTATCCCTAGAAAAAAGTGATGGGCTTTAAACCAGGCAAATAAGCTTCAAACTGAATCCTTTATTGACCCTAGTTCCCATTATTGTGTTAGAACTTGGGCCCACCAAAGAATTCCCTTATAGTTCAGAAGTTACTAGGCCAGCGCCAGCTCAACTCTGCTTCCAAGAATGGTCAAGTGCTGTATTGACTGGAAAGACAGCATTGAAAAAATTATTTCTTGGACTTTTACAAGATGGGTTTGTTTCAAAAACTATGTGACGACTTTTGGAAAGCTACAGACCATGCATTATGTGAATGGTGATTTCTCCTCTGCAGGGGAAATGTAAGCCTAGACATTGCTTACCTGATTATAACTGATTGCTGGGGGTGAGAGAAACCTGCACCGATCTTCCTGAAACAATTCTCCTTAAAGAGGACCTTTCACTAGATTAAAAAATCTAAACTAACTATACAGACATGTAGAGCGGCGCCCAGGGATCCCCCTGCACTTACTATTATCTCCGGGCGAGAAAAAAAAACCTCTCAGGCTATGAGCTGAGTGCTGCGATTGGCCAGCGCTACAGCATGGGAGAAAGAGATGCCGGCAGATTCCCCTGGGTGGAGCCTAACATGTGACGATACCGGAGGCTATAACGGGAGAACGGAGCGGCGCCCAGGGAATATAGTAAGTGCAGGGGGATCCCTGGGCACCGCTCTACATGTCTGTATAGTTAGTTTAGATTTTTTAATCTAGTGAAAGGTCCTCTTTAAGGCCTCCTGCACACGACCGTATGGCTTTTTCAGTGTTTTGCAGTCCGTTTTTCACAGATCCGTTGTTCCGTTTTTTGTTTCCGTTGTGTTTCCTTTTCTGTTCCGTTTTTCCGTTCCATTTTTCCGTATGGCATATACAATATACAGTAATTACATAGATAAAATTGGGCTGGGCATAACATTTTCAATAGATGGTTCCGCAAAAAACAGAATGGAAACGGAAGACATACGGATGCATTTCCGTATGTGTTCCTTTTTTTGCGGACCCATTGACTTGAATGGAACCACGGAACGTGATTTGCGGGCAATAATAGGACATGCTCTATCTTTAAACAGAAATACGGAAACGGAATGCATACGGAGTACATTCAGTTTTTTTTGCGGAACCATTTAAATGAATGGTTCCGTATACGGACCGTATACGGAACGCAAAAAACGGCCAGTAAACGGGGGAAAAAAAACGTTCGTGTGCAGGAGGCCTAAAGGGGTTGACTAGGATTTTAGCATTGATGGCCTCAAAATAGGTCATTAGTATCTGATCAGCAGGGATCTGACACCTCTGCCGATCAGCAGTTCTGCAGTAGCTCCAGAAGTTAGAACTACACAGCTATGTCCATTGTGTAGTGGACGGAGCTGGTAACTGCAGCCCTGCTCCCACTGCTCACTGAATGGACAAAGCTGTGTTGTTTGGCGCTAAGGCCCCTTTCACACGGGCGAGTTTTCCGCGCGGGTGTAATGCATGACGTGAATGCATAGCACCCGCACTGAGTCCTGACCCATTCATTTCCATGGGTCTGTGTACATGAGCGTTTTTTTTCCACGCATCAGTTCTTCGTTGCGTGAAAAATGCAGCATGTTCTATATTCTTTTCACGCAGCCCTGGCCCCATAGAAATGAATGGGGCTTCAGTTAAAAAAACGCATTGCATCCGCAAGCAAGTGCGGATGCGATGTGTTTTTCACTGATGGTTGCTAGGAGATGTTGTTTGTAAACATTCAGTTTTTAATCACGCATGTGAAAAATGCATCAAAATGCATTGCACTCGCGCGGAAAAAACTGAACAACTGAACGCAATCGCAGACAAAACTGACTGAACTTGCTTGCAAAATGGTGCGAGTTTCACTGAACTCATCCGGACCTAATCCGTGACGCTCGTGTGAAAGGGGCCTAACTTCTAGAGCTGGAGCGCTGATCGAGGGGGGTCTGGGGTGTCAGACCTCCGCCAATCGGATATTGTTGGCCTATGCAAAAGATAGGCCATCACTTGTCAAGGGTTGGACATGTCCTTTAAGAGTCTGTATATAACTATTTTAAAGGATAACTGTCACATTTAGACCCTAATTTTAATTTTCATATATGTAGTTACTAATAACATGATATTCCAGAATCAGTTACTATTAGACTGACTTACCCCATATTTAATAAGATTCAGCCCATAGCAACCAGTCTGCATAAAACTGCAATTTCACTATTCAGTTAGGATGGCTGCCACTGCCCTCACCCTGAGGCTAATCCCGCCTGCCCTCACTACCCACAATGCATTGAGTTCCTCACATGCACTAGCCAGTAACAATAGCCCCCCAAAAGTGTCAGTAACCAGAGCCCTCCCCCCTAAAGGGTTAATCTCCTGCAGCACAAAGGGGTCCTCTTACCACATGTTGCTTTCATTTATACACTGAGCAGATGGCAGATCTCCCTTCCCTGTTGTGCTCTGCACCAACTCTGCATTCTCCAGCTCTGCTGAGTGAGGGAGCGTCTGCCAAGCGCAGGGACAGAGAGAAGTGCACACAGCCCAGGCACTGTTATCAGCTGCTGGGGAGGACCTGGCTTTAATCATTTACTTACAGTCCCTGGCTGTCAGTAATCTGACCTTGCAGGCTGCGTGCTTCTGCGTCCTCCGTCCTTCAACAGATAGACGGACCATGCCTAGCAACCTGATTTTAAGCACAGGTAAAAATAGGCAGTACAGGGAACAAAAATGTAGAATTAAGGGGTATTTGAATACACAGTGAAAAGTTGAAATAGGGCCACCAAGGTGATATTAATCACCACAATCCTATACTCCAAAAAAAAAATATATACGACAGTTATACTTTAAAAAAGACAGGGTTGAAACGTAGATTATGTGTTCCCACCTCATGTGATATGAAGTAATATTACATGTGAAAAATTTAATTTTCTGTATGTTATATTGAAATTTCTTTGAAAATTCTAATAAAAAATTATTTTGTTCTAAAAAAGACAGGGTATTTTCAGAGAAAATCTGCATGTGATTGCATCACAACAGGTGAAATCTAAGGCAAACATCTGGAAGAAAGCGGTCACATATAGGTCAAGCTGTGGATTTGAAAATGTGCAGTTTCCCATAAAATCTGTTTTGTCTTTTTTTTTTACTTTCAGGTTTTCTTCACTACACATTTCGTAAAACCTCCTTTACTTGCAGTATGCTGTATATTGTTGCGTATCAACAAAAACAATCACCATCTTTGAACCTTATTATTTCTCCATATAGTAGAAAACTAAATACAGTAAAATAAGGACATGAGCCACCCTCTTCTGTCAAGTATTTGATTATTCATATCATACAGTAATCCTTCAAGATACATTGGCCTCAGGATACAATACTGTACTTTAACATACAATGGTCTTTTCTGTCCCATCGTAAGTTTAAACTAGACTCAATATACTATATATCAGACCCAACCAATCAACAAGGCCATTTCACTGGTAAAACACTTTTACTGGTTGTCTAGTAGCTCTTCTTTGCAGTACCGTGCAGTACTACTGTATCCTCTGCATAAGTCATCAGTATCTGATCGGTGGGGGTCAACACCTGGGATGCCCGGCGATCAGCTGCTTGAGGAGGCACCCTCGCTCACAGAAGCGCCACGTTCATTGATATCATGGCCTTGAAATGATTGGGGCTGAGCTGCGATACCAAGCACTGCCACTGTACAATGGACGGCTCTGTGCTTGGCGAGCTGGAAGCAGTCCGCAGTGCTACTGCTAGTGTTGGTGCCTTTTCAAACAGTTGATCGGCGGGGGATCCTGGGTGTCAAAGCTCCACCGATCAGGTACTGCTGACCAATCCAGAGAATAGGTCATCAGTAAATATATCTAAGAAAACCCTTTTAACCCCTTAAGGACCCGCGCGCATATGTCTGTGAAATAAGGACCAGTACCTTACATTTACGGTGCGGTGATCGGGCGGAAGCAGGAGCTGCGCCCACCCAATCCACGGCAGGGGTCCGGCAGACACTGATAGCCGGACCCCTGCTACATGCGCCGGCATCGGTGAATGCACTGATGCCGGCTCATTAACCCTTGATGTGCCGCGGTCCGCGCTGACCGTGGCACGTGCGATATCCATGCGGGGATCGGATCTGCCATTGGGTCCCCGCGCTGCTGTGACGGGGACCCGATGGCAGCCCGATGCCTTCCTTAGGCATCGTGGCTGCCTTCCGTGACAGCCAGTGAGATCCAGCCCCCTGGATCTCACAGGCAAGCAGGCTGTAAGTGTATTACACTGGTAATACATTTACAGTTAATACTTTACAATACAGAAGTATTGTAAAGCATTGTAAAGGGGATCAGACCCCCCAAAAGTTTAAGTCCCAGTTTGGGACAAAAAATAAAGTGAAAAGAAAAGTGAACAAATAAAGGTTTACAAAAAAAAAGTACGTTTTCAAGTTAAAAAAAAAGCGTCCTTTTCCCGAAATAAAGTAAAAAAAAATTTGTAAAAAATAGGGGAAAAAAGAAAAGTAGACATATTAGGTATTGCCACGTCCATATCGACTGGCTCTATAAAAATATCCCATGACCTAACCCCTCAGATGAACACCGCCAAACAAATAAAAAAAAAATTGTGCTAAAAATATAAATATATTTTTTTGTCACCTTACATCACTAAAAGTGCAACACCAAGCGATCAAAAAAGTGTATACCCCCCCAAAATAGTACCAATCTAACTATCATCCCTCATCCCGCAAAGAAATTAGCCCCTACATAAGAAAATTGCCCAAAAAATTAAAAAAAATATTGCTCTCAGACTATGGAGACACTAATTCAATAATAAGTCCCAGCAGCTGTGTCTTTGCTATATGAATTTATTCCAGAGATGTCCTACAACCAGGACGCGTTTCATCAAAAATGCCTTCATCAACGACTTGTTGATGAAGGCATGTTTGCCGAAACGCGTCCTAATTGTAGGACATCTCTGGAATAAATTCATATTGCAAAGACACAGCTGCTGGGATTCATTATTGAATTGATTATGGAGATCTCTCCTTCTTCCGTGCAGCGTGCATCGAGTAAGTGCTCACCAGCTTTACCATATGGAGACACTAAAACATGATATTTTTTGTTTCAAAAATGATATTATTGTGTAAAACTTAAATAAATAAAAAAGTATACATATTAAGTATTACCACGTCCGTAACAACCTGATCTATAAAGATATCACATGACCTAACCCCTCAGGTGAACACCGTAATATTTTTTAAAATAAAGCCATTTTTTGTCGCCTTGCATCCCAAAAAGTGTAATAGCAAACAATCAAATAGTAGTCATATGCACCCCAAAATAGTACCAATCTAACCGTCACCTCATCCCTCAAAAAATGATACCCTACCTAAGACAATCGCCCAAAACATAAAAAAACTATGGCTCTCAGAATATGGAGACACTAAGGCTGGTTTCACACGGGCATTGCGGGAAAAGGTGCGGGTGCGTTGCTGGAACATGCACGATTTTTCCGCGCGAGTGCAAAACATTGTAATGCGTTTTGCACGCGCGTGAGAAAAATCTGCATATTTGGTACCCAAACCCGAACTTCTTCACAGAAGTTTGGGTTTGGGTTAGGTGTTCTGTAGATTGTATTATTTTCCCTTATAACATGGTTTGATTGGGTTCAGGTCCGGTGACTGTAGAGGCCAGGTCATCTGGCGCAGCACCCCATCACTCTCCTTCATGGTCAAAGAGCCCTTACTTTCAAAGTTTTCCCAATTTTTCGGCTGACTGACTGACCTTCATTTCTTAAAGTAATGATGGCCACTCGATTTTCTTTACTAAGCTGCTTTTTTCTTGCCATAATACAAATTCTAACAGTCTATTCAGTAGGACTATCAGCTGTGTATGCACCTGACTTCTCCTCAACGCAACTGATGGTCCCAACCCCATTTATAAGGCAAGAAATCCCACTTATTAAACCTGACAGGGCACACCTGTGAAGTGAAAACCATTTCAGGGGACTACCTCTTGAAGCTCATCAAGAAAATGCCAAGAGTGTGCAAAGCAGTAATCAAAGCAAAAGGTGGCTACTTTGAAGAACCTAGAATAGGACATATTTTCAGTTGTTTCACACTTGTTTGTTTTGTATATAATTCCACATGTGTTAATTCATAGTTTTGATGCCTTCAGTGTGAATCTACAATTTTCATAGTCATGAAAATAAAGAAAACTCTTTGAATGAGGTGTGTCCAAACTTTTGGTCTGTACTGTATGTACTGAATGCTATTTGTTGTTTGTTTATTATTTGTCTGTTTTCTGACTACTCATTGATGTACCGCAATACGGTTCAGTTGGCGCTGCCAATGTGGCTATGTAAAGCGCAGACTATGTAACTGTTCATTGATGATCATTCGTATGTCTAAAAATCAATAAAAACACATTGATTGAAAAAGTAAGTGGGTGCTTTTTAGCAGTTTCATACTCCCTAGAGGTTCCCCAGAGGTTCTCCCATACACCTTCAATAGCTGTAGTCCGGATTCTCATTCTGCTAACAGCTATTTCTCCCAACTCCTCCATACAATACACGCTTGGTTCAGTTGCGGGTTTATGTGTTTTCAATGGGGAGAGATGAGAATGCCGCTGCCAGACACTTCAGGAGAACAAAAGGTCAGGTGTTAAAATTCAATGAGCCAGGTTTCTAATGTGGCTATCTAGAAAGTGTCACAAATTTGGATGCAATTTAGTGCAACTAGGGTTTCTACGGTCTTTCTGACTTGCTCAAAAAGGGGTGACTTATTAGAAAAGGGATTGAATTTGCTATAAAGGGGTTGGCCCTAAGATGCACTGTTTTGCTCCAAAATTGCACCACATTTCTGGTGTAAAATTCTGTCTCAAAGGTAGCTGACCAGTAGTTGGTATGTGAAGAGACTCTATCTTGTCTTCTCTTACATGTACAGAATTGTTATAATATCTCACCCACGCACTTCACATCCCCCCCGCTGTGAGTTAGGTTCACTTATCTGTCTCAGGACAGATTCTGGGAATCTCCCAGAACTAGAACAAATGTTCTTCAGGGTCATTCGGCACGACTGCGTACATTCTTATATGTGACGTATTACATACCCATAAAAGGATGTTCCGGTAGTATCTGTATGGGCGTCAATGTTTATCCTTTATGATTGGTTTAACGATGTTGTTATGCAAACTTTTCTGCTGCCTATATGAGGCCACGCTATAGCATAATAAAATTAGAGTGTTTCTCAGTGATGTGTGTGTCTATTATTGCCAACTGAGAAACATCTCTCCTGACGTCAGTGTCTCAAACCAAGGTTGTCGTAGAGGTCCAGAAAGGTCCAAATCCTTTCAGTTTGGGGGCTCCGTCCGGGATAGAGAAGGCCATCCTTGTGTCCGGTAAGAGAGACATCCCTTTTGTCCACTGCCGGGTCCGAGGGCACTGGCCACATCTCTACCAATGAGTTTTTATTATGTATCCTGGATACATTGTTAAGCCTTAAAAATAAACTCCGGGAGTTTATAATAAGTACTTGGAGTACTTTCATGAATAAGGGCGGCACTTGGAGTGCCACCACGGAAAAAAATCTCAGGGAGATTTGTTTTGTGTCAGGGACACATCATAGGATCTCAGGATCCATTCCGTAAGTTGTTTTGTGTCAGGGACACACCATAGATTCTCCGGGAGATCTATTTACTTTATCTAACTGTCGACAGAGATATTTTTTAGTACCTGGGGTACATGTAAGAGAACAGTCTCTGATAGCATTCTTTAGCATTCTTTAGAAATGTTGGCCCATATTGATAGGATAGCATCTTGCAGTTGATGGAGATTTGAGGGATGCACATCCAGGGCACGAAGCTCTTGTTCCACCACATCCCAAAGATGCTCTTTTGGGTTGAGATCTGGTGACTGTGGGGGCCATTTTAGTACAGTGAACTCATTGTCATGTTCAAGAAACCAATTTGAAATAATTTGAGCTTTGTGACATGGTGCATTATCCTGCTGGAAGTAGCCATCAGAGGATGGATACATGTTTTCATTCTGTTTACGCCAAATTTGGACTCTACCATTTGAATGTCTCAACAGAAATCGAGACTCATCAGACCAGGCAACATTTTTCCAGTCTTCAACAGTCCAATTTTGGTGAGCTTGTGCAAATTGTAGCCTCTTTTTCCTATTTGTAGTTGAGATGAGTGGTACCCGGTGGGGTCTTCTGCTGTTATAGCCCATCCGCCTCAAGGTTGTGCGTGTTGTGGCTTCACAAATGATTTGCTGCATACCTCGGTTGTAACGAGTGGTTATTTCAGTCAACGTTGCTCTTCTATCAGCTTGAATCAGTTGGCCCATTCTCCTCTGACCTCTAGCATCCACAAGACATTTTTGCCCACAGGACTGCCGCATACTGGATGTTTTTCCCTTTTCACACCATTCTTTGTAAACCCTAGAAATGGTTGTGCGTGAAAATCCTAGTAACTGAGCAGATTTTTTGAAATACTCAGACCGGCCCGTCTGGCACCAACAACCATGCCACGCTCAAAATTGCTTAATCACCTTTCTTTCCCATTCTGACATTCAGTTTGGAGTTCAGGAGATTGTCTTGACCAGGACCACACCCCTTAATGCATTGAAGCAACTGCCATGTGATTGGTTGACTAGATAATTGCATTAATGAGAAATAGAACAGGTGTTCCTAATAATTCTTTAGGTAAGTGTATACGCAACCGTCGTGCCCTCCCAAAAGGTAGCTTCGACCCACACGTGTATATTGATGCAATCAGGGTCCCAAGAGGGGTCCCTGATGAATTCAAGACCAGAGTTCAGGTGGCAGCAGGATTTGAATCCATAATTCCCCACATAACAATCAACAAAAATGTAGACTGGATCAACTATATTTACTATAATCAACAAAGGTTTGTAAACTACACCAGGGATGCGTTACAGGGTGTAGCAGAACAGTTACAGGCAGATTCCATTATGACATTTCAAAACCGCTTGGTACTCGATATGATACTTGCAGAAAGAGGTGGTGTCTGTAAGGTATTGACAGACCCCTCATCCTGCTGTACGTTCATACCCAACAACACCGGCCCTAATGGTAAGGTCACACTGGCAATAAAGAAACTCGAGGATTTATCAATCGAGCTCAAAAGAAACTCAGGTATCGATAACCCTTGGGATCAGTATTTTGGCTGGTTCACTAACTGGAAACAAGCACTTGTACAGTTGGGAATTATTATCCTGATAATTATTATAGTAATAGCAATAGTTGCAACATGTATCATACCATGGTCAACCAATATTAACCGGACAGAATGATATAAAAAAAACGGACCCCCAAATGAGTCATAATAATCACCAAAAAATGAAGCTGACTTTCGTGTATATGAAAATCCAAAAAGCTTTATTGTAAATATATATGAACAGTACATACATGTATTACAAAACAGGCAGCACAAGGCGGGGACACACAAATGAGGAGCAGGACCCAAGGAGAGGCCAGGAGATCAGTGCACGAAAATACAGGGAAAAAGAATACTAGCTAAAAGAGCATACCTCAGAGTCTCATGGCAGCAACGCCCCAAACACAATGCAAAAAGAGGCGATTGTAGAGACTGAGGTTAAGATGGAAGGAACATAAAGGAACACAATTAAACATACCCTGAATGGTGCAAAGATCTCCCATTGGGGGCTTTTGGTTCTATTGATTGGCTCTTAAGTACTGGGGCTCCAATTCCATTGGTGCTGACGTCATTCAGGTCCTGCAATCTTAATTATCTTCCACACACCTGTGTGGGCACTATATAGGGGAGATGTTTTTATGTGTTTCCGTATCCCCGGAAGAAGCCAGATCTACTGGCGAAACGGCGTTGGGTCAGGAGTTGGCCGAGAGATCTTTGCACCATTCAGGGTATGTTTAATTGTGTTCCTTTGTGTTCCTTCCATCTTAACCTCAGTCTCTACAATCGCCTCTTTTGCATTGTGTTTGGGGCGTTGCTGCCATGAGGCTCTTAGGTATGCTCTTTTAGCTAGTATTCTTTTTCCCTGTATTTTCGTGCACTGATCTCCTGGCCTCTCCTTGGGTCCTGCTCTTCATTTGTGTGTCCCGCCTTGTGCTGCCTGTTTTGTAATACATGTATGTACTGTTCATATATATTTACAATAAAGCTTTTTGGATTTTCATATACACGAAAGTCAGCTTCATTTTTTGGTGATTATGTATCATACCATGTGTACGGAAACTGATAATGAAAGGAGTATCAAATATGTCATTTTACTCTGCTACCTAATCCTGAAGACAACTCACATGAAGGATATAGAAAATATCTGGCGGTATACAGGGAAAAGGGCAAGGGTAAGAACCATATTATCTAAGAAATTTGGTTCTAAGAGGGGATTGAAGAGACTCCATCTTGTCTTCTCTTACATGTACAGAATTGTTATAATATCTCACCCACGCACTTCACATCCCCCCCCCGCTGTGAGTTAGGTTCACTTATCTGTCTCAGGACAGATTCTGGGAATCTCCCAGAACTAGAACAAATGTTCTGTCTAAATTCAGGGTCATTCGGCACAACTGCGTACATTCTTATATGTGATGTATTACATACCCATAAAAGGATGTTCCGGTAGTATCTGTATGGGCGTCAATGTTTATCCTTTATGATTGGTTTAACGCTGTTGTTATGCAAACATTTCTGCTGCCTATATGAGGCCACGCTATAGCATAATAAAATTAGAGTGTTTCTCAGTGATGTGTGTGTCTATTATTGCCAACTGAGAAACATCTCTCCTGACGTCAGTGTCTCAAACCAAGGTTGTCGTAGAGGTCCAGAAAGGTCCAATTCCTTTCAGTATGCAGTTAGACAAAAGTGTCTATCTCTGCCCCACATTTATCACCCAGCCTGAACCCCTGTGATAAATCTGGTGCAGGTCTAGACAGCCGGTCTAAGCCTTCACCATTTATAATGTGCCCAATCCTCCTCTCCCCGACACTTCTGTCATTGGAGAGTTGGGAGCATCTCATACTTATTAGATTGTCAGCTGGTCCTACAAAAAACTGCAGATCTGGCCGACAATAAACTAATCTGTAGCAACCTACAGGTTGTGTTAGGGCCCATGCACACGAACATATTTTGTTTCCGTTTAGTTATTTTTTGCGGCCCGTATGAGAAACCATTCACTTCAATGGGGCCGCAAAATAAACGGAAAAGACTCTGTGTGTATTCCGTTTCCGTATATCTGTATATCCGTTCTGCAAAAAAAATAGAATATGTCCTATTATTGTCCGCATTACAGACAGGTATAGGACTGTTCTATTGGGGTCAGATGTTTTGTTCCGCAAAATACAGAACTTTTTCAGATCTGTGTTTTGCGGACCGCAAAATACATACGGTTGTGTGCATAAGCCCTTAGGCCTCTTTCACACGGGCGTTGCGGGTGACGTGCGGGAAAAGATGCGGGTGCGTTGCGGGAAAATGCGCAATTTTTCCCAGAGAGTGCAAAGCGTTTTAATGCGTTTTGCACGCACGTGAGAAAAATCAGCATGTTTGGTACCCAGACCCGAACCCGGACTTCTTCACAAAAGTTCGGGTTTGGGTTAGGTGTTGTGTAGATTTTATTATTTTCCCTTATAACATGGTTATCAGGGAAAATAATAGCATTCTTAATAAAGAATGCTAAGTAAATTAGGGATGGAGGGGTTAAAAAATAAAAAATAATAATTAAACTCACCTCATCCACTTGTTCGCGCAGCCCGGCTTGTCTTCTTTCTTCTTCTTTGAGGACCTGGGAGGAAAAGGACCTTTGGTGACGTCACTGCGCTCATCACATGGTCCGGCACATGGTCCATCACATAGTCAATCGGTATGGTGATGGACCAAGTGATGAGCGCAGTGACGTCACCAAAGGTCCATGTTATAAGGGAAAATAATAAAGATCGGGTCCCCATCCCGATCGTCTCCTAGCTACCATGCGTGAAAATCGCACCGCATCCGCACTTGCTTGCGGATGCTTGCGATTTTCACGCAGCCCCATTCACTTCTATGGGGCCTGCGTTGAGTGAAAATGCACAATATAGAGCATGCTGTGATTTTCACGCAACGCACAAGTGATGCGTGAAAATCACCGCTCATGTGCACAGCCCCATAAAAATGAATGAGTCCGGATTCAGTGTGGGTGCAATGCGTTCACCTCATACATTGCACCAGCACGGAAAACTTGCCTGTGTGAAAGGGGCCTTAGTGTGAGATTTTTCTGCTTTCTAGGGTAACTAGTTGCATGCTTTCTCAGGAGCCATTACCTTAAAGGGACACTGACAGGTCCAAAAAGCATATTTAGTTATATATATGACAGTACAGGTCTTATAAAGTGTATTAGAATCATCTAAGTATACCCCCTGTCCACCTTACAACTACAGTAATCTGAAGTTTTATAACCTGCTTGAATCGTGTTCAATCTGCCCAAGGGGCGGTGTTTCATCTCAACTTGCGCCCAGCCAGCCTCGCCACAACTGCCGTTTGAAGCGCCGCCCAGCTCATCAATATTCACTTCGCTGGGCGGCTACTAGTGTCCCCGGCCATCTTCAGCGCATGCGCCCGGCACCCTCACTGGCTGGGATTGCATCGCGCCTGCGCACAGTCTGATTCTCAGAGGCCGATGCAGCCTCTGCTTTATGCGCATGCGCCGGGCACAGTTCAGAGCAGCGCTTCAGAGTAGCCGCCCAGCGAAGTGAATATTGATGAGCTGGGCGGCGCTTCAAACGGCAGTTGGGGCGAGGCTGGCTGGGCGCAAGTGGAGATGAAACGCCGCCCCTTGGGCAGATTGAAGACGATTCAAGCAGGTTATAAAACTTCATTTACGGTATTTATAAGGTGGACAGGGGGGATACTTAGATGATTCTAATACACTTTATAAGACCTGTACTGTCATATATATACCTAAATATGCTTTTTGGGCCTGTCAGTGTCCCTTTAAGGTTACCTTTTTGCTGGATCCCAACAAGGAGAATCCGTTTTCTAGTGAGACCTCTACAATGGTCAGCAAATCTTTGAGATTTACACCAAAATAAAACAGTCATAATCCCAATTTGTAGCTTTAAGGCATACCATAAATTTTACTAATGACTACCATTTTTTCTCATTCCTAAAGAATTGAGACAAACATTCTTTACGTCCGCGTTGCCAGTGAGAATTTTCTAAGCAAAATACGCTGATATGATTTGTGAAAACATTTAAATCTGGCAATGTAAAATAATGTATTATTATTACTTTTCCCAAGACACGACTTTGGAAATGGCCGTTGAAGAAAGTATACAAGGCTGCCTCAGCCCCAGTCCCCAGTGTGCATTTATCTGCATAGAAATATTACTCACAAGACACAGATGCAGTGACAGGCATTGCTCAGAAATGTGTGGCATAGAAAGTAAATCAGTCCATTCCTAAAAAGGTGATGATTGGTACAGGTCAGAGGTCATGGCTTAACAAGAGCTAAATCCAGTCCTTACCGATTTCCGTGCAACGTGATGACTTCATACCATTATTTTCATTAGAAAACGGTATTAAATCATTGAAACATTAAAGCTTCAATAGCCTGACTGACCAAATCTGTTGCAGGGCCTCCAAAACCAATTTCAAAGCAAGCACACAGCCATGTAGGGTAGGTGCCCAAAACATGACAATCCCTTTCTTGTGAAAATCCAATCCTGTAGTCCTGAGAAAGGCTTTTTATTTTTATGCAAATAAGGTTTTCAGTGCAGCGTGGGCGGGGCTGCTCCTTTCGGTGCACCTGGCTTTGCTACCTACTCTGAAATCTCAGCTCTTGTCAAATCTCACAAGCATAAAAATCAGAGACAAATTGTAGCAAATATGGACACATGTATATGTGAGTATTTTATATTATGCAAGTCACTTGACAGAACTGAAGTAAATCATATTCAGCTAGGGGGAAATCGTATTGAAAGACAGGAGTGGAAGTACATAAATCAAAGTACAGGGACATAAGATGTAGTGTCTGTTATTACACTCATTGACAAAAAATAAAGCGCCCAAATGGAAATGTCAGATTGCTGCAAAACTTGCAGTTACGTCTCAGGCAGATATGTAAATGATTACAAGTGTGGTCTGATTAGACCACAAGATGGCATAGAAGTGCTTCCCCTGCTGCTCTATAAATAGGCTCTCATAGGCTTCTTTGGGGTAGTGTTCCTTTTGGTAAGAGATTGTTGACTGCTAGACTTGCCTCTATGATACATTCAAAGACATTTTGCCCAGGTGACAGATTTAAGAGGGGCACATTATTAGACTGAGAGAAGGGATGCTCAATCTGCGGACCTCCAGCTGTTGCAAAACTACAACTCCCAGCATGCCCTCATAGCTGTAGGCTGTCAAAGCGTACTGTAAGTTGTAGTTTTGCAACAGCTGGAGGGCCGCAGGTTGAGCATCCCTGATCTAGACCGTGCTGACCTAGCTTTTGGGAGGTATTGGGAGCACTACTTACATGAGGGTACACACACACACAGTAAACAGACTCCAGACGGCCCAGACAGACCACCAGTTGAGAGGATTGTTTGATATACCACGACAAGCACCAGCAGCTTCCAGAGTTTCATTGTCCACTATCTAGACACAGGTGGCACCTTCATTTCACACCCCTAAGGACCCTTTCACACAGGCGAGTATTCCACGTGGGTGCAATGCATGAGGCGAACGCATTGCACCTGCACAGAATCCTGACCCATTCATTTAAATGGGGCTGTGTACATGAGCATATTTTTCACGCATCATTTGTGCGTTGCGTGAAAATCGCAGCATGTTCTATATTCTGCATTTTTACGCAATGCAGGCCCCATAGAAATGAGTAGGGCTGCATGAAAATCGCATCGCTTCCGCAGATGCGATGCGATTTTCATGCATGGTTGCTAGGAGATGATGTTAGTAAATTGATAAAAGTCAATTTACTGTATTATTTTCCCTTATAGCATGCTTATAAAGGAAAATAATAGCATTCTTAATACAGAATGCTTACTAAAATGTTGCTTGAGGGGTTAAAAAAATTATAATAATTAACTCACCTCATCCACTTGTTCGCGCTGCCGGCATCGTCTTCTTTCAGGACCTGCAAAAGGACCTTTGATGACGTAATCGCGCTCACTACTTGGTGAGCGCGGTGACGTCAGCGTAGGTCCTGCTGAATGAAGATAGAAGATCCTTCTACGTGGTGAGCGCAATTACATCATCAAAGGTCCTTTTGCAGGTCCTGAAAGAAGAAGAAAGAAGATGATGCCGGCTACGCGAACAAGTGGATGAGGTGAGTTAATTTATTTTTATTTTTTAACCCCTCAAACCACATTTTACTAAGCATTCTGTATTAAGAATGCTATTATTTTCACTTCTAACCATGTTATAAGGGAAAATAAAATCTACAGAACACCTAACCCAAACCCGAAATTCAGTGAAGAAGTCCGGGTTCGGGTCTGGGTACCACATTCAGTTTTTTATCACGCGCGTGCAAAACGCATTGCACCTGCGCGATAAAAACTTCGGAACTGACTGCAATTGCATGCCTACTCGTGTGCTTTTCCGGCAATGCACACGCAACGCATCCGGAGCAAATCCGGGACGCCCGTGTGAAAGAGGCCTTACTTTATTAGGTCCGGATGCGTTCAGGGTGCGTTCAGTGAAACTCGCACCATTTTGCAAGCAAGTTCAATCAGTTTTGTCTGCGATTGCGTTAAGTTGTTCAGTATTTTCCACGCGAGTGCAATGTGTTTTGATGTGTTTTTCATGCGCGTGATAAAAAACTGAAGGTTTACAAACAACATCTCCTAGCAACCATCAGTGAAAAACGCTTTGCATCCACGTTTGCGGATGCAATGCTTTTTTCACTGAAGCCCTATTCACTTCTATAGGGCCAGGGCTGCGTGAAAAACGCAGAATATAGAACATGCTGCGTTTTTCACACAACGCAGAACTGATGCGTGAAAAAAACGCTTATGTACACAGACCCATGGAAATTAATGGATCAGGATTTAGTGCGGGTGCTATGCGTTCACGTCACGCATTGCACCCGCGCTGAAAACTCGCTCGTGTGAAAGGGGCCAAAAAGTGGACATAAACTTTTTGCTACTTAACCCCTTAGTGGCCAGTCTGTTTTGGGCCTAACTGACCAAGCAATTTTTTTTTCATGTTTTCATTGTTGCCTTCCAAGAGCTACAACCTTTTTATTTTTCCATCTATGTAGCTGTATTTGGACTTATTTTTTGTGGGACAATTTTTTTTTTTGTGTAGTTTTTAATGGCGGCATTTTTGGGGACAACATAACTTACTGATTTCACATTTCCATTTTTCACTGACGTGTGCTGTCTATTTTCTTCAGACAGCACACGTACCCGTTGATTTGTATGTGTCTGTTAACACATTTGTATTTTTTACTGACCATTGGTCAGTAAAAAAAAATCAAGGAAAAATTTGACTACTTTGGTTGTAACGTGGACCAAACATGCCCATAAAAATCCATAAAAATCACAGACACAACATGGATGGCATCCGTCTTGCGTCCATGTTTCACTGAAGACTGATAGGAGATGCTTTGGAAATTAATTTTCAGTATCCATGGACTATTGACAAATGGGGGTAAAAAACGGACACACTAACCATGGATGAAACATGGACTCTTTTTTTCACGGGCGTTAAATTGACTAAGTTTTATTAATTCTTTCTGGGAGGGGGATATGAAAAAACAGCATAAGGACAAGAATAGGACAGGTTATATATTTTTTGCGGACCACGGAACGGAGCAACGGATGCAGACAGCACACGGAGTGCTGCCCGCATCTTTTGCGGCCCCATTGAAGTAAATGGCTCTGCATCCAAACCGCAAATACTGCAGCTCGGATGTGGACCAAAACAACGGTCGTGTGCATGAGGCCTTACTGCCATTGAGTTTTTACTTTATATATTTTGTGGCGTTTACTATAACATAACTTCATTCTCTGGGTCAGTATGATGACGATAACTAATACATATAGTTTTTTAAAACTACCTTAATAAAAACTCTTTTTTTAAAGAAGAAAATCTTTTTGCATTGCAGCATCCCAAGACCTAGAACTTTTTTTTTTTCCTACGGAACTGGATGAGGGCTTAATTTTTGCGGCACGCCTTGTAGTTTTTATTGGTATAATTTTGGCAAAAAACAGCAGTTCTATTGTTTTTACGTTTAATGTATGGGATAAATGATATGATAGTTGCGTATTGCAGATCGTTACAGATGTGGCAATACCAAATATGTGGAGGAGATTAAAAATGTTTCCATTGAAAAGCATATTTTTTATGTGTTTTTTATTTAATAATTTTTGTAAACTTTTTTTTTTTAACCATTTAATAGTCCCACAAGGGGACTATAATAGGCGATCTTTTGATCACTTCTAAAGCACACTGCACTATTCCTGCAGGAGGCAGGCCTGAGGCCTACACTAGGCCATGGCCTGTCTGCACAGGCAAAAAAAGGGGGTTAGTCAGCACCTCCCAGTGCGCAGGTGCACGCTGCCATGGCAAAGACCTAGAGGAAAAAAAGAGACAATGCAGCAGCACTCTGCAAATCAGACAAAGTACAACAATGCTTACAAAAATTATGGTGCTAATACTACGCTTATATATAAAAGCGAGATGCTTGGACAATGCATTTTGTACAAAACCATCTAAGCCCGTCTGCCGAACGTCAAGGCGATCTCTGTTAGACGGGTCCTAACACTAAATACTACCTGTTATGCTCCATAATGGCCGCCATAAAATTCAGGGAGTGAGGGTCTAACACTCCCTGAATTTTATGGCGGTCATTATGGCGCATAACAGGTAGTATTTAGTGTTAGGACCCGTCTAACAGAGATCGCCTTGACGTTCGGCAGACGGGCTTAGATGGTTTTGTACAAAATGCATTGTCCAAGCATCTCGCTTTTATATATAAGCGTAGTATTAGCACCATAATTTTTGTAAGCATTGTTGTACTTTGCCTGATTTGCAGAGTGCTGCTGCACTGTCTGCACAGGCATCGGCGCCCCGTGATCTCATTTGCAAGGATCCTAAGGGATACAGAGGGGATTCGTTCCTTCTGTAACCGCTTACATGCGGCGGCCGCCATTGCATGGCATGTAAGGGGGGGGGACAGCCTGGGGCGGCACTCTCATGTGAGAGTCAACCCCTACTCTCCGCTGCATGGGAGACCTGTGCAGCACTTAGGCCCCTTTCACACGGGCGAGTTTTCTGACCGGGTGCAATGCGTGAGGTGAACACATTGCACCCGCACTGAATCCGGACCCATTCATTTCTATGGAGCTGTGCACATGAGCGGTGATTTTCACGCATCACTTGTGCGTTGCGTGAAAATCGCAGCAAGCTCTATTTTGTGCGTTTTTCACGCAATGCCGGCCCCATAGAAGTGAATGGGGCTGCGTGGAAATCGCAAGCATCCGCAAGCAAGTGCGGATGCGGTGCGATTTTCACGCACGGTTGCTAGGAGACGATCGGGATGGGGACCCGATCATTATTATTTTCCCTTATAACATGGTTATAAGGGAAAATAATAGCATTCTCAATACAGAATGCATAGTACAATAGGGCTGGAGGGGTTAAATTTTTTTTTAAAAGAATTTAACTCACCTTAATCCACTTGCTCGTGTAGCCCGGCTTCTCTTCTATCTTCTTCTTTGCTGTGCACAGGAATAGGACCTTTGATGACATCACTGCGGTCATCACATGGTCCGTCACATGATCCATCACCATGTTAAAAAATCATGTGATGGACAATGGGCAGACTAGATGGGCCAAATGGTTCTTATCTGCCGACACATTCTATGTTTCTATGTGATGAGCGCAGTGACGTCATCAAAGGTCCTATTCCTGTGCACAGCAAAGATGAAGACAGAAGAGAAGCCGGGCTGTGCAAGCAAGTGGATTAACCCCTTAAGGACTTAGGGCGAACCGGTACGTCCTAAGTTTAAATCGAGATTGCGGAGCTGCGGGGGTTAATCCGAACAGGATGCCGGCTGAAATCATTCAGCCGGCATCCTGTCACAACGCCAGGGGGGGTCATGTGACCCCCCGTATCGGCGATTGCCGCAAACCGCAGGTCAATTCAGACCTGCGGTTTGCTGCGCTTTCTGCAGTTTCTGATCAGAAACTTTAGTGTGCCTAAAATATCAATTTTGCACCCCCCCCTGCACCCCTGCATGATTTTTTGCCGGCGGGTGGTGCAGGGGGGAAAGGTGCGGGAGGCGGGCAGTGCGGCAGGTGGGATCGCGATCCCCCGCCCGCCTTCTCTTGAAAATTCATTGGTGTACAGTGGTTATACCAGAGTGTCAGCACATTGCTGACACTCTGGTATAAACGGCTGACATCTGTGCAGATGTCAGCCGTTTAACCCTTTGCATACCGCGGTCCGTACGGACCGCTGTATGGAAAAAGTTAACAGTAAGAGGGAGCTCCCTCCCTCTCCCATCGGGGGGCTGCTGTGCCTTTTCAGCCCCCCGATGGAGAAGGAGAGAGCCCCCAGGCAGCCCCCAGACAGACCCCTCCTTACCCTTCCCCATCTGCGAAGTTGTGGCCACAACTGAGAAGACGGGGAAGGTTCCCATGGCAACAGGACGCCTTTTCAGGCATCCTGCTGTCCATGGTGCTGAACAGATCTGTGCTAAAGGCATAGATCTGTTCAGACAAAGTGTAAGTAAAATACAGTACAAAACACTATATAGCGTACTGTACTGTATTATGCAGACATCAGACCCACTGGATCTTCAAGAACCAAGTGGGTCTGGGTAAAAAAAAAAAGTAAAAAAAGTGAAAAAAAAAGTAAAAATCAAAAAACACATTTATCACTGATTAAAAATGAAAAAAAAAAAAATTCCCTACACATGTTTGGTATCGCCGCGTCCGTAATGACCTGATCTATAAAACGGTTATGTTACTTTCCCCGCACAGTGAACGCCATAAAAATAAAAAAATAAAAACTATGAGGAAATTGAAATTTTGCCCACCTTACTTCCCAAAAAAGGTAATAAAAGTGATCAAGAAAGTCGCATGTACACCAAAATAGTACCAATCAAACCGTCATCTCATCCTGCAAAAATCATACCCTACCCAAGATAATCGTCCAAAAACTGAAAAAACTATGGCTCTTAGACTATGGAAACACTAAAACATAATTTTTTTTGTTTCAAAAATGAAATCATTGTGTAAAACTTAAATAAATAAAAAAAAGTATACATATTAGGTATCGCCGCGTCCGTATTGACCGGCTCTATAAAATATCACATGACCTAACCCCTCAGATGACCACCGTAAAAAAATAAAAATAAAAACGGTGTAAAAAAAGCCATTTTTTGTCATCTTACATCACAAAAAGTGTAGTAGCAAGCGATCAAAAAGTCATATGCACCCCAAAATTGCCAATCAAATCGTCATCTCATCTCGCAAAAAATGAGACCCTACTTAAGATAATCGCCCAAAAACTGAAAAAACTATGGCTCTTAGACTATGGAGACATTAAAACATATATTTTTTTTTTTATGAAATCATTGTGTAAAACTTACATAAAAAAAAAAAAAATGGTATACATATTAGGTATCGCCGCGTCTGTGACAACCTGCTCTATAAAATTACCACATGATCTAACCTGTCAGATGAATGTTGTAAATAACAAAAAAAAAAGTGTCAAAAAAGCTATTTCTTGTTATCTTGCCGCACAAAAAAGTGTAATATAGAGCAACCAAAAATCATATGTACCCTAAACTAGTACCAACAAAACTGCCACCCTATCCCGTAATTTCTAAAATGGGGTCACTTTTTTGGAGTTTCTACTCTAGGGGTGCATCAGGGGGGCTTCAAATGAGACATGGTGTCAAAAAAAACAGTCCAGCAAAATCTGCCTTCCAAAAACCGTATGGCATTCCTTTCCTTCTGCGCCCTGTACAGTAGTTTACGACCACATATGGGGTGTTTCTGTAAACTACAGAATCAGGGCCATAAATATTGAGTTTTGTTTGGCTGCTAACCTTTGCTTTGTAACTGGAAAAAAAATATTAAAATAGAAAATCTGCTAAAAAAGTGAAATTTTGAAATTGTATCTCTATTTTCCATTAAATCTTGTGCAACACCTAGAGGGTTAACAAAGTTTGTAAAATCAGTTTTGAATACCTTGAGGGGTGTAGTTTCTTAGATGTGGTCACTTTTATGGAGTTTCTACTCTAGGAGTGCATCAGGGGGGCTTCAAATGGGACATGGTGTCAAAAAACCAGTCCAGCAAAATCTGGCTTCCAAAAACCATACGGCGCACCTTTCCCTCTACGCCCTACTGTGTGCTCGTACAGCAGTTTACGGCCACATATGGGGTGTTTCTGTAAACGGCAGAGTCAGGGCAATAAAGATACAGTCTTGTTTGGCTGTTAACCCTTGCTTTGTTAGTGGAAAAAATGGGTTAAAATGGAAAATTAGGCAAAAAAATGAAATTCTCAAATTTCATCCCCATTTGCCAATAACTCTTGTGCAACACCTAAAGGGTTAAAGAAGTTTGTAAAATCAGTTTTGAGTACTTTGAGGGGTGTAGTTTATAGAATGGGGTCATTTTTGGACGGTTTCTATTATGTAAGCCTCGCAAAGTGACTTCAGACCTGTAGTGGTCCCTAAAAATTGTTTTTTTGTAAATTTCTGAAAAATTTCAAGATTTGCATCTAAGCCTTGTAACATCCCCAAAAAATAAAATATCATTCCCAAAATAATTCAAACATGAAGTAGACATATGGGGAATGTAAAGTCATCACAATTTTTGGGGGTATTACTATGTATTACAGAAGTAGAGAAACTGAAACTTTGAAATTTGCAAATTCTTTGTAAATTAGGTATTTTTTTTATGCAAAAAAATTAATTTTTTTGACTTCATTTTACCAGTGTCATGAAGCACAATATGTGACGAAAAAACAATCTCAGAATGGCCTGGATAAGTCAAAGTGTTTTAAAGTTATCAGCACTTAAAGTCCTTAAGGTGAAATAGGGCTGAGTCCTTAAGGGGTTAAGGTGAGTTAAAATTATTATTTTTTTAACCCCTCCAGCCCTATTGTACTATGCATTCTGTATTAACAATGCTATTATTTTCCCTTATAACCATGTTATAAGGGAAAATAATAAAATCTACACAACACCGATCCCAAACCCGAACTTCTGTGAAGAAGTCCGGGTTTGGGTACCAAACATGCCGATTTTTCTCACTCGCGTGCAAAACGCATTACAATGTTTTGCACTCGCGCGGAAAAATTGCGCATTTTCCTGCAACGCACCTGCATCTTATCCGGGCCAAAAACATGACGCCTGTGTGAAAGAGGCCTTATACTGGCCCAGCCTAAGGCTCCTTACTGACCTCCATAAAAAGGCATATAAGCGATCACTAAAGGGTTACCTGTTTGCAATTATAGTCGACCAATCTGGAATTGGCCCCATTGCAAAGGGTGAAATCTACAGCAGATATCTGCAGCATAAATTGAAATGCTGCAGATTTTAAATCCTCACCATGTGTCAAGTTATTTATGGATACTTTCCATAGTACATGAATAAGATTTTTAAAAATCTCATCCACTCCACTGTTTCTGTAAATGCTAGTTTTGTCATACAGAAATAGTTTAAATAATACCTCTAACCAGTTATACCTATTTTGAAGTGGTGTGCTGCTCTCTAGAATGGCCGACTCCGACAACCCCTTTAGTATGTTTGGTAGTGAAATGTAACATGATTTGTACTTGTGTCTGTGTGTTCTCAAGAACGTAAGCCTTCATTTAGATAGAAAATTCTGCACAAAGGTAGTTCAGAAGAAATGTGTCTAGACATTAGCAAAGCTCCACATTAACAACTAGTGAACTTCAACCAGTTGTCCCATTATGACCAGTTAGTTATAGTTCTTAATAAATCTCATTAATCTTTGTGTGTTCTTCTGAACCTTCTAGCGAGTAGCGAGATTATTATCGCAGATAGTCTAAGCCGTGTGTGTTTCTAACAAATCGTGACACATGTCACACACTAATATGGTTATTAATCACATCCCTCGGACTTGTCATAATATTGATTACAATGGTATGTTCAGCATCATCAGGTTAACTTAATTGCTCTACAGCCACTTGACTTCATCCCCAAACTACTGCAACCCCCATCCACTCCTACTCCTGTTATGATAACATCCATCAAAATACATAAAACGCATAGCCTGGCTGTCTCTGCCTTCCCATAAACTCATAGGAATTTCTGCTTATTCACCCTTTACAATATAAATAATAAGATAGATCAAAGTAAGGGATTTTGATGTTAAGTTCTGCTGTGCTGCAAAGGCGAAGGCTTTATGAAAACACAAGACTAATTGCCAGGTCGCAGCCCGAGTCTCTATCTGACTACTGTTCATAGTCAATAAATGATGTGTGATTGTAGTAAGCTACTTGCATGAAGGGAGTGCTTTTGGCAAATCCACCCCATTCCAATACTGGCATTGTGGATTTTTAGATATATTTTTCTTCATCAGTCAGAGATATTGTTGCTGGCTTACAGATTTGCTACTGAAGGGCAGATCAGGGGCATCTTTGCCTGTTTTATGTCTGTTTTAAAGAGAAGTACCAACAAATATTTAATCCTAGCATGTTATGATATTGAATTAATTCAAGATTCAAATCTATAGGTTTCTCTATTATGTAAATGTTTTTTATTGGCAAAGAAAAACATATAGGCTTCATTATTTTAATTTATTTTTGGAGTCACCACAGTATGGGGAGGAGTGATCGGTAATGCCATCACTCGTCCTCACACAAAGTCATTGTTTGCCGGCAGCAGAGCGTGTTTAGACAGAACGACCTGCTGCCGGCTAACGATGACTTAGGTGTCTGAACAAACTATCTTATTACCCGATGAACGACCATTTCACTCATTCATTGGGTAATCAGTGACACCTTTACACTGGCAGATAATTGCTAATGTGCGTTTCTACGAATGCTTGTTAGCGAATATCTGGCCGATGCTCAACCAGTGTAAAGGGCCTTAACTCTTCATAAAACTTTCCCTGAACACTAGCCCTAACACCAAACCTACTGACCCTCAATGTCTCTACATATCTCCCTATTGGAACCCTACACTGCAATCATAACCCTATGCACCGGAACCAAGAGACCCAAACAAAACAGGGGAGAAATAAATAAGAGAAAGTTGACTATAAACACAAGACCCAGAAACAGGACTAAACAAGGATGCTATCAGAAACCAACCACACAAGTAGCTAGAACTAGATACTAAAATATTCAAGGATATACTCTATATAAGCTTATGCTAACACTGGTGAGACCATCCATATATACCATGAAATCTCACAAATTGCCAGGCAATATCAGCAGAGGGTAAGCCAGACAAAGGTATAGCATGCCGTATTACTGAAACTGTCCATAACCATCAAAATTTTATCCCTTTGCCTAATTTTGTCAATTCAACAGAAAAGTCTATGGATATGTGCATTGATGGTCAATTTAGAATGGCTAAAGGTCTTAACTGACCAAAGGGTATGGCCCTAGGTGTCTTATTGTGGACAAAGGTGTAACATTTCCCAAATAAACCTCTCCACATCTTTTCTCATAGCTGGCCACCAAACAGAGTGAGACAACTTGCTACCAAGATTTCTAGGAGCAAGCAACAGTTTCTTTGTAGGTGCCTGAGTTTGAGCCTTCAAGAGTAAATTAAAAATGTCCAGCATTATCCCTGCTAAAATTTTATCTGGATAAATTATAGGAGAAAATACAGCAGTCTCCACATGCTATTGTAGAAAACTATGTGAAAGGACATCAGCTTTTAGGATTTTGGAATCTAGATGGAAGGTAATGACAAAGTCTAATCTATTGAAAATCAAGGTCATCTAGCCTGCCTGGAGTTAAGCCTTATAGCTGATGCTACGTACAAAAGGTTAATATGGTCTGTATCAACATCTGGGAGCATGGCTCCCTCCAACCAGTGCCGCCACTCCTTTAAATGCCCATTTTATTGTCAGCAAGTCCCGATTTCCCATATTGTACTTTAATTCTGCAGTACAAAACTTGTGGGAGAAGAAGGCATATGCAACTTATGGTCTTGTGAAAGTATAACCCCTGCTCCCACATAAGAGGCATTTACCTCCAGAATAAACTGCAGCTCAACACATAGATAGCTCAAGATTGGATCAGGAGAGAATAAAGTCTTGATGGCAGAAAATGCTGGACCTCAGGAGACCAATTTGCTGTTTTTTTTTTTTACTTAGAGCCCTAATGGGAGCAACTATAAATCTAAATGATCTAATATACCCCAATAGTATTTGGAAAATTCCAAAATTCTCTGCACAGCCATGAAATTGGTAGGAATTGCCCAATCGAGGATGGCCTACACCTTAATAGAATCCATGGAAAATCATCCCAAGAAGATGATGTGCTTCAAAAAGGAGTCATTGTCCACCTCAAACTCACACTTTTCCATGTTAGCAAAAAAGTCATTCTTACTCAACTTAAGCTTGAAGATCCATTCTTCCAAAGATAATAAAAATATCAAAATATTGTTCAAGTAAACCACTACAAATTGACCCCAAAACTCTCTGAATAGATCATTCAGGAAGCCCTGCAGTGAAATTCGGATCCCTGTATAGGGGTAAAGGGTGAATACCAGAGGACTACCAGGGCAACGCCTTTAGGCTTAGCCCACAGATTAGTTGGCACAGTAGGTCCATGCTAACTTTTTGTAACATCTACTGCTTTCGTTTTTTCAACTTAAAGGTATACTACTAGGCAAAGTGCCGTTTTCTCCAGAAGATGGCAAAGAGTTGGAGAGGACATTGCTTGAATGCTCTCCCCTGTTCTAGGCGCACTGAGGAAGGAGCTGGCAAGCGCGCATCCTTCACTCAGTAGGCCTGCGCCGATTGAGGAACGTTACGGCGCAGGCGCGGGAATTCAGCAGCAGACTGGGACAGCGGGAGGAGGAGAGCGCTCGCTAGCCCTGTCTATGAAGTGGAGGAGGGGACGTGTTTATAGTCCGAGGATGCGGCGGCTACCAACAAGTAACTGCCCAACTTGCTGGTAGTGAAGAAATTTGCATATTATAAAAGTACGATCTTTACAAGAAATGAGCCACAGACAAAAGGTAGGACATGTATGATTGCACTCAGCTGACATTAGCAAATAGCTAATGTCGGCTAATGAAAATTGCACAATGGGGGGTGACAGAAGCCCTTTAAGGCTCTTACCCCTATTGGTGTACTTTGAACTTTGAGGTTGATTTACATTGGTACGTTCAAGCTGATGAATCAGCAACCATTTTCAGGGTCTGCACATGCACGTGCATATTTATATTATGTGTAGCTGTAACTTTTGAACTTGTACTTATATGCATTAATTCTCTATTGCTTTATCCTTTGAGCACAGGATTCAGCCATGTGACTAAGTAAATTCTGGGTATTTGAACTACTGCCATCTATTATTTTATTCATTGATGTACTAATGTACTGCTCCCTTGGAGATGCTGGCTCTCGTGTTGCACACTGATTTTAATTTATTATATGTCTGTATTTAATAAATATTATGTATTATTGATATCTGCATTGTGTAATTTTGTTACCTGTATTTAGATATATAAAGTGACCCAAACAGATCAGAGGCAGAAACAAACAAGAAAAAGCTAATTAAGGCTACTTTCACACTGGTGTTTCTGGGTCCGCTTGTGAGATCCGTTTCAGGGCTCTCACAAGCGGCCCAAAACGGATCAGTTCAGCCCCAATGCATTCTGAATGGATAATGATCCGTTCAGAATGCATCAGTTTGGCTGTGTTTGGTCTCTGTCCCGCTTTTGAGGCGGACACCAAAACGTTGCTTGCAGCGCTTTGGTGTCCGCCTGACGATGCGGAGCCAAAGGGATCCGTCCTGACTTACAATGTAAGTCAATGGGGACAGATCCGTTTTCACTGACACAATATGGTGCAATTGAAAATAGATCCGTTCCCCATTGACCTTTAATGTAAGTCAGGACGGATCCGTTTTGACTTAGGCTTTTGTTTGAAAGAATAATGCAAACGGATCTGTTATGAACGGATACAAGCGTTTGCATTATCGGTGCAGATCCGTCTGTGCAGATACAAGACGGATCCGCACCGAACGCAGGTGTGAAAGTAGCCTAAAAAGACTCATAAACAGGACTAAACAAGGATAGTCTCAGGAACCAATTACACAAACAGCTAGATACTAGAAAAACACAATGTACAAGGATATACTGGTTAAAAACACACACAGAGCCTACGTTATCACTGGCAAGATGACAAATATTTAATTGAAGGCTATCCAATCCAGAGTCTTTCCTAAATAAGACTGACCTGCATCAGTGATCAGCTGACTACAGTAATGGATAAGCTGGGAGACAGCTGTATATCAACTGCCCCAAAGAAATTAATGAACAAGACTCTGCAGCAGCCAAATGCTAGTCATAACAGTGGATAAGAAATCAAGGATATAGACCATTCAGCGGTGGAGCTATAAGAGGTACAGTGGTAGGAATCTCACAAGGACCTTGGTGCTGATAGACTTCATTGTTCATACAAGTACATGGTTGGTGGAGGCCTTGTCAAAGATTTCTCTCCTCCTGCCAGGAGCTTTACGTTATACCTTGAACACCATCTGTACCTTGGAAATAACTATGTGGCTGTGCAGAACTTCTCCATTATTAACAACCGTGTGGAAGTCTACAACCATAGGTACTGGGAGACCAGAAATGCGGACCAAAGATAGGAGTCCAGACCTAGAAGTATACCAGAAATGGAATCCAAAATCAGAGAGGGGAGACAATGCCAGTAGTTGTACAAGAGGACCTAAAGAACAATATGTTCAGACCACTAATAGGTATCAGAACCAGGAAACCAGCAAGTCATCAGCAAGTGTACACAAAAGCAGGCATTCAGGGTAAAAAAACAGGATCATCACGATACAAAATGAAGTACTAACAACAAGTACATTGGAGAACCTAGGATATATGATTCAGGAAACAACAGTGGCCTTGAAAGGGACCCACCCCCATGAAAATGCTATCCAATATACAGTGTTGCCCATAATTATTCATACCCCTGGCAAATTTTGACTTAAAGTTACTTTTATTCAACCAGCTAGTAATTTTTTGACGAGAAATGACATAGGTGTCTCCCAAAAGATAAGACGATGTACAAGAGGCATTATTGTGGAAAAAAAAACATTTCTCAGCTTTTATTTACATTTGAGCAAAAAGTGTCCAGTCCAAAATTATTCATACCCTTCGCAATAATCAATAGAAAAACCTTTATTGGCTATTACAGCAATCAAACGCTTCCTATAATTGCAGACCAGCTTTTTGCATGTCTCCACAGGTATTTTTGCCCATTCATCTTTAGCAATGAGCTCCAAATCTTTCAGGTTGGAGGGTCTTCTTGCCATCACCCTGATCTTTAGCTCCCTCCACAGATTCTCAATTGGATTCAAGTCTGGACTCTGGCTGGGCCACTCTAATGTTGTTGTTTGCTAACCATTTCTTCGCCACTTTTGCTGTGTGTTTTGGATCATTGTCATGCTGAAATGTCCACTGGTGCCCAAGGCCAAGTTTCTCTGCAGACTGCCTGATGTTGTCGTTTAGAATCCTGATGTATTGCTCTTTTTTCATGGTGCCGTTTACTGTGATTAGGTTCCCTGGTCCATTGGCTGAAAAACACCCCCAAAGCATTAGGTTCCCACCACCATGTTTGACAGTGGGGATGGTGTTCTTTGGGTTGAAGGCTTCTCCTTTTTTACGCCAAATGAAGGAAACATCATTGTGACCAAACAATTAAATTTTTGTTTCATCTGACCATAACACAGAAGACCAGAAGTCTCCTTCTTTGTCCAGATGAGCTTTTGCAAAGGCCAAGCAAGCTTTTGTGTGCCTTATCTGGAGAAGTGGCGGCCTCCTTGGTCTGCATTGTGCAGTGTCCGTTGGATTGTCTGCCTTGAGACATTGCCACCAACAGAGCCCAGATATACCAGGATGGCCTTGGTGGTGATCCTTGGATTCTTTTTCACTAACTATCCTCCTGGCCAGCACAGGTGTCACTTTTGGCTTCCGACCACGTCCTCTGAGATTTTCCACAGTGCGAAACATCTTTTTTGCTCAAATGTAAATAAAAGCTGAGAAATGTTTGTTTTTTTCCACAATAATGCCTCTTGTACATCGTCTTATTATCTTTTGGGAGACACCTTTGGGAGACACATTTCCCGTCAAAAAATTATTTGCTGGTTGAATAACAGTAACTTTAAGTCAAAATTTGCCAGGGGTATGAATAATTATGGGCAGCACTGTACTTGCAGATCAGACTGATGTATGGTTTTGTAGGAAGAGATTCAGTCTAACTTTTTTCATTCTCTGCTCATTCTAGGCTTCTAGGAGTTCAGTGGTTGGACCTATTTGCTCCTGCTCATAACTACTCTATGTGCTAGACTAGCACAATCTAGATGAAGATATTTTGGAAATAAGTGTGTTAGAGGGTTATTATTTAAGGGATGATGGATGGACCATCTTCCTTAGCACTCGTGAATCCCAGTGGTTTGGTACTGTTCTGTAAAATGATCAATCCTGGAACATATTTAGTGTTTGGCCCTGGTGTAACTTCTAGTATCAACTTCTTTTACTACATGAAATGGTGGAAAAGAAGGATGAATTAGCATACTTCTCCTCTCGTTGCTCATTTGTGGAGAGTTCCTGAGCTGCAGAAATCAATAGTGATTTATTGGCTCTTGTTCATCACCTACTTTTGCTGTTCCAGTTTAATAGTTTACACCTGATAGCGCCTTTGTGATGTTTGTGACAGGACCTACACAGTAAATATTGGTGTAACTGTGAAATGAGGCATGGTGGATTAGATGATTCGAGCTTGACTGAAAATCTTCTAAGACAGAGATGACTTATTGATAGATTTGATTTCAATCTGTTGCCAGAATGGAGGACAGTACTGGTCATCTGATGTAGTTCTGACTAATTAGATGTATGCTGCTTAATGACTTGAAAATTACACAACAAGTTAAGAATGATTTGATCAAATGAATGCTGTTTATCTTCTGTCAGGTCGACCAACTAACTCATTTTAAATGCATGGGTTACTGTGCTACCATGCTTATAGTCTGGGATTATAGACTGCCGGATGTTTGCCATATTTCACCATCAAGCAGCACTAGTGAATATAATAAGGGCACATTCATAAAAACTGTCAGAAGCAGTTTTCACGGGTTTCCCTCATGTCTGACAGTTTTCAGTTTGGGAACCTTGTTCAATTTGTTGCAAGCGTGCTTTGGATCTATAAAGTGCAATCCTCAGGATAGGCCATCACTAACTGATCAATGGGGTTCTGACACCCCACACCCCCACCAATCATCTGTTTGGCAATATATCTCCAGTTTTGGAGGCAGGCAGCTTTGTCTACTTTGTAGTGGAATGAGCTTTTCACTGAAGGTGGACAACCTTTTTCAACATTTATAGCATGCTCACAGAATATGTCATAAATATCTCAAATCCCACCTCAAGGATCCTTACCTATCACAGCAAATGCTTGCCTTACAGAATTTAAGGGAGAAGTGGTAGGGGTATGGTTTGTATAAAGGACTAATCTCTCTCCTGAATTCAATTGTAAAAGAAGTCACTGTGAATTGCCACCTATCTCTCATAGAAGATTGAACACACCACCAGAAAAACACCACATGGTCCATTTAGTCCACCTAGTTGATACTTCCTTTTTTATTACTACCTTAGGATAAATGCAGTATATATTTATACCAGACATGTTTAAATTCACATACTGTTTTCCAACTGTATCTTTCACTAGAGTAATATTTTTTGCCATTGCTTGACCTTCCCCCATATCTTTTCAGAGTTTGCCCCCTTGTTCTTATGTGGGAGAAAATTGTATGAAATAATAACAGATGCTGTACTTACCTGTTGAAAGCTGTCTGGCACAAGGAAAGGTATGGAGTGGGCTCGGCATGCATGTTGGTACCTGCATCCCTTGGAAGTAATGAAGCCCATTATGGCACCAAAAATGGTAAACGGCAGAGTTGACCCAGCATGCATGTGGAACCAACACTTCCTGAACTTTATGGCGGCCATTATGGCGCATAACAAGTATTATTTTTAGTGTTAGGACCCGTCTTACAGAGATTGCCTTGACGTTCGGCAGACGGGCTCAAATGGTTTTGTACAAAATGCATTTGCCAAGCATCTCACTTTATAAATAAGCGTAGCATTAGCACTATAATATTTTTTGTGACTATGGCATTATTGTACTTTATCTGGTTTGCAGAGTGCTGTTTTTAGCCATGGCAGCGTGTACTTGCGCATTGTGATGTGCTGACTAACCCCCTTTTCTTTGCAGACCTGTGGGTCTCTGATCTACTAGAGGTTTAAACTGTATCAGTGCAGGCACCTGAGTCCGCCTCTTGCGGGCCCTTCCATGTAAGTTGGCCCCTCCCTTCACCCCCGCTAGCTATGTCTCTGTTTTAGACATATCCTAGGTAACATGGAAATAGCACTTTAAACTAATCATCAGGATAGGCTATCACTACCTGATCTGCAGTGGTCTGACCCCCCACACCCCTGCTGATCAGCTGTTTCGGTGTACCTCTGTCACCAGAAGTCAGCGCCGGAACTACACAGCACCATCAACCTTCTAGTGGAGGGAGCCCATTACTACAGCGCTGCTCCCATTGACTGTAGTAACAAGCTCCCTCCACTACAAGGGTTATGGTGCTGTGTAGTTCTGGTGCCAACCTCTGACAACAAAGCTACACCCGAACAGCTAATCAGAGAGGGACAGGGTGTTGGACCCACGCTAATAGGCTAGTGATGGGCTATCCTGGGGATAAGCCATCACTTAGTAAAGGTTGGATGACTGCTTTAAGTTTAAATAGTTTACTAAACAATGTTTAGCTGTCATTGTCATCTTCTACAATAATATTTTTTTTAAAGTATTATACTGATAATTTGCACAAATGTTTACACTCACAAAGAAACGTAAGGAATGACCTATGACTGTAGATACAGTATTAACAAGTTGTTCTTTCCTTTGTGTTAGTGATGTCTACGTAATCAAAGGAATTAAATATAAAATAACAACTGAGCTGAACAGGCCGGCTTTGTGTGCTGCAAAAAATGAGGAAATCACAAAATTGCCTTGTGTAAGATGTGTGTCTAATGGATTAATGTTTTTCTCACTGAATCAATTTTTACTTGGTGGAGTAAAGACCCTAGATATAGGTGGACACCAAGCTACTTAGCTTAGCTGGCTCCAGCTAGTCCAGGGCAGGCTTTTACTGGAAACAGGCAATGTGTTGGGTGGGTGCCTGTTCCCCATGCTCCACTCCGGGATTTAAGAATATGCCCATGTCCAGGGATGCTATTTTTTTATTCACACGTCCGCAAAAGGGTCCGCACCTGTTACGCAATTTTGCGGAACGGGTGCGGACCCAATTATTCTCTATGGGGCCAGACGTGAAGCGGAGAGCACATTATGTGCTCTCCGCTTCCGCATTTGCGGAGAGCGGCCCCGAACTTCCGGGATTCGGCCCCGAACTTCCGGTCCGCAGCTCCGCAAAAGATAGAACATGTCCTATTCTTGTCCGCAGCTGCGGACAAGAGTAGGCATTTCTATAGGGGGTGCCGGCCAGGTGTGTTGCGGATTCGCAATTTGCGGGTCCGCAACACACCATGGACGTGTGAATGGACCCTAATCCTGTTGCTGGACTTGGGTTGGGCTCTTAGTCTGAGGAAGGATCAGGCTGTGCTAAAGCCTGTGGGAGCCGGGACCTCTGACCCTGTGTGGGGTAAGCACTGCAGTGTTTTGGGGAGCTGGGTGGTAAACCCGGATCCTACTAGTTTAGTTAGAGGATTTGTTTTGATTTATGTTTTGGTTGCTGTTTGTGCATGAAGACTGCCAAATAAATGCACTGTTTGGACACTAAAGCCTTTGTCTGGAAGAAGTCTGTGAGAATGACCCCCGAATAAAAAGACGATCCCTTATATATGATGTCGGATGCAGGCAAGTTGTCCAGGAAAGAAGGCTGCAACAGCCGGTTGCTAGGGGCAACAACGAGACAGCAGGTGCTACTAATCTGGACACTTCTACTGTGTTTGCAAGAAGTTGCTGTGTGGAGATTTAAAGGGCCAGAGGCCCAGTGAAAGAGAGACACCTGGAGGCTGTGGTCTCAAATTAAAGTGGACTTATTTGCTGAGAAAGTCTGTTGCTATGGGGTGGATAGAGGATCTCACCTAGTAGCTGGTGCAGGCCAATCTGGAGTATGAACATTTCAGGGAGGAGGCTAAACAAGAGCAAGTAAAGTGGCAACAGGAGCATAAAAAACTCATGAAGGAGTTAGACAGACAAAGAGAAGTCCTTTCCCAAGGCATTTCCCAGAGTAACAGTTGTGCTGAGGAACTGGGCAGTGACCTCGTGGCCAAGAGGTGTGCCGCTGCCAAGGGCAACCGACGGGAAGAGCTGGAGAGCGGTGCGGCTCTCAAGAGTTCCAGTGTTTACGGCCAGTGTGTACCGAGTCCCAGAGAGGAAGTGCGGAGCTGCCATAAGACCATTGCTGGGAGCAACCAACCAAGACAGCATGCAGCTGTCCCACAACAGAGAGAGTGCTGCTGGAGATGTCGTCAAGTGGGAAAGTGTGCACCTGATTGTCCTATGGTCAAGGGTCGGGAGACTAGGAATCAAAGGCTGCAGATTCCTAACATCAAGGAGAAGGATGGTGACCGCTGTGGAGCTGTGCATATAGCACTTGAGAGCGCTGAACCTGTGACGACAATGGGTAAGAGCGTTCCAGTTATTGCTTGTATAGCAGATAATGTGACAGTGAGCCGTCCGCAGTTGCTACCTGCTGGGCCGGGAGGTGTTGAGACACCGGGACTAGAGAATGTGCAGCATTGTGGTGAATGGCAGTTCAGTCCAGGCGGTGTTGGACGCAAGGTGTCAGGTGAACCTGGTAAGTGCCAGCTTGGTAGCTGGGGACCATGTGATGGACACGGACAGGGATAGCAAGGACTATCCTGTGGTTCGCACTGAGGGTGAAACTCCAGTGAGAACTGGGACTTATGAACTTGATCTTAAAAATACTCTCATGCCTGAGGGAATGTTCGGCCGTAATTTCCTGTTGTTCTGGGGAAAGGGAAACACTCCTGCAGGACCTGAACCTATCCCTTTAAATGAGAGTGTGACGGAGATACACATTGCACACAGTGGTGTGAGTGAAATGACCATTGGAAACAATGGTGCAGATAAGGTGCAAGGTGATTGTACCAAGTTTACAGAACTATATAATGAAAATGTGATGTAATATGAAATATGTGATAATGACGTGCTTTTTCCGCAGCAGGCTGTGATTGGGGAAGAAGCTTTCCCTGCTGGTAAAAATTTAATGGATGTAGAAATGCTGATAAATGTTGAGGGCATACAGCGAGAGAACCCACTGTAGACAATGTGGTGGGGCTAGAGTATGTACCACCCATACCAGAAGTGGATATGCAGTATCCACAGGGTTCTATGGTTGCTGGGGAAATGTCCAAGGTGGGGATTAGCTCATGTGTGCCCCTAGAGGTCAGGATTAATAATGACATGAGCAGTATATGTGACAAATGTGCTGTGACTGATAGCAACTCAGAGAGTGAGGCTACCATGTCAGGGGCGTAACTAGAAGTGACTGGGCCCCACAGCAAATATTTGTAAGGCCCCCCCCCCAGCGCGCTTCGCACCTCCCTCCTCCTGTGTAAACCCCACTCCTTTGGCACAGTGTAGCGGTATACTGTATATTGTGGGGCACAGTGTAGCGGTATACTGTATATTGTGTGGCACAGTGTAGGCTATATGTGTATAACATAAACATATTTCACATGAAAACTTACAATTGCTTGGCCCTTGGGGATCTCGGACACCACTTCCACACTTGGCCGGGGGCTCGGCGGAGCTGATGATGTGCTTTATCCTAATGAGAAAGATTTCATAATAAGGATTTGGAGAAGGGGCAGTGGGGTCGCAGAGCAGGGAGAGGCTGGTGCTGCTACTAGGGGGTCATACCATGGGGGAGTAATAAATCCCACCATAATCCCCCCCCCCAGTAGTAATAATTCTCCTTATAATGTGACAGTGCAAAAATACCCCCTTGTAATGCCCCCAGTTGAGCTAATGTCCCCATAGTGCCCCCATAATGTCCCAGTATAAAATACCCCTATATAGTGCCCCCAGTAAATGCCTCCATAGTGCTCCTCTCCCCCCTTCCTGCTAGTGCCCCCCATAATGTACCAGTATAAAATGCCCCATATATAGTGCCCCAGTAGATGCCCCTCAGTGTCCGGCCTCTGATAGGCTGCCGGCCTAGTGTCCCCCATAATGCCCCCCCATCATGTGCCAGTATCAAGTGCCTCTCTCCTCCCCCCCCACATGTCCCAGTATCATAGTGCCATCTCCCCCCCCCCACAAAAAAAGTGCCAGTATCAAGTGCCTCTCCCCCCCCTATGTGCCAGTATCAGGTGCCAACCCCCCCTCCCCCCCAGGTGCCAGTATCAGGTGCCAACCCCTCTCCCCCCCCATGTGCCAGTATCAGGTGCCTCTCTCCCCCCATGTGCCAGTATCAGGTGCCAACCCCCCCCAGGTGCCAGTATCAGGTGCCTCCCCCCATGTGCCAGTACCAGGTGCCTCTCCCCCCCATGTGCCAGTATCAGGTGCCAACCCCCCCTCCCCCCCAGGTGCCAGTATCAGGTGCCAACCCCTCTCCCCCCATGTGCCAGTATCAGGTGCCTCACCCCATGTGCCAGTATCAGGTGCCTCTCTCCCCCCCATGTGCCAGTATCAGGTGCCAACCCCCCCTCCCCCCCAGGTGCCAGTATCAGGTGCCAACCCCTCTCCCCCCCCCAGGTGCCAGTATCAGGTGCCTCCCCCCCCCCATGTGCCAGTATCAGGTGCCAACCCCCCCTCCCCCCCAGGTGCCAGTATCAGGTGCCAACCCCCCCTCTCCCCCCAGGTGCCAGTATCAGGTGCCAACCCCTCTCCCCCCCCATGTGCCAGTATCCGGTGCCTCCCCCATGTGCCAGTATCAGGTGCCTCTCCCCCCCCCATGTGCCAGTATTAGGTGCCAACCCCCCCTCCCCCCAGGTGCCAGTATCAGGTGCCAACCCCTCTCCCCCCCATGTGCCAGTATCAGGTGCCTCCCCCCATGTGCCAGTATCAAGTGTCCCCCGCTCCCCCCATGGCAGTAACAGTCGGGTATTAAAAAAAAAAAACACTTCTACTCCATGTCAGCGAAGCGATGCAGCCTCTTCCTGTATTGTGTCCTGCCCTTTATGTCCATATATGGAGTCAGTGCTTGTATTTCAGAAAAGGTTGCTGCTGGGATTCGAACCCACGACCTTCTGTATCAGAGGCAAAGCATCTAACCACAAGACCATAAGAAATGCCTTGCTGCTGACTGAAAAAATATGAGACTTCTACTGTTATAGCTGGCTAAGTGTACATCTATACACATGACAGCTGCTCATATATAGAGATATAGCAGAGCTGAGTGTGCTGGGACAGCTGTCATATAGAGATATAGCAGTGCTGGGTGTGTTGGGGCAGCTGACATGTGTATAGATGTACACTTAGCCAGCTATAACAGTAGAAGTCTCATTTTTTTTCAATCAGTTGTAATGCAGCCTTTATGGTTGTGAGGGTAAATGCTTTGCCTCTGATACACTCAGACATTGGAGGTTGTGGGTTCAAATCCCAGACACATCAGAAGACTTTAGGAGACAGTAAGATTAGATCACATTAGCGAGGGGGCCTGGTCAGCTGCTGTGAAGGGGCCCTGAACAGTAAGACATCGATATTTAACAAACTTAAAAACTGTCACACACGCTGCCGGGACGCCGGGCCCCCTTGGCAGCCCGGGCCTCGAAGCAGCTGCTTCCCCGGTAGTTACGCCACTGTACCATGTCAAGACCCTGCGAAATTCAGGTAGTCACTAGTAGCGACCAGATGACAGTTATACCTGACGTGACAAGAGCTCAGTGGGAAGACAGCAGCCTAGTGTCTGAGACCCATATCCAGGCAGGGGTAAATGACCTGACACGTCAGTACAGCTGCAATCCTGAAGTTTTCTCTCTCTTCACACCGTCTCTAGATATAAAAGAGAAGGGACTAGCTGTCTTCACAGAGTCACCAAAGAAGACTGCAGTAGACATAAACAAAGTACTTAAAGGGACCCTGGGTGGAACCCTCACAGGGTGTCCAAAAGAGAATGGTGATACTCCTTCATTGGCTGCAGCAGAGCAGAGTGAAGAGGAGGCCCTCTCCTGGGCTCGATCCCTTGAAGAAGCGCTTAAGATGCCAGATAACTGTGAGATGGCTCTCCTAGAGCCTAAATGAATGGGTGAACCTCTGGAGGGATTGCCAGAAGACGATGAGTCTGGTGAAGATCCCGGTGTGCCCAGTACCTCCAACCTTGATGAGAAAGAGGAGGAGTTCAGAATGGAAGTATATGATGCCGTGTCTGAGAAGGCTAACAAAGTAAATGAAGACTCCAAAAGGGACTCAAAGGCTGAAGAAGCTAAGGCTGATGAGATGGAATGGGAGAAATCCTCGGATGTTCCAGACTTAGGATAAGGCTGAAGATGGGTCTGCCGAAGTGGGGGGAGCCACTGAAGAAGCAGAAGACCCTGAAACTGAGGCAAATCTGAAGAAACCACTGCTGAAAAAGAAGCGAGCGGGGGCAAGCATGCTCTGCTGAAGGAGCGCCGCAAAGAGAAGGGGTCTGAACATGACCATGACTTGGAGAAACTATGCAAACAGTTCAGTCAAGAGCTGCAGCAGTCCAAGAAAGAACATGAGGAGCATGTGCGGGAGCCAGAGATAGTTGTGGGAAATTCCTTACAAATGTCAGTTGTTGGTAGTTACCTGATGTATAGCACTGGCAAGGAGGACGTCTATGACAGAGAAGGGTGTTTAGTAGAAATGCTGCCCCTTGCAGGACGTGAGTGGAATGTAGAAGCGGAGACCCTCGCAGAATTCACTCAGTCCCAGGTTGAGAGGGAAGCCACCAAAAGAGATGGGAAAATTGGTCTGGTGGGTGCAGCTGTAATGTGTGTCCCGGTCACTGATGTTGCAAGCAATGTAAACCAGATTGCCTGTAATGACAACGAAGTTGAGGTTATGAGGTGTGCGGTGGTACAGGTTGTGTTTCCCAACGTAGGAGCTTTGACCCTGGACGGCGGTTAAGTAAGGTGAAAAGTCCTACGGCCTTTATCAGGGGGGGGGGGGGGGGGATATGTGGCAGTGCTACAACAGATGGCCTGTCTGTCCTTGAAGTAATGGTGAGGCTGCCGGAAGCTAATAAACCTTTACCTGGGTACAAAGGCGCCTAAAGCCTGGTAAAATGGCTATTGTCATTCCTTTTGTTTTTTCAAATGGCAATGATAAAGTCCACTTGGCACTCCAGAAGAGTAGACTGTAGAAGAAGGCCTCACCTTTGCCTGTTTCTTGGCTTGAAAACTGAGACAACGAATTCGCTCCTCTTGGCAGTGGAGCCCAAGAGAGAGCTAAGAGGAGGGGTCCTCTCCTTTCCCCTGCTCCTTCCACCCAACAACTCCAACTCCTCACTAACTAGGCCTGAACTGTGGTATATATACAGTCCTGGCCTCCATACATTCAGGGAATGCAGGTTCCACATGCATGCCGAGCCCACATTATATTATTCCTCTTATGGTGCCAAAATGGCCAAAATATATTCAGGGGATGCAGGCTCCACATGCATACTGAACCCACACTATATAATACCTCTTTGGTGCCGGCCTCCATTTTGTTCAGGCAATGCAGGTTCCACTAGCATGCTGAGCCCACTCTGTATTCCACCTTTCCTGGTGCCAAAAGGCCTCCAATATATACTGTTTATTGTTATTTAATGTTATTTGGTTCTATGTTATATTCTGATGTATTATATAACCCAGTATAGCTCTGTATCGATCAGTCAGGGTAGCAATCCTGACTCTGCCCTTGTTGGAAGCTAGGTGATGGACTAAGGTCTGCCCCTGGTTCAGTGTAGCAGTGTGCGTTAGCTGAGGAAGTGAGAGGTGCTACATGTATTCACTCCTAATAAGACTAGTCCTAAGTCGCAGAGAATCACTATCTCTGAGATACTTACAACAAGAAAGATACCTCTACTTAGTAGTAGTACTCCAGAGAGAAAGAAAAAGAAGTTCTACAATTTGCAAGGCTGAGCACTGGAGTCAGTAAGGTATTCACTATTTAAGGCCAATAAAGATTTTACTGCAGTGAGAGGAACATTGGTCATACACCCTTCCACACCTTGACTGGTGGTCTGGGGCAGTGGTATCTTAATTCTGTACTCCTTAGCTGGGAATTACAGAGAAGTTTTCCTTAGCTGGGAATTACAGAGAAGTTTTCAAGAACTTTATTTCTAGCCTTAGATTCTGCAGAGAGAGATATAGAGATTTAAGAGAGATAGAGAAAAGGAGTACTTCAACCCCTATCCTTGCTTATATAAATACATTTTGTTTTGGGAAGATTTGCACTGTGAAAGAAATGGTGCACCTTCCTGCCACTGCCCGTCCCTAGGAAGCATCAGTATGGGGATTAACTCTGTGAATAACTGTGGCAGCCAGAACCACTACCACTCTCAATCTCCACTCCCCTCCTCTGGGGCCGCGGCATAGGCTCTTGGAAGAGGTCTTGGATCTGAATCTTTTGCACTGCAGTGAAAGATATATGTTAGTATTGTAGCCATTTTCTGCATCAGTGCCTTATGTCATAGCACTTACAGTGAATGCACTTAGCTGTTTTCGGAAGTCCCATAGTGGTGAATGGAGAGTGCAATGCACAAGTGCGACCATCTCTCTATTCACCGCTATAGGACTACAGTAATAGCTTAGGCAGTGCTCACCTATTTTTGGGACTCTTAGAGTCCATTCACACGTCTGCAGTGTTTTGCGGATCCGCAAAACACTGGGCCGGCACCCCAATAGAAATGCTTATTCTTGTCCGCAGCTGCCGACAAGAATAGGACATGTTCTATTTTTTGTGGGGCCGCAGACCGGAAGTTCGGGTCGCGGACTGGAAATGCGAATGCGGACAGGACACTGTGTGCTATCCGCATCTTTTCCCTCCCCACTGAAAATGAATGGGTCCGCACCCGTTCCGCATAATTGCGGAATGGATCCGGACGCAATGTGCGGACGTCTGAATGGAGCCTTATAGTGAACAGAAGATGACTGCTCTTCGTTCACTTCTGGGGCCCCATTCTGGACATAGTAGCAGGTCCCAGAGATGGGACCAGCAACTATCTGACATTAATGGCATATCCTAGCGATATGCCATAAATCTCTGTGATGAGACAACCCCTTTAACCTCTTCCTGACTACCACCGTACATGTAAAGCCAAGTTCACATTTCAGTTATTTCCATTAGTTATTGTGAGCCAAAACCAGGTGCAGGTCAAAAACACAGAACAGGAGGAAATCTTTCCATTATATCTGAGGAGGCTTCACTACTGGTTTTGGCTCACAAAAACTGATGGAAATTACTGAACAAATAACTGAAGTGTCAACTCAGCCTAAGGGCTCATTCACACGGCTGTTGTTCAGCCGTTCTGTGCATTGGGGGCAGCAATTTGCGGTCCCCAATGCACAGGCACCACCCGTATGGCTTCCACGGCAGATCCAGACCCATTCAACGTGAATGGGTCTGTGATCCATCCGCACCGCAAAAAAATAGAACATGTTCTATTTTTTGTGCGGAGGTACGAAGAGAAACCCCACAGAAGCACTCCTAAGAGGGTTTGGTCACATTTGAGTAAAAATGGAAAGAATGTGGCGGGGCTCCATAGGAACATAGCAAATCTGAAATATGTTGCAAAGGCAATTCAGTGCAATGTAAGAGAGAAGCAATCTAATAACTGCTTCTTACAGTCACCTAGGCCCTAGGGTATAAAAAATTTTTAAAAATATAAAAAAATCCTCTTTCCCCATAATTAAAAAAAAAATTAAAATAAACATCATAGGCATCGCTATGCAAAAATGTCTGGACTATTAAAATATAAACACATTTATTCTGTATGGTGAATGCCATAATGAAAACAAAAATCAAAATGGCCGATTCCCTCAGAACACGGCGATGAAAAAAAAAAAATCCCCCCCCCCAAAGTTTTCATTCCCCCCCCTGTAATTAAACAAGAAAAACTGTCTAAATGTAGTATATTTATAATTGTACTGACCCAGTGAATGAAGGTAACAGTTTAACCACACAGGGAGCGGTTTAAAAACAAAACCCTTAATACTGAGGCTGAATTGTGTTTTATTTGATTTTTTTCTAATTTCACCATATTTGCATTTGTTTCCAGCTTCCCACTACATTGTATGCAATATTAAATGGTGCCCTTACAAAGTACAATCCTCATATGGCTAAGGGAACAGAAAAATAAAAACATTATGGATCCAGGAAGGCCCTGAGTGGAAAACAGAAAACAGAAAGTTTAACTATAACGGCTGTCAACAAATAACACAAAAATGCACCATTTTTTTTAAACTATTTAGAGAAGGAACTCTCCACAAGCATCTGCCGGTCCTCAGTAAATCCTCCTGTTACACCCCAGTTGTTTCGGTTGCCATTGGCTGACAAATGACCATCCTTGAAAGCATAGGTCTATTTTGCAGACTAAGAAATATAATAGAGTAAATGGATAAGTATTTTGTCGAGGGGAATCTATTCTTATCTACATTGTATTTGTAGGGCTTTAGGTAGCTCTGTTATTGGGATTAATCTTTTTCTCCTCTCAGCTGGATAAAAAATGAAGTCCAGAGGAATGTTCATTACCTTTACGGCATGTGTTGACTGCGCTGATTCGTCATCTGCCAAAGTATGTACACTGGCTTCTGTCTCATAGAGAGACCTCTGTAACTGTAAGTAATTGATCAAATTAGCTTTCATTTAATCCCACACTGCTCCAGTAACCAATGAAGCTTGTTATCCTCCTGGAAAAACAGTTTATTTAAGCTATCGGCATGACATAATGAAAAGCATGCTTAACCATAAATGAGGATGGCAAAAGCACTACTTTCCACATAGACCGGGATGTTTTTTCACCTCATTAGTAAGATAAACATGAAAAACTCCCACACTGCGTGCAGAAATATTACAATTCATTAGAAACAAAAATATTTGACAATTTTTTCAAAGTAAATAAGGAAATCTTCTCAAGATTTACCAATATCAAAGTAATAATAAGATCTGATTATAAAGCCATAAGGTATTGCTAACGGAAGGCGATTTCAGTCATCCAATTTCCCTCAATCTCTAAACAGTTTATATTAACACATGGCCACAATTTAATTAATTGCAAACGGATCCAACTGGGTGTGGGCCAAGGCTACTTTCACATTAGCGTTTTCAATTCCGCTATTGAGATCCGTCATAGGATATCAAGGGCAGAAGAAAACGCTTCAGTTTTGTCCCCATTCATTGTCAATAGGGACAAAACTGAAATGAATGAAACGGAATGCACCAAAATGCATTCCGTTCCGTTTGGTTGCGCCCCCATCGTGGACAGAATAACACTGTGGTGCGGAGCAAGACGGATCCGTCCTGAGACACAATGTAAGTCAATAGAAAATGGATCCGCCCTGACCCCCCCCCCCCCCCCCCCCCCCCCCCGGTCATGGCTATAGAAGACATAATATAACCAGATCTGTTCATGACGGATGCATGCGGTTGTATTATTGTAACAGAAGCGTTTTTGCAGATCCATGATGGATCCGCAAAAAAAACGCTAATGTGAAAGTAGCCTAAGAGAGTTATCCCCCTACATGAATCAGGTCTCCACTGCAGAGGAATCACCAGGCAGCTACCTCCTGAGGTAGTCTCTGTTCATTGACATGTGGGTCTAAAAATGTAAATTTATAAATTACATTGTACTGCAACCATATATAGGTTGTACATGGTATTGGAGCTCAGCTTCATTGATATGAATAGGGCTTTGCCCCAATACCAGTATCGGTATACCCCATTCTCCTCTGATGAAGCCGTCTAGTCAGCTAAACATGTCCGGAGGGTTAGCTTTATTTTTGGCAGGGATCTCTACACTAATGGATAGCTGACACATGGCGCTCTCTGGGTAGATACAATGTTGCAGCACAATAGCGATATTGTTGCCTTTTAGTGTGAGCTGCACACGGCCAATTGATACATACGATGTGATTAATGAAGCTGCCTACTATAATAGATACCAGTGAGGAGCACAACTGGAAATCTATCCGCCAACAATACATGACTGCTTTTAGCAAGAAGACGATATAGTTCAGCTCAATATACATAATCACATCTAAGTTACTCAGCCTGCCGTCTTGAACACCATTAATAAACATTTACGTTCACCTGATTTGAAATCAACCTGTTTTAAAATCTGTAATGGGATGGTTTTTAGTTTTATTATCTTCTAATAAAGGTGACCCAATAGCGGGATTATTGTGGGTTTATTTAGCCCCTCTTTCTTTTGTCTTTGCATATACTCCCATGGATTTCCCCTTTATGTGGTCTTTCAACTAACTGTAGCCCCAATAGCATACACAACCTGGGGAAAGCTATGGCATTGTTTTCGGAAGAAAGCATCCATGTGTTTTAGTTCTGGACAACCCCTTTAAAAATCATATTTTAGCACAGAGAAAGGCATTAAAAGAAATGATTTTCAGATTGTTTTTATACAAGGTGTAGAAGATGTTGTCATAAGTTTGGAAAGCTATGACAGGAAGTTGCATTGCATCCTGCCTACAAACCTGCCTTGGCACTAATTTCCCTTTTTCCCCCTAAACTAAAGAGACACCCATGAGCTATGATGATATTGATATAAAGGCAGGGAGGCAGAAATAGCCATGGAAGCTTTACCTTATCTGAGTAAGCAATTACAAGAAACTTTACTACATGAACGCAGTGCATCTCAGACTATTAAGAGGACCTCTCCAGAGAGGCGACCCTCAGTTATCGGTGAGGTATAGCTAAGGAGGCAGTTTTCACAGAAATGATCTTTCCTTAAACAGTTTTTTGTTGCAGATTACGCTAGTTTTTTCCAGCAAGGATTCTCGTGAGGAAAAACTGAAGCATAATACAGTACCAGCAAAGTGAATAAGATTTCACAGATCTCATGTATACTTTGCTTTTTCATACCATGCGGAAATTTTAAAATCTGCAGCATGGTTATAACGGAATCCATAGGACGGAAGGACGGATCCATTCTTCTGCCCATAGACTTGTATTATGACGGAATGCAAAACGGAAGCCTTTAACCCCTTAACGCAAAACGCCGTGCATGTACGGCGGGGGATGCATTGCCAGAATGCATTCTGCCGTACATGCACGGCAGGATGATCGGGTGGGCACCGGAGCGGTGCGCGCCTGATCACTGCAGGGGTCCGGCAGTCACTTATAGCCGGGCCCCTGCTGTATCTGCCGCCATCTCTGTTTACAGCGATGCAGGCAGATTAACCCTTTCTATGCCGCGTTCCGCGGCATTTGGACCTGCCTGCACGGCATCTTGACCTGCCTTCTACGTGTGCCGAAGAGATCCAGCCTCAGGCTGGGTCTCCTAGGCAACCTGTTTGTGTACTACTGACTGTAGTACATGAACAGGCAATGCATTACAATACAGATGTATTGTAATGCATTGCAGAGGGGATCAGACCCCCAAAAGTTGAAGTCCCAGAGTGGGACAGAAATAAAGTTAAAAAAAAAAAAAAGTAAAAAAAGGGTTTTGAATAAAAAATAGAAAGTTTCAAGTAAAAAAAAAAAAAAAACACGCCCCTTTCCCCTGATTTTCTAAAAGAAAAACCGCACATATTAGGTATCGCCGCGTCCGTAATGACCGGATCTATAAATATATCACCTGATCCACCCCGTCCGATAGATACCGTAAAAAAATAAAAAATAAAAACTGCCATTTTTGTCACCTTACATCACTAAAAGTGCAACAGCAAGCGATCAAAAAGACATATGCCCCCAAAAATAGTACCAATCTAACCGTCACCTCATCCTGCAAACAATGAGCCCCTACATAGGACAATTGCCCAAAAAAAAAAAAAACTATGGCTCTCAGACTATGGAGAGACTAAAACATGATTTTATTTGTTTCAAAAATGCTTTTATTGTGTTGAATATATATATAAAAAAAAAAAAAAAGTATACATATTGGGTATCACCGCGTCTGTAAAAACCTGCTCTATAAAAATACCACATGAACTAACCCCTCAGGTGAACACCGTAAAAAAAAAAAGTGGAAAAAAAGTCTTTTTTTTTGTCACCTTACATCACAAAAAGTGTAATAGCAAGCGATCAAAAAGTCATACGCACCCCAAATTTGTACCAATAAAACCTTCATCTCATCCAGAAAAAAATGAGCCCCTACACAAGACAGTCGCCCAATATAAAAATAAATAAAACTATGGCTTTCAGAATGTGGAGACACTAAAGAATCATAAAAAAAATATATATGCTTTGTTATGTAAAACTTAAACAAACAACCAAAAAAAGTTGTAATATTTGGTATTGTCGCGTCCGTGACAACCTGCTCTATAAAAATACCACATGATCTAACATGTCAGATGAATGTTGTAAATAACAAAAAATAAAAACTGTGCCAAAACAGCTATTTCATGTTACCTTGCCTCACAATAAGTGTAATATAGAGCAACCAAAAATCATATGTACCCTAAAATAGTACCAACAAAACTGCCACCCTATCCCGTAGTTTCTAAAATGGGGTCACTTTTTTGGAGTTTCTACTCTAGGGGTGCATCAGGGGGGCTTCAAATGGGACATGGTGTCAAAAAACCAGTACAGCAAAATCTGCCTTCCAAAAACCGTATGGCATTCCTTTCCTTCTGCGCCCTGCCGTGTGCCTGTACAGCAGTGTACGACCACATATGGGGTGTTTCTGTAAACTACAGAATCAGAGCCATAAATATTGAGTTTTGTTTGGTTGTTAACCCTTGCTTTGTAACTGGGAAAAAAAAAATTAAAATAGAAAATCTGCCAAAAAAGTGAAATTTTTAAATTTTATCTCTATTTTCCATTAAATTCTTGTGGAACACTTAAAGGGTTAACAAAGTTTTTAAAATCAGTTTTGAATACCTTGAGGGGTGTAGTTTGTAAAATGGGGTCATTTTTGGGTGGTTTCTATTATGTAAGCCTCACAAAGTGACTTCAGACCTGAATTGGTCCTGAAAAAGTGGGTTTTAGAAATTTTCTGAAAAATTTCAAGATTTGCTTCTAAACTTCTAAGCCTTGTAACGTCCCCAAAAAATAAAATGGCATTCACAAAGTGATCCAAACATGAAGTAGACATATGGGGAATGTAAATTAATAACTATTTTTGGAGGTATTTCTATATACACTGCGTGCAGAATTATTAGGCAAATGAGTATTTTGACCACATCATCCTCTTTATGCATGTTGTCTTACTCCAAGCTGTATAGGCTCGAAAGCCTACTACCAATTAAGCATATTAGGTGATGTGCATCTCTGTAATGAGAAGGGGTGTGGTCTAATGACATCAACACCCTATATCAGGTGTACATAATTATTAGGCAACTTCCTTTCCTTTGGCAAAATGGGTCAAAAGAAGGACTTGACAGGCTCAGAAAAGTCAAAAATAGTGAGATATCTTGCAGAGGGATGCAGCACTCTTAAAATTGCAAAGCTTCTGAAGCGTGATCATCGAACAATCAAGCGTTTCATTCAAAAAAGTCAACAGGGTCGCAAGAAGCGTGTGGAAAAACCAAGACGCAAAATAACTGCCCATGAACTGAGAAAAGTCAAGCGTGCAGCTGCCAAGATGCCACTTGCCACCAGTTTGGCCATATTTCAGAGCTGCAACATCACTGGAGTGCCCAAAAGCACAAGGTGTGCAATACTCAGAGACATGGCCAAGGTAAGAATGGCTGAAAGACGACCACCACTGAACAAGACACACAAGCTGAAACGTCAAGACTGGGCCAAGAAATATCTCAAGACTGATTTTTCTAAGGTTTTATGGACTGATGAAATGAGAGTGAGTCTTAATGGGCCAGATGGATGGGCCCGTGGCTGGATTGGTAAAGGGCAGAGAGCTCCAGTCCGACTCAGACGCCAGCAAGGTGGAGGTGGAGTACTGGTTTGGGCTGGTTTCAAAGATGAGCTTGTGAGGCCTTTTCGGGTTGAGGATGGAGTCAAGCTCAACTCCCAGTCCTACTGCCAGTTTCTGAAAGACACCTTCTTCAAGCAGTGGTACAGGAAGAAGTCTGCATCCTTCAAGAAAAACATGATTTTCATGCAGGACAATGCTCCATCACACGCGTCCAAGTACTCCACAGCGTGGCTGGCAAGAAAGGGTATAAAAGAAGAAAATCTAATGACATGGCCTCCTTGTTCACCTGATCTGAACCCCATTGAGAACCTGTGGTCCATCATCAAATGTGAGATTTACAAGGAGGGAAAACAGTACACCTCTCTGAACAGTGTCTGGGAGGCTGTGGTTGCTGCTGCACGCAATGTTGATGGTGAACAGATCAAAACACTGACAGAATCCATGGATGGCAGGCTTTTGAGTGTCCTTGCAAAGAAAGGTGGCTATATTGGTCACTGATTTGTTTTTGTTTTGTTTTTGAATGTCAGAAATGTATATTTGTGAATGTTGAGATGTTATATTGGTTTCACTGGTAAAAATAAATAATTGAAATGGGTATATATTTGTTTTTTGTTAAGTTGCCTAATAATTATGCACAGTAATAGTCACCTGCACACACAGATATCCCCCTAAAATAGCTAAAACTAAAAACAAACTAAAAACTACTTCCAAAAATATTCAGCTTTGATATTAATGAGTTTTTTGGGTTCATTGAGAACATGGTTGTTGTTCAATAATAAAATTAATCCTCAAAAATACAACTTGCCTAATAATTCTGCACTCCCTGTATTATATAAGTAGAAAAATTGAAACTTGGAAATTTGCTAATTGTTCCAAATTTTTGGTAAATTTGGTATTTTTTGGGAAATATTAATTTTTTTGACTCCATTTTACTAGTGTCATGAAGTACAATATATGACGAAAAAACAATCTCAGAATGGCCTGGATAAGTAAAAGCGTTTTAAAGTTATTCACACATAAAGTTACACTGGTCAGATTTGCAAAAAATGGCCTGGTCCTTAAGGTGAAAATGAGCCCGGTCCTTAAGGGGTTAAAAAGGCATTCTGTTTGCTTTCCGTCCTAATAGAAGTCTATGGGAATCAAAACGGATCTGTCTGGTTCCCATTATGCAAGACGGAAAACAAAATCCTGTTGACAGGACTTTGTTTTCCGTCTTGCATAACGGGACCCAGATGGATCCGTTATGCTTTCCCATAGACTTCTATTAGGACGGAAAGCAAACACAATGCCTTTTAAAGCCCTTCGTTTTGCATTCTGTCTGGGAATTCCGTTATAACCATATCCCTAACGCCAGTGTGAACCCACCCTAACACATACAGTATTTGGTGTGGATTCTGAGTCAAAATGCACAGTTGTCATGCCCTGCTCAGGCTATGTGCGGAGGTCTGCCAGATTAGCAGCACGTGTCTAGCCTTTTGTTTTGTTTTGGAGTCAAGCTAGATCCGCGTCCCTTCAGGTGCACTGGGTGGGGTCGTTGGTTTCAGTTTAAATCACACCCACTCCCAGTGTTCCCTGCAGGTTATAGCTTCTGTCTGGCTCTGTGTTTGAAAGGAAGAAAGGATTGGATGTTCCTGCTCAAAAGATAAGTTGGGTTTTTGTTCTCTTGTGGTTTGCTGTCTAGGCTGTTAGAGAGACGCCTGCCCCTCCAGGTTTGGAGGGAGCAGGCTGCCTCTATTTCCCCTTTCATCATCTTAGGGATTTTTAGGGTATTCTCAGCCCAGGCACGAGGACACGTTATTTCCACCTTAAGGGTCTGAACGTGGGCTTAGCAGTATAGGGAGAGCTGGTAGGGATTTATCAGGAGGTGACCTTGATCTCCAGCTTCTCGCCTAGAAACTTGTTTGTTTATTTATCTGTGTTTCTATATCCTGTCCGCCGTGACATTATTACCCGCCAATACTTTGACTGCCATTGCTCAGCGGTTTTGAGATGGAGTCAATTGATGCGCTAGTTGATCGCATGCAGGGATTATCCCTAGAGGTTGCGGATCTGCGTAATTCGGTCACATGGTGTCAGAATGCTCTGGCATCAGGTGCAAGTCAAATTTATGGAAGAATTTTTTAAAGCCTTGGGATGAATATATGATGATCCAGATCGGGTCTCGATGGCGGAATCTAAATTGCGCAATTTATTACAAGGTGAACATACTGCAGAGGCTTATTGCGTTGAGTTTAGGAGATGGGCTACCGAGTCAGAGTGGAATGACCCCGCGTTACGTACTCAGTTTTGTTAGGGGTTATCTGAGAGATTGAAAGATGCCCTTGCCTTTCATGAGTACCCGGATACATTGGAGAATGCAATGTCTTTGGCAGTACGGTTAGATAGACGTATTAGGCTACTTTCACACTAGCGTTCGGGGCTCCGCTTGTGAGTTTCGTTTGAAGGCTCTCACAAGCGGCCCCGAACGGATCGGTCCAGCCCTAATGCATTCTGAGTGGATGCGGATCCGCTCAGAATGCATCAGTCTGGCACCGTTTGTCCTCCGCTCCGCTCAGCAGGCGGACACCCGAACGCAGCTTGCAGCGTTCGGGTGTCCGTCTGGCCGTGCGGAGGCAAACGCATCCGTCCAGACTAAGGCTACTTTTACACTAGCGTTCGGGGCTCCGCTTGTAAGCTCCGTTTGAAGGGTCTCACAAGCGGCCCCGAACGCATCCATACTGCCCTAATGCATTCTGAGTGGATGCGGATCCGCTCAGAATGCATCAGTCTGGCAGCGTTCAGCCTCCGCTCAGCAAGCGGACACCTGAACGCTGCTTGCAGCGTTCGGGTATCCGCCTGGCCGTGCGGAGGCAAACGGATCCGTCCAGACTTACAATGTAAGTCAATGGGGACGGATCCGTTTGAAGTTTTTCCAAAGTATGGCTCAATTTTCAAACGGATTCGTCCGCCATTGACTTTCAATGTAAAGTCTGGACGGATCCGTCTGAACTACTTTCACACTTAGAAATTTTTTTAAACTATAATGCAGACGGATCCGTTCTGAACGGATCCAAACATCTCCATTATAGGAGCGGATCCGTCTGTGCAGACATCAGACGGACCCGCTCTGAACGCAAATGTGAAAGTAGCCTAATGTAAGTCAATGGGGACATATCCGTTTGAAGTTGACACAATATGGCTCAATTTTCAAACGGATCCGTTCCCCATTGACTTTTTTTTTTTTTCATGGTAATGCAAACGGATCCGTTCTGAACGGATCTAAGCGTTTGCATTATAGGTGCGGATCCGTATGTGCAGATACCAGACGGATCCGCACCTAAACGCAGGTGTGAAAGTAGCCTTAGAGAGAGGTGTAAGGCTCCCTCTGCGCAAGGGATCCCTTCTGTGAGTGGTTTCGTCTCACCTGCTCCCCAGGGTAATATTACATGTAACTCTGGGGTAGGAGAGGAACCCATGCAGCTGGGTCAGGTATCTTTCCGTTCTGGTCGGAGAGACTTTAGGAGGTTGCATAAACTATGTTATTACTGTGGAAAAAGTGGCCATTTTATTTTTGCTTGTCCTTTCGTTAAACCGCATGTTGATGAGAAAGAATCACCAAGATGTTTACTTAAAGAAAAAAAAAAAAACATTCCTGACACTTGGTAGTGTGAATGTTGTGGTGGAGCAAGCAGGTATGCAAGCTCCCTGTAGTACTCGTTTTCTCCTTCCAGCTATGGTGGCGCTAGACTCAAGAAAATCTTTTGTTGAAGTATTCATTGACTGTGGTGGTGGGGTAAACCTTATTGATTTTCTTTTTCTTCAAAATCTGGGTCTAAGTACTTGCACTTTAGAAAGAGAGATTCCGGTTTTCGCAATTTATTCTTCCCCTCTTTCTCAAAGGAGTCTCACTCATATTGCTCATGGTATTTTGTTAAGGGTGGGTGATTCACATGTTGAGATTATGTCTTGTTTTGTCATGAAGGACTTACCCGCTCCTATAGTCTTAGGGTTACCATGGTTGACAAAACATAACCCAATTATTGATTGGCAAGCAAGACAGATCATTGGTTGGAGTGAGTTTTGTTCAGATAATTGTCTTGGCACATCTATCTCTGGTGTGTCTACTACGGCTCTACCTCTGTATCTCTCAGATTTTGCGGATGTCTTTTCGGAGGGTGGGGCTCAGGAATTGCCCCCTCATCGTGACTATGATTGTCCAGTTAATCTCATCCCAGGGGCTAAGTTGCCAAAGTCTCGGCTTTACAATCTTTCTCAACCTGAAAGAGAGGTCATGCGGAAGTATATTGCCGAGAGTTTGGCAAAAAGTCATATTAGGCCATCTAAGTCTCCAGTGGCAGTGGGTTTATTCTTTGTAAAGAAAAAGGATGGATCGCTGAGACCTTGCTTGGATTTCCGAGAATTGAACCGTATTACGGTCCGTGATCCGTATCCCCTTCCTTTGATCTCGGATCTTTTTGATCAGATTGTTGGAGCCAAGGTGTTCTCCAATTTGGATTTAAGAGGGGCCTACAATCTGATCAGAATCAAGGAAGGGGATGAGTGGAAAACGGCCTTCAACACACGAGGGTCATTTCGAGAATCTGGTTATGCCTTTTGGGTTAACGAACGCGCCAGCGGTATTTCAGCGATTCGTCAATGACATTTTCCATCATTTTGTGGGGAGGTTCGTAGTAGTTTACTTGGATGACATTTTAATTTACTCTCCTGATCTGAAGACCCATCAGGATCACGTGAGACAGGTTTTGACGATCCTTCGGGAGAATAAATTATATGCCAAATTGGAGAAATGTGTGTTTTCTGTGCAGGAGCTTCAGTTTCTGGGTTATCTGCTTTCTGACTCTGGTTTTCGTATGGACCCCGAAAAGGTCCGGGCGGTTCTGGAATGGGACCGACCGGAGAATCAGAAAGCTTTGATGCGGTTTCTGGGGTTTACTAATTATTATAGAAAATTTATTTTGAACTATTCTACCATTGTAAAACCTCTAACCGATATGACTAAGAAGGGCGCCGACGTCTCTGTCGGGTCGGATGAAGCATTGCAGGCCTTTTCGACTATTAAAGAATGTTTTGCGTCTGCTCCCATTCTGGTGCAGCCCGATGTGTCTGGTGAGGTTGATGCATCAGAGGTGGGGGTTGGAGCAGTGCTGTCTCAGGGTTCATCTCCTGGCAAATGGGTTCCGTGTGCTTTTTTTTCCAAGAAACTCTCGGTCGCCGAGAGGAATTATGATGTAGGAGATAGAGAATTGCTGGCCATCAAATTGGCCTTTGAGGAATGGCGTCACTGGTTGGAGGGGACGTCTCACCCCGTTACTGAATATACGGATCATAAGAATTTGGCTTACCTGCAATCTGCCAAGCGGCTGAACCCTAGACAGGCCAGATGGTCACTGTTTTTTACCAGGTTCAATTTTGTAGTTACTTTTCGCCCGGGGGTTAAAAACATTAAGGCAGATGCGTTGTCTCACAGTTTTCCTGGGGGATGTTATTCAGAGGATCCTGCTCCAATTTTGGCTGATGGGGTGGTGGTCTCCGCTCTGTATCCCGAATTGGAGATGGAGGTGTTGGGAGCCCAGGAGGGGACTCCTGGTTCTTGTCCCCCAGGGAGGTTGTTTGTTCCTGACGGATTGCGATATAAGGTGTTCAAGGAACATCACGATACTGTCCTTGCTGGACATCCTGGTGGTAAGTCCACCTTTGATCTTGTGTCCCGGAGGTTCTGGTGGCCCGGGTTATGTAAGAGCGTTGAGGATTACGTGGCAGCCTGTGAAACCTGTGCACGGTCAAAGGTTGCTCATACTCGACCTGCTGGTTCACTTCTTCCTTTGTCTATTACGTCTCATCCTTGGACGCACTTGTCTATGGACTTTATTACGGATTTGCCGAGTTCCTCCGGGAGGACAGTAATTTTGGTGGTTGTTGACCGTTTTAGTAAAATGGCTCACTTTATATCGTTAGCTAGTCTGCCCAATGCCAAGACTCTTGCGCAGATTTTTGTGGATAATATCGTGAAATTGCATGGCATTCCTTCGGATGTGGTTTCTGATAGGGGCACACAGTTTGTCTCCAGGTTTTGGAGGGCGTTCTGCTCTCGGCTTGGCATTCAACTTTCATTCTCTTCGGCTTTTCATCCACAGTCGAATGGGCAGACAGAGCGTACTAATCAAAACCTGGAGACCTACTTGAGGTGCTTTGTGGCTGAGAATCAGGAGGACTGGTCCTCATTCTTGTCCCTAGCAGAGTTTGCTTTGAATAACCGTAGGCAGGAGTCCATGGGTAAGTCGCCATTTTTCTGGCGCATACGGTTTTCATCCTCAGTTTGGTACCTTTTCTGGGACTAGTTCCTCTGGGATGCCAGAGGAGGAGAGATTTTCTTCTGCCTTGTCTTCTATCTGGCGGAGGATCCAAGTGAATTTGGAGAAGATGGGTGAGAGGTATAAGCGAATGGCTGGGAAGAGACGTGTGACTGGTCCGGACCTGTGTGTGGGTGATCTGGTGTGGTTGTCTACTAAAAATATTAAACTGAGAGTGCCATCTTGGAAACTGGGTCCAAGATTTATTGGACCGTACAAAATATCTGCGGTGGTCAATCCAGTGGCGTTTCGTCTGGATCTTCCGCAGACTTGGAGGATCCATGATGTGTTCCACAGGTCTTTACTGAAAAAAAATGTGAAACCGGTTGAACCATCGCCTTTGCCTCCTCCTCCTGTTCTGGTTGATGGAAATTTAGAGTTAGAGATCTCCAGGGTTCTTGACTCAAGAGTTCTTCGGGGTTCCCTTCAGTACCTGGTACACTGGAGGGGATACGGCCCTGAGGAAAGGATGTGGGTTCTGGCTCGGGATGTTAGTGCCAGCCGTCTGGTGAAGGCTTTTCACAGATCCCACCTGGATAAGGTTGGGCCAGGGTGTCCGGAGGTCACCCGTAGAAGGGGGGGGGGGGTACTGTCATGCCCTGCTCAGGCTATGTGCGGAGGTCTGCCAGATTAGCAGCACGTGTCTAGCCTTTTGTTTTGTTTTGTTTTGGAGTCAAGCTAGATCCGCCTCCCTTCAGATGCACTGGGTGGGGTCGTTGGTTTCAGTTTAAATCACACCCACTCCCAGTGTTCCCTGCAGGTTATAGCTTCTGTCTGGCTCTGTGTTTGCAAGGAAGGAAGGATTGGCTGTTCCTGCTCAAAAGATAAGTTGGGTTTTTGTTCTCTTGTGGTTTGCTGTCTAGGCTGTTAGAGAGACGCCTGCCCCTCCAGGTTTGGAGGGAGCAGGCTGCCTCTATTTCCCCTTTCATCATCTTAGGGATTTTTAGGGTATTCTCAGCACAGGCACGAGGACACGTTAGGCCCACCTTAAGGGTCTGAACGTGGGCTTAGCAGTATAGGGAGAGCTGGTAGGGATTTATCAGGAGATGACCTTGATCTCCAGCTTCTCGCCTAGAAACGTATTTGTTTATTTATCTGTGTTTCTATATCCTGTCCGCCGTGACAACAGTAATCTGCAAGACAGCCCCTTACATGTGTTCCGGTAGTCTTAGGACCAAGACAATTTTGATGGTGATGTTTTTTGCTTCCGTCCTTCCAAGAGCAATAACTTCTTTTTTTTTTTTTTATCGGTCAAGCTTTTTTTTTTTTTTCTGTGGCAACATTTCATGCTCCATTCATTGTGGAGTGGGATGGAAAACATGCATTGATAACTATTACGATGATACCAAATTTATATAGTTTCTTTTTACTATGTTTAACTACTAAAAGATAAAATATTTTGCTTTTTGTTACCATATTTTGATACTTGTAAGTTTTATTTTTATGTTGACGGCGCAATGTGAGTGCTTGTTTTTTTGGGGATGTGCTGCTATTTTTATTAGTACCATTTTGACGTACATACAACTGTGACAAGGTGACCAAAAACATAGATTCTGGCATTAGTCGTAGACTTTTTGAATTTATAATTTTTTTTACTAATATTTCTATTAATGTGTACCAAAAATTTTAGATAACTTTGCCGAAGCAGCTTAAATGTGCTTTGTGTCTGACGTGTGGCTTGCATCTGGCATTTTTAGCAATTTTCCCCTTTATAGATGCCATCTCTAAATCTCACGTCTCCCTAAGCTGGTGGAAAAAGACTAGTTGTTATGATGGCTCCCATAAGTGCACATGAAGAAAATAGGAGATTCTTCTCCCTAACTCACACTCACTCAGAATCGCTCAGAAGCACCATAGAGGAAATTATAGAGAAGTACTGAACAATACTGATATAGATAAAGCACTTGGGATGACATATAAAACTTACTACTAACTGCTCCAGCCTAATTGTCTGTGTCTCGCTGCATGAGTCCTACTCTGCAGCTCACTACTTATCTCCCTACCCTCTCTATAGACTTCTATAGAATTTACAGAAATTTCAGAGTGAATGCTTGGAATGCTTTATGAAGCTTGGGGGTGCAAGAAAAGAGCTGAGAAGAGAAAAAATATATATTTTCTCTATTAAGGTATATGACACAGTTTCATATATTCGTCTTCACTATTCATTTATTTAATGATGTGTGAAAATTTAGTGACAATTTTTTTCAGGACTTTATAAGAGTACTGTGATGATATGCCTGGGCACCTTAACTAGGCTAGTAGCTGCCATGACAACCATTTGGAATTCCAATATTGTCTTGTGGGTGGTCTGAACAGGAGACGGAAGGAGCCCCCTCCCTCTTTCTAACCACTTAGATGCCGCAGTCGCCATCGACTGTGGCATCTGAGGGGTTAAGTTACTGAGATTAGAGTTATCCCTGATTTCAGCTGTCGTATAGCAAGCAGGCTCCTTCCATGTAAAGGTATGTGTTGTATGAGACAACTCCTTTGAGGGTCCTAAAACTGGTACCTCTTCCCTGACTAAGTCCTCTTTGTTTTTCATGGTATTAACTCATTAAGGGGTTGTCTCATGAAGACAACCCCTTTCCATATGTGCTGTTAGATCATATGGATGTCGTATAGTCCCTCATGTGGAATCTGCATTGTAAGTCCACTTTCACACGACCGTGTCCTTTTATGTGAAGACCTTCCTTCTGCTTCCGGGTCTATGCGACCGCGCTGCAAAAGATAGAACATGTCCTATGTTTGGCCACATCTTGTGGAACGCGGTCCCACTGAAGTCAAGTGGACATGGTCATGTGAATGGGGCCTAAGTGAGAATGGAGAGCCAACCTATTATAGCGGCTCCTGTCCTGATAGACTTGAGCCGTCCATGTATTATTCTGAATGGACACCATGTAATATTATACTTATCCTGTAGTGGGTGCTGCACGGGAGGTGCCTGGCTGACCACAGCTTTCCCCCAGCAAGGTCTTCTGTTTGTGTGTCAGGAGTGGAACTCGCTGTCAATGAATGATGAAAACTCCTTTAAAACTGAGGCGTGTTAGTCTAAGTCCGTGCAGAAGAGTTATACATAGTCATCCTCACAACAGGACACACAGTACCATACTGCCTGCAAACCGTGATTGTCGTAAGCACAAATCAGTGTAATATTTTTTTACAAAACTAGACATTAAGCCCATTACAATAATGGGCGCTAGAACAGTAGTGCATAAACATTACTAGGAACAGTCTATATTAAATCGCAAGGGGACGGCTGGCACTGACTGGTGGTGCTGAGACTGCTGGCAGCGACTGGTGGCTGAGACAACTGGCACTGACTGGTGGCTGAGACTGCAGGCACTGTGACTGGTGGCACTGACTGATATCTGAGATGGCTGGCACTGACTGGTGGCTGAGACTGCTGGCACTGTGACTGGTGGCACGGACTGATGGCTAAGATGGCTGTCACTGACTGGTGGCTGTGGCTGGTGGTACTGACTGGTGGCTGAGACTGCTGGCACTGTGACTGGTGGCACTGACTGGCTTAGACTGCTGGCACTGTGGCTGGTGGCACTGACTGATGGCTGAGACGGCTGGCACTGTGACTTGTAGCTGTGGCTGGTGGCACTGACTGATTGCTGAGACTGCTGGCAGCGGCTGCTGTCTGTTGCTGAGTGTGCTGGGACTGTGCGGCTCTGTGATGCGTGACAAATCAACACACGGCACTCCACACACCGCCCGCACCACCCCCACCAGTGCGCTGCCCACACCAGCGCGCAGGCCAATCATCTTACGGCAAGGTCTCAGCCATTCTTTCCTTTAAAATGAAATTGAACATGGTCATAATAACATAGTAACATAGTAAATAAGGCCGAAAAAAGACATCTGTCGATTCAGTTCAGCCTGTTATCCTGCAAGTTGATCCAGAGGAAGGCAAAAAAAAACTGTGAGGTAGAAGCCAATTTTCCCCACTTAAGGGGAAAAAAAAATTCCTTCCCGACTCCATTCAGGCAATCAGAATAACTCCCTGGATCAACGACCCATCTCTAGTAGCTATAGCCTGTAGTTGTATTACCCTCCAGAAATACATCCAGGCCCCTCTTGAACTCTTTTATTGTACTCACCATCACCACCTCCTCAGGCAGAGAGTTCCATAGTCTCACTGCTCTTACCGTAAAGAATCCTTTTCTATGTTTGTGTACAAACCTTCTTTCCTCGAGCTGCAGAGGATGTCCCCTTGTCACAGTCCTGGGGATAAATAGATGATGGGAGAGATCTCTGTACTGACCCCTGATATATTTATACATAGTAATTAGATCTCCCCTCAGTCGTCTTTTTTCTAAAGTGAATAACCCTAATTTTGATAATCTTTCAGGGTACTGTAATTCCCTCATTCCTGTAATTACTTTAGTTGCCCTCCTCCAGCTCTGCTATGTCTGCCTTGTTCACTGGAGCCCAGAACTGTACACAGTACTCCATGTGTGGTCTGACCAGTGATTTTTGTAAAGTGGCAGGACTATGTTCTCATCACGGGCATCTATGGCCCTTTTGATGCAACCCATTATCTTATTGGCCTTGCCAGCAGCTGCCTGACACTGGTTTTTACAGCTTAGTTTGCTGTTCACTAAAATTCCTAGGTCCTTTTCCATGTCAATGCCAGTGTTTTACCATTTAGTATGTACGCAGGGGCGTAACTATAGGGGAAGCAGGGGAAGCGGCTGCTTTGGGGCCCTGACCCAGAAGGGGCCCATCCAGGAGGAGGAGGACTAACGGATTTGGTCAGGGCCCCCTCAACAGTATTACACAATGAATTTATATACAGTGACAGTATAGACAGTGTATAAAATGGATGGAACAGCTACCAGGCCTGGTCTGAGAGAGCGATCTTTACTAGCCACAGGAATAGGGGCGGCATGAAAGGAAGGGGTTGCTAATAAATTACTGGGGGAGCGGGGCCCTATTCAAAAATTTGCTGTGGGGCCCAGTCATTTCTAGCTACCCCACTGTATGTACGGATGACTTGTATTATTCCTACCCATGTACATAACCTTCCATTTCAGTGTTAAACCTCATCTGCCACATCTCTGCCCAAGCCTCCAATCTATCCAGATCCCTCTGTAGCCGTATACTGTCCTCTTCTGTGTCAATTACTTTACACAGTTTAGTGTCATCTGCAAAAAATGATATTTTACTATGCAAGCCTTCTAGAAGATCATTAATAAATATATTGAAGAGGATAGGGCCCAATACTGACCCCTGAGGTACTCCACTAGTGACAGTGACCCAATCTGAGTATGTACCGTTAATAACCACCCTCTGTTTTTTATCATTGAGCCAGTTACTTACCCACATACAGACGTTTTCTCCCAGTCCGAGCATTCTCATTTTATATACTAACCTTTTATGAGCTCTCAGAAGACCTACTAAGAATTGTTGACTTGCATAAAGCTGCAAAGGGTTATAAAAGTATCTCCAAAAGCCTTGCTGTTCATCAGTCCACGGTAAGACAAATTGTCTATAAATGGAGAAAGTTCAGCACTGCTGCTACTCTCCCTAGGAGTGGCCGTCCTGTAAAGATGACTGCAAGAGCACAGCGCAGACTGCTCAATGAGGTGAAGAAGAATCCTAGGGTGTCAGCTAAAGACTTACAAAAGTCTCTGGCATATGCTAACATCCCTGTTAGCGAATCTACGATACGTAAAACACTAAACAAGAATGGATTTCATGGGAGGATATCACAGAGGAAGCCACTGCTGTCCAAAAAAAACATTGCTGCACGTTTACAGTTTGCACAAGAGCACCTGGATTTTCCACAGCAGTACTGGCAAAATATTCTGTGGACAGATGAAACCAAAGTTGAGTTGTTTGGAACAAACACACAACACTATGTGTGGAGAAAAAGAGGCACAGCACACCAACATCAAAACCTCATCCCAACTGTGAAGTATGGTGGTGGGGGCATCATGGTTTGGGGCTGCTTTGCTGCTTCAGGGCCTGGACGGATTGCTATCAAAGGAAAAATGAATTCCCAGGTTTATAAAGACATTTTGCAGGAGAACTTAAGGCCATCTGTCCACCAGCAGAAGCTCAACAGAAGATGGGTGTTGCAACAGTACAATGACCCAAAGCATAGAAGTAAATCAACAACAGAATGGCTTAAACAGAAGAAAATATGCCTTCTGGAGTGGCCCAGTCAGAGTCCTGACCTCAACCCGATTGAGATGCTGTGGCATGACCTCAAGAAAGTGATTCACACCAGACATCCCAAGAATATTGCTGAACTGAAACAGTTCTGTAAAGAGGAATGGTCAAGAATTACTCCTGACCGTTGTGCACGTCTGATCTGCAACTACAGGAAACGTTTGGTTGAAGTTATTGCTGCCAAAGGAGGTTCAACCAGTTATTAAATCCAAGGGTTCACATACTTTTTCCACCTGCACTGTGAATGTTTACATGGTGTGTTCAAAAAAAACATGGTAACTTAATTCTTTGTGTGTTATTAGTTTAAGCAGACTGTGATTGTCTATTGTTGTGACTTAGATGAAGATCAGATCACATTTTATGATCAATTTGTGCAGAAATCCATATCATTCCAAAAGGTTCACATACTTTTTCTTGCAACTGTAATTGAAGAACATTTTAGGGTTAGTTTTACTCTCTTTGGCATTTAATTTCTCGGTCTCTAGTTTGGCCGCTTTTATTTGTTTTTTACATATTCTATTTTTTTCCTTATAGTTTTTCAGTGCTTCCTCACTACCCTCCTGTTTTAGTGATTTTAAATGCTTTATTTTTGTCCTTTATTGCCTTCTTTACAGTTATATTTGTCCACATTGGTTTCTTCTTGTTCCTTAACCTTTTATTCCCATAAGGTATGTAGAGAAAAATGAATGATATCCTATTTTCATGTCATCTTAGCCTCCAGAGGGAGTTGTTTCATTGATGTCTGTGTATAGAGCTTTATCAATGAAACAGCTCCCTCTGGAGGCTAAGATGACATGAAAATAGGATATCATTCATTTTTCTCTGAATAATCCCACTGTCTGCCCGGCATCACCCTCCACCCACTGATGCACCTTCCCTTTAAGCAACCTCCCAACGCTCGGGATGACATCATCCCTTAAATTTCATCCCGCCTCTCCTGGCCTCTGATTGGCTCATCGGCACTTCCTACACACCTCTCCAGCGATTGGTCCAGGTCTATGTCATTGAAACCCTGTAGCCACGCCTCTATAGGTGTTTGAGGCAGCGTCTAGTCTCTATGGAGGTGGTAAATGGCTGCGTCAGCTGTCTATCAAATCTCAGAGGGTGGTACCTGGGTGCCAGAGAGGTGCTGATGCTGGGCTGGTAATAGGGGTGATTTTCTGTGCACCCCGTTGTTGGAGCGATGAGGGAGGAGCGGGGTGTCAGCTGGAAGGAATGATGGAGCTGGAAGACACCGACCTTCCTTCCTTTGTCGTCAACTAGCAGAGCTGCTGCAGTGGGGCACCTGCATCTCCGCTCCACAGTCTGCAGCTCTGACCGAGGTAGGGAGCGGAGAGGAAGATAGGAGCCCATCGTGTGTGACAATCAGCGCCATGCAGCCGCCTCAGCACTGAGAGACGGACCACTGAGCCACCTCCAGCTGCCATTCTTCTCCTAACACAGCCCTTGGGGAATGGAAGTTGCTGGGCTGTGAGTGCCATGGCAGAGGGGCCAGACAGGGTTTGTGAGCGCTGTGGGCGGTGCGGCTGCGTGTGGAGCGCTGTGTCCTGATTGGTTGCCCCGCCGCGCATGCCCAGTTCAAAACTGAGTACACACATGGACACAGCGCACTCGCACAGCACTTTTATTATATAAGATATTAAAAGAGATGGATTACAGCTTGATGTGCTGGTGTTTTACATGGAGATCACCTGCCCTCTGCTGGATTTATATAGCATTTATTCTAATACACCAGATTAACAGAATATTTATTCATGCATCTTCAGTTAAGATTTTCAGAATTGTGTTATTAATATACGAGGCATAATTAGCATCGGGATTAATTAATTGTGTTAATGATGTATCTGAATAGTGGTGTAACTACTTTCGTAGCGGCTGCTATCGTGGTAGCACTAGTAAGGGGCCTAGGACAGCAACCAGGCAGCGCAGGATAATTGCTTATTATATACATACAGGGCCCACTACCCAGAGGTATCACTGTGTTATCTGTGGTGTTACATAGGGCTGCAGGTGACATCTACTACATGATCTATACTCAGAGAGATCATTGTGTTATCTGTTGTGTTATATTAGGACTAGTGTTGAGCGCGAATATTCGAATTACAAATATTTATCGCGAATATCGCAACCTCGAGAATTCGCAAATATTTCGACTATAGAGCTATATATTTGTTTTTTGGTAATGATCGCGTAATATGCGAATATTACGCGATCAACATAGGCGTGACAAGCAACTTAAGCAGGGAGGAATCATGACTTCAGATGGAAAAAAATGACAAATATTCTAAAAAACAAATATTATAAAAAACTAATATATAGCACTATATTCTATAGTGCTATACAGTCAGGGCCATAAATATTGGGACATCGACACAATTCTAACATTTTTGGCTCTATACACCACCACAATGGATTTGAAATGAAACAAACAATATGTGCTTTAACTGCAGACTGTCAGCTTTAATTTGAGGGTATTTACATCCAAATCAGGTGAACGGTGTAGGAATTACAACAGTTTGCATATATGACTCCCACTTGTTAAGGCACCAAAAGTAAATGGGAGAATTGGCTTCTCAGCTGTTCCATGGCCAGGTGTATGTTATTCCCTCATTATCCCAATTACAATGAGCAGATAAAAGGTCCAGAGTTAATTTCAAGTGTGCTATTTGCATTTGCAATTTGTTGCAGTCAACTCTCAAGATGAGATCCAAAGAGCTGTCACTATCAGTGAAGCAAGCCATCATTAGGCTGAAAAAACACAACAACCCCATCAGAGAGATAGCAAAAACATTAGGCGTGGCCAAAACAACTGTTTGGAACATTCTTAAAAAGAAGGAACGCATCGGTGAGCTCAGCAACACCAAAAGACCCAGAAGACCATGGAAAACAACTGTGGTGGATGACCGAAGAATTTTTTCCCTGGTAAAGAAAACACCCTTCACAACAGTTGGCCAGATCAAGAACACTCTCCAGGAGGTAGGTGTATGTGTGTCAAAGTCAACAATCAAGAGAAGACTTCAACTAGAGTGAATACAGAGGGTTCACCACAAGATGTAAACCATTGGTGAGCCTCAAAAACAGGAAGGCCAGATTAGAGTTTGCCAAACGACATCTAAAAAAAGCCTTAACAGTTCTGGAACAACATCCTATGGACAGATGAGACCAAGATCAACTTGTAGCAGAGTGATGGGAAGAGAAGAGTATGGAGAAGGAAGGGAACTGCTCATGATCCTAAGCATACCACCTCATCAGTGAAGCATGGTGGTGGTAGTGTCATGGCGTGGGCATGTATGGCTGCCAATGGAACTGGTTCTCTTGTATTTATTGATGATGTGACTGCTGACAAAAGCAGCAGGATGAATTCTGAAGTGTTTCGGGCAATATTATCTGCTCATATTCAGCCAAATGCTTCAGAACTCATTGGACGGCGCTTCACAGTGCAGATGGACAATGACCCAAAGCATACTGCAAAAGCAACCAAAGAGTTTTTTAAGGTAAAGAAGTGGAATGTTATGCAAAGGCCAAGTCAATCACCTGACCTGAATCCGATTGAGCATGCATTGAGCATATTGGGACATCGACACAATGCATTCACCTCACGCATCGCATCCGCGCAGAATACTCGCCCGTGTGAAAGGGGCCTATGTGTTCCAGACTTCAGGCTGTAATTAACTGCAAAGGATTTGCAACCAAGTATTAAAAAGTGAAAGTTTGATTTATGATTATAATTCTGTCCCATTACTTTTGGTCCCTTAACAAGCGGGAGGCACATATGAAAACTGTTGTAATTCCTACACCGTTCACCTGATTTGGATGTAAACACCCTCAAATTAAAGCTGACAGTCTGCAGTTAAAGCACATCTTGTTCGTTTCATTTCAAATCCATTGTGGTGGTGTATAGAGCCAAAAATGTTAGAATTGTGTCGATGTCCCAATATGCTCAATGCATGCTCAATCGGATTCAGGTCAGGTGATTGACTTGGCCTTTGCATAACATTCCACTTCTTTACCTTAAAAAACTCTTTGGTTGCTTTTGCAGTATGCTTTGGGTCATTGTCCATCTGCACTGTGAAGCGCCGTCCAATGAGTTCTGAAGCATTTGGCTGAATATGAGCAGATAATATTGCCCGAAACACTTCAGAATTCATCCTGCTGCTTTTGTCAGCAGTCACATCATCAATAAATACAAGAGAACCAGTTCCATTGGCAGCCATACATGCCCACGCCATGACACTACCACCACCATGCTTCACTGATAAGGTGGTATGCTTAGGATCATGAGCAGTTCCCTTCCTTCTCCATACTCTTCTCTTCCCATCACTCTGCTACAAGTTGATCTTGGTCTCATCTGTCCATAGGATGTTGTTCCAGAACTGTTAAGGCTTTTTTTAGATGTCGTTTGGCAAACTCTAATCTGGCCTTCCTGTTTTTGAGGCTCACCAATGGTTTACATCTTGTGGTGAACCCTCTGTATTCACTCTAGTTGAAGTCTTCTCTTGATTGTTGACTTTGACACACATACACCTACCTCCTGGAGAGTGTTCTTGATCTGGCCAACTGTTGTGAAGGGTGTTTTCTTTACCAGGGAAAAAATTCTTCGGTCATCCACCACAGTTGTTTTCCATGGTCTTCTGGGTCTTTTGGTGTTGCTGAGCTCACCGATGCGTTCCTTCTTTTTAAGAATGTTCCAAACAGTTGTTTTGGCCACGCCTAATGTTTTTGCTATCTCTCTGATGGGGTTGTTGTGTTTTTTCAGCCTAATGATGGCTTGCTTCACTGATAGTGACAGCTCTTTGGATCTCATCTTGAGAGTTGACTGCAACAAATTGCAAATGCAAATAGCACACTTGAAATTAACTCTGGACCTTTTATCTGTTCATTGTAATTGGGATAATGAGGGAATAACATACACCTGGCCATGGAACAGCTGAGAAGCCAATTCTCCCATTTACTTTTGGTGCCTTAACAAGTGGGAGGCACATATGCAAACTGTTGTAATTCCTACACCGTTCACCTGATTTGGATGTAAATACCCTCAAATTAAAGCTGACAGTCTGCAGTTAAATCACATATTGTTTGTTTCATTTCAAATCCATTGTGGTGGAGTATAGAGCCAAAAATGTTAGAATTGTGTCGAAGTCCCAATATTTATGGACCTGACTGTATATTCGTTTTTGACCCACGCCTGTATTGATCGCATAATATTCGCACATTACTTTGCCGAATATAACAAATATTCAAATTCGCGAATATGCGACTAATATTCTACACAATATATTCACGAAATATAGAGAATTTGAATATGACCCCTGCCGCTCATCACTTATTTGGACTGCAGGTAACATCTACTACATTATCTGTACTCACAAAGTTATCACTGTAATATCTGTGGTGTTACATAGGACTGCAGATAATATCTACTACATTATCTAAACTCAGAGTTATTACTGTGTGTTATCTGTGCCCCCACGGATCATTGCTTTAAAGGAGCCATGGCTCCTCTGTGAATTCTGCATCCCTTTCCTCCATGTACATATAGTGGTATCTCTGCTTTTTTACTTAAACAGGACAGGATGCAGTGTTTGGCACAGACGTCATATGGATGAGCCATTGTGTCTGTATGGACAAAAAACTGGGATGTAGAAGCAATGAGCTCTACCATCAATACTAGTGATGATCGAGCACCAAAGTATTCGGGTGTTCGGGTGTTTGGCCCGAACACATTGCTATATTCGTGTGCTCGACCAAGCACCCGAGTATAATGGAAGTCAATGGGAGACAACCAGGCACCCCCTGCTCTGAAGAGGGGAGGGTGCCTGGTCTATTAGAAAAGGTCATAAAGTGTCAGAAACACCACAGAAATGGATCGGGAACAGCATGGGGACGATGTCTGGATGCATCTTGTACTCCCAGGTCGCTGCTGGGAACCATGTTGTCCGAGTTGTACGCCACTTTTACAAACTGACAAAAATACGCACAAAACCCCCACAAAAAAATCTATTTTACAGGAAAAATTGTTCGGAAACCATTCTTTCCTGTATATTCAATTGTATATAAAGTGCAAGTGCTGCAAAAAATTACAAGCAAGAGGCACTCCGAATCAGTCTGTATATCCCATAAAGACATAAAGGAGGGCCTCATTCACATCGTGGTACAATTGTTCAGGTAGTAGGACGCTTACACTCATAAAGCCTATGCACTAAGTGAAAGGGCTGCCAGAAATTACAAGGAACCGGTGTTCCGGAATTCTCTGCTACCCAGAATATTTTGCTACCCACGTCACTTCCGGTAGTGACGTGGGAGGTGTGTCTCTTACCTTGGCTTCTCATTGGCTCTGCCAGGGGTTTGTCGGCGCAGGCGCGGAGGATTCACCCATAGCATGAACGCGCCGAGGGTAGCAGAAAATTCCGGACCACTGCGCATGCGCGAAAGACACGGCCGAAGGTAGCAGAAAATTCCGGCCCACTGCGCATGCGCGAAGAAGACCGACAGAAGGTAGCAGAAAATTCCGGCTTCGCGCATGCGCAGTAGGCCGGAATTTTCTGCTACCTTCGGCTCCTACTGCGCCTGAGTGACCAATTAATAAAAATACTGTGAACGCGCCGAAGGTAGCATAAAATTCTGGCGCACTGCGCATGCGCGAAGCCGGAATTTTCTGCTAACTTCGGTCGTCTTCTTCGCACATGCGCAGTGGGCTGGAATTTTCTGCTACCTTCGGCCGTCTTTTTCGCGCATGCGCAGTGGGCCAGAATTTTATGCTACCTTCGGCGCGTTCACACCACTGCGCATGCGCGAAGAAGACGACCGAAGGTAGCAGAAAATTCCGGCTTCGCGCATGCGCAGTTGGCCGGAATTTTATGCTACCTTCGGCTCCTACTGCGCCTGAGCCGAGCCGTCTTTTTTAGCGAGCCGAAGGTAGCAGAAGATTCCGGCCCACTTCGCATGCGTGGAAAAAGACGGCTTGGCGCAGGCGCAATAACGCCGAGTCCAGTTAACAATAAAGTTTAACAAAATGCAAATATCTAGACCTCTTCAGCACCTCTGTGACGTTTACTTGACAGTATTTTTATTAATTGGTCACTCAGACCACATTACGTCTAGCTTGAAGTGCTGACTAATAAAATTTAAAATCTTTATTTCATTTCCTTAAAACTATCTTCCACAATATAGACATAATACTGTCAAGTAAACGTCACATAGGTGCTGAAGAGGTCTAGATATTTGCATTTTGTTAAACTTTATTGTTAACTGACTCGGCGCTACTGCGCTTGCGCCAAACCGTCCTTTTCTTTTTCGCGCATGCGCAGTGGTCCGGAATGTTTTGCTACCTTCGGCTCGCTATAAAAGACGGCTTGGCGCAGTAGGAGCCGAAGGTAGCAGTAAATTCCAGCCTACTGCGCATGCGCGAAGCCGGAATTTTCAGCTACCTTCTGTCGGTCTTCTTCGCGCATGCGCAGTGGGCCGGAATTTTCTCCTACCTTCAGCCGTGTCTTTCGCGCTTGCGCAGTGGTCCGGAATTTTCTGCTACCCTCTGCGCGTTCACGCTATGGGTGAATCCTCCGCGCCTGCGCCGACAAACCCCCGGCAGAGCTAATGAGAAGCCGAGGTGAGAGACACACCTCCCACGTCACTACCGGAAGTGACGTGGGTAGCAAAATATTCCAGGTAGCAGAAAATTCCGGAACACCGGCATTCCAAAACACCCTTTGTTACACATAAAGGAGAGCATCATACACACCCTTGAAAAATTATGATTGGTGGCCTGCTGGTGACCCTCAAAAATATTTGGAGCAAGGGCCTGCTGATCTGACCATCTAAAACCTTAGAGGCGAGGGCCTGTTGCCGCAATGGTGACTCTAATGAACCTCTGGGCGATTGCACGTCCCCATGGCGGCGACGATCCATTTGGATGTATCCCCTATCAACTTTCGATGTTCTTTTCTGCGCCTACCATGGTTATCATGGGTAACAGGGAATCAGGGTTCAATGCCGGAGAGGGAGCTTGAGAAAGGGATACCACATCCAAGAGAGGTCATTGGCTGAAATCTGATTGGCTGTTGTTCCCTTGCCCCTTTTTTTTCCTAATTATGAACCACCCAGAGAGGGTGGGTCAAGTTATTAAAGCACAAGCATCAGGGGCGTAGCTAGAAATGACTGGGCCCCATAGCAAAAAAAATTATGGGCCCCCCCCCCCCCCTTTAAATAATGCAGCTGTGCCTGCCAGGCTTGTGCAGGTATATGTGTGAATATGGATTAGGGAAGATGCTGAGATATGGCTTTTACCTCACTGTGAGGTACAGCAGGATCTCAGCATCTTCCCTATTGACACATATACCTGCTCAAGCCTGGCAGGCGCAGCTGCATTATTTAATAGTGTAGTGTGGTGTGGTAATGGTTAATGGCATTTTGGCGAAGAAACAGCCACCTAGGCTACTTTCACACTTGCGGCAGTGTGATCCGGCGGGCAGTTCCGTCATCGGAACTGCCCGCCGGATCCGCTGATTTTGATGTGACTGAAAGCATTTGTGAGACGGATCCAGATGCGGATCCGTCTTACAAATGCATTGCAAGAACGGATCCGTCTCTCCGCTTGTCATGCGGACAGACGGATCCGTCTTGTATTTATTTTTACCGGTCTGCGCATGCGCAGGCCGGAAGGACGGATCCGGCACTAATACATTCCTATGGGGAAAAATGTCGGATCCGTCCTTCAGGCAAGTCTTCAGTTTTTTTCGCCGGAGATAAAACCATAGCATGCTACGGTTTTATCTTTTGCCTGATCAGTCAAAACAACTGAACTGAAGACATCCTGATGCATCCTGAACGGATTACTCTCTATTCAGAATGCATGGGGATATGCCTGATCAGTTCTTTTCCGGTATAGAGCCCCTGTGATGGAACTCTATGCCGGAAAATAAAAACGCTAGTGTGAAAGTACCCTAATCCTATCTGAGGGGTCTGTAATACAGACCCCTCAGATAGGATTAGGTGGCTGTGTCTTCACCAATGCCATTAACCATTACCACACCACAGTATTAAATAATGCAGCTGCGCCTGCCAGGCTTGAGCAGGTATATGTGTCTGTGAATAGGGATTAGGGAAGATGCTGACTGAGATCCGGCTGTACCTCACACATACACAGATGAAGTAACACCACAGTCTCCACTTGTCCACTACACTACACTAGTCTCCATTTACAGTACTCCTCCACGTCTCCACTGACTGATGCTGCCGCGTGCCGCCTCGGTTGGACACACACCGCAACAGTGACAGACTCAGTCCCACTCCTCAGCCAGCCCTCAGCCACTTGAACTGACCGAACCGTACCTGTACTGCACTCGCTGCCAAGCCAGCCAGCCACCCACACTCACCCACTCCAGCAGCTCACCTCGCAGCTTCCTATCCTTGTACGTGCCGCTCCAAGTCTGCGACTCCGCCTCCTCCACTTCCAGCGAACCACCGCCCAGACTGCCTCTCTAGTCTCTACCTCCGGCTACGAGTCCAACCGCCCCCTATCACAGCACCACGCCCGGCCTACTCGCCACATGAATTTTCTTTTTCTTTTTTTAATCCTCAGTCGGCGGCGGGCCCCCAGTGGCGTAGGGCCCCATAGCCATTGCTATGGCTGCTATGGCGATCCCTACACTGACAAGCATCCAAGGAAGGCAGCAGGCGCGCGGCAATTACCCACTCCCGAGTCGGGGAGGTAGTGATGATAAATAACAATACAGCACTCCTAAGCGGCCCTGTTATTGGAATGAGTACAGTTTCTGTTAACGAGGATCTATTGGAGGGCAAGTCTGGTGCCAGCAGTCAACTTGCTCCCGGCCTCCACAATGTTCACCATGTGTGCCATTATGGTGAGGATTGTGTTGACCAGACTCTTGGCTACTGAGACTGGATTTGTAGGTGAGGGCCTGCTGCCGCTTTGTTGACTCTAGATAACTTCTAGGCGATTGCACGTCCCCGTGACGGCGACAATCCATTTGGATGTCTGCCCTATCAACTTTGGAGCAATTTTTCAACAAGGACCTTCTGGTATAGCACTAGAGGAATGAGAGATGAGAAGTTCTATTTGTAGCGGGGGTCGAGAAGGGTGAACAACCAGTAATCCGTGTTGTCTAAAATGCGTATAACGCGCGGGTCGTGGGAAAGGCAGCCTAACATGAAGTCAGCCATGTGTGCCAGAGTACCAAGAGGCAAGACTTCGCTGTCGTCATCAGAAGGTGAGCTGACCCTGTAAAACATTATATGCAACGGCCTACAGGTGAGCTCACCCTGTAAAACATTATATGCGAGGGCTTGCAGGTGAGCTGACCCTTTAAAACATTATATCCGGGGGCCTGCAGTTGAGCTGACCCTGTAAAACATTTTATGCGAGAGCATATATACGAGGGCAATATATGTGACAAATAAGCATGTTAATATGATGGAAGAGGAGGAGGATGAGAAAAAGAAGATTCAACCATATACACATAAAGGAGGGCCTCATTCACATTGTGGTACAATAGTTCAGGTAGTGGGACTCCTACACTCATTAAGCCTATGCACTAAGTGAAAGGGCTGCCAAAAATTACAAGGAGGGCATCATAAACACCCTTGAAAAATTGTGATTGGTGGCCTGCTGGTGACCCTCAAAAACATTTGGAGCATGGGCTTGCTGATCTGACCATCTAAAACATGAGGGGCGAGGGCCTGCTGCTGAGCTGATGCTCTAAAACATTATATGTGAGTGCATGGTGTTCAAATGACGCTCTAAAACATTATATGCGAGTGCATGTTGTTCAGCTGACACTCTAAAACATTTTTTGCGAGTGCCTTCAGGTGAGCTGATGCTCTAAAATATTATATGCGCATGCATGCTGTTCGAATGATGCTCTAAAACATTATATGTGAGTGCATGCTGTTAAGCTGACACTCTAAAACATTATATGTGACACCTCCTGTCCTCTAACACAGACACCTCCTGTCCACGCGGGCACAGAGAGGCAACAAGCTGAGAGAGCCTTTTCACTGCCGCAGTGAAAACAGCACTGTCTCAGCCCGGGTATCTGCCATCAGCTTTTTGTTTGATATAAGCCCGGTCCGCTAACGAGATTATATAGGGTGAGAAACCAACCCGCGGTAGCTTATAACTAGGCCGACACACGGACGTGGGGATTCGTGATCGAGATACAAGATAGCACAAGATGAAATTATATATTTAATCGCCTTAAGGGCACACTAGATGACACAATATACACAGAGAATATATACAGTGGTCTGAGGTTACAGATACAGTGATATAGTTACAACAGGGTTAAACAGAACAATAAGTCAGTTTACCAGATATATGAGTCCTTTGGGTAGTGGTGAGTTCTTAGCTGTATTCACGTCGGAGGCAGTGATGTCAGCCGGTTGGAGGTCCCTCCAAACACATTGCACGATGTGACCCCCTTTCAGAAAAAAGACACACCCTCTTGCTGGCACAAGCCTTTTAATCTGTATCCGGTCCCTCCCCTCCCAGCCTTTGGGAGGGGTCCACCCTCCTCTACTGGACTGGCTGCAAATGACCCACAAAACCCTTTAGGGTTTATAGCTCCAGTCCAGAAGGTCACAGGGAGATGGTTCTGGGACCAACGGATCCACCTGGGTTACGGCTACAACTAGAGAGTCCCAACATGGTGCCGCTATTGGGTTTCTGTGGGGAGATATGGATATCTCCCTTCCTTGGCATCCCACCATCAAACAAAGCCCATGGGCATGTTCACCGTGGCCACCGGGACACAAATATGTATCCGATTTGCGCTTGCCATGGCCGGGCGATTCATAATTCCTTATGAAATGTAGGTGCCAACATTGTCTGGGAGGTATCATTGATCCTGGCAAGGGCTGATACCTCCTGTGGGGGTTTTCTTGCAGTATCCGTGCTGTCTGACTGGAGGTGCTAAATGTAACCAAATGTGGCCTGCTAGGAGTTTTCTGCTATCTATCTGCGGCTTTGAAGCAGGGCCCCCTGTGGAGCTTGATTTCCTCTGCCATCCTTTAGCAAATGGTGGGTGTGAGGACATGGCTGACAGTAAATTTTTATCCATATTCCTAACAGCTGCACTTCAGGGTGAGGTTGCTGGCAGGGTGTCATGAAAGTGTCCCATGCCTTGGAGAGTGTTGCCCTGCCTTTGTTGGAACTGCTGTGTGTTCCCCTTGTCTCCCTTCCTCGGTTGCCTAAGGAAGTATGGACTCTACCAGCCATGTTGTCAGATGGAAAATTTTGGAGCAATATCTCAACAAGTACCTTCTGGTATTGCACCGTTTTACTCGACCTCTCCACCACAGGAATGAGAGATGAGAAGTTCTCTTTGTAGCGGGGGCTGAGAAGGGTGATCCGTGTTATCTAAAATGAGTATAACGCGAGGGTCGCGGGAAAGGCAGCCTAACATGAAGTCAGCCATGTGTGCCAGAGTACCAACAGGCAAGACATTGATGTCGACATCAGGCTGAATCTCCTCATCCTCCTCTTCTGCCCATCCACGCTGAACAGATGAAATTAAAGTTCTATGGGTACTACCCTCTGTAGCAGAGGCAACTGTCTCCAGCTCCTCCTTCTCTTCACGGTCCAACTCGCGCTGAGAAGACGAAATGTGGGTGGTCTGGCTATCACCCCGTGTAATGTCCTCCCCCATTTCCTCATCTGCCACATTCAGAGCGTCGTCCTTAATTGTGAGCAGCGATCGTTTGAGTAGACACAACAGTGGGATGTTTATGTTACGTGATAATAGCGTTATCACCACTAGCCATCTGTGTGGATTCATCAAAGTTGTTTAAAACCTCACAGAGGTCTGACATCAATGCCCACAGGTGCAGGGCGAGGGGCATCCGGGCCTGCGCCTTCGACTGGGGATTGGCCAGCAGTGCGTAACACAGGGGAAGAAGAGGCAGTGGTGTGACCCGCAGACCCAGATTGTGGACCCAGGTGTTCGGCCCACTTATTAGGGTGCTTGGATTCCATGTGGCGGATCATACTGGTGGTGGTGAGGTTGCTAGTGTTTACGCCCCGGCTTATTTTGGTACGGCACAGGTTGCAAACTACCACTCTTTTGTCGCCTGCACTTTCCTCAAAAAAGCGCCATACTGTGGAACACCTACCCCTTGGCAAGGTAGATTTACGCATGGGGGTGCTCGGTGTAACGGTTGCAGGCCTGTTTGGTGTGGGCCGACTTCTCCCTTTTGCAACCCCACTGCCTCTTTCAGCCTGTAGCGGTGCTGCGGATTTCTCCCCCTCTGTACTGCTGTCCTTGCTCGGCTTTTCACCTTCCCATGTTGGGTCAGTGATCTCATCGTCCACCACCTCCTCTTTCACTTCCTCACTCTGCTCATCCTCCTGACTTGACCTAACCACAACCTCAGTGATTGACAACTGTGTCTCATCATCATTCACCTCGTGAACGAATGATTACCGTTCACCACCGTCATCTTCTTGAGACTGTGAAGGCTCAAGAGGGTTGGGAATCAGGGCACAATATCTCAGGTCCCACTTCAAGCGTACTGGGCACGAGGGCCAAATGTAATAGTGGCGCTGAAAAGAGCTCCTCGGAATGTCCCCAAGTGTGGGATCACTCGTTTGGCAAGCCTCTCCGTGGTGTGAGGAAGGATGATCAGAGTGAGGATTCGGTTGACCGGACTCTTGGCTACAGAGACTGGACTTGGTGGAAGAGAGGGTGGTGCTTAACCGACTGGAAGCATTATCTTCAGCAATCCAACCGACCAACTGTTCGCACTGGTCCGACTAAGACAGTGTTGTCCTGCGCCGCCCAGCTAAGTTGGACATGAAGCTGTGTACAGTGGATGTTTTTTTTTTTTCCTGGCGCACTGGCAGCAGGCACAGTTTTATTGCGCCCAGGGCCACAGCCTCTGCGTGCACCATCAGCATCACACCCACTTCTCCGTCCCTGTGCTCGCCTTTTTCATATCAATGGTTTTGTCACTAGATTTGGTGCGGATTGTTTTACTGTCCGCTAAAGACAAGTTTTCGGATGCAGGACAGTATATGTCACAGAAACCCACAGATTATGGACACTATATTAGGCCCAGATTATTGGAATTTTCAATACAGACACTGTTTTCTGATGAAGTACAGTATTGGATACAGAACACCACAGAATATAGACACTATATTAGGCCCAGATTATTGGAATCTGCAATGCAGACACAGTTTTCGGATGCAGGACAGCATATGTCACAGAAACCCACCGAATATGGACACTGTATTAGTTAAATCTGCCCTAAAGAAACAGTTTTCTGATGGCGTACTGTATATGTCACAGAAAGCCACACACTATGGACACTAGATTAGGCCTAGATTATTTAAATTTACGCTAAAGAAACAGTTTTCGGATGGAGTACTGTATATGTCACGGATGTGTATTAAGCGTACACTTTAGACAATAAATGTGGCGCTGATTATTTGAATTTACACAAAAAGACAGTCTACGGATGATGTACAGTATATGTCACTAATAGGTATTAAAGAAAAATATATTGCTGCTCTAAAACACACACACACAGTAGTCTTTAAAAGGACTTTTGGGTCTTTCAAAAGCTTTCTTAGAATAATAACTGAATTTTGCTCCATACACTGCCTTTCCCTTCCCTACCCTCTGCTGTCTCTGACTATGACTGATCTGAGCACGTGTCATCGGGTGCTATATAGCACCATAGAAACATAGAACATAGAAACATAGAATGTGTCGGCAGATAAGAACCATTTGGCCCATCCAGTCTGCCCAATATACTAAATACTATGGATAGCCCCTGGCCGTATCTTATATGAAGGATGGCCTTATGCCTATCCCATGCATGCTTAAACTCCTCCACTGTATTTGCAGCTACCACTTCTGCAGGAAGGCTATTCCATGCATCCACTACTCTCTCAGTAAAGTAATACTTCCTGATATTACTTTTAAACCTTTGCCCCTCTAATTTAAAACTATGTCCTCTTGTAGCAGTTTTTCTTCTTTTAAATATTCTCTCCTCTTTTACTTTGTTGATTCCCTTTATGTATTTAAAAGTTTCTATCATATCCCCTCTGTCTCGTCTTTCTTCCAAGCTATACATGTTAAGTTCCTTTAATCTTTCCTGGTAAGTTTTATCCTGCAATCCATGTACCAGTTTAGTAGCTCTTCTCTGAACTCTCTCCAAAGTATCAATATCCTTCTGGAGATATGGTCTCCAGTACTGAGCACAATACTCCAAATGAGGTCTCACTAGTGCTCTGTAGAGCGGCATGAGCACCTCCCTCTTTCTACTAGTAATGCCTCTCCCTATACACCCAAGCATTCTGCTAGCATTTCCTGCTGCTCTATGACATTGTCTGCCTGCCTTTAAGTCTTCTGAAATAATGACCCCTAAATCCCTTTCCTCAGATACTGAGGTTAGGACTGTATCACTGATTTTATATTCTGCTCTTGGGTTTTTACGGCCCAGGTGCATTATCTTGCACTTATCAACATTAAATTTTAGTTGCCATATTTTTGACCATTCCTCTAGTTTTCCTAAGTCCTTTTCCATTTGGTGTATCCCTCCAGGAACATCAACCCTGTTACAAATCTTTGTGTCATCAGCAAAAAGACACACCTTACCATCGAGGCCTTCTGCAATTTCGCTGATAAAGATATTAAACAATATGGGTCCCAGAACAGATCCCTGAGGTACCCCACTGGTAACAAGACCTTGGTCTGAATATACTCCATTGACTACAACCCTCTGTTGCCTGTCCCTCAGCCACTGCCTAATCCATTCAACAATATGGGAGTCCAAGCCCAAAGACTGCACTTTATTGATAAGCTTTCTATGTGGGACAGTATCAAAAGCCTTACTAAAGTCTAGATAAGCGATGTCTACTGCACCTCCTCCATCTATTATTTTAGTCACCCAATCGAAAAAATCAATAAGATTAGTTTGACATGATCTCCCTGAAGTAAACCCATGCTGTTTTTCATCTTTCAATCCATGGGATTTTAGATGTTCCACAATCCTCTCCTTAAGTATGGTTTCCATTAATTTCCCCACTATTGATGTCAGGCTTACTGGCCTATAGTTGCCCGATTCCTCCCTACTACCTTTCTTATGAATGGGCACAACATTTGCTAATTTCCAATCTTCTGGGACGACTCCTGTTGCCAGCGTTGCCAGATGACTCCTGTTGCCAGATGACGCGTTCTGGCCAGCCAATCACTGTAATGCCAGCAGCCAACATGGCTACTGGCATTACAGTGAGGGCAGTACTTACCTGGACTTTTATTGGCTGCTTAAGACCGAGTACCGCCATGTGCCGAGCATGCTCGCCGAGTATTCTGGTATTCTGCCGAGCATGCTCGCTCATCACTAGAGATGTCCTGAACTATTCGCCGGCGAACATAGCTTGTTCGCGTTCGCTGCGGCGGGCGAACATATGCGATGTTCGGTCCGCCCCCTATACATCATCATTGAGCAAACTTTGACCCTGTACCTCACAGTCAGCAGACACATTCCAGCCAATCAGCATACCCTCCCTCCCAGACCCTCCCACCTCCTATCAAAAAGCAAGGACAGCATCCATCTTAGATTCATTCTGAAGCTGCAGTGTCACAAATTTGACTAAGTTGTAATCGCAATGCGATTAATACAGGTTATATTAATCGCATTGCGAATTCAACTTAGAGCTGGGTTCCTAATGGTTGTATTGCTAGAATATAACGAAGATTGAGAATATAGTGTTATATTCGTCAATTCTAGCAATACAACCATTAGGAACTTAGCTCTAAGTTGAATTCGCAATGCGATTAATGCAGGTTATATTAATCGCATTGCGAATTCAACTTACCACACTCTGCGTCAACTACGTAATTTTCCATGGGAGTTTTGCCATGGATCCCCCTCCGGCATGCCACAGTCCAGGTGTTAGTCCCCTGAAACAACTTTTCCATCACTATTGTGGCCAGAAAGAGTCCCTGTGGATTTTAAAATTCGCCTGTCTATTGAAGTCTATGGCGGTTCGCCCGGTTCACCCGTTCGCGAACATTTGCGTAAATTCGCGTTCGCCATTCGCGAACGGAAAATTTTAGGTTCGTGACATCTCTACTCATCACTAATCAATACAGATGGATGCACTCATTGCTGGAGCGCTGGGGAGCTGCAGTCCTGTCACTCACTGACAGCTCAGCTCCCGGCGCTCCTTCTCTTCTTCAGGCTGCACACTAAATGATGAAGCACAGAGCCTTCTGCTCCCTGCTCCACCATTCAACCTGAGGGCACAGATTGCGCTGCTGGCCTGTGTGGGAGGAGCCTGCAGCCCGGGAATCTGCCTGTGTTCCTCCCACACAGTGCTGCAGAGCGATCTGTGTGTGCAGGGGAAAGCTGGATATGAGCATCAGGAATGGAACAAGGTGAGTAGTTACTGTGTTTTTGTTTTTTTAACACAGAGGGAGCACAGAGGGCTTTACTACTGTGAAGATGATACAATAGGCATTACTACTATGAATGGGGGCACAATGAGCATTATTACCATGAAGGGGGCACAATGGGCATTACTACTATGAAGGGTGCACAATGGGCATTATTACTATGAAGGGGCACAGAGGACATTACTACTATGAAGGGGGCACAATTGGCATTACTACTGTGAAGGGGGTACAGAGTGGGCATTACTATTGTGAAGGGCGCACAGTGGGCATTACTACTAGGAAGGTGGCATAATGGGCATTACTACTGTGAAGGGGGCGCATAGGGCATTACTACTGTGAAGGGGGCACAGAGGGCATTAATACTTTGAAAGGGAAATAACTGTTATGGGGCACAGTGGGCATTACTATTATGAAGGGGACACAATGGCCATTACTACTGTGAAGGGGCACAGAGGGCATTACTACTGGGAAGGGGCATAACTGTTATGGGGGCACAGTGAGGGCATAACTACTGTGAAGAGGGCACAAAGGGGGCATTACTACTGTAAAGTGGGGCACAGATAAGTCATTACTTTAGTGAAAGGGGCACAGAGAGGGCATAACTACTATGAGGGGGGCATAATGAGGACATAACTACTGTGAAGGGGGCACAATGAAGGGATAAGTACTGTAAAGAGGGCACAATGTGGGCAAAACTACTCTGAAATTGTACAATAAGGGCATAAATACTGTAAAGGGGGCACAATATGGATATTATTAGGGGGCACATATCTGTATGGCGATTATTGGTCATCTTGACTAGCTGCAAGAGTGGGGGTTGTATGGGAGGAGGGGGTTGCGGTGAAGTAGCTGGGGAGGGGCTTGTTCAAAAATTTGCTATGAGGTCCAGTCATTTCTAGTTATGCCTCTGTATCTATCTGAAGAAGCCTTGGGATTCCTGTAACTGGAAAATCATTGATTTTATTTCACTACTCAAGTTTTATGTGTCTATTTACTGAATCTATGACATATCAGAAGATCATTTGGACAAATGTCAGTATATCATCACTTATTAGGTCATGTTTCCATGTTCAGATTTTTTATGCAGTTTTTGAAGCTAAATCCAGGAGTGCATACAAAAAGTAGAGAAGTCGCAGTGGAATACAGTCCCAGTAAGGGGATGAGATTTTACTGAATCTCATCTGCAAGCTGTGGAAAGACTTTCACACAGAACTTAACATGTGTTGCAGATTTTAAATCGCCAACGTCATTTTTTTCAGGATGAGCTCCACTGAAATGTGAAAAAGGCCAGTTGAAAATTAAAACTGAAAAATTTAAGAACTTTGCAGTTTGTAAATTTCAGAACAAATAGGCCCTGCCCTGGGAACGGCCCTGAAAGTGTGGGACTATTTATGGGCCTGGCTTATATAAGCCCCACCTATTTTGGGTTTGGGACAAATCAAATTTGCAGGATAGTCCCTGCAAATTCTGGATTGATGGCAACTGTTGTATAGGAAGAATTGGGTTGGTTTCACATACAGAGTTTTCAAGCGTTTTGGTATATTTTTCACTGCATGATTTCTTTGTGGAAAAAATCTGCAGCCAAATGTTACTTCAACGTCTACTGTATAATATTGTAAATTCTACATACAGAGCATTTACTTGGGCGAGTCAAAATGATCTGCTATAGAATTTATTTTAATCAACTCTCGGGAAGGGCAAATACATAATTTTTCAACATAATCTCCCTGCTTTTCAATAGACTCTGTCCATCTGTTAACAAATGTTTTAGGCTAAGCTGAAAGCCACGAATGCAGCCCTGTCTTCGCCGCAGAGCCATGGCTGATTTGCCAATGATTTGTCACATAATCCACTGTCACTTGTCTGTCTAACAGAATCAGTTGATCGCATGCTCGATGTTGTCTCCAGTCGTGGACAGGTGTCCAGCTCCTTCTTCATGGCTGACACTTGTACGACCTTCCTTGAGCTTCTCTATCCATTCATACAAACTTTTTCACGATGAAACACTTTCTTCCTACTGTGCACAAAGTCTTCGATAAATATCAGCACCAGACACACTCGCAGGCCACAAAAACTAGAGTCAAGCCCGGTCTGGACTGTGTTTCTGAGTTCTGTATAATGCTGTTAGGCATTGTGTGACTTTGCTATTTACACACTGTGCAGTAAATAATTTACAGTTTATGGTAGCAATGATATTATATATGTATTGTGTTATTATTTAGGCATTTGTATGGAAATGTTATTTAGCCTATGTATGGCACTGTTATTTGTGCACTGTACTGTAACACTATTTGATATGGTTATTTGCAAACTCTATGACAGAACACAATATGAGGGGGCACCAACAGAGTTAATGCACAGGGCACCATCTACCACGAGTATGTAATACATATTGGCATCAATATGAGCTCTAACAAGCAGAGCTGTATTTGAACAGCATAAAGACTTAGGACAGGGGGGGTAAATGTATTTCGCTCACCAACAGCATCACAAAACTGTGAGTATGGATAGAGGTGTGTGCACCTGTAACACACAGAGGTGCTGCTGCAGCATGTAACTCCAGGCTGCCTACAGATGGTGCCAGATCCTTGGTCTGGACTGGAAGTGGGTAAGAAGTTCAATTCCTGTGAGTGCACAAGTGTGCAGTATTTAGCAGCAGTTCAGCCACAGAGTCCCCTGCAGTATTCCAGGAGTAGTACTGGAGATCCTGCACTTGTGGTTTGCTGCTAATGGCAATCCCCAGCAAAATTGTATACAATAGAGGATGCCCGCAGAGGACCACAAGTACCACAATAGACATCCTACACAGGACAGAAAATGTGTGGATGTGATAAACAGTAAAACAAAATAACAATAACTTTTACAAAGACAGGTGCACTCTGCGGTCTTAGTAAACTTTCATACTGATGTAAAGTATCTGTGACATCCAGTGTACTTTTGCAGCGTCCCACTACGTGTGTGTGGGCACTGCTTAAAAGCACTTTTTATCTTGACAATTGCATTATGCAGTATTGTGGTACTTTGTACTAATATATCTGCAAAATCCCTGTTACCAGGCAGATTAGGTGTAATTTATACATCCCACCACTAGATGGGGATAAAACTTAGGTTCTATATATACCTAGGTCAGGCCTAGTTAGGGAGTCCGGCAGAGATCAGATCTGAGTGGAGTTCAGGGTTGAGAATGGATCAGAGTTTAGAGCAGATCTGAGTGGATCAGATTAGATTAGTGGGAGAAAATGTAGAGTGAAGACTCCATGACACAGATTAGTGAGTGGAACCAACTTTGCTATGAGGTAGTACTAAGATATGAGGCGCAGAAGAGCGTTTTCCTTCTGTGGCCGATCTATACACTAGCATCCCAGACCAGTAGGAGAGAGTTTGCCTCCCTAAAATAGAAACAAGCTTCCTAAGGAATCATCGGTGATAACAGCCATTATTGAGGGCTACAGACACCTTTGCGCATGGTGGAAGACATATAGCTTCTGGCAGCCACACTATAACTCTGGGAAACAGATGAGTTTACCTGTCCCCAATGTTCAGCTTGTAGGGAAAGGACAAGGAATAGGACTGAGCACATCAACAGGAACAAGGTACACCTTACCCACAGCTCCAAGTCAAACCTAAAAAGCCTAGAAACAGTGGATTTGCAGACCAACTCTAAAACCATTAAGAGACTGTATTTTGTACTGCTACCAACAAAGTCATCACCAGTAAAAGTTGTGAGTTGCATCTTACCACTGCCTACCTCATTATTACCACTATTGGTTGTACCACCATTAACGGTACTGGCGTCACGACAAAAACCATCAAGGGACTGTCACGGCTGAGGATGGGGGAAATCCTCAGCCGTGTGGAGCCCGGTGATGTTACGGCTGCTTGGCCATGAAGACAGGATTAGGGAGCAGGTCACCTCCTAAACGCATCCCTAACCTGACCCTGGCTCCTAGCTACATGAGCCAACCTTGATGGTAGGAGGGCCCATGCTCCGGAACCTAAAAGTCCCTGCTAGCCCTCAAGATGACCCTCACCTAGGAGCTGAGTAAGACAAGCCCACTCCTCCTAGACACGGAGGAGCAGGAGTCTCAACGGCCAAGCTGCAGGAAAAGGGGAGACATAAACAGCTCTATGGATATGGCAGGTGAACAAAGAGTTCCACCTACCTGCCACAGCCTTGCTGACTGGATCCCTGTGTTAGCAGGGTGCAGATCACAAACGCATCCCCACACAGGGACCCAGATCCATAGCTGCACAAAATCACATATAAAACATCACACATAACTAGAAATAACTTAAAGCGACATTATGGTTATGACCACAGGGGTGGCTCTTACTGGCAGGTAATAAAGACATGAGGCTGCTCTCAGCTAAGCATGGCTGAAGCAACCTGCAGGCCAGCAAAAGCAGTGAGGCTTTATAGGCCAAGAAGCCACACCCCACAGTCGGACACACCCAGTGCATACACACACTAGGAAGGAGATTAACCCTTCCAACACCAGGGAAGGGAAAACACCACTTAAAGGAGACGTGCACACAATAACATAAAAAGGAAGTGCACACATACACACATAACTCAAAACCGCATGCACAACGTAGCGAGCTGCAATGGCACAGCTCAGCCTGCTACGCTGCCACAAACACACTGTTACCAGCGGCAACCACAGGTGAGGCAAATACCACAGCCCTCACCTGTGATTGAACACCAAAGAAAACCGCTGACAACCGCATGCGGTTCAGGAGTCACGGTCATAGCCATGGCCGTGACAGGGACTCAGCCGCAACAAGAACCCTAAGCACCCCTAACATCAAGGGCACCTCAACCACCATCTTGGCTGATTCTTCCCTACCACAGAGTGTGCCCCGGAGGATTTCGTGCTGTCCACCTCAACACTGTGCTGCCAGCCCAGGAAGGCTTTCTGCTCACCGTGAGTAAACTGATGAACTGTGTGTTATTATTTGGCCCCCTCATCGGTCCACAGCGCACCTCACGTGTTGCCCCTGCACTACTGGCTGGCTGCACTTTTAAATAGACGGTGTCCGCTGCGGACAGTGACATTAGCTGCGCCACATCTCCAGTGTAAAGTGTGCGCATCCAAAAATGTATCTGTGACATCCAGTGTACTTTTTCAATAGACGGTGTCTGCTTCTGACAGTGACATTAACAGTGCCACATCTCCAGTGTAAAGTGTGCGCTGTGACATAGCAAGGGGTTTTGTTTGGGAAAGCAGGTATTTTCCTCCCAACATGGGCGGCTGGGCTGATTTCCAGTCAGGTGAGATCAAATACCGGACTGGAGTTTAAGTGCCGCTCCGGGTTTTGGCAGAACCTGACTGTCCTTTAAATACGCAGCTGGGCTCAGAATATGAGTCTCTGTCTTGGGATCTGAAGCATGGTGCTGTTCTGGAAGGTTCAGAGCCACATGAGGGCTGTATGCTGGGAAACAGGCCCCTAAAGCCTGCTGTGGACTGCCGGGGATAAAACGGCTAGAAAGGTGACGTGTCTGTTCTATGGACTTTTTATTGTGTGAATTAACACCAAGACTGTAATAAGTCATTTTTCTTTTGCCTTTTGTGTGAATAAACACTGACATTTTGATTTACGAACTTGTTTTGCCTCTGTACTGCGTCCGCTTACCCTGCCTACCAGAGAAAATCCTCACAGCGCTTAAAAAATGTATCTGTGACATACAGTGTACTTTTTACGTAGACGCTTTAGACAGTGACATTACCGGTGGTACCTCTCCTGTATAACGTTTCATCATCTCAAATACCTGTGACATTCCCTGTCATTTTTTATTAGCCGCTGGTGACAGCATTGCCATTATCTGCGGGATATCTCATGTGTGACGTTTCCACATCCCAAATACCTTTTTACATTTTTTTGCTCATACACTTCCAAATCCTACGCTACTGTACGTGTGATATACTTTCAAGCATATATAACATTTAATATGAAGAAGGCAAGCAGTAAGGGATGGAGAAGTGGCCGTGATGCTGATGGTGCACGCAGAGGCCGTGGCCCTGGGTGTGTTGAAACCGTGCCTGCTGCCAGAGCACAAGAAAAACAATCATCCACGATGCTTATGTAGCTTCATGTCCCAGTTTGCAGGGCGGCGCAAGACACCACTCTTGGTAGCCAAGAGTCTGCTCAACACAATCCTCACCCTGATCCTCCTTCCTCCCACCATGGAGAGTCTGGGCAAACAAGTGATCCCACACTCGGATATTCCGAGGAGCTATTTTCTGCGCCATTCCTTGATTTGACCCTCTCGCAAAGCACGCTTGAAGAGGGACAGATCTTGTGCCCTGATTCCCAAACTCTTGAGCATCCCCAGTCACAAGAAGAGGACGGTGGGGAATGGAAATTACTGTTTAATAAGGTGGATGATGATGAGATACAGTTGCCAATAAGTTAACGGCAATTACTGTCTCAAGAGGTTGATGAAGAGGATGAGACACAGTTGTCAATCACTGAGGTTGAGGTTAGGTCAACAAGTCAGAAGGATGAGCAGAGTAAGTAAGTGGAAGAGGAGGTGGTGGACGATGAAGTCACTGACCCAACCTGGGAAGATGGAAAGCCGAGTGAGGACAGCAGTACAGAGGGGGAGGGATCTGCAGCACCGCAACAGGCTGGAAGAGGCAGTGAGGTGGCAAAAGGGAAAAGGCGGGCCACACCAAACAGGCACGCAACTGTTCCACTGACCTCCCCCTTGCCAAGGTGTAGGTGTTCCGCAGTATGGCGCTTTTTTGAGGAAAGTGCGGACCACAAAAGAATAGTAGTTTGCAACCTGTGCCGTACCAAAATGAGATGGGGCATAAACACTAGCAACCTCACCACCAGCATAATCTGCCACATGGCATCCAAGCACCGTAATAAGTGGACCAAACGCCTGGGTCCACAGTCTGTGTCTGCGGGTCACACCACTGCTTCCTCTTCCCCTGTGTTGCGTGCTGGCCAATCCCCTGTCGAAGGCGCAAGCACCATCAGCGACCACATCCACTTCTGTGTCCCAGCGCAACGTACAAATGTCCTTACCCCAGGCATTTGAACACAAGCGCAAATACCCAGCCACCCACCCACAGGCCATAGCACTAAATGCGCAACTTTCCAAATTACTGTCCCTGGAAATGTTGCCATTTAGCCTTGTGGACACTGAGACCTTCCGCAGCCTGATGTCGGCGGACGTCCAGCGTTATGCAGTCCCCAGCGGCCACTATTTTTCAAGGTGTGCCGTGCCCGCTATACACCAACATGTGTCCCGTAACATCACCCGTGCCCTCACCAACGCAGTTACTGGGAAGGTCCACTTAACCACAGACACCTGGACAAATGCATTCGGCCAGGGACACTACATTTCCCTGACGGCACACTAGGTGAACGTTGTGGAGGCCGGGAGCGAGTCGTACCCTGGGATGGCACAGGTGCTACCGACGCCAAGGATTGCTGGCCCTAATTCCATCAGTGTTTCCGCAACCACCTATGTTAGCGGCTCCAACCCCCACTTCTCCTCCTCCGCCTCCTCCTCCACTTTCACCTCAGAATTTTCCTAATGCAGCACCAGTTAACAATCAGTCGGTAGCTGGAAGCAGTGTAGCACTGCAGAAGGAAGCGTCAACGGGCCACGCTGAAGCTGATCTACTTAGGTGACAAACAGCACACCGCCGCAGAGCTGTGGCAGGGGATAAGAGACCAGACTGAGCTGTGGCTCTCGCCACTCAACCTAGAACCAGGCATGGTTGTGTCTGATAATGGCCGTAACTTGTTGGCGGCTTTGAAGCTCGGCAAGCTCACACACTTCCCATGCCTAGCCCATGTCTTAAACTTAGTGGTTCAGCAGTTGCTCAAAACCTACCCCAATTTACCCCAATTTGCCTGAGCTACTGATGAAGGTGCGCTGCGTGTGTGCACATTTCCACAAGTCATCGACAGCTTTAACGGGTCTGTCAACGCTGCTGCAGCAGCGCTGGAAATTGCCAGCTCATCGGCTGTTGTGCGACGTGAGCACGCGCTGGAACTCTACGTTCCACATGTTTGCCAGGCTTTGTGAGAAGCAGAGGGCAGTAGTGGAATACCAGCTGCAACATGGTCGTCGCCTTTCCAGTCAGCTTCCGCTATTCACAAGCGAGGAGTGGGCATGGATGTCTGACCTCTGTGAGGTTTTAAGAAACTTTGAGGAATCAACACATATGGTGAGAGGCGATAACACTATTATCAGAGTAACCATCCAACTTCTGTGTCTACTCAAACGCTCGCTGCTCACAATTAAGGACGACGCTTTGCATGTGGAAAAGGTGGAAATGGGGGAAGACATTACACAGGGTGATAGCCAGACCACCCTCAGTTCATCTTCTCAGCGCGAATTGGACGATGAAGAGGAGGAGGCGCAGGAGACAGTTGCCTCCGCAACAGAGGGTAGTACTCATGGAAGTTTAATTCCATCTGTTCTGCGTGGGTGGGCAGAAGAGAAGGAAGAGGATGAGGAGATTATGAGTCATCCTCCTGATAAGGACAGCGAAGTCTTGCCTGTTGGTACTTTGGCACACGTGACTGACTTCATGTTAGGCTGCCTTTCCAGCTACCCGCGCTTTTTACGCATTTTAGACAACAAGGATTACTGGTGGTTCACCCTTCTCAGCCCCCGCTACAAAGAGAACTTCTCATTTCTCATTCCTCCGGTGGAGAGGACGAGCAAAACGGTGCAATACCAGAAGGTCCTTGTTGAAAAATTGCTCCAAACATTTCCATCTGACAACTCTGGCGGCAGAGTCCGTAGTTCCTTGGGCAACAAAGGAGGGGAGACAAGGGTAACACACAGCAGTTCCAACATAGGCAGGGCAACACTCTCCAAAGCCTGGGACAGTTTCATGACACCCCGCCAGCACTCTGACCCTGATGCGCGGCCTACTGTGGCAAGGAGGGAAACATTTTGGAAGATGGTGAAGGAGTACATAGCAGACCGTGTCAGTGTCCTCAATGATCCCTCTAGTGCTCAGCTGCAAGCCCTCGCATATAATTATTTAGAGGGTCAGCTCACCAGCAGGCCTTCACCTACAATCTTTTACAGGGTCAGCTCACCTGCAGGCCCTCGCATATAATGTTTTACAGGGTCAGCTCACTAGCAGGCCCGCACCGAAAATCTTTTACAGGGTCAGCTCACCAGCAGGCCCTCCCCTACAATCTTTTACAGGGTCAGCTCACCATCAGGCCCTCGCATATAATGTTTTACAGGGTCAGCTCACCTGCAGGCCCGCACCTAAAATCTTTTACAGGGTCAGCTCACCTACAGGCCCTCGCATATAATTTTTTCGATGGTCAGCTCACCAGCAGGCCATCAGTCAAAATTTTTCTAGGGTGTATGATGCCCTTCTTTATATGTAATAAAGGGTGTATTGGAGCGCCGGTTCCTTGTAATTTTTGGCAGCCCTTTCACTTAGTGCATAGGCTTTATGAGTGTAGGAGTCCCACTACCTGAACAATTGTACCACAATATGAATGAGGCCCTCCTTTATGTGATATACAGGTTGTATCGAAGTGCCTCTTCCTTGTGTTTTTGGCAGCACTTTATATACAAGTAAATATTCAGGAAAGAATGTTTCCTAACAATTTTTCCTCTATCTAAATTCGATTTTATCTTCGGTTTGGTGCGTATTATTGTCAGTCTGTAAAAGTGGCGTACTACTCGGACAACATCGTTCCCAGCAGCGACCTGGGAGTCCAAGATGCATCCAGAAATCCACCCCATGCTGTTCCCGAACCATTTCAGTGGTGTTTCCATCAATTTAGGAAAATTAAGTATATCAGTGCCCCCATCCAGGTTAGAGCCTCTGTATTACAGGGAGGATCTTTTCCTGGGACTTACCAATGAAGTATAGTTAGTAGCCTTAACAAGGATTACTGTACTAATCTCAGTCTGAAGAATACATATAGATACCACATAAGGTTATAACAGTAACTTTATAAGGGTAAGAATGATAATAGTACATACATGCAGTATACTGAGAACGCAGCAGTATTACAATAACCAGGGATCCTGCAACAATCTTAAGTTATATACCCTGGTATATATATATATATATATATATATATATATATATATAATATAAATATAAAGAGTCCTGTGCACGATACCTCCAGGCAACAGAAGAGATGATCCAGGTGCAGGGGCCCCTGTGGATGACTGTAGATCCAGGACTCTTTCAGATGACAGGCAGCCGATCAGGAGAGGACGATGATGAAAGGATTTCTTCCAGGCAGCAAACAGTGCAGCACCAACAGTAGTAGATGCAGGCCTGACTACCCTAACACTGAGTCCTTAACCTGCCAACTAATCTACCAGTGCAACCGGGCCTCTAAATATCTAGTTGGCTGTCGGAAGCCTAACCTATCACTACCCTGAACTATATACTGATCCCTAACTCCAATTACTAGATAGATTCTGTTAATATATCTAAGTAATACAGAGCAGAACTACCGGCTCTGTGTGAGGGAGATAAAGAGGAGCAGGTGGCAATCTATTCCTATACACTCCAGCTTCACTAGCTGATCTTAAGGATATAGATATTCAAAGATTTGCTTATCTATTCCTCCTAGTTATAAAGATTACACATGCCACTTGCTTTAGACTTCTGGAGACATAAGATGTCTCCTCACTGCAGCTCTGTCCCTCATGGTTGGAGTGACTGTGTTTACAAAACAAAACTTGTACTGAATCCCTGGGGTTTCTGAATTAAAGCAGCAGGGGCAAAGAGGCTAAATACACTACATGTCAGCAGTATTAGCAGTTCCCTACAGTCTCTTGACACCCCTGGGTCAGGAGTGTATTGAATAGAGACCACTCCAACAGGTAGCAGACTGGTGTTCCCCTGCAGTGGAGTCATTATTCTTGTATAGGGTTAACCAGAGGATCACTTACACAATGCCCTTAGGAGTAGCTCCAAGTCAACTCTATTCAGTAGCCACAGCGGATCCACGTCCGCTATTTGTAACAACAGGCCATCATTGTAAACAGTGCCACTGTGCAGCATAAAGTAATAGTAGTAACAAATTCATACACTTTTCTGATCACCATCATGGTAGTTCTAGGGTTTAAAATATCCCTTCAAGTTGTGGCACTGTATAGTAATGTCCTCGGGTAACCATGAAATGTATAGAGTAATGATGATGGAGAGGAAGTTACTTTTGGTCTGTCAATTGCTGGGAATTTGGGAGAGATAAAATGTTAGGTTACTCTTATATTGGTAACTATGATCATAAGTCTTCTATGCTCCTCGGCATAGTACTCGTCACAGATGGAAATGGAAATATTCTCTTTCTTGTTTTCTTTTCCTTCAGCTCTTAAAGGCTGTGATAACTTTATTTATTATCATTATGTCAAATCAATAAGCACTTAATATTGCACCAGAAGCACATAATTTAATCACTTGAGAAAGTAATAATGATCTTGAAGTGCATGATCTCACTTGCCGTTGAAAGCCTAAAGTCCATCAAAAACAAAGATGGCAATCTGTCACAAAAGCATAACTACTACAGGCATCCATTAAAAAATGGTAAACTTCAGGTCAATAACTGTTGTCTTTTAAGGCCCCATTCATTACTGACAGCACTGTGAAGACATTCCCAATATAATAATCTCTCTAGTGAAGCAAGAGTAACCAGGAGTCTTTATCTTTTTTTGTTTAAAGTATATATTTTTTTTGCAATGGAAAACCACATAAAGATTAAAGGGCATCTGTCAGCAGTTTTGTACCTATGACACTGGCTGACCTGTTACATGTGCGCTTGGCAGCTGAAGGCATCTGTGTTGGTCCCCTATTCATATGTGCCCGCATTGCTGAGAAAAAGTATGTTTTAATATATACGCAAATGAGGCTCTAAGAGGGGGCATCGTCATTAGTGTTGAGCGTAAATATTTGAAAAGCAAATTTTTATTGCGAATATCGGGACTTCGTGATTTCGCGAATATTTAGAATATTAGCGATATATATTCGTAAAAACGAATATTTTTTTTTTTTTTTATTTCACAAATTCACAGTACACATTACATATTCTTGATTGTGTTGCATAAGTCCTAAGGCTACAACGGTACTATAGTGACGAGTAATCCAGTGGAGCGCGGATATTCGTAACGCGAATATATTTGCAATGCGAATATTGTCACTTCTACCGGAAGAATGAGGCAAAGAGCTCAGCATTTAGCAACATTTCGCGAATATTTAGAATATCGAAATATTCGTATTTACGAATATTCGATTTTATTTTATTTTTCCCACAGTACGCATTGCAATGATCTGTACTGTGTAAAAATTATGTGATCATCCCTCCTTGTTTCTAGATTGTGGTCCAAAGTGCTAAGGCTCCAATATTACTTACATTGACGAGTAAGTGATTGAAGCGCGAATATTCGTAACGCGAATATATTTGCGATGCGAATATCGCCACTTTTAGAGGACACTAATCCCTCCATTCTTTTAGCTTCTGGGCCAATGAGAAGGAGTCAAAGAGGTTAGCAACATTCCTAGCAACCAATAAGAAAGTTGCCCACCCCTTACTATATAAGATTTTTTCATAGTAGCCATTTTGTGCAGTTTCATGCGGTGTTGGTTGTCAGCGGAGCTGAATACTGTCCTGTGCTGTGCTTTTTTGAAAGCAAATCAAAAATCGAATTGATACTGAACTGATAGTGTTAGATAGGGTAGGTTAGTGTAGCAGATAGGTTTTAGTTTAGGGTATAGTGTTAGGTGAAAGATATAATCCGTTTAGTTAGTGTGAGATAGTATAGGTTAGGGAACAGTGTAGCTGATAGGTTCTAGTGCAGGGTGTAGTGTAGGGTATAGTTAGCTGAAATATATTCATTTAGTTAGTGTGAGATAGTATAGGTTAAAAGTGAATAGTGTAGCTGATAGGTTAAAGTACAGGTTGTAGGTTAGGTATTGGTATAGTGTAGGCTTTAGGTGTGTTTTAGTGTTTTAGTTTAGTGTTTGCGTTTTTTTTTTTTTTTTTAAGTTTATTAGTGTTAGTTTCTTACTGGTTAGTTGTTATAGTGTCTGCGTTATTGTCTGCGTCTTCTGTTAGTTAAAAAAAAAGTTTATTAGTTTTAGTGTTAGTTTTTTTACTGTTTAGTTGGTGTAGTGTCTGCGTCTTTTGTTAGTTAAATAATAAAAAATAAGTTTATTAGTTTTATTTTTTACCGTTAGATTTTTTCTGTTTAGTTGGCATAGTGTCTGCGTCAGTGTCAGCGTCTTTTGTTATAAATTTTTTTTTTTAAATCCATTAGCGTTACTTTTCTGTGTCAGTTTTTTACGGCTTAGTTGGTGTAGTGATTAGTGTCTGCGTCAGCGTCGACATCTTTAGTTAGTTTATAAAAAAAAAAGTTTATTAAAGGTACCGTAGTTTTTTTTTTTTTTTTACTGTTTAGTTGGTTTTAGATATATACATGTGGTCTGTCCTGCTATAATATATCTATCTACCCCATCTCTTCATGGAAGCCCTCAAATTTTCTCCCCCTCGAGACATCATCATTGTTTGGGGACCCGATTAATGTATGTTTTTCTTGAACTTAAAGGAATAATAATTTATATTTCGTCATTACTCCTAGAGGCTCAGCTCTCTCTGCAACTGCCTTGCACTCTGCATTTTGATTGACAGGGCCAGAAAGTGTAAACATCACACTTAGTCAATCAAAGTGCAGAGGAAATGGCAGTTATAGAGAGGGCAGAGCCCCTAGGTGTAATGGCAACATCCCTGTTGCTCCTAGGGGTTCATTTGCATATATATTAAAACATAATTTTTTTTCCAGCAATGTGGGAACATATGAACATGGGACTAACACAGATGCCTTCAGCTGCTAAGTGCACATGTAACAGGTCAGCCAGCGTCATAGGAACAAATCTGCTGACAAATGCCCTTTAACCCCTTAGTGACCACCCATACGTGTTTTTACGGCGGTCACTAAGGGGCCTTAGGCTGGGCTGCCGCGTTTTTACGGCGGCCCAGTTTAACCACTGCACGGCTCCCCCGTGCAGCGGGGAGCGCGGACCTGGCTCTCACATGAGAGCCGGGTCCCTGCTCTAACAGCCTGGACCGGCAGGAGTGCCGATTCGGGCTGTTTAACCCTTTACATGCCGGGCGCAATGGCGCCCGCTGCATGTAAAGTGGTGACAGAGGGAGCGGACTCCCTCTGTCTCCCATCAGCACCCCGAAAATGCGATCACGGGGTGCTGATGTGTTGGGAAGCTTACCTTGCTTCCGATCAGGGCCCCGAGCCTGTCTTCCGTTACCTCCAGCAGGCTGTGCCTCTCTGGCGCAGCCTGCTGGTCAATGTTTGAATAGCATTGCTATTGAAATGCAATGCATTATAGAGATAAAGCATTACATTTTAAAAGCAATCAAAATACTGTATATTATAGTCCCCTTGTGGGACTATTAAGTAGTAAAAAAAATAGAAAAAAAATACACATTTATTAAATAAAAAAAATTCCATAAAATAAAAAAATATGCTTTTTTTCCCATTGAAAATACACTTTTCAATGAAAAAAATTGCAAAAAGAAAATATCCCCCATATGCTTGGTATTGACACGTCCGTAACGACCGGGACTACATAAATATTACATAAATTATCCCCTATGGTATGATGTAATAACAAGCGATCAAAATCATACCAATGAAAAATACAAGTAGTCTTTCAAAAATCAAGCCCTCACACAATTCCATTAAAAAAAAAAGTTATGGGTCTTGTGAAGTGGCAATACAAAATAATTTTTGGGGTTAATAAAAGGTGTTTTATTGCAAAAAAAGTTGTAAAACGTAAACAAAATTATAAGTATTTAGTATCACTGTAATCGTACTGACCCAGAGAATAAAGATATTATGTTATTTGTACCGAAAAATGAACGCCATAAAATGTATAATGTAAAAACGCAGTGGCAGTATTGCTATTTTTCCCCATCTCCCTCCCAGAAAGAGTTAATAAAAGTTAATCAGAAAGTTATGTGTACCCCAAAATGGTGCCATTAAAAACTACAACTTGTCCCGTAAAAAACAAGCCCTCATAAAGCTATATAGATGAAAAAAAAAAAAAGTTATAGCTCTTGGAACGAGACCATAAAAAAAGGAAGAAAAACGCTTGGTAATAAAGGCCCAAACAGGCTTGGTCACTAAGGGGTTAAAGGGTTTGTCCGATTTATTAAAAAAGTTCCCATTCCCAGATATTGTCCCATTCTATGTCAATCTGTTTGCAGTGCAGTGGCTTCAGATGTAACTGTATACTCCATGAGAATGCTGCAGCCAGTTACTTGCCTCAGCAGTCTTGTGCCGTATACTGCCGAGGCCAGTGATTGGCTGTTGCAGTGCCTGTTAGATATGTCAGGGCTGCAGTGGCAAGCTGGACTGGATCAGTCTTGCTGAAAGCAGTGGGGGATTAAATGGGTATGTATACATTCTTTAACCGCTTCACGTCCGCCCATAGACTATAAACGTCCTATGGGTGGACGTCTATTTCTGACAGCACGTTTTAGAACGTCCTGTCAGAAATAGCAGCTGCACGCTAATCGTGCAGCTGCTGATCGGGTTGCCCGCTGTCAGTGACAGCAGGGCAACCCTAAGACAAGGCAGGGACAGTTCCCAGGTGTCCCTGCCTTCACGATCGCTGCAGACACAGCGCTCACCGCTGTGCGCTTCCTGTTCCGGCCCGGCGGTCATGTGACCGCCGTCACCGGAGTGTGCAGGAGCTGTGTGAGGTCTCTCAGAGACCTCGATCAGCCCTGCTGTGAGGCTGTACAGCACTGGATTGCTTCTGTACAGCCTCTCTAGGGGTGCATTTGTCCTGTAACTGGGGCTACTATGTCAGCCCCAGTTACAGGAGAAATCAACAGTGAAAAAAAAAAGAAAAAGTGAAGCAAATGTCCCCCAGAGGTCTTGTATGACCTTATGGGGGACGAAAAGTGTAAAAAAAAATAAAAAAAATAAAGGGTTGAAAAAATAAAATAAAATAAAGTTTCACATGTAAAAAAACAAAAAGTTCCCAAGTAAGAATTAAAAAAATAAAATTAAAAATAGAAAAAATAAAATAAAATAGACATATTTGGTATTGCCGCGTCCGTAAAAACCAGCTCTATAAAAATATCACATGACCTAACCCCTCGGGTGAACACCGTAAAAAAAAAAAAAAACTGTCAAAACAAGCAATTTTTGTCACCTTGCATCACAAAAGGTGCAACACCAAGTGATCAAAAACGCGTATGCCCCACAAAATAGTACCAATAAAACAGTCACCTCATCCCGCAAAAAATGAGCCCCTACATAAGAAAATCTCTTAAAAAATAAAAAAACTATAGCTCTTAGAACATGGAGACACTAAAACATCATTTTTTTGGTTTCAAAAATGCTATTATTGTGTTAAAGTGAAACAAATAAAAAAAAGTATACATATTAGGTATTGCCGCGTCCGTAAAAACCAGCTCTATAAAAATATCACATGACCTAACCCCTCGGGTGAACACCGTAAAAAAAAAAAACGGTGTCAAAACAAGCAATTTTTGTCACCTTGCATCACAAAAGGTGCAACACCAAGTGATCAAAAATGCGTATGTCCCACAAAATAGTACCAATAAAACCGTCACCTCATCCCGCAAAAAATGAGCCCCTACATAAGAAAATCTCTCAAAAAATAAAAAAACTATAGCTCTCAGAACATGGACACATTAAAACATAATTTTTTTGTTTCAAAAATGCTATTATTGTGTAAAACTTTAATAAATAAGAAAAAGTATACATATTAGGTATCGCCACGTCCGTAACAATCTGCTCTATAAAAATGTCACTTGACTGAACCCCTCAGGTGAACGCTGTAAAAATAAATAAATAGAAACTGTGCTAAAACAACCAATTTTTTGGTCACCTTGCCCCATAAAGTGTTATAATGAATGATCAAAAAATCATATGTACCCAAAAATAGTACTAATAAAACTGGCACCTTATCCCCTAGTTTCCAAAATGGGGTCACTTCTTGGGAGTTTCTACTGTAAGGGTGCATCAGGGGGCTTCAAATGGGACATGGCATCTAAAAACCATGTGGAGTTCCTTTTCTTCTGCGCCCTGCCGTGTGCCCATACAGCAGTTTATGACCACATGTGGGGTGTTTCTGTAAACCGCAGAATCTGGGTAATAAATATTGAGTTTTGTTTGGCTGTTAACCATCGATGTGTTAAAGAAAAAAATTGATTAAAATGGAAAATCTGCCAAAAAAGTGAAATTTAAAAATTTGATCTCCATTTTCCTTTAATTCTTGTGGAACGCCTAAAGGGTTAACAAAGTTTGTAAAATCGGTTTTGAATACCTTGAGGGATGTAGTTTCTACAATGGGGTCATTTATGGGGGTATCCACTATGTAGGCCCCACAAAGTGACTTCATACCTGAACTGGTCCTTAAAAAGTGGGTTTTGGCAATTTTCTTAAAAATTTGAAGAATTGCTTCTAAACTTCTAAGCCTTCTAATGTCCTAAAAAAATAAAATGACATTTCCAAAATGATGCCAACATAAAGTAGACATATGGGGAATGTTAAATAATAAATATTTTATGAGGTATCACTTTCTGTTTTAAAAGCAGAGAAATTGAAATTTAGAAAATTGCGAATTTTTCAAATTTTTGGGTAAATTTGGGATTTTTTCATAAATAAAGGTGAAATATTTTGACTCAAATTTATGACTATCATGAAGTACAATGTGTCACGAGAAAACAATCTCTGAATGACTTGGATAAATAAAGGCTTTCCAAAGTTATTACCACATAAAGTGAGATATGTCCGTTTTGCAAAATTTGGCCTGGTCAGGAAGGGGGCAAATGGCCCAGATGGCAAGTGGTTAATGATTTTTTGACAATTACTGCCTGTGGGGACATTTTTAGGGACAATCCTTTAATGTAAATCACATTTTCTAATTGTTTGGACAAAGAAAGAATTGCAGAATTTAGGTTACGTCATTCAAGGAAACCACCAAACTGAATGAACAGTGCGACAGACTCTGATTGTAAACTCATTTGCACCCTCCCGCAATATGCCTGAAAAGAGTTGTGCATGTCAATCATGAGTAAACTACTCCATCTCTGCACTCTGCACTCTGCCACACCTTATGAATATTCGTAATCAGCACTGCTGGGGTGGTGTATGTCAGAGCAGATCAACGGGGCTCAGTACTGCCTATTTGAATACCAGGACTGTTGCGCTTGTGCACATGAATAGAAGGACTCATCGGGACTACAGCGGGGGTTAGAAGGTGATATTTATAAATGTAATTACATCTTCAGAATCAGAACTTTCTCAGCTATATAAGTGTGGGATTCGCCTAACAGGGGTTGCCCCGTAACAGAAATTTATGGCATTTAACTTGGATATTCAATCAATGTCTAACAGTGCCACAAGAATATACCATTCCACTTCATCTCCTGTCTGCTATTTTTAGCTTTGTTAACCATTGACTATAATTGGATGACCATGCTTTCTCCTTAAAGGATAACTGTCACACTTAGACCCTAATTTCAATTTTCATATATGTAGTTACTAATAACAGGATATTCCAGAATCAGTTACTATTAGACTGACTTACCCCATATTTAATAAGATTCAGCCCTTAGCAACCAGTCTGCATAAAACTGCAATTTCACTATTCAGTTAAGATGGCCGCCACTGCCCTCACCCTGAGGCTAATCCCGCCTGCCCTCACTAGCCAGTAACAATAGCCCCCCAAAAGTGTAACTAACCAGAGCCCTCCCCCCTAAAGGGTTAATCTCCTGCAGCACAGAGGGGTCCTCTTACAACATGTTGCTTTCATTTATACACTGAGCAGATGGCAGATCTCCCTTCCCTGGTCTGCGCTGCACCAACTCTGCATCCTCCAGCTCTGCTGAGTGAGGGAGCGTCTGCCAAGCGCAGGGACAGGGAGAAGTGCACACAGCCCAGGCACTGTTATCAGCTGCTGGGGAGGACCTGGCTTTAATCATTTACTTACAGTCCCTGGCTGTCAGTAATCTGACCTTGCCCGCTGCGTGCTTCTGCGTCCTCTGTCCTTCAACAGATAGACGGACCATGCCTAGCAACCCTATTTTAAGCACAGGTAAAAGTAGGCAGTAGAGGGAACAAAAATGTGGAATTAAGGGGTAATTGAATACAGAGTGAAAAGTTGAAATAGGGCCACCAAGGAGATATTAATCACCACAATCCAATACTCCAAAAAAATATATATACGACAGTTATACTTTAAGAAGCTGATTAGACACTGATTTCATATCTTAGCAATAGACCATCACTGTATGTTCTAAGTCACTCCTTTAATATCACATGAATTAAGAGGGAGACTAAATGCAAAAAAAAAAACATGCCTCTTAATAAGTTTTTCAACATTTTGACCTGTCTTAAAGCAGGCATAGATTTGCACCATACTTTGCACCATTTATTGGCTCAACACTTAATACATTTGGTAGACAGAGGAAGACCACTCCCACTAAGTCCCACTCATTTGTTTCAACACTTTAAAAATTTCGTATTCCCTCATTAAAAATGCTTTAGGCTGTGCTGCGAGCCATAAGTGCACCGCTACACTCTTCATCAGACGTGAATCTTTGTCCCCGTACGGTCACATAATCCACTGTCTCTCCAATAGGATCAGTTCACATGCACACTCAATAGTGGTGGACGTGGACATGCGTCCAGCTCCCTTTTCATCTCCTGGCTGACCCTTGTATGACCTTCCTTGAGCCTTTCTATTCATTAATGCACACTTCTTATCTTAACCACAAAACACTTTCTTCCTACTGTGCACAAAGATAAATATTGGCTCCAGACACACCCTCAGACCACAAAAACGGATCACTGCACACTGCTCTTCTTTTGTGCAGCTCACATGTGTTGCAGTAATTGTTTCTCACAAATTAAGAAACACGTTCAAACCTGCACAGCAGTGACGGGTTAAAAATGAAGTATTTCTCTTTTCTGAATGTTGCTTAAAATGAATTCTACAGCCAGTGTGCAGATAATTTTTGACTCATTCAAGTAATAGAGAAAATAGGGTTGTGACTCATGGTAACTCATGAGTGGAAAAAGCCACGCTCATCCTGGGCAAGGAAGCATAATGAAAAGTTGCCTGCCGGAGGTGGGGTGGGGGGTGTCTGTATTATCAGTCAAAGAAAACTTAATCTTAGGTCATGCAAACAAGGAAGGCTGCCTTTACAAGAAATGTGGACTTTAAGAAGTCAGCCCCATAACGTGCTTGATGACATGGACCACAGTGAAGAACTGAGGTCTCTTCAGGGAACAGTATATACTAAAGAAATATGAATTTATTGTGATGAAAAGATTTTTATCTCATAAATACTAAGTAGTTCCTCAAAGGGTACAAATGTTATTATATAAAAGTATTTTTTCATATTATGGAGCATAGGTGCGTATTATATTACTGTGTAATAAGATCTAGGCAAACCTTTAGGGTACAGCCACACGGTCAGTTTTCTGCATGCAGTTTTGGAAGCCAAAGCCTGGAGTGAATTCAAAAAAGAATCACTGTTTGTTGACTGTTTCCAATAACAACCAGTAGAGCTGTGAATGTCGCTCTGGTGTTTGAGGGTAAATTCACACATGATATATAAGTAGCAGGTATTTGAATGGGAATTGCAGAAATGCATGTGTTTGCAGCTAAAGCAACCCCATTCAGATGAATGGAACTGATTTTCAGTCACAGAAATGTCTACAACAAATCTGTCTCATGGGTATATATTCTAAAATATGCTGGAACATTACAAGGTAAGTTAGTACTTTTTTTTCTTTTTTATCCTTAGCCATTCACACTACAGTGGTTTCAAGGCTATGTACACCTTTTTATTATTACATTGTACTTATTTTGAGCTAAATTTTTTTTTTCAATTGGTCTTTATTTACAATATGGAATCCTTTTTTGTGTACAGAGCTGACATGCTCTACTAGCTACGTGTGTATTTTCTGTCTTTTCCGTCATTTGGGGAGCTGACGGGTCCTTATCTCTGATCTCTGACATTCTAAACACTCATTAAAGCTCAATCCTTATATTACTGATAAGAATGTGGCTTAAATAAGTGTTTATGACCTCATAGTAGTTTAGAGATAAGGGTTATTAGATGACCTGCACAAAGTGAAAGAGAAAGTACCAGTCACACAGTTAAAAAAAAAAACAGTTAACCCTTTGTGACCGAATGGCTCAATATTTTTAATAAAGGCCAATTGAAAATATGAATTTTAGCCAAAATTGATCAAATACAATCATAAACAAAAAATGCCTCCAAAGGTGTACATGGTAATCTATGGGTTTATTCACACTGCAGTTTTTTTTTTATGTCCAGTGAATAGCGGACGTAAAAAATAATAATAATAATAATAATAATAATGTTCTGTTTTGTCCGTTTTCACTGACTGACAGCTCCCATACAATTGAAGGGACTGTTTTGAAGAAAGACATCAGTGAAAATAAAAACTCTTTAAAAACAGACCTTTTTTGCCCTTTTTAATGGACATTTTTTTCATGTAGCCTTACATTTTTATTCACAATTTTTCATCTTTTTTTGGCTAAAAAGGAATGGTTTCCAAAAGCTGACATCAGACAGGATACAATTTATCTGTTTACAAGGCCCCCAGAGGTATCGAGAAAGCACATACCTGTGCTAGATTTTTTTTCCATCAGTAATGAGAAGCCCAAATTACATATTAGAAAGTTGCACCCCATCCATCCTGATTCAAGCCTCTTGCTCACCACATTGGAAGACCCTTTTTGTCTTCTGAGACAAATCATCACACATTGGGCAGGTAAGAACGGTAAACCGCAGCTATATGAAATATGGAAGTGGTGTGTATTCCCCGGATTTCACATTGCACCAGTGTGACACCTCCTAATAATTAGTCAGTAGCATCCAATGTTACTTGCCAATTATCTCAAACAAAAACATCACAATGAAGAAGGACACAGCTGATGATGTCACACAGTGAACTGATGACCTCATACACGTAGCAACTGCAAATCGCAGAACTTTAGAAAAAGCAAACTGCACAGACATGAGGTCACGTCTATGGATTTCTGACATTTTTATTTCTTTTTCAGACGTCTCTTCTTACAATTGAATCCAGCCAGACGCTTATCTCTCCCAGTTTATGCCGATAACTGGTTTTGTATTTCCAACAAGTAAATATATTAGACTTAGCAGGAACCTCTTCATATTTCCTTAATTTACAAGACAGCCTTGTGATTGCAAATCCCTTGTGCGTCCCCTCTGTCTGTCAATTGCATTGTGATTTACAGTGTCTGGAAAGTTCCAGACCTCACTCACCAATTGTCATCAGACCAAAACCTGTCCCTCCAGATCGGAATCCACATCTAATAATACAGGCGTTCACCATACGTGGAGACAAAAGGAAAAACCTGCTGTGAAAACCATTTTGCTTTTAGACAATTTTTAACAATTTGTAGAAGTAAATGACGTGGATTGTGACATTATGTTTCCTGCGGGGAGCTTTAATAAAGGCTGTGGAATAAAAAGATGGCGAGAGAACAGTACTTCACATATTTAAATAGTAGTTACTTTCTTTTTAAAGAGTATTTGTCACCCTGGCAAACGTGTTACGTTAACAATACAATAAGTCACCTCTCTGCGCCTGTTCGCCCTGGCTGCTAAAGCTTTCAATATCTGAGATCTCTTTAATTTACTGCCTTGCAGTTAGTGATTATAGGGGGATTTGAAAAGGTCTTTGCACAAACAGCGAGCTCTCTACTGGATTTGTTACTGGAGAATGTTCATCTATCGGATCAATACAGTGCGACAGCATTGGCCTGTCAACCTGGTCTCCCGAGGACGAGCTTTTCTGCTGGGAACTCTCGCTCTCTCTCCTCCAAATATGGTTCACATAGTTCATCTTCCTTAGTGCCAGATTTAAGATCTACGTTCGGAGAAAAGGAACAGAACCTTTTAGGAGAGGATGGATATCCTGTCACAAAATTGCCTGGCTAAGCTACACCGCAAACAACCCTCGCAAAACCACTTTACGTATTTCACATTTTCATTTAGAGACAGATCGGACCGGGCAGACCGTGGCCTGCCAAGAAATAAGTTATCGAGGCCAACGTGGAAGCAATAACTTCTATTATATAAAGTGTATTTTTATCTAATGTATGACACATGTTGAGGCAGATTTATGGCACAGTCTAAAAGAAAAAATGCCTTTGCTGCCCATTGCACCCAATTGCAGGGCAGCTTTCATTTTTCAAGAGCTCTTTAAGAAAGCTGTGCTGTGATTGGCCGCTATGGGCAACAAAGAGAATTATTTTCTCCTCCAAATGATGTACTAAAATAGTATAAATTAAGAGTTGCTGTTATCTATGGCAACAAGTCAGATTTCACATTAAAGGATAAAAAAAAATCTAATCACCACATCTGCTATGGAAAAAAAATAGGAATTAGACTTACTGGTAATTCGGTTTCCAGAGATTCCCTCATGACAGCACCACAGGAAGTTGTTCCCCTTTGACCTTCTTGGGACAGGAAACAGAGAGGTTAAAAGGTTCATCCCACCTCCACCCACCATTATTTTTCCAGATTACTACACTAGGATGGATGCCACCGATTCATTAAAATCATCATAAAATCTTATATGCAATATTTACGTAGTTAGTAAGGAAGGGAATATACGGGTGCTGTCATGAGGGAATCTCTGGAAACCGAAGCACTAATTCCTATTTTCCAGCTCATCCCTCATGACAGCACAACAGGAGACGTACCAAATTATAATTTAGGGGTGGGACCAAGTCTAAGGACAACATATCTCAGATATTTATCATTAGATAAAAATACCATTCCATAGGATCAGGAATAAACCTGAGACAGAAACTCTTTGATTCTGCCAGAAAACTAAATCTTGATGACAAAATTTGTGAATCCAGTCGTAACTCTGAATTGTGTCTCTTTATCTGCATCCTTGATCAACGGTTCTACCCCTGTTTATAGACTTAAATATTTAATTAGAGGAAGAATAAGCATCTTTTTTAGACATCGGCCATAAAAAGGATGCCCTTTACCTGTAAGCCTATATGGTAAGTATCAATGTGTAAAAGTGACTCGCTCTAAAACCAGATAAAATATTGTAACATCATATATAACCACTGCACCGAGTAAAGATTACTGTAGACCCCCATTGCAGTTCATTCCCAAGAGCTTAATCGTTAAAAAATGATAAACAGCTAACTCCAGATGTCTACACGGTATATGTAAGAAAACCGAGCCAAGCTGACAGTACTGGCACACGGAAGCATGGACATCAATGATGAGGTAACCAAACTATACCGGTGACTTCCTACCAGTCCAGGACAAGCTTGGCCAACCAAGAACTCACCTGCCCACATAGCTTCAAGGTCAGAGGCAGTGTTAAGGGTTTCACAAGATCTTTACATGGTACTAGCCAGGAGACACAGGGACTAAGGAGTGGTAAAAGGTTACAGGACCTGTGCAGCGTACATAGCAGCAGCTTATATGTGTAAGCATGACTGTAAGTGTGAATGTGGACAGAGGAATGCATAGTCTACATTGCCGTTTTGTAGCTCCCTGGGTTGGTGTGCAGTGAGGGGAGTCTCCTTCCCGGAGGCGACAGAGGTCACCTTGAGGTTATGGGTATTAGGTGCAATGAAGGCAGGGTCCCTAATATTCATGACATCAGCACCATTAGGTGCAAATAGATAGATTAACATAGAGAACAGTTTAGTTGGGCATAAGTTGACATTTAGTGAAAATCACTTGTCCTGAGGTAGATTTACTTATTTATTGCCATAGAAGGGATAGCTGTAATCCATACAAGAAGAATTCCCAGCCAGGATGGTGCTACCTCCCATTATAACAGGTCTAAGTAGGATCTTTACTAAGTTTCAGTGCTCTGGTCACACTAATGTTCCTTAACTTCAGGCTGACCCATACTATCTCCAGGTGTAGAGTATACTACACCCTATAAATCACATGGCCCGTACACATATATGTCTTGTACTCCTTGAATTACATACAATTTCTATTAATATTGTCCCTGGAGGAATGTAGCTCCAATACAGCTTTGCGCTAAACTGTATATCGTAAATAGGCACTGTAGGTTACTCCTGTCACACTGGGTCCTTACCTGAGGTCTTCACCTTAGGACCCCTTTAGCTGTAACTTAACTTCCTGCCTCCTACCTTGTTACTTTTATGTGTCCTGACACCACTAGGAGGCAAGTGTCAGCCGGCCACTGCCCAGGGGCCAGTGCCAGCAGACCACCACCCGGAGGCGAGAGGCAGCAGGCCTTGCACGGAGGCAGCAAGTGTCAGCAGGCCCTGCACAGAGGCAGCAAGTGGAGGCAGGCCCTGCACAGAGGCAGCAAGTGGTGGTACGCCCTGCACGGAGGCAGCAAGTAGCACAGAGGCCATGAGGCTGCACGCCGGGCACAGAGGTCATGAGGCTGCATGCCGGGCACAGAGGCCACGAGGCTGCACGCTGGGCACAGAGGCCATGAGGCGGTATGCTGGGCACCGAAGCCATGAGGCGGCACGCTGGGCACAGAAGCCATGAGGCGGCACGCCGGGCAGAGAGGCCATGAGGCTGCACGCCAGACACAGAGGCCATGAGGCTGCACACTAGGCACAGAGGCTATGAGGCTGCACGCCAGGCACAGAGGCCATGAGGCTGCACGCCAGGCACAGAGGCCATGAGCCTGCACTCGAGGCACTGAGGCCATGAGGCTGCACGCCAAGCACAGAGGCCATGAGGCTGCACGCCAAGCACAGAGGCCATGAGGCTGCACGCCAGGCACAGAGGCCATGAGGCTGCACGTCAGGCACAGAAGCCATGAGGCTGCACACTAGGCACAGAGGCCATGAGGCTGCACGTCAGGCACAGAGGTCATGAGGCTTCACGTCAGGCACAGAGGCCATGAGGCTGCACGTCAGGCACAGAGGCCATGAGGCTGCACGTCAGGCACAGAGGCCATGACGCTGCACGCCAGGCACAGAGGCCATGATGCTGCACGCCAGGCAAAGAGGCCATGAGGCTGCACGTCAGGCACAGAGGCCATGAGGCTGCACGCCAGGCACAGAGGCCATGAGGCTGCACGTCAGGCACAGAGGCAATGATGCTGCACGCCAGGCACAGAGGCCATGAGGCTGCACGTCAGGCACAGAGGCCATGAGGCTGCACGCCAGGCACAGCCATGAGATGGCACGTTTCCAGGTACAGAGGCCATGAGGCCAGGGCAGTATTTAACACGGGGCAAAAAGGGCAGCTGTTCCGGTCCCAGTTGCTCCTAGGGGGCCCAAGGCAGCTGCATCTTGAGCCCTGCTGGCTACTGGTGACATAGGGGGCGGCGGCAGGGCACAGTGAGATGAGCGCTTCCATTGTGGAAGCGCTCATCTCCATAGTCATCTGTATCGCCGTCCTCAGGACAGCGATACAGATGGAAGTGCTGCGGCGGGGCAGGGGAGGGAGTGGCGTCTCCCTTCCCCGTTCCTCTGATAGGCTGCAGGCACTAGGCCTGCAGCCTAACAGAGGATGGTGTAGGCGGCGAGATGACACAGTTGACACACCTGTTACTGGCACATGATTGGGGGCATCTTTGGAGGCACTTGTTACTGGCACATGATTGGGGCGCATCTATGGGGGCACTTGTTACTGGTACATGATTGGGGGGAATCTATGGGGGCACATTATTGGTGGCACTTTTTACTGGCACATTATTGGGGGGCACTGTGGGGGCATCCATGGGGGCACTTCTTACTGGCACATTATTGGTGGCACATTATTGGGTGGCACTATGGGGGCATCTATGGGGGCACTTCTTACTGGAACATTATTGGGGGCACTATGGGGGCATCTACTGAGGCCACAAAGAAGGGGTATTTTATATGGGGGAAGGGGGAGAGGAACACTATGGGGGCTTCTACTGAGGCCACAAAGAAGGGGTATTTTATATAAGGTGCTCTGTATAGGGGCATTTTATACTGGGACACATTATGGTGGGTACTATGGGGAAGGGGAGAGAGAAGTACTATGGGCTCATCTATGGGGGGCACTAAGAAAGAATACTTGCAAATTATGAGGGACACTGAGGGAATCTACTGGGGCACTATATATGGGGCATCTTATACTGGTACATTATGGGGGCACTAGGAAGAAGGGGGAGAGGAGCACTATGGGGGCATTTACTGGGGGCATTATATAGTGGTATTTTATACTGGCAGAATATGGGGGCACTATGGGGACATTAGCTCAACTGGGAGCACTAAAATGTGGTATTTCTTGGACTGGCACATTATAAGAATTATTACTACTGGGGGGCATTATGATGGGCTTTATTACTACTGGGGTTTGATGGGGAACATGATTACTAGTATGGGCACTATGGGAGCATTATTACTTCTGGGGCATAGTGGTGACATGTTGGGGGCACTGTAGGAGCACTATTACTACCATGTGTGCTCTAGCAGAGAATTATTCCTATTGGTGGGACTTTTGGGAGCACTATTACTGTGGGGGCACCTTAGCACAGTATCAGCTTACAACAATTATTTTTGGGGGACGTTATGTTTACACTATTAGTGTCAGGGGCACTATTTGTTGGACGCAGTTATTTTAGGGCACTGTGTGCTATAATTATTGAAGGGCACTATCTGCATGGTACTACTATTATCAGGGGGTTTATCTGTTTCTGCAGTATTGGGGAGCACAGCGGCACAGTATTGGGGGTGGTAGTATGATTTGTCCAGAAGATGGAAGGATGATGGAAAAGTAGTAAACTAAGATTTTGTTTGTCAAACTGCAGAGTCGAGAAATGGCTGAAAAATGGTGGTCTGATCTGAAGGTCTGAAATGAGAAGATGAGAAAAGAGAACATCTACAGTACATCAAAGAGACGTCACTGGATGTAAGAGGTATGTGGCGCTGTATTACCCTGTATGTAGGGGTGGATGGAAGGGTTAGTAGTACATTACTATCTGCACATTGTAAAAAAAAAAAAGTAATCTGCAAAATACTATATATTTGTGCTTTTTTAATTTTTAGAATAATGATACAGCCATTTTATTTGATACTTTTGTGCTGATTCTTTTTTTTTCTCTATATTAAGGGACACTATAGTCACCAGAACCACAACAGCTAAAAGTAGTAGTTCTGGTGGCTATACCATGTCTCTGCAAGCTTTTTATTGTAAACACTGCCTTTTCAGAAAAAAGGCAGCATTTACATTACTGCCAAGGAACACCTCTAGTGGCCACTCATCATTATTAAAGTTTACTACTCTACGAGGTGTGTGGATTTTTTTTTGTGTGTGTGTGTTGTGGTGGAGGGTGTGATTGCATGCTAGGGTGTGGGAAGGTGGGATCCAGGGGGCCCAAGTAAATTCTTGCCCAGGGTCCAATCAATATTAAAGACGGCCCTGCATGAGGCGGCACGCCAGGCACAGTGTACATTTTTCCTAGATAAGGAATCAAGTCAGACATACTAAGCCAGGTTGCTAGCCTGGGAAATTTAAGTCTGCGACCTTGTCAATTAAATGCAGCCTGAAATTTTTAACTCCACATTCAGTCCTCATAAAATAAACATTTGATGCTACTATCATCTGAGTTCCCATTTAGAGCCACACACAGATTCTCAATTAAAGTAATTAGAACTGTTGAGGCAATCCAGCTGGTTAAACACATGCATGGTTTACTTACCTGACAATTAGTTTGCATGGTTTACTTACCAGTCTTGGAGTATGTGCTGCCAAAGCAAGCACCAATGTCATGCAGCATCTGTCAACACTTGCAAACGGAGCATTGGTAAGGAGACAAAGCCCCATCCCTCTGCTGACTCTTTTAGGAGCACTGAGGCGCGATCCTGCTGAACTCCATTAAGGAACAGCAGATCTAAGCTCCATAAACCCATAGCTTTCATAGTGAGGTAACCACCAGCTGCATTACCCACTCATCAGGGTTAGGAGCAAGCCACAGGGACCCACATAAGGGGTTTATTGGCACGGCCACTTTATAGAGTAGGAAGGATGAGGATGAACCCACCGATTGAACCCAGGCGATCAGAGAACCCACCTATAGGCTCCGCCAGGTGGGTTCCGAGCTGCTAAGGGACCTCTTTCCCGAGAGGTGTTAGCAAGGCAATTCGAGGTCTGGAAGGAGAGGCCAGACACCCCCGATCCTAGTCCCAGCCTTAGGCCCTAAAGGTTCTTGTAGAATCTCTTCAACCCTAGAGCAGGGAACCTCTCTGCGTCCATCCCCTGTAGGGACAGGAAAAATACTGGTGGGTGGAGGTGGGAGGAACCTTTTAACCTCTCTATTTCCTGTCCCAAGAAGGTCAAAATGGAACAACCTCCTGTGGTGCTGTCCTGAGGGATGAGCTGGAAAACAGTGTTTTAAACATATCTCCTCATACTCAAGTTTAAAACATTATCTCTTGCCAAAAAATATATATATAGTATCTTCTAAATGTAAAATTATTTCACTGTATTTGACCTGCTAATATTAATAGATTAATTTTATTTTTATACTCTGTCGGGCTTTACATACTGTATTTTTTGCCCCATAAGACGCACTTTTCCCCCCAAAAGTGAGGGGAAAATGCCCCTGCGTTTTATGGGGCGAATGCTTCCATTTTACATCACTGTCTGCTATGCAGCAGCATCGCAGCCTGCAATGTATGAGCGGGGAGAGAGGAGGGGCTGGAGTCCGGAACTAGGGGCGGGGCTCGGTGCATTCACTGTACTCTTACACTAGGCCCTGCCGCTCACCACAGTATTTCTAGACATTAATCCTTAACCTGTTAATAAGTTTAACTAAAGCTGCGCTCTCCCCTGTTCCCCTGTATCAGTACAGCACTTACTAACAAGTATCCAGGCAGAGCGGACGGCAGCAGTCACGTCACTCACTGATGTCGAGCGCCTGCTCCTCCCACTTTATGAATGAAGCAGGCGGAGCAGACGCGCGACGTCAGTGAGTGACGTTACTGCTGCTGTCCGCTCTGCCTGCTATGGAAGCGTGTTAGTAAGTGCTGTACTGATACAGGTGAACAGGGGAGAGCGCAGCTTTAGTTAAACTTATTAACAGGTTAAGGATTAATGTCTAGAAATACTGCAGTGATCGGAGGGCCGGTGTATTGGGGGACACTGTTATGAGGGGGATCTGTGGATGACACATATATAGCAGTGTTATCCACAGATCCCCCCCTCCATAACAATGCCATCCACAGATCCCCCACCCCATAGCAGTGCCATCCACAGATGCCCCTCCCCATAACAGTGCCATCCACAGATCCCCCATAACTGTGCCATCCACAGATCCCCCACATGACAGTGCGTCATCCACAGATCCCCCATAATAGTGTCATGCTCAGACCACCATTAGTTCAAAACCCACCAAAAGCACACCTTTTGGTTAAAAAAATTTTTTTCTTATTTTCCTCCTCAAAAACCAAGTTGCGTCTTATGGGCCGGTGCCTCTTATAGGGCGAAAAATACGGTGGTTTTGTGGATGATACTGGTATTTCTGTTTATTATCTATTTCAGGGTCAAACTTTTTGCTAGTGATGAGATAATTTCCTGAAATTTGATTTGGCCAAATCGGTCAGTGGATTTGATTTGGGTCGGAATAAATTTGATCTGAATCAATGCCCCAATTACCCTGAAAAGTTGTGGATGACACTCTGGGGTCTCCTAGGACTTTCTGCAACTCATTTCAAGGTCAAGGCATCATTAGTAATCTTAAAGTGACATTGTCATATATGGCTATGGGTAAATGCATGGCTGCTGGTGGAAACAAACAGCCTCTAAAACAGTCCAAAAATGTTTGCTTTTTGGCAGCAAATGACTGCTTGCCAGTATGTATACACACACCTCCTGGGAACATGTGATCCTTCTTCATCTTTCTTGTCATCAGATCTGAAAAATATCTGAATTTGGTTAGAATCAAATCACCCAAAAATTCTGATTCAGTTTCAACCCAAGTTTTTGGAAATTTGGGGTTGAATTCAATTCGGACCAAATTGATTCGCTCATCTCTACTTTTAAAAAAAATAATTTCCCATTGTTTCTATTCTGTTGTGACCAATCAGCCTTGTTGAAAATCTCAGTATCTGCAGCCGTGTTAGAAACTATCTGCCCATACCGTGTTGAAGGACATGTATGGACTAAAGCGCAGCTGCAACCTTTATATTGTAGTTGGATGTTCTGTACACCCAGGTCACCATGCAGCCAATCAGTGGCCTCAGATGTATATGGAAAGTCAACAGTTGGCACAGAACCCCTGAACTGTTACATAGGATCAATCCCTCCTCTTTGCTGGAAATGTCACAAAAGCACTGGCTCTATTTCTCATCTCTGGATTACATGTGAAAAGTTACTTTCTGTAAATCTATTAACAAAGCCTAAAATATCATTTTTTCAGCTGACATTGATCTAACTCCCAATCTTATTTTACTTAATCTGTATGATATGAAAACAGCTGCTATCAAGAACCTCACATCTGTTAAGTGGTGCTAAGATACTAGTACATAGGATTTGGATCGATACCTTTTCACCACTTTAAAAGACTGGTTAGTCGAGGTTTGTTCCATTAAGGCCTCGCCCACATTTCCGTGTCAGTGACACGTCTGTGAAAAAAAGCATACGTGTTTCACCCGTGAAGATGTCCGTGAAGGATCTGTGGTTGGTCCGTGTGTACATTTTTTCCATCTGTGTCATACGTAATTTACTGATGTTGATCAGCTGAAAATTAATTTCCAAAGAATCTCCTATCAGTCTTCAGTGAAAAATGGATGCCATCCGTGGTGTGTCCGTGATTTTCACAGACCCATAAACTTCTATGGCCGTGCTTGGTCCGCATCACGGACCAATAAATAATACTGAAATGTGAACAGGCACATTTAAATCAATGGGTACGTGCCAGTGAAAAAATGGAAATGTGGACGAGGCCTTATAATCTGGAAAAGTACTGATGAGGCCAGTAATTGACTGCAGAGGTGAAGTGGTGTGCACAGAACGTCAGCACTGCAGCCCGAACAACAAGCAATGGCTCGGAGAATCTGAGCACAGAAGAGAAAAGGGGGAAGTATTAGTATTGTGCGAAGCGAGCTTCGGATGCTTCATCCGAAGTCGCTTCGTTCAAAACTTCGGAATAATACTGTACGAAGATTCGTCTCCATACAGTATTAGAATGTATGGTCTCTGAAGATAGTTATTAACGAAGTCGTGCGGAACCAAAGCAGAGTTCGGTTTCAAGTTTCCACTTTAAAAATCCACTACCGAAGTTATTCAATGAACTCACGCACGACTTCGTGAATAACTAACTTCGGCTCATCGGAGCCCATACATTCTAGTACTGTATAGAGACGAATCTCCGTACAGTATTATTCCGAAGTTTTGAACAAAACAACTTTGGATGAAGCATCTGAAGCTTGCTTCGCTTAACACTAGTAAGTATCAATTATTTTGTTATTTTAGGCTAAATGAATATTATCAGCATTGCAAGTGGATTTTCCACGATTTGCGTGAGGAAAATCCGTACTGTAGGTCATGGGCATTGTATTTTATGAGAATTTGAAATTCTCCTATACGCGATGCAGATTTTTTCCATGCGGGTTTTAAAATCCGCAGCATATCAATTTATTTTATTTCCCCCCCGCCAAATCCACATGCAAATCCAGACCAATTGATGCGGATTGTCCGCACGGATTTCCCTGAGAACACCTACAGATTTCAGTGCGGATTCTCCGCACGTAAATCCTGAACGTGTGCATTTACCCTTAGACCATTTACAAAAGCTGGCCAAGACAACTCAGATAACCCTTTTAATGTTATGAAGACATAATGTAGGAAAAATACCATATATGATAAGAAATAGCTGGAATAGACCACAAGCTATTTAATATCACAGTCAAATTATAACTATCTCTCCTCTTACTGTTTGCTGTTGTGGCACTTGAGTGACCAGGATTGGAAATAATGCCTGCTAAATGACGAGTGACAAGAGATGAGTGTTGACTGATTGACAATAAAAAATGACTGATGAGTCTGAGGTTATTCAGAGATGATATTTCCATTATGTCAAATGCATTTTTTTATGTAAATTACCACCTACCTATATAGTGTACACAATGCTATAGAAATAATATAAAGCATTTAGTTATAGACTTTCTAAGCCCCATTATATGACATCACAACTACAATCTACATGTTATGAATGTGAATACATTCATTATAGGTTCTTTCCTGAAATATTGACATCTGCATTTACATAGCTTCAATATCTTTTAAAGACTTGATATATTTTATTTGTCAGTTTAATGTAACATGCCATGCTAGACAGATGTGATCATTAAATGCATTCACTCTGGTTGTACATACATAATAAATGTAATTATGCCCTGTATTCAGTATAAGACACTTTACTGCTGAAGACCCCATCCTGCACGCACACGGCAAGGAGAGACGGGTTTATTACCCATAATTCCGTTTTATTGAATCATTTAACTTTATTGTACAGTTTGTGCTAGCTTTGTTTTGATGAATGGTGGCCATATGCAAATTCTTAATATGAAAGCAAAAATATTAATGTGTATTATAATAAACTATAGAAATTAAATATAAGTAGTCGTATGACAAGGATGAAAAGTTATCGCAATAATTTAAGGAGATAAAAAGATCATCGACAACAAAGTAGCAACATTGCTAAAATTTACCTGATTGTTTCGAAAAAATGTATTCATCAGCATCATTATTAGTTTCCCCACACTATTACAATATGTACTAAAAATATGTTGTGACATAAAAAAGCCAGAAAATAATGAATACTACAAATGAACAAATCAATTCTAAACCAACCAAATTCATCTTGAATTTCCCAAAAATTCTGATTCCAGCCATGAATCTCTCAAAATAGGAGCCACTATTTTACATATCATAAGACTGAGAGGAAGGCATCTGCCACCGAGGGTGTCTTACATGACTTTTCGGGGCAATCTGAGCACTTTTGATTTGGGAAGACTTTATTTGTACCCAATCGAATCTGCAAACTGATGAAAAGAGTTCATTCCAGCCTCCGGATAAAACATTGAAATCCTTTATTGAAGAGTAGTCATAAATTTCATGTATGCCAAACACATAGGGGATCATTTATCAAACTGGTGTAAAGTAGAATTGGCTTAATTGCCCATAGAAACCAATCATATTCCACCTTTTTCCAAAGGAGCTGTCCAAAATGAATGAATAAAAAAACGCAACTCCTATGACATATTTTGGATGTATATAACACCCTTTGGCTACATGCGCACAACAGTAAAAAATGGCCGTTTAACCCATTCCAGATGCGACGATTTTCCTTTTTTGCGTTTTAATTTTTCGCTCCCTGCCTTCCCAGAGCCATAACTTTTTAATGTTTCCATTCACATAGCTGTATGATGGCACTTTTATAATTTTGCATACAATGTAGTGGGAAGCGGGAAAAAAAATTCCAAATACGTTTAGGGTGGAATTGGATTTTTTTTTTTATTCCGCCATATTGTAAATGTTATAATGAAAATCTATACCTCAGATCAAAAAGAGGGACATTTATGTAGCAAAGAAGAACAGAGGGACTTGGGTTAAAAATAGGGACTATCCCTCCAAAAGAGGGACACTTGGGAAGTCTGGGTTAAGTAACGCCATCACATGGTAGTTTTTAGCACAAATTAAAGTCTATGGGGCTATTCCATGGCCGTTTTTTTAACAGCCAGTGAATAGCCGCTGTCAAAAAATAGAACATGTCCTATTTTTGTCTGTTTTCACGGGCAGATGGACCCCATTGAAATGCACCTGTCTAAGGGACGTTAAAAATGGTTACATTAGAACAATATGACCTTTTAGCAGTAAAATAATAATAATAAAAAAGCGGTAGCCACTCCTGTCTGGATTGAAAAAGACCTGGCAAAGGACCTGCACTCAGCATGATGACATCACCAGGCACTCATGCTGGGAGTACATTGTGACATCATCACGCTGAGTGCAGGTCCCTTTCCAAGAAGAGAGGAGCGACTGCCTCTGCGTGTGGATGAGGGGAGTATTTTATATATTTTTTTAAAACATTACAGCTCAGGGCCACTATGGGGGACATTACTAATTCTTGGGGGCACTATGGGAGACATTACTAAAGCTGGGGCCACTATGTGATACATTACTATTTACTAATTCTTGGGGCCAGTATGGGAAACATTATTACATATGGGGGCCACTATGAGGGACTATTACTGCTGGGAGCCATTATGGGGGACATTATGTGTACTGAGGGCACTGCAGCGGTTGGGATATAATTAAAAAAAGCCAATGAAATGCATCTGTTGTTGATGGCCATTCATAAAAGTGTGTCCATTTTTAACGGACATTTTTTTCAATTGTCGAATAGATGTAGCTTTAGGGCTCATTCAGACGAACTTCCGTTCCACGGCCCCAGAAAAAAGATAGAAATGCCTATTCTTGTCCACAATTGTGGACAAGAATAGGATATGTTCTATCATAGGGCTGGCTATTCCATTCTGCAAAACACATACGGTCGTCTAAATGAGCCCTTAGTTGTAGTAGCTCACAGTGAGACAGCCAGCAATATACGGTACATATGAAAAACTAAAGTGAAAACCAAAATAAAAAAAATAAAAAATCAAACCAGGCCAATATCAATAGTGTAATATAAAATCTTGCTTGTAGTTTAGCCCATTAGGTAAACAAGTATCCAATTGGAATATCCATCTAGCCTTAGCATTTAATAGTCTATGCTGTGCATCTCCAGCTCTGACTGGCAGTCACCTTTTTCAATGCTTTGCACCTCCAAGTGTGAACTGTTACCTTCCTGCACATAGAGAATATGGTGAGAAACAGCAGATATATGTTTTAGTGCTTTTTTTTCCAAATTGGTACCATCTGATAAGTGTCTGCGGATTCTGATTTTGAGCCATCCTGCTGTACAGGAGGCTGTATGTTTTGCATGTGATAAGGTATATTACATTATCAGTATTACAATTGATATACTATTTGATTTTATGTTTGGCACCATTGGCTGAAGAAACTAAATCCTTGGATATTTTGATCACACTACAACTTGCGCATTAGAATCAGACTCAAATTGATTTTTAGGAAATTTGCTCATCTCTAACTAATACTATTGTTTTCAATTTACAATTGATATTCAGTAATGTGGGATGTTGAGTTAAAAGGCTGTCCAAGATTGCAATACGGAACCAACATCACTTGAATGGGGCTGAGCTGCAATACCAGACACAGCCCATATTTTTTTTTATAACTTTGGGCAACCCTTCAATTTCAAAAATATATTCAATGCTGTTCAGTAGCCTACATTGTTCTATCCAATGTTACACTTTTGCAGGTCGAAACTTTAGATGTTTTTTGTGACTCCCATTATTATAAGTATCCCATAATTTTATTTTTTGAACTACCCTGGCTATGCACTGGCTTGCAATCTCCTGATGCAGCCGAATCTATGAGTAAACGAGACTTATAATTCTGCAAGTTCAATATCAGATTACTTATTTCATTATTTATTTATTAATTTATGTTTTAAGAGAAATTATTGTCAACTAAGATCACATTGCATAAATTATTTTGTGAGTATCCATATCCATAAGAGGTTTTTTTGTGAGTATCCATATCCATAAGAGTTGTGTGTGTGTATATATATATATATATATATATATATATATTACACAGAGAATATTAGTTTGGCATAGTTGCCTGGGATTGGAAATATTTTTGAAGACTTAGCTACAGCCGAATCAAATAATACAAAAAGCAGTAGCAACCTTGACTCTCTGCTCTCCTTGGATCCCCTGGCAGGAAAGTGAAGGAGCCTTAACCGAGCGGTGAGGATCAGGTAAGTATGTTTCCTTCCACAATTCCAGTCACACTGGAGGATCTGCCTGAAAGGCCCCTGGGAGGTGAACAACCCCTTTAAAGTCACCTGAATGAAATATGAATAGCTAAAGTCTCAAAGAAATTTTCTCTTGATAGCAATTTCAAGTAACATATACCCTGTATAGAAGTTGAACAGTATCATATGATCACATAAGTGATTAATACATTTATCGATTAAATGTATCTAATAAATTGATAAATTTATTATATGGGAGGATATTAAACCAGTAAATGATTTTAAAGTTAATAATTCATATTATAATCACTATTATTATCATTATGTAAGAACATGAGGGTTTTCTGAAAATAAAACAGTAAAATTGACCCTCCCATTAGTCGCCTCAAATTAGAATAAAGTCAATGTCAGTGATTCACAGTGGACCTTCATATGCCAATAGCTAGCTGCTATCAATCCTCGCTAAAACATTTCTTGAAGTCTGAAATGATGAATGAACAATTTATTTTCATGTGTTGTCTGTTTGAAGGACAGCGTGATAGCTAAAGTAAAATGAGGACCTAGTCAAATCTCTGCAAAAAAATCTTTACAGTTGAGATTCTGATTTTATCAAGAAGCAATACTTGCACTGATGTTAGACAGGCGGCTGAAAGGTCAACGATTTCCCCTGGTTGCGTTTTGTCAAGGGTTTTTGACTTGTGTGTGAATAAAGATCTCCCATGAGGAAAGCAAACTTAGATTCACTGTCATGTGGAAGACAGCCAAGAATCTGAAAATGTTACAACAAGCATAAGGGACTTGAAGCACACCTTCAGATACACTGCTGATGCCAATCGCTTCCCATGTAAACATGTACACATGGATGTTTCGGATTTGTTCTGTCAGCTTTCGGCTGTGAAACAAATTGTTGAACAGCTTTGCAGCTTGAATAACAACACATTTGAAGGTTTAAGTAGCAGTTCAGAATATAATAGAGCACCAGCACTGATCAAAGTAACCATTAACAGCTTCATACAAATACAACAATCAGAGGATTCGCTTCCAAAGCAGCTGAAGGCCATATAATCTCAAAACATTTTATTCTGAAATACACCATGACAGATAGAAACAGGTCATTGTCATCCCAGGAAAAAGTAAAAAAAACATTTCTTACAATACAAATCATTAGAAATAATTTTCCTAGGTCTTCACTTTGTCAGTCATGTCATTGTCTTAGTTATGAGAGTTATGTCTGCAGGTTCCTGACAAGTTCCCTCCAAGGTCAACATCAAGTAGGTGACACTGAGTTTCATGAGGACCTGATCACAATATGTCCAATCTTATTAGGCAGTTTTCACTACCAGTTCCAACTTCATGTTCTTTGTTCTACTATAATACAACCAATGGATTAGCTTTAAATTGCAAACTGATAATGTTGTCAATCATCTTGTTGGGCAGGGTTATTGGGACTCTTATGGTCTACTATTGGTAGGTAATAACCACTGCATACCATGAACAAGCCACAAGATTTTCTATTTTGAAGATGCTCTGACTCATCTAGCGCAAAGTGGCCCTTGTGAAAGTCTCTAAGATTACTATATCTGACCATTTCTCCAGCTTCCAACACATCAACTTCAAGAGCTGACTGTTCATTTCTGTTTACTACATCCACCCCTTGACAGATGCCATTACGATAATCATTATTCTCTTCACCTCTCAGTGGTTTTAATGTTAGCTTGGTGTAAAGCCTGTATTAGACAGGCCGATTGAGCAAGAGATTGTTGGAAGGGAAGTGTTTCCTCCCGGTAATCGCCTGCTAGCTAGCAGAGGAGACCTCTGCTATTACATGCAGCAATCTCCGCTGCAGCATGGGGAGTAGCGATCGCTATGCCATCGATCGTCCCCATGCTGTCTAGTGGCTTATTGGTGGCAGATCGTAATTAGTCTCCACAATTTGCCACCGGCAAACAATGTTTTTTAAGCGTGCATAAAAATCACAATTGCCTGATGAATGAGCATTGCCTGTTCATCGGGCAATCGGCGGCAGTATTAAACTGAAAGATGATCGCTAACGAGCATTAATACGAAAGCTCATTAGCAATCATCAGCCGAAAAATCAGCAGGTGTAATACAGCCTTTAAAGTTCTTCCTGTAGGAAACAAGCAAAGGCTTCCAGTACTGGATATGAAAGATTTCTTGTCTAGTAACATTGGTATCTTATGTGTTCCTGCTGATATGAGGAAGAGAAAACATCTGTAATCAGCTTGCCAGTCCGCTGAATAAGTATATGCTGATCTTATCTCGGGTGTAAATGCATTAGTTCAGGTAGTTAGATTTATGACAGTAATACCTTCTACCCACTACTCAGACTTAAAAAATGTGACTGTTTGTAATCTGATAGTATCTCTTCTAGTGAACAGTGTTACATTTCTTTGAAAAATGTTTCTTCCTTCAGACAACATTCATAAAAGGTGAGGTTATTATCGCTAAGCCGAGAAACACTAGCTATCTGTGATGGCAACCAGTACATAATATCAAAGACAATGAAGTTTTAGGCTGTGTTCACACAATTGCTAGGCTCTGTTCTGTTGAGTTTTAGTTGCTCCTGTTGCACCATTCTCTCTTTAAAAGGGTTTTCCAGGCTAATAATATTGATAACCTATTTTAAGGATAGGTCATCAATATCAGATTGCTGGGTGCCCAACTCACAGAACCCCCACCTATCAGCTGTTATCTACAGCCGGAACTACCACTGAGAATGGAGCTGGAAGCATAGTGGCCTGCCAGGTTACTGCTGCTCAGCTCAAATTCACTTCAGTGGGAGAAATCTGCCATGGCCACTACACTTTGAATGGAGCTCCATCTCAGTGGTAGTTCCAGCACCAGAGGCTGCAAGGAGCAGCTGATTGGATGGGATGCTGGGTGTTGGACTCCAACAGATCTATTATTTATGACCTTTCCTGAGAGTAGTTCATCAATATTGTGAGCCTAGAAAGAAAACCCCTTTATAAATAATATAAATGGAAACCTGATGTATAAGTGAATGGAATCAACTGAAATCCATTTCATGCATGCATTCATGCACTACAGTATCTTGGCTTTGTTTATAATAGAAGCCATGACACTAGTGTGAAAACAGACCCTACAGAAAAACTGTATTGCAGCAGGGGTGTGCATAAACACAAATATGCTCTTCAGTATTTTGCATGAATTTATTCAGATTTTTTTGTGGCGTTGCAAATTTTGCAGGACAATCCTTAAAACATATCTTAAAAATCAAACAATTGTCAGTACATATGGATAATGCTGACATGTTCTTTGCTTAGTAAATTAGGTTGGGTTCCCATCTGTGAAGTTCTGTCAGGAGCCTTCATTACAGCTGTAGCTATATTTTGTCCGGCAGAATGCCTGTATTCATCTTGGAAACCCAATAAACCCCATTATAGTGAAAGGGATATGTCAGGCACCAGTAGTGTCCCACACATTCCGGATCTGGCTATTCTGGTATTCTGATCCTATGTCAGAACAGAATACCGGTATTGGGCTAAAATCAGAATTTAGCCACTGTTAGCTTTTGGTCTTGCCTCTCCTTCATTGGGGCACAGCTATGAGCAGTGATTAGTAGCTTAGCTACATTCTTTACTGGAAAACTGTGGTAGGTTGAAATCCACCCTTTGTCTTACAATAGACTCAGATGGCTGCTTTTCAGCCTCCCTTCCCTTGCTATATGGCTGGCTCTTCACGTTGGCTGCTGTGTATGCATAGAAGGTATACAAACATGCATAGAAGGCCACCAGAAGCTGACCAGGAATTCATTGTATGGAGAATCCGGCACTCCAACTGTGGTGGCAATACAACTCCCGGCACGCACACTTGCTTGTCTGTTCTCAGAACTTCTACAGAAGTGAATAGAGCATGCTCAGACTCGTAGTTTCACAATGGCTGGAGTGCCAGAGGTTGATGATTCATGCATTAGATTCTTCACCAGAGTCCACTTTAAGGCAGGATAGACATGACTGGTAGGGACCTCGGTTATGTCTGCAGAGTAAGGTACTAGACAACTGGTGCGAGCTTGCTGGAAGGAGACATACCAGAATGACTGGGGGTGCAGCAAATTGTTAACATGCATCAAAACCAGGAAACACAAACAGAGCAGAAACAGAGGTTGAGAGGGTAATCCAAAAACCAGCCGAAGTCAGGATACCAGGAGAATCAGAAGAAACCAAAATAGCAGATGAGTTGTTAATCCAGAAAACAGACAACAATCCGATACCAGGAATTCAAGTAATAATGAGTAGCACACTGCTCAAGAGCCAGGATACAAAATAAAAATTCACAGGCAAGTCAATTAGCGATCTGCAGTCTTAAATCACCTGTCTAACTCTGGGATTAGACACAGAGTCAGAAACCCGATTGGCTTGGCCTCATTGATTGGTCGACCAGCCAAGACTTGGCTGGTAGTGTTGATCATGAATATTCGAATTGCAAATTTTTATCGCAAATATCGGCACTTCGAGAATGTGCGAATATTTAGAATATAATTTTTTTTAAATCAGTACACATGATCCCTCCCTGCTTCTAGCTTGTGGGCCAATGAGAAGGCTGCAATATCTTTGACTTGGGAGTAGTGTAGATTGCGAATTTTCATAATGCTAATTTTTATCGCGAATTTTTCAATTGCCGATTTCCGCAATCAAGAAAATAATGAGTGGAGATAACGAATTCTCGAATTTGGGAATATATGGCGAATATTCGCCTAAATATTTATGAAATATCACGAATTCGTATATTGCCCCTGCCGCTCATCACTATTGGCTGGTCGGCATAAGAACATTCCCAGCATGGCCATGCACAGTAACTTGGCTGGGTAAATTATTGACTACTTCTCTACGACTGGTTAGTATTCAAAAGTCCACAGTGACCCAGAGCTTGGGTAAAAACATGATATCATTTATTAATAATCCATTAAACCCCTTAATGATCGGGCCATTTTGCACCTTCGTGACCAGGCTTGTTTTTGAAAATCTGACATGTACCGTATCACTTTATGTGGTAATAACTTTGGAACACTTTTACTTATCCAAGCCATTCTGAGATTGTTTTCTCGTGACACAATGTACTTCATGACAGTCATAAATTTGAGTCAATATATTTCACCTTTAGTTATGAAAAAATCCCAAATTTACCAAATTTATTTAAAAATTCACCATTTTCTAAATTTTGATTTCTCTGCTTTTAAAACAGAAAGTGATACCTCATAAAATATTTATACTTAACATTCCCCATATGCCCAGTTTATGTTGGCATCATTTTGTAAATTCTGTATTAAACTGCGCGATGCACTCCCTGTCCACCTTCACTATCTGCAAGTGCCCTAAAAACACACTACACAATAGCTATACAAGTTGTATAGCTATTTTGTAGTGTGTTTTAAGGGCACTTGCAGATAGTGAAGGTGGACAGGGAGTGCATCGCGCAGTACCATAATACAGAATACACGTATTACTTGTGAAAAGCAGCGGCGGCGATACCGCTGCGGTACCGCAGCGTCAGTAATCCTGAGGTTTAAACGCCTGTGTAATTGAGATAAATAAGGATCATTTTGTAAATGTCATTTTATTTTTTGGGGGACGTTAGAAGGCTTAGAATTTTAGAAATAATTCTTAAAATTTTTAAGAAAATTTCCAAAACCCACTTTTTAAGACCAGTTCAGGTCTGAAGTCACTTTGTGGGGCTTACAGAGGATAAACCCCTCATAAATGATCCCATTTTGGAAAATACACCCCTCAAGTTACTCAAAACTTATTTTACTAACTTTGTTAACCCTTTAGGTATTCCACAAGAATTAAAGGAAAATGGAGATGAAATTTCAAAATTGAATTTTTTGGGCAGATTTTCTATGTTAATCCATTTTTTTCTTTAGCACATCGAGGGTTAACAGTCAAACAAAACTCAATATTTATTACCCTGATTCTGCGGTTTACATAAACACCCCAGATGTTGTGGGAAACTGCTGTATGAGTGCATGGCAGGCCGCAGAAGAAAAGGAACGCCATATGGTTTTTGAAAGGCAGATTTTGCTGGACTGGTTTTTAGAGACACCATGTCCCATTTGAAGCCCCCCAGATGCACCCCACAGTAGAAACAATCAAAAAGTGACCCCATTTTGAAAACTATGGGATAAGGTGACAGTTTTATTGGTACTATTTTGGGTTGCATATGATTTTTAATCGCTCTATATTATGTTTTATGTGAGGCAAGGTAACCAATGACTGGATGTTTTGGCACAGTTTATATTTTTTGTTTTTTACAGCGTTCATCTGACAGGTTAGATCATGTGCTATTTTTATAGAGCAGGTTGTTACTTACGGATGCGATGATATTGTTTCAGTTTTATATAATTAAGCATTTTTGAAAAAAAATTATGTTTTTGTGTCTCCTGCGTCTTGTGCAGGATCTCGTTTTTTTCAGGAAGAGTTAATGTTTTTATTGGTACCATTTTTAGGTGCATATGATTTTTTGATCAATCATTATTACACTTTTTGGGGCAAGGTTGCCACAGTTGGCACAGTTTTTATTTATTTATTTTTATTTATTTTTATTTATTGTTCAGCTGAGTGGTTAGGTCATGTGATATTTTTATAGAGCAGGTCGTTATAGATGTGGCAATACCTAATATGTATATTTTTTCTTATTTATTTAAGTTTTACACAATATAAGCATTTTTGAAACAAAACAATTCATGTTTTAGTGTCTCCATAGTCTGAGAGCCATAGCTTTTTTATTTTTTGGCCGATTGTCTTAGTTAGGGTATCATTTTTTTGCGGAATGAGGTGACTGTTTGATTGGTACTATTCTGGGGGGCATACATCCTTTTGATCACTTGGTGTTGAGGGCTTGTGCTTTGTAGGACAAGATGCAGTTTCTAATGGCACCATATACGGCTGCATAAAATGTGTTGGGAAAAAAATTCAAAATGGGGTGGAATTATTTAAAAAGAAAACACCATTCCCCCACAGTTTCATAGTTTTTTTTTTATACCATTTCCTATGTGGTAAAACTGACCTGTTATTTTTATTCTCCACGTCAGTGAGATTATAGTGATACCACATATGTATATTTTTTCTTGCATTTTAATACTGAAAAAAATGAAAAACTTTGAAACAAACTTTTTTCTCTATTCATCACTGTAATCTGACCCCTTTAACTTTTTGGTAGCTGTGTACAGAGCTGTGTGATGGCTCATTTTTTGTGGGGCGATCTGTACTTTTCAATGGTATAATTGTGGGGTGTGTCCGACTTTTTGATCACTTTGTATTTAATTTTTTGTGGGATGTGAGGTGACCAAAAAACTGTAAATTGCCCATTTTGACATTTTTCTGTTTCGCCGTTTGCCGTATGGGAAAACTATTTTTAGATTTTAAAAGTATGGGTTTTTTCACACACGATGATACCCACAATGTGTATTTTTCTTTATGGTTTATATATTTTTATTTTCATTTTAGATTTTTTATTTTTAAAATCTTTTCTTTACACTTTTTTTTATAGTTCCCATAGGGAACTATGAAAAGCAATCATCAGATTGCTTGTCTCATAGATTTCAATGCATTAACATTGAGGGCAAGGAGAACTTTAGTATGTTCCTATGGAGCTCTGCCACAGGCAGGATCTCCATAGAAACTAATATGAAGCAGCCTCCTGTCACACAGGAGGACAGGGGCTGCCGCATACACGCTCCAGCTCCCCCGATCCCCGCCGGCGGGAACTGAAACACACCCGGAAGCGTGTTCTTCTGAGTTTTAGAGCATCCAGATGCCGTGGTAACATTTGACCACGGCATCTGAAGGGTTAAAAGTAATGGCAGTAATGCCGGCCATGAACATTAGTGCGCGGTGTCTGCTGTTTAAAACAGCAGACACCTGGCAGCTATTGCACGCGCCAGCGGGTGCCATTTTTAAATGCCTGCCCGCCAATGTAAATTTACATTGGGCGGTCGGGAAAGGGTTAAAATGTACTGCTCCACCTAGTTTCAAGTCAAAAGTCTACTTTTAGTCACATGCATTGCTCCACATTTCAAAATCATTTTTCTTTTTCTTGTCATTGCTACTAAGACAGTCATTTTTAGACAATTTTGGACAATTATGAAACAAATAGTATTTTCCCTGCACTGCACATTTAAGTTGTTTGTTTTGCACTGTGGTTTTCTATCTGATTTAATGAGAACATTTTACCTCTCTAGCTTTGACTTTTTAACATCACTCAGCATTAAAACGCCTCTTTAGAAAAGGTCACAGTTCTCCCTATCAAAACATTTCTTTGCAGTTTCTGCACCCATGGGATGGAGAGAGACAACAATCAATATGAGAACATCACACAAGTTGAGTTACCTGCAGATGAATATCTGTAACATCAATGATCTACCGGGAAAGCTTCTGTAACAAAACATTTTTCTCATTAGAAGACAAAATACCTCTATGAATTCTAATCACAATATACAAAGGCTGTTATTCTGATGACAAAACAAGTCATTTTATTTCTGAAGTACAATTTTTCGTCTTATCTGAAGACTTAATTCATCAAATGATGACACAAGTCATACAGAAAAAATGATTGTACTGTTAGTGATTGCCTTTCAACACAAGCACATTTGGGTCAGTTACATATTGTGATAGTCATTTCTAAGAATGTATTTTTAAAAATCATTGTGAAGTTATTCATTTTTAAAGTGAAAATCTGAAACAGAAAATTGTATGTTAAGATAATGGTATTGTTCCATTAAAGAGAAGATGTAGTCAGTTTTTTTTGTACACGGCATTCACTTTTCTGTATAAGACAAACAATATAGCTATACTTTTCTACTGATATACTGTCTGTCATTATTCCCATTGCACATATTTTTTTTATATTTCTTAATCATAGTTCTTGTGTTCACAGTGTTAATTGTGTGTTTAAATTAATAGTGATGACTACAATGTAATTGAATAAAAAAATAATGGCTGCACACACATTACACATTAGCAGTAAAGCTGAGAAATGGGGATCATTCCAACTTCAAGTGGTACTATACCTACTATTTGGATCAATGGAAGCTCTTAGAGCACATTTTGATCAAACTTGTGTCGGGCCCATCCACCAGGCGTCAAGGTGGCTTCTGCGGTCGGGTCCCTATCACTAATATACCGCCTCTCTTGGACTTGTCCAAGTCTACATTATCAGGGCAGTGAAGGAACCAGCTACATTTGTACTTTGCTCAGAAGCCCCAGGCAGATGGGCGTGTGCTCAGTCTAAAAGAGGCGCCACCCTCAGATAAATATTACAAGTAAATTTAGACTGGCATATTCTTATTCATAATCATAGTCATGGGTGCACATCCATAAGGCAAACATAATAAATAAATAAATAATGGCTGCACACACATATAAGCAGTAAAGCTGAGTAATGGGGATCATTCCAAATTCAAGTGGTACTATACCTACTATTTGGATCAATGGAAGCTCTTAGCAATGTAATTAAAGGCGTTATCCAACCCCTGAAATGTCCCCCCATAAGCTCGGGCCCCTCACACATAATGTTCTTACCTCACTCCCCTGCACCCACGTCGCTCCAGGTCCCCGCACGGCCGCCGATGCATCTCCCTGTCGTGCCGCTGAAAGCATCTGGCATTGGGGGGGGGGGGGGCAGACAATGGCAGGTGGTGACGGGGATGAGCCTCCCTAGTGTCACCCGCGATGCTAGGGAGGCTTGTTCCCGTCACCGCCTGCCATTGGCTGCCGCCCTCTCTTCAACGCCGGATGTTTTCATCCACTCGACAGGGAGATGCAGCCGCAGCCGTGCGGGGACCAGGAGAGAAGGAGAGATGTGGGTGCCAGGGAGCGAGGTAAGTACAACCTCGGTGAGGCGACCAGGCATATGGGGGGACATTTCAGTGGTCAGATAACCTCTTTAAATTAAGAAATAATACATTACCTTAAAATATAAATAGCTAATGCAAATCTTTTGCATATGGTGATATCAGCTGGGGAAGCCACAGTATGGATACGTTGTAGAGTTACAACAGCTGGAGGTAGGTCAGAACAGAAAGTCGACACAAGGTAAGCAAAAAGTTTCAGTAAAAAAAAATATTGTTGGCCCTATGACACATACAGTACCTATAATGTTTTCTCTAGATTTCTAGAATTGCATTTTAATGACTGCACATTGTAAATATTTTAGCATCACCGCGAGTTTGATGCGATGGGGATTAGACAAGGATCTAATGTGTACAGAATAGGTAGCATGAATACATTATCAAATAAATACCTATAAAAACTATAGGTCTATAAACAAAACATTATATCAATTAAAGTTCCATTTTAACTCAAATGCATAAAATACAAGATATTATCCAGGGTGGTGTTTTGTAAAACTAGTGACAGATGACAACAGCCCACTTCATTGAGAAAATTATCTGAGAACAAGGAACTGACAACTTCAATCAGACTCAGGTAAAAAAGAATAAAAAGGTTTGTTCCTCATAGTATTGACTTTTTTAAATTGAACCTTGTGGAATTCTTTGAAACTGTAGGAATACAAACTATCATCTAAGGCTGCCTGCAAGAGTGCAGGGCAGAGACCTTGTTGGGATGATAAAAAAAGCAACGCTGGTAACATTGACAGCTCAAGAACTTGACAGTTGTATGTATCGTCCGTGGAGGCATCTGGCCATGTTTGGAAGGGTGGTTGTGACTACTGAACCATGACGACACAAGGCATGCCTGACCTGACATAATGGGCAGATATTTATTGCAAACTAGTTTGACGAAAGAACACACACAGAAATGATACTCTTATTTGAGCGAATCCCTGCTGAGGCCTAAGTTAAAATGGTCAATCTTTCCAGGTTTTCTTATGGGGACTATGCTCTCTTTTATTGAATGTAGGAAAGTTTTAGGTATAAACTTCAGTATCTTAAAGTTAGTACTGCAATCTTAAAAATAAAATTTTACTCCCAAATGGAATGTAAAGATTTTATTTACGTTTCTCTTTTTATTCCAGTAATATCTAGCAACGTATGAACTGACACTGAAAATCTAAATTTGTTGCTCAGGATAGATTTGCATATGGGGGTAGGTTGAAAATAGACAGCAGAAAATCATAGTTGATATTGTGGAAATTCTCTCCTAGACCCTTTCACTTTTTTTCCACATTATGATGTGGCCTTGTGCTAAAATAAAAAATGAATTCCCCATCAATCTGTACTTAATACCCCATAATGACAAAGTGAAAAGAGAATTTTAGAAATTCTTGCATATTTATTAAAAAAGAAGAATTAAAATTTTGCATGGACATATTCAAAGTATTCAGACCCTTTGCTATGATTCTTGAAATTTAGCTCTAGGGGCCTCCCATTTCTCTTGATCTTTTAGATGTTTCTACACCTTGATTGGAGTCCACCTGTGGTAAATTTCGCTGATTGGCCAAGATTTGGAAAGACGCACTACTGTCTGTATAAGATCTCCCAGCTGACAATGTATATCAGAGCAAAAACCTAGCCATGAGGAGGAAAGATCTGCCTGTAGAGCTCAGAGACAGGATTGTGTGGAGGCATAGATCTGGAGAAAGGTACAAAAACATTTCTGCTGTACTTAAAGTTCCCAAGAGCACACTGGCCTCCATCATTCTTAAATGGGCTATCCGGTCATTAATATTGATGATCTATTAGATCGCTGGGGGTTCAATACCCGGGACTCCCGATGATCAGCTATTAGAAGGTGGGGTGAGCACCGCGGCTTCTTCCTAGGACATGTGACATCGTTGCACATTGGTCACATTTTTTTGAAGAAGTAGCACCTTCTTGTGCACTTTTTCCCCTCCTATCTAACAGGAAACCTTGATAAGGTGGTACATATAGGTGTGCATGTTCCTCCTCTCATTAGTTGCTTGATGCACATACAGGTGACTAGGAGCAGCACACTATATGTGCAGGGTCTGCTCTCCTGAATGTAAATGCCCATACTGCATAGGTAGGTTTAAAGTTGGGCCTACCTGACTGAGTCCACCTTGCCGTGGGTAGGCAGGCATAGATGTGTTTTGATCAAAATATTTTGACTGAGAGTCTCAGATTTTATTATATCAGAGTAAGGGCTTAGTCAATATGTTGTGTCTACATGTTGCTTGATGCACACAGAGTTAACCAGGAACAGCACATTATATGTGCAGGGTCTGCTCTTCTGAATGTAGATGCCCAACTGCAGATGTAGGTTTAGATTAGGACTTGCCTGACTGAGACCACCTTGGTGCTGGAAGGTGGACACAGATGTGTTTTGATTCAAATATATTGACCAGGAGTCTCAGATTCTATTATATCAGAGTGAGGGCTTAGTCCATATGTTGTGTTTGCATAGGGCATTATTTTCTGTGATTTTACATTGATCCCATGACCTAGTTGCAGCTCAGTCATATTGAAGTGAATGGGGTTGAGCTGCAATACCATGCACATCTGCTGTACTATTTACAGCACTGTGTTTGAAAAGCTGCTGGGAGCTTGCTGTGCTCACCAGAGCTCTGGTGAGCGAGGCAGCTTCCTGAAACAGCTGATCGGCAAGGGTGCCAGGACCCGGACCCCATCGATGTGATCAAGTACTGGATAACCCCTTTAAATGTAAGACCTTTGGAACTACCAGGACTCTTCCTAAAGCTGGCTGCCTCACTAAACTCAGTAATTGGGGGGGGGTGAAAGGGCATTGGTAAGAGGGGTGATTATGAACCTAATAGTCACTCTGGCTGAGCTCCAGAAATCCTGTGTGCAGATGGAAGAAGCTTCAGTAGGTTAACCATCACTGCGGCACTCCAACAATCTGGGCTTTATGGCAAAGAAGCCAGAAAGAAGCCTCTTCTCAGTAAAATACACATAGTAAAAAATCTGTAAACCTCAGTAAAAAATGAAAACCTGATCCAGAGTGCTCTGGACCTCAGACCTTAAGGTTTACCTTTCAAAAGAAAAATGACCCTAAAGCACACAGCCAAGGCAATACAGAAGTGGTTCTGTAAATATCCTTGAGCGGCCCAGCCAGAGCCTTCACTGGAACCCAATTGAACATCTCTGGAGAAACTTTAAAAAGGCTTTCCACGGATGGTATCCATTCAACCTGACAGAGCTTGAGAGGATCTGCAGAGAAGAATGGCAGATCCCCGTGGCATTGTACCTAAGAAGACTGGAGGCTGTAATCATTGCCAATGGTGCTTCAACAAAATAAAGGGTAAAGGGTCTGAATACTTACTGTATGAAAATTCAAGATTTCAGTTTTTCCTATTCAATACATTAGCAAAGATTTCTGATATTCTTTTTCCCCCTTTGTCATTATAGGGTATTGTGTGCAGAATGATCGGGAAAAACTTTATTTTCTTTGACATTTTCAGGATATACATAGGACAGACATGCAGCTTCCTATAAAATCTTACCTGCTATAGAAAAGCCACAAAATGAGGTAAGACAGCTTCCAGAGGATTTACAAAGCCTATATTATGTAGGTTATTAGATGATGAAGACACTAAGAACAATCTACCTGTTTGGAATCCCCTCCATAATATATGGTATAGATAATCTTCAGTCTTGGATTCTTTAACTTGTAAAGTTAAGGTGCTTATACAGATTAGAGGAGTGTGAGTTTAACCCGACAATTTTGGCAGGACTGGCCTAACATCTGTGTATACCCATTTCTTAGTTTTTTCCACAGAAGATAAGCCACAACCAGAGACCCATGACAGTAGCTTATTCCCCTTTTCCCATTAAGAACAAATGAACACTCAGTTGAGCAAAATGTGCATTTGCATGGGAAGGGGGAGGGTTAGGAGTAGGTATGAGTGAATCGACTTCGGATGAAACATCCAAAGTCGATTCACATAAAACTTTGTTCTAATATTGTACGGAGCAGGTCGCGCGAGACTTTGTAAAGCAATAACTTCGGCTCATCAGAGCCAATACATTCTAATATTGTAATACTGTACGGATCTCCTGCTCCGTACAGTATTAGAACGAAGTTTTATGCGAATCGACTTCGGATGTTTCATCCGAAGTCGATTCGCTCATCCCTAGTTAGGAAGAATAGCTGTCGGTCGAATAAGCATATCTTAGATGGATTGCCAATACTGTCGAAAAGACCTTTCCTTTTACCAAATGTAATCCATCTTTCTTCTTGTCTTTCTTCCACCTTTATCTTACTATTATACCTTCTCCTTTTAACCCCTTAGACTGTCTGAGCCTGTTTTTATGTTTACACTTTGGATTTTTCCTACCCATGTCCCAATAGCTATAACTTTTTTATTTTTACGTTCACATAGCTATATTAAGGCTTATTGTTTGCGAGATGCATTTTTTAATGCCGCTACTTTCACACTCACGTTTTGGCTTTCCGTCATGGGTTCTCACAAGCAGTCCAAAACAGATCAGTTTTGCCCTAATGCATTCTGAATGGAAAGGATCCGCTCAGAATGCATCAGTCTCCGATCAGTCTCTATTCCGCTCTGGAGGAGGACACTAAAACGCTGCCTGCAGCGTTTTGCTGTCCGCTTGACGAAACTGAGCCAAACGGTTCCCTCTTGGCACACAATGTAGGTCAATGGGGACGGATCAGTTTTCTCTGACACAATCTGGCACAATAGAAAACGGATCCGTCTCCCACTGACTTTCAATTGAGTTCATGACGAATCCATCTTGGCTGTGTTACAGATAATACAAACGGATCTGTTCATGATGGATGCATGCGGTTGTATTATTGTAACTGATCCATTTTTGCAGATCCATGACTGATCCGCCCAAAACGCGAGTGTGAAAGTAACCTTATTCTGTGGCTCAATACAAATGCGCCAATATCAAACTTGAATAGTTTTTTTTGTTTTTCTTTGCATTGCAATATTCTGACAACCATGACTTTTTTATATTTTGGTATACAAAGCTGTATGAGGGCTTGTTTTCTGCGTACCAAATAGTATTTTTTTTGTAACCATTTATGTACAGTCGTGGCCAAAAGTTTTGAGAATGACACAAATATTAGTTTTCACAAAGTTTGCTGCTAAACTGCTTTTAGATCTTTGTTTCAGTTGTTTCTTTGATGTAGTGAAATATAATTACACGCACTTCATACGTTTCAAAGGCTTTTATTGACAATTACATGACATTTATGCAAAGAGTAAGTATTTGCAGTGTTGGCCCTTCTTTTTCAGGACCTCTGCAATTCGACTGGGCATGCTCTCAATCAACTTCTGGGCCAATTCCTGAATGATAGCAACCCATTCTTTCATAATCACTTCTTGGAGTTTGTCAGAATTAGTGGGTTTTTGTTTGTCCACCCGCCTCTTGAGGATTGACCACAAGTTCTCAATGGGATTAAGATCTGGGGAGTTTCCAGGCCATGGACCCAAAATGTCAACGTTTTGGTCCCCGAGCCACTTAGTTATCACTTTTGCCTTATGGCACGGTGCTCCATCGTGCTGGAAAATGCATTGTTCTTCACCAAACTGTTGTTGGATTGTTGAAAGAAGTTGCTGTTGGAGGGTGTTTTGGTACCATTCTTTATTCATGGCTGTGTTTTTGGGCAAAATTGTGAGTGAGCCCACTCCCTTGGATGAGAAGCAACCCCACACATGAATGGTCTCAGGATGCTTTACTGTTGGCATGACACAGGACTGATGGTAGCGCTCACCTTTTCTTCTCCGGACAAGCCTTTTTCCAGATGCCCCAAACAATCGGAAAGAGGCTTCATCAGAGAATATGACTTTGCCCCAGTTCTCAGCAGTCCATTCACCATACTTTCTGCAGAAGATCAATCTGTCCCTGATGTTTTTTTTGGAGAGAAGTGGCTTCTTTGCTGGCCTTCTTGACACCAGGCCATCTTCCAAAAGTCTTCGCCTCACTGTGCGTGCAGATGCGCTCACACCTGCCTGCTGCCATTCCTGAGCAAGCTCTGCACTGGTGGCACTCTGATCCCGCAGCTGAATCCTCTTTAGGAGACGATCCTGGCGCTTGCTGGACTTTCTTGGACGCCCTGAAGCCTTCTTAACAAGAATTGAACCTCTTTCCTTGAAGTTCTTGATGATCCTATAAATTGTTGATTGAGGTGCAAACTTAGTAGTCACAATATCCTTGCCTGTGAAGCCATTTTTATGCAACGCAATGATGGCTGCACGCGTTTCTTTGCAGGTCACTATGGTTAACAATGGAAGAACAATGATTTCAAGCGTCACCCTCCTTTTAACATGTCAAGTCTGCCATTTTAACCCAATCAGCCTGACATAATGATCTCCAGCCTTGTGCTCATCAACATTCTCACCTGAGTTAACAAGACGATTACTGAAATGATCTCAGCAGGTCCTTTAATGACAGCAATGAAATGCAGTGGAAAGTTTTTTTTGGGATTAAGTTAATTTTCATGGCAAAGAAGGACTGATCACTCTTCATAACATTCTGGAGTATATGCAAATTGCTATTATAAAAACTTAAGCAGCAACTTTTCCAATTTCCAATATTTATGTAATTCTCAGAACTTTTGGCCACCACTGTAGTATGTACAACATTTTGATCACTGTTATTAATTTTTTTGCGGCACGTGCAATATCCTTGCGGGGATCGGAGCAGCCATCAGGTCCCCGCGCTGCTGTGACGGGGACCCCATGGCAGGGAAGGCAGCCCGATCCCTTCCTTAGGCATCGTGGCTGCCTTCCGTGACAACCTGTGAGATCCAGTCATTCTGTAATACACTTACAGCCAATGCTTTACATTACAGAAGTATTGTAAAGCCTTGTAAAGGGGATCAGACCCCCAAAAGTTGAAGTCCCAGAGTGGGACAAAAAATAAAGTGAAAAGAGAATTAAAAAAAGCGCCCTTTTCCCAAAATTTTTAGTAAATTTTTTTTTTTTTAAAGTAAGGAAAAAAAGAAACATATTAGGTATTGCTGCGTCCATATCCACCGGCTCTATAAAAATATCACATGACCTAACCCCTCAGGTGAACACCGTCAAAAAAATAAAAGAAAAACTGAGCTAAAAAAAATTTTTTTTATCACCTTACATCACTAAAAGTGCAACACCAAGCGATCAAAAAGGCGCATGCCCCCCAAAATCATGCCAATCTAACCGTCACCTCATCCCGCAAAAAAATAACCCCTACCTAAGACAATTGCCCAAAAAATTAAAAAACTATGGCTCTCAGAATATGGAGACACTAAATCATCATTTTTTGGTTAAAAAAATGCTGTTATTGTGTAAAACTTAAGTAAATAAAAAAGTATGTATATTAGGTATTGCTGCGTCCATAACAACCTGCTCTATAAAAATACCACATGACCTAACCCCTCAGGTGTACACCGTGAAAAAAATAAAAAAGGTGTCAAAAAGCAATTTTTTGTCACCTTACATCACAAAAAGTGTAATAGCAAGCGATCAAAAAGTCATATGCATCCCAAAATAGTGCCAATCAAACCATCATCTCCATCTCATCCCACAAACATGATACCCTACTTGAGACAATCGGCCAAAAAAATAATAAAAAACTATGGCTCTCAGACTATGGAGACACTAAAACATGATTTATTTTTTTTCAAAAATGATATTGTTGTGTAAAAATTAAATAAACAAAAAAAGTAGACATCACTAAAAGTGCAACACCAAGTGATCAAAAAGGCGTATTCCCCCCAAAGTAGTAGCAATCTAACAGTCACCTCATCCCGCAAAAAATGAGCCCCTACCTAAGACAATCGCCCAAAAAATAAAAAACACTATTGCTCTCAGAATATGGAGACACTAAAACACGATTTTTTTTGTTTAAAAAATTCTGTTATTGTGTAAAAATTAAATAAATAAATAAATTATACATATTAGGCATCGATGCGTCCGAAAGAACCTGCTGTATAAAAATATCACATGAACTAACCCCTCAGATGAACACCATAAAAAACATAAAATAACGGTGTAAAAAAAACAATTTTTTGTCACCTTACGGACTATGGAAACACTAAAACATAATTTTTTTTTGTTTAAAAAATGATATCATATGTACCTAATATGTATACTTTTTTTTATTTATGTATCGCCGCATCCATAAGAACCTGCGGTATAAAAATATCACATACCCCCTCATGCGAACAACGTAAAAAGAATAAAATTATAAATAAAAAGTCATATGCACCCTAAAATAGTACCAATCAAACCATCATCTCATACCGCAAAAGATGAGAACCTGCCTGAGACAATCGCCCAAAAAATAAAAAATGCTTTATTATGTAAAACTGAAACAAACAACCAAAAAAGTATACATATTTGGTATTGTCGCGTCCGTAACAACCTGCTTTATAAAAATACCACATGATCTAGCCTGTCATATTAACATTGTAAAAAACTAAAAATAAGAACGGTGCCAAAACAGCTATTTTTTGTTACCTTGCCTCACAAAAAGTGCAATATAGAGCAACCAAAAATCCTATGTACCCTAAAATAGTACCAACAAAACTGCCGCTTTATCCTGTAGTTTACAAAATGGGGTCTTTTTTGGAGGATTTCTACTCTAGGGGTGCATTAGGGGGTCTTCAAATGTGACATGGCAGCTTAAAATTATCCTAGTGAAATCTGCCTTCCAAAAAACATATGGCGTACCTTTCCATCTGCGCCCTGCCGTGTGCCCGTACAGCAGTTTATGACCAGATATAGGGTGTTTCTGTAAATTACAGAATCAGAGCAATAAATATTGAGTTTTGTTTGGCTGTTAACCCTTGCTTTGTTAGCGGAAAATATTGATTAAAATGGAAAATCTGCCAAAAAAGTGAAATTCTGAAATGTCATCTCCATTTTCCTTTAATTCTTGTGGAACAAATAAAGGGTTAGCAAAGTTTGTAAAATCAGTTTTGAATGACTTCAGGGGTGTAGTTTCTAAAATGGGGTCATTTTTGTGAGGTTTCTATTATGTAAGCCTCACAAAGTGACTTCAGATCTGAACTGGTCCTTAAAAAGTGGGGTTTGGAAATTTTCTGAATAATTTCAAGATTTGCTTCTAAACTTCTAAGCCTTCTAACGTCCCCCAAAAATATAATGGCATTGACAAAATGATCCAAACATGAAGTAGACATATGGGGAATGCAAAATAAGAACTATTTTTGGAGTTATTACTATCTATTATAAAAGTCGATAAATTGAAATTTGCAAATTTTTCAATATTTTTTTTGTAAATTTGGTATTTTTTTATAATAAAAATTATTATTTTTTTACTCAATTTTACCACTGTTATGAAGTACAATATGTGACAAGAAAACATTCTCAGAATAGCTTGGATAAGTAAAAGCGTTTCAAAGTTATTACCACATAAAGTGACATATGTCAGATTTGATAAAAATGGCCTGGTCCTGAAAGGGTTAAATAATGATTTCATTTATTAAAGGAAAAAAGCTATCCAAAGCAACCTGGCCACATGTGAAAAAGTAATTGCCCCCTAAGCCTAATAACTGGCAATGAGCCTTTCACATCTCTGTGGAGGAATTTTGGCCCACTCTTCTTTGCAGAATTGTTTTAATTCAGCCACATTGGATGGTTGTCGAGCATGAACGGCCTGTTTAAAGGATAACTGTCACATTTAGACCCTAATTTCAATTTTCATATATGTAGTTACTAATAACATGATATTCCAGAATCAGTTACTATTGGACTGACTTACACCATATTTAACCCCTTAAAGGGGTTATCCCATCATAATGATCACTGTTAAATCTGTTAATGATTTGACAGTGATCATTTTTGTAAATATACTTTATTAACAAATTCCCACCGATTAGGAGAAAATTCATCCCCACTTACCTTATTGTTGTGACTCGGTCTCCCCTGGTTACGACCACCGCTCTTCCGCAAAATCCCGATGGTCGCACTTGCCCAGAAGACTTCTTCTTTTCTCCCGGCCGGGCCACTCGCTGTCCTGAACGCGCACGCTGCCGCGCATGCGCGACGGTGACTTCTTCCCGGCCAGAATAGTACAGAGCTGCGAACGCGCACGCCGGCTCTGTACTATACTGGCCAGAAATAAGTCACATTGCGCATGCAGCGTGCGCGTTCAGTCCAGCGCGCGGCCCGGCCGGGAGAAGACTTCAATCAAGATGAAGCCCGCCCCCAGCCAGAATCCAGGAAGTGAACGCGCGGTGGCAGCAGGTAAGTATGAAACTGCTAAGTGGGATAATGTCACGGAACCATGAACCAGACGTACAACAAGGGATAAGTGAAAATAAGAAGGCTTTATTGAAAATAAAGCTGTAAAGCAAAAGTCCAAACGGATGGCGAAACCGAAGCAGAGTCTTGCGAAGCCAGAGGTCAGGAACCAGAAGGGTAGTCAGACGAAGCCAGGATCAGGAACCAGCAGGGTAGTCAGACGAAGCCAGGATCAGGAACCAGCAGGGTAGTCGGACGAAACCAGGATCAGGAACCAGAAGCAGCAGCAGTCTAGAAGCATGTGAACACAGGAGGACCAAGCAAGGAACTGAAGCCACAGACCTCCTATATATATGAGCTGGGCATCCAGCTCCTCCCAGTGGGAAGGAGGAGCCGCAGGGTGGGAGGCTACAAGAAACCCAGAAACCAAGATGGCCGCCAGCACATGTCAAACGAAGGAGAACAGCAAGAAGGTAAGACCATGACAGTACCTCCCCCTCAAGGGCCCCTCCTCCGCGGAGTAAAGAACGGTTTCTGAGGGAAGCGTGCGTGGAAGGCTCGGAGCAAGGCAGGAGCATGGACATCTGCGGAGGGAACCCAGGAACGCTCCTCTGGACCATAACCACGCCAATGGACCAAAAACTGCACCCGACCGCGGACCAGGCGTGAGTCCAGGATATTGCTCACCTCATACTCCTCACGATTACCCACTAGGACCGGACGAGGCCGAGGAACCGAGGAAGTGAAACGATTACACACCAGTGGCTTCAACAGGGAGACATGAAACACGTTGGAGATCCGCATGCCAGGAGGAAGCGCAAGGGCATAGGCTACCGGGTTTACCCTGCGAAGCACTCGGAAGGGACCAACAAAGCGAGGCGCCAGCTTGGGAGTGGGCACTCGAAGGTTGAGGTTGCGGGTGGACAACCATACACGGTCTCCGACCTGGTAGGAAGGAGCAGGCGCTCGTCTGCGATCAGCCTGGAGTCTCTGGCGCTGCGCAGAGACCTCAAGGGACTTCTGGATCAGTACCCAAGAAGCACGTAGGACGGAAAGGTGATCCTCCACAGCCGGAATATCCTGGGGAGAGAATACCTCCGGTAACACGGCAGGTTGGAACCCATAATTGGCCATGAAGGGAGACGTCCCAGAGGAAGAGTTCACCGCCGTGTTCCTGGCAAACTCAGCCCAAGGCAGGAGGTCAACCCAATTGTCTTGGTGATCGGAGACATAGCAACGAAGGAATTGCTCCAAGGCCTGATTGGATCGTTCTGCGGCCCCATTGGACTGAGGGTGGTAGGCCGAGGAGAAGGAGAGATGAATCCCCAACTGGGAGCAAAAGGCGCGCCAGAACCTGGACACAAACTGACTCCCCCGATCCGACACAATCTCCTTGGGCAAACCGTGCAACCGGAAGACCTCCCTGGCAAAAATCGTGGCCAACTCTTGTGCAGAGGGTAACTTCTTGAGAGGAACTTCTTGAGAGGAACACAGTGGCACATTTTGGAAAACCGATCCACAATCATGAGAATGACCGTATGGCCTCGGGATGCAGGGAGGTCCACAATGAAATCCATCCCCAGGTGTGACCATGGGCGCTCCCCGGTGGCTATGGGTTGCAGAAGGCCCAACGGAAGGTGCCGAGGGGACTTACTCTGGGCACAAACGGAGCATGCCGCTACATATGCGGCGATGTCGGAACGTAGGGAAGGCCACCAGAACAGACGTGAAACAGCCCAGGACAGCTGATTCTTTCCAGGATGCCCCGCGGTCTTGGAGTTATGGTAGGTTCGCAACAACCGAGTGCGCAACTCCTCAGGCACAAAACATCTGCCGTTGGGTCTCCCAGAGGGAGCACCAGATTGAGCCGCCAAAATCTGCTCACCCAGGGGAGAGGTCAGGCTGGTGCGAATGGCGGCCAAGATCTGATTCGGAGGTATGACCGAAGTCGGAATCGACTCCTCCCTGGACAGCTCGGAGTACTGCCGTGATAAGGCATCCGCCCTGATGTTCTTGGAACCGGGTAGGTAGGAGACCACGTAATTAAAACGTGACAAGAACAGAGCCCATCTGGCCTGACGTGGTGTCAATCTCTTGGCCTCAGAAAGGTAGGTCAGATTCTTGTGGTCCGTCAGGATGAGGACCGGAACCACCGAACCCTCGAGCAAGTGCCTCCATTCTTTAAGGGCCTGCACGATGGCCAATAACTCCCTGTCACCAATCTGATAGTTGCACTCCGCGGAAGACAGTTTCCGGGAGTAAAACCCACAAGGAAGCAGAGGACCCTCTGGTGTTCTACGCTGAGACAGAAGGGCGCCTACTCCCGTCTCAGACGCGTCCACCTCGAGGACAAAGGGCAACCCAGGGTTGGGATGCGACAGAATCGGAGCCGACACAAAGGCGGACTTTAGAGCCTCAAAAGCTCGGATGGCCTCGAGCGGCCAGACCTGGGAATTACTGCCCTTCCTGGTCAGATCCGTGAGAGGCTTGGCTAGCATGGAAAAGTCCCTGATGAACTTCCGATAATAATTGGCGAAGCCCAAAAAGCGCTGCAGGGAACGAAGACCACTGGGCTGGGGCCACTGTAAGACAGCCGAAACCTTCTCAGGATCCATGGAGAACCCCTCAGCGGAAATGATGTAACCTAAGAAGGTTACCTGGGATCGGTGAAATTCGCATTTCTCAAGCTTACCGAACAGCTTGTTCTCTCGTAACCGTTGCAACACTCGTCTGACATCCAGAATGTGGGCCTCCATGGATTAAGAATATACCAAGATGTCATCCAAATAGACCACCACACACTGCTGCAACAGGTCACGGAAAACATCGTTGATGAATTCCTGAAAGACTGCGGGCGCATTGCACAACCCAAAGGGCATAACCAAGGATTCATAATGACCGGTCCTGGTGTTAAACACGGTCTTCCACTCATCGCCCGCCTTGATCCTTACCAGGTTATATGCCGCCCTCAGGTCGAGTTTGGTAAAGACCGTGGCCCCTTTAAGGCGATCGAACAGCTCGGAAATCAAGGGTATCGGGTAAGCGTTCTTGATCGTGATGCGATTGAGACCCCTGTAATCGATGCAAGGCCTCAACTCACCGCCCTTCTTTTTCACAAAGAAAAATCCAGCCCCTGCCGGGGACGAGGATTTGCGAATGTGTCCGCGTGAAAGCGCCTCCCTCACGTACTCCTCCATGGCCTCATTCTCCGCTACCGACAGTGGATAGACTTTGCCACGAGGAGGAACGGCACCAGATTGTAACTCTATGGCACAATCGTATGGGCGGTGCGGAGGTAGGGCAACCGCGCGCACCTTATCGAATACATCCCGGTACTCCTCGTATTCAGGAGGCAACAGAGAGTCCGAGGAAGTACACAGCAACTTGACAGACCCATGGATGCAACTAGTCCCACACTGCGGTGACCACGAGAGGATCTCGGCCGATCTCCAATCGAAAGTCGGATTATGCTTCCGGAGCCAGGGGTACCCCAAGACCACCGAGTAGTGTGGAGACGAAATAACCTGGAGGCAGACCGACTCTCTGTGAACGGCACCAATGGCTATACCCACTGGAAGGGTTTCATGAGTCACGTGTGGCGGCAGAAGGGGTCTGCCGTCTATCGCCTCAAGAGCCAGTGGGGAACCTCGAGCCTGCAGAGGAATGGAATTGGCGGCAGCGAACACATTATCAATGAACAAACCACCAGCACCAGAATCCACCAACGCCTGGGTCGTCACCGAGCCCCCGACCCAGGAGAGGACAACAGTGATCAGTGGTTTGTCAACACGGGAAACCGGGGACGAGGAGACTCCACCCAAGATCTGCCCCCGACAGGATCTCAGGTGCGAGCGTTTCCCGGACGGTTCGGACATGCCAACCGAAAATGCCCACCGAGACCACAGTACATGGATCGGCCCTCGCGTCTCCGGAGTACCCTCTCCCCCTCGGACAGGCGAGCAAACCCCAGCTGCATGGGTTCACCCCCAGACAAGTCATCCCCAGGAGGCGTGGGAGGAGAGGGAGGCACGGGTGGGACAGCAAACGTAGGCGCCAATCTGTTAGAAAACCTCCGCAGGCTCTCCTTAAAGGAAGGTCTCTCCCTGAGTCTGGTGTCAATCAAAATCAGGAAAGAAATAAGAGACTCGAGCTCCACTGGTAGGTCCTTAGCTGCAACCTCATCCTTCAAGGCATCCGAGAGACCATGAGAGAAAGCAGCGACCAGAGCCTCATTATTCCAGCCCACCTCTGCTGCCAGGGTACGAAACTCAATGGCGTATTCAGCTACGGATCGTGAACCCTGTCTGATGGACATAAGGAGCTTCGCAGCAGAGGCAGCACGAGCCGGCACATCGAATACCTTCCGAAGAGAAGCAACAAAACCGGAAAACTCGGCAACCACCGGATTGTTGTTCTCCCATAAAGGGCTGGCCCAGGCCAAGGCCTTGTCCGAGAGCAGCGAGATCAAGAAGCCCACCTTTGATCTCTCAGTGGGAAAGGCATGTGGCAGCAACTCGAAATAAATGCCCACCTGGTTAAGGAAACCTCGGCACTGAGTTGGCTCTCCCCCAAAGCGCTGTGGAAGAGGGGCAGAACCGGTCATACCCCGAAACACCGCAGGTGCAACAACAGGTGTCGGGGTAGGCTCTGGCGCAACAACCGGAGCGGCAGTAGGAGCGGGCCCAGGAGCGACAACCGTCCCATCGGCAACGGGAGCGAAATGAGCCGTGCGTTCAAGCAGGGTTTGCAACGCCACAGCGAACCGACCCAACAGGTGATCCTGCTGATCAAGTCTGGCAACCAGCGTGGGTAGCGAGGATGGCCCTGTACCGTCAGAATTCATGGCTTGGTCCTAATGTCACGGAACCATGAACCAGACGTACAACAAGGGATAAGTGAAAATAAGAAGGCTTTATTGAAAATAAAGCTGTAAAGCAAAAGTCCAAACGGATGGCGAAACCGAAGCAGAGTCTTGCGAAGCCAGAGGTCAGGAACCAGAAGGGTAGTCAGACGAAGCCAGGATCAGGAACCAGCAGGGTAGTCAGACGAAGCCAGGATCAGGAACCAGCAGGGTAGTCGGACGAAACCAGGATCAGGAACCAGCAGGGTAGTCGGACGAAACCAGGATCAGGAACCAGAAGCAGCAGCAGTCTAGAAGCATGTGAACACAGGAGGACCAAGCAAGGAACTGAAGCCACAGACCTCCTATATATATGAGCTGGGCATCCAGCTCCTCCCAGTGGGAAGGAGGAGCCGCAGGGTGGGAGGCTACAAGAAACCCAGAAACCAAGATGGCCGCCAGCACATGTCAAACGAAGGAGAACAGCAAGAAGGTAAGACCATGACAGATAACCCCTTTAAGGACTCAGCCCTATTTCACCTTAAGGACCAGGCCATTTTTTGCAAATCTGACTAGTGTCACTTTAAGTGCTGATAACTTTAAAACGCTTTGACTTATCAAGGCCATTCTGAGACAGTTTTTTCGTCACATATTGTACTTCATGACACTGGTAAAATGAAGTAAAAAAAATTCATTTTTATTTATAAAAAAATACCAAATTTACCAAAAATTTGTAAAAAATTTCAAATTTACAAGTTTCAATTGCTCTACTTCTATAATACAAAGTAATACCTCCAAAAATAGTTATTACTTTACATTCCCTATATGTCTACTTCATGTTTGAATCATTTTGGGAATGATATTTTATTTTTTGGGGATGTTACAAGGCTTAGAAGTTTAGAAGCAAATCTTGAAATTTTTCTGAAATTTTCAAAAACCAAATTTTTAGGGACCAGTTCAGGTCTGAAGTCACTTTGCGAGGCTTACATAATAGAAACGAAGTAGTAAATCCCAGCAGCTGTGTCTTTTGTAAGTAGGTTTCTTTTTATTTCATCAAGAAAAGTCCTATAACCAGGACGCGTTTCGGCATGCAAGCCTTTATCAACAGCTGCCTGTTGATAAAGGCTTGCATGCCGAAACGCGTCCTGGTTATAGGACTTTTCTATTGGAGGTTGCTCCTCTCCCGTGCAGCGTGCAATTAAAAGGTGAAGTGCTGACCTGTTTCCTTCTTCGATTACATAATAGAAACCACCCAAAAATGACCCCATTCTATAATCTACACCCCTCAAGGTATGCAACCCTAGAGTAGAAACTCCATAAAAGTGACCCCATCTAAAAAAATACACCCCTCAAGGTATTCAAAACTGATTTTACATACGTCGTTAACCCTTTAGGTGTTGCACAAGAGTTATTGGCAAATGGGGATGAAATTTGAGAATTTCATTTTTTTGCCTAATTTTTAAATTTAACCAATTTTTTCCACTAACAAAGCAAGGGTTAACAGCCAAACAAGACTGTATCTTTATTGCCCTGACTCTGCTGTTTACAGAAACACCCCATATGTGGCCGTAAACTACTGTACAGCCACACAGCGGGGCGTAGAGTGAAAGGTGCGCCGTATGGTTTTTGGAGGACTGATTTTGCTGGACTGTTTTTTTGACACCATGTCCCATTTGAAGCCCCCCTGATGCACCCCTAGAGTAGAAACTCCATAAAAGTGACCCCATCTAAGAAACTAGACCCCTCAAGGTATTCAAAACTGATTTTACAAACTTTGTTAACCCTTTAGGTGTTGCACAAGATTTAATGGAAAATAGAGACACAATTTCAAAATTTCACATTTTTGACAGATTTTCCATTTTAATATTTTTTTTCCAGTTACAAAGCAAGGGTTAACAGCCAAACAAAACTCATTATTTATGGCCCTGATTCTGTAGTTTACAGAAACACCCCATATGTGGTCGTAAACCGCTGTACAGGCACACGGCAGGGCGCAGAAGGAAAGGAATGCCATACGGTTTTTGGAAGGCAGGTTTTGCTGGACTGTTTTTTTTTACACCATGTCCCATTTGAAGCCCCCCTGATACACCCCTAGAGTAGATACTCCAAAAAAGTGACTCCATTTTAGAAACTAAGGGATTGGGTGGTAGTTTTGTTGGTACTAGTTTAGGGTACATATGATTTTTGGTTGCTCTATATTACACTTTTTGTGCGGCAAGGTAACAAGAAATAGCTTTTTTGGCACGTTTTTTTTTTTTGTTATTTACAACATTCATCTGACAGGTTAGATCATGTGATATTTTTATAGAGCCGGTCGATACGGACGCGGCGATACCTAATATGTATACTTTTTTTTTATTTATGTAAGTTTTACACAATGATTTAATTTTTGAAACAAAAAAAAAACATGTTTTAGTGTTTCCATAGTCTAAGAGCCATAGTTTTTTCAGTTTTATCTTGAGTAGGGTCTCATTTTTTGCGGGATGAGATGACGGTTTGATTGGTACTATTTTGGCGTACATGCGACTTTTTGATCACTTTTATTAAATTTTTTGGGAAGTAAGGTGGGCAAAATTTCTATTTTCTCATAGTTTTTATTTTTTTATTTTTATGGCGTTCACCATGCGGGGAAAGTAACAAGACCATTTTATAGATCAGATCGTTATGGACGCGGCGATACCTAATATGTGTAGTGTATTTTATTTTTTTAATTTTTATTCAGTGATAAATGTTTTTTTTTTATCTTAACTTTTTTCACTTTTTTTTACATTTGATTTGACCCAGACCCACTTGGTTCTTGAAGATCCAGTGGGTCTGATGTCTGTATAATACAGTACAGTACAATATATATTGCACTGTACTGTATTTTACTTACACTGAACAGATCTATGCTTTTAGCATAGATCTGTTCAGCACCATGGACAGCAGGACGCCTGAGCAGGCGTCCTGTTGCCATGGAAACCTTCCCCGTCTGCTCAGAACTTCGCAGACGGGGAAGGGTAAGCACAGGGCTGAGGGGGGCTGTCGGGGGGCTCTCTCCCTCTCCATCGGGGGGCTGCAAAGGCACAGCAGCCCCCCGATGGAGAGGGAGGGAGCTCCCTGACCGATGACAGTTAACTTTTTCCATACAGCGGTCCGTACGGACCGCGGTATGGAAAGGGTTAAACGGCTGACATCTGCAAAGATGTCAGCCACTTATACCAGGGTGCCAGCAATGTGCTGGCACCCTGGTATAACCACTAGAAGCCAACGATCGTTCATGGGGAGGCGGGCGGGGGATCGCGATCCCGCCTGCCGCACCGCCCGCTTCCCGCAACGCCCCCACCGCATATATATTGATTTTAGGCACTGTAAAGTTTCTGATCCCCGCGGTCAATTGACCTGCGGTTTGCTGCGATCGCCGACACGGGGGGGTCACATGACCCCCCCCCTGGCGTTGTGACAGGATGCCGGCTGAATGATGTCAGCCGAAATCCCGTTCCGATTAACCCCTGGGGCGCCGGAATGCCGATTTAAAGTTAGGACGTACCTTGGTCCTTAAGGACTCGGGAAATAGGGCGTACCGGTACGTCCTATGTTCTTAAGGGGTTAAGGACTCGGGAAACATGACGTACCGGTACGTCATGCGTCCCTAAGGGGTTAAGAAGATTCAGCCCTTAGCAACCAGTCCGCATAAAACTGCAATTTCACTATTCAGTTAAGATGGCCGCCACTGCCCTCACCCTGAGACTAATCCCGCCTGCCTTCACTAGCCAGTAACAATAGCCCCCCAAAAGTGTCAGTAACCAGAGCCCTCCCCCCTAAAGGGTTAATCTCCTGCAGCACAAAAGGGTCCTCTTACCACATGTTGCTTTCATTTATACACTGAGCAGATGGCAGATCTCCCTTCCCTTTTGTGCTCTGCTTCAACTCTGCATCCTCCAGCTCTGCTGAGTGAGGGAGCGTCTGACAAGCGCAGGGACAGGGAGAAGTGCACACAGCCCAGGCACTGTTATCAGCTGCTGGGGAGGACCTGACTTGAATCATTTACTTACAGTCCCTGGCTGTCAGTAATGTGACCCTGCACGCTGCGTGCTCCGTCTATCAACAGATAGACGGACCATGCCTAGCAACCCTATTTTAAGCACAGGTAAAAGTAGGCAGTACAGGGAACAAAAATGTGGAATTAAGGAGTAATTGAATACACAGTGAAAAGTTGAAATAGGGCCACCAAGGTGATATTAATCACCGTAATCCAATACTCCAAAAAATAAATAAAAAATACGACAGTTATCCTTTAAGATCATGCCACAACATCTCAATCAGATTTAACCTTCATTTTGTTCTTTTATCAGCCATTAAGAGGTGGACTTGCTAGTATGCTTTGGATCATTGTCCTGCGGCCGGACATTCTCCATCAGGATTTTCTTGTAGAGAGCAGAATTCATGGTTCCATAAATTACAGCAAGTCGTCCAGGTCCTGAAGCAGAAAAGCAGCCTCAGACCATCACACTACCACCATCATGTTTTACTGTATGATGTTCTTTTTCTGAAATGCTGTTTGACTGTATGATGTTCTTTTTCTGAAATGCTGTGTTAGTTCTATGCCAGAGGTAATGGAATGCACACCTTCCAAAAAGTTCCACTTTTGCCTTGTCAGTCAACAAAATATTTTCTCAAAAGGCTTGGGATTATCCAGATGTTTTTTGGCAAATATGAGATGGGCTTTTGTGTTCTTTTTGGTCAGCAGTGGTTTTCACCTTGGAACTCTCCCATGGATATTGTTGAATTATGAACACTGACCTTAACTGAGGTAAGCAAGGCTTACAGTGCTTTAGATGTTGTTTTGTGTTCTTTTGTCACCTCCTGGATGAATCGTCAGTGTGCTCTTGGAGTAATTTTGGTAGGCCTCCACTCCTAGGAAGATTCACCGCTGTTCCATGTTTTCTCCATTTGTGGATAATAGTTCTCACTGTGGTTAACTGGAGTCCCAAAGCCCTAGAATTGCTTTGTAACCTTTTCCAGACTGATAGATGTCAATGAATTTCTTTCTCATCTGTTAAATTTCTTTAGATTAGGGCACGATGTGTTGCTTTTTGAGATCTTTTAGCCTACTCCATGTTGTCATACAGGTTCTATTTAAGTGATTTCTTGATTCTACAGGTCTGGCAGTAGTCAGACCTGGATGTGGCTAGTGAAATTGAACTCAGCTTTCCAAAAACTATGGTTAATCATAGATGTACTTTCTAATGGCACCATATACGGTTGCATAAAATGTGGTGAGAAGCGGGGGGAAAAAATGTGGAATTATTAAAAAAACACAATTCCACCACAGTTTTCAGTTTTTTTTTTACACCATTTCCTATGCAGTAAAACTGACCTGTTACTTATATTCTCCAGCTCAGTGCAATTACGATGCCACATATGTATAGTTTTTCTTGTGTTTTAATACTAACAAAAAAAAAATTTTTGGAAAAATATGTTTTTTCTTTTCATCGCCATATTCTGACCCCTGTAACTTTTTTGTAGTTACATGTATGGAGCTGTGTGAATGTGTATATGGGCTCATTTTTTGCAGGGCGATCTGTACTTTTCAATGATACCATTTTGGGGTGTGTACGACTTTTTGATCACTTTTTATTAAATTCTTTGTAGGAGGTGAAATGACCATAATAGTATGGGCATTTTTGCATGCGGTGATGCCCATGATGTGTATTTTTTATTTACATTTTGGGGAAGGGGGTGATTTGAATGTTTAGATTTTTTTATTTTTAAAAACATTTTTATTTACACTTTTTTATAGTTCCCTTAGGGAATTGTAGCAAGCAATCATCAGATTGCTTGTTTCAGACTTCAATGCATTAGTATTAAAGTCAATACGAATTTTACTATGCTCCTGTGGAGCCCTGCCACAGGCCTGATTTGCGGCCTGGTCTGGGGTTTTATTGATAGGATCTGTAGATATATGCCTTCAGTAGGCATCTTACATAAGGAAAAGAGGCCAACAGTCAACAGAAAAAGGTTTACAATGACCTTTTCCACCATCCACAATTTCAGGTGTAAGGCCAGTTTGGTTTTAAAACTGCCCCAAACATATTTTAGAATCCCAGTATTATTCACATATTTAAGATATTGTACTAACAAGTGTTAATTGTAATTTTATTGTCTTTGATAACATTTGAAAAGACAATTAATAAAATTAAAAGAAAAAAGGAAAGTGCACTTAAAGAGGACCTTTCACCACTCTTGACTAGTGATGAGCGGTATAGGCAATATTTGAATTCGCGATATTTCACGAATTTTTGGCCGAATATCCGCCATAAATTTGCAAATTCGAGAATTCGTGATCTCCAGTCATTGTTTACTTCTGAAAATTGGCAATGTAATATATTCGTGATAAATTTGCAATAAATTCGTGATTAGAATATTCAACACTATTCGCGAATATGAATATATAGCACTATATTCTAAATATTCGCGAATTCTCAAAGTGGCGATATTTGCGATTAAAATTTGCGATTCGAATATTCGCGCTCAACACTACTCCTGACATGTCTGGTTTAGTAACTCCTTGCATTCCCCATTCCCCAATAACAATTCTGGAGCATCTCTTCTTATGGCTCTATGTTGTGTCATTCCTTTATTATTTCTACTAGAAGTTATGAATGAATTGCTAGCAGTCTGCAGTAAGGGTACAGAGGGATGGTAACTAGTTGGGGGGGGTGTACCTGCACAAACTCACTCTATCCAATCAGTGCTGCCATTTTCAGACTGTGCAGGTACTCCCCCCCAACTGGTTACCACCCCTCTGTACCCTTACTGCAGACTGCTAGCAATTATTTAATAACTTCTAGTAGAAATAACAAAAGAATGGCACAACATAGAGCCATAAAAATGGATGCCGCAGAATTGTTATTACATGGGGAATGCATGAAGCTATTAAAACAGGCATATCAGGAGTGGTAACAGGTCCTCTTTAAATGTTGACAGGTCGGCGTTTTTCAAGCCATCTTAATAGCTGTAGCATTTTTTGTGTGGTCAGATGTTACAGTATGAAATACTATATACAAAGGGGAGATTTAATTTTCAAAATGCATCAGAATGTGGATGCAACTTGTGCAAAAAACTTGTATACATGCCCTACACCATATTTAGTTAATGTTTTAAACAGTTTTTGTGCTTCGGCCTACAAAGAGGCATGAGATGGGGAAATGGGGTTGTGGCCCTGCTTAAGATGTGACAATGTGCGATAAAACGTTGGCACAGTTTTGGTGCACACTATTGCATCTTATGCCAGACCTCTTTCTAATGCAAAATAAGCTAACTAATAGGTGGTTTAAGCTAAGGTGGATATTTATCATGCCCTTTTTTGCCAGAAAAGTAGTCTAAAAGTAACAATCTATTTTGCAGAAATAATTTATGCAAAAAAAGAAATTTACATTTTAGGTTTTTATGCTACTTACTCCACTGTTTAAGCAGGTAGGGCGTGCCGGGAGAGGACAAGACCGACAAATTTACAGTTGTAGCAATCATTAATTTGACAGTTACTGGGTTATATACACAGTTGCAGCAAAGTTTATTTGAATTTTTAAAATTACTTTTGGTGTGTTAAGCATCAATTTAACGTTTCCAGTAAAAGTCTATTTAACCACTTCAGCCCCCAGTGCTTAAACACCCTGAAAGACCAGGCCACTTTTTACACTTCTGACCTACACTACTTTCACCATTTATTGCTCGGTCATGCAACTTACCACCCAAATGAATTTTACCTCCTTTTCTTCTCACTAATAGAGCTTTCATTTGGTGGTATTTCATTGCTGCTGACATTTTTACTTTTTTTGTTATTAATCAAAATTTAACGATTTTTTTGCAAAAAAATGACATTTTTCACTTTCAGTTGTAAAATTTTGCAAAAAAAACTACATCCATATATAAATTTTGCTCTAAATTTATTGTTCTACATGTCTTTGATAAAAAAAAAATGTTTGGGTAAAAAAAAAATGGTTTGGGTAAAAGTTATAGCGTTTACAAACTATGGTACAAAAATGTGAATTTCCGCTTTTTGAAGCAGCTCTGACTTTCTGAGCACCTGTCATGTTTCCTGAGGTTCTACAATGCCCAGACAGTACAAATACCCCACAAATGACCCCATTTCGGAAAGTACACACCCTAAGGTATTCGCTGATGGGCATAGTGAGTTCATAGAACTTTTTATTTTTTGTCACAAGTTAGCGGAAAATGATGATTTTTTTTTTTTCTTACAAAGTCTCATATTCCACTAACTTGTGACAAAAAATAAAAAGTTCTATGAACTCACTATGCCCATCAGCGAATACCTTGGGGTCTCTTCTTTCCAAAATGGGGTCACTTGTGGGGTAGTTATACTGCCCTGGCATTCTAGGGGCCCAAATGTGTGGTGAGGAGTTTGAAATCAAATTCTGTAAAAAATGACGAGTGAAATCCGAAAGGTGCTCTTTGGAATATGGGCCCCTTTGCCCACCTAGGCTGCAAAAAAGTGTCACACATCTGGTATCTCCGTATTCAGTAGAAGTTGGGGAATGTGTTTTGGGGTGTATTTTTACATATACCCATGCTGGGTGAGATAAGTATCTTTGTCAAATGCCAACTTTGTATAAAAAAATGGGAAAAGTTGTCTTTTGCCAAGATATTTCTCTCACCCAGCATGGGTATATGTAAAAAGACACCCCAAAACACATTCCGCAACTTCTACTGAATACGGAGATACCAGATGTGTGACACTTTTTTGCAGCCTAGGTGGGCAAAGGGGCCCATATTCCAAAGAGCATCTTTCGGATTTCACTCGTCATTTTTTACAGAATTTGATTTCAAACTCCTTACCACACATTTGGGCCCCTAGAATGCCAGGGCAGTATAACTACCCCACAAGTGACCCCATTTTGGAAAGAAGACACCCCAAGGTATTCCGTGAGGGGCATGGCGAGTTCCTAGAATTTTTTATTTTTTGTCACAAGTTAGTGGAAAATGATGTTTTTTTTTTTTTTTCATACAAAGTCTCATATTCCACTAACTTGTGACAAAAAATAAAAACTTCCATGAACTCGCCATGCCCATCAGCAAATACCTTGGGGTCTCTTCTTTCCAAAATGGGGTCACTTGTGGGGTAGTTATGCAGCGTACTCAAGTTGTGTGTAGTAGGTGTTTCTGGGTGATGTAGTGCAATATACACTAACCTGGTACAGCTGACTCTCTGCAAGGGCAGGTATAGGTAGAAATAGTTCGTGACGCCAGTGCCAAGTAAACGGTGGCACGCCGTTTGCGGATGCAGGAATAAATTGAGGAAACGTAGGATTAAAACAAAACTCCAACTTTAGTAGTTTTTCCAAGCAGAGACAATAAAGGAAATGCAGTTCCTCAGCATACAGTCGATTTTGCAATTCGGTCGATGCAGGCAATTCAGTACAGCAGAGTAATTACAGAGTGTTGAACACAGGACTTGCAGCACAGGAGCTTGCACTCTAATTCTGTCTGATCCTGGAATACAGCAATTCTTCACCAAGGCCCATTAACCTAGTTCTGGCCTTATATCCTTGGCTATGGCTTCTATAAGTACCTCCTCTGTCTTTCTGAGTACCTCTGGCTTTCCTGATCTTTGCCTCTGTCTCTCTCAGCTTCTGGACACTTCCTCAGGCTCTAGAAACTTCTGAGCTGTGGTCTAGACTGACTTCTGCACTCCACACTAGATCAGGTTACACTGACTTTCCCTTCCTTGTCTGGCCCTTATATAAACTAGGGCTCCCTAGCTCCCTCTAATGCCTAAGAGCTGGAATGACACCCCTAGCCGGCCTGTACTTGCAAGTTTCATAGCAACAGGGAAATACATGCATTACATTACATGACATTTTATAAAACTGACATAACAACTTCCCCATAATTAGGAGGGACGACAGCACACCAAGTGACCTTTGGTAGTGACGGGTATTACAGTTCCCGTACACTACATACCCCACTGCTTTAAGCTGAGTACGACCTCGTACTCCATCATGGGTCGCCCAACTGGAATCTCTACCTGAAATAGAAAATAGAGACATGCAGGCATACATACATGTAATTCATCTGCATTTACATTTGCATCAGGTCCAATTGGCAAAGGTGCAGGGTAGTGACAAGGGGCGTCGTTCTCTTCTCTCAGGATAGTGAATGGAACGGGGGCGCTGACCTGGCACAGCGTAACATTAGAACCAGGATAGTCCATGACAATGAATAAGTCCATGATAGAACAGCAAAATGGATAAAACAGTATAAAAGTTCTTGGAGGCTCAAAGAACAAACATGAGTCCGTACCCAGGCTATTTCTTATTAAATCACAGAGGCTCTTATGCGGTGGAGTCCATCTCTGGGCACATTTCCTTAGTATGAAGTTGCACAATAAAATGACAGCATAATAACGGAACTACCCAGGAGTTTCCCGTGGGTGTATCACAGGCAAGGGCTCACGTGGAGGAGTCCATTCTTGCGCACAAATGTCAAGTAAGGTATTGCCCGTGGCAACTGTTTGGGAGGAGACACCACCAGAATAATCAAAGTCTCCTAAACGGACTGGTGGGCGTCCCCTGGTCATCCGGGTAGACCTTCTCAAAACAGGGGTCTCCTCTTCCCTTAGCAACGAGGTAGAAGGGAGAGGAGCAACAGGAGGGTCTCCATCCGTGAGACCTCGGTCAGGAACAACTGGAACAACAGGAACAACAATATCCACGAGAGGGGGAACTGGATCCGGAGCATCTTGCACCGGCTCTTCTGGAGGTGAAGACGCAATAGGTGCCGGAGCAGGCACCAGCAAGTTCAACCAAGGTGTCAGAAGCCAATGCATGGGATCAGCGTCATACCTCAGATTACTAACAGCCTGCATAGGATCCTCGGGCTGTAGTGCTGACTCTGACACAGGATATTCAGATCCAGAACTCTCGTCGCTAGGTTCTGGTGTCAGGCAGAGCTTTAACCGGTTTCGGTGTACAATTTGGGATCCCTTGTCTTCCCGGGTGATCTCATAAGTGTGAGTTCCAACATTTGGGATTGCAGTGACAACATAGGGACTTCGCTCCCACTTACTGTCCAATTTGCTGGTACGACGGTTATTCTTTAACCATACCACGGCCCCTATGGTCAAGGGTTCTGCATGGGCTGCCTGATCATAGTCTCTCTGCTGTCGGTCTCTAGCAAAGTCCATACGTTCCTGAACAATGGCTTTGGCTGCATCCAATCGCCTTTGGTGCTCAGCAACCCAGTCGGTGTTAGGTAATGGGTTAATGCAATCAGGTACATGTATGTCCAATGAATGATCAGCAGGCAATGTCCCTTGGCGCCCAAACATCAAGTAAAAAGGGGTATACCCGGTGGAACAATGTATGGTATGATTGTATGTGAACATGAGCTGTGGCAACAGACTGGGCCAATCTCCTCTGTTCTCAGGAGGCACGGCCCTCAGCATCTCTATCAAGGTCTGATTCATTTTTTCACATAATCCGTTACCTTGAGGATGGTAGGCCGTCGTCCGGATCTTCTTACAGTTGTGTAAGCGGCACAGTTCATGGAACAGATGGGACTCAAAAGCAGGTCCTTGATCGGTGAGGATCTTTTCTGGACATCCATAGGGCAGGAGGAAGTGCTTCCAGAACATTTCGGCTGTAGTCTTGGCTGTCTGGTCTCTCACAGGCACTGCTACAACAAACTTTGTAAAATGGTCAATAATAGTCATGGCATAAGCATACCCTGAGCGACTAGGCTCCAGTTTTACATGGTCGATGGCGACAAGTTCAAGAGGACGGGTACTTACAATGGGTCTCAGTGGTGCCCTCTGATCATGGTGCTCACTTCGTTTCAAGGCACAGGCTACACACTCTCGACACCACTTCTCCATGTCTTCTCTCATGCCTACCCAGTAAAACCGCTGGCGGATAGTAGCTTCAGTCTTTTGGACCCCAAAGTGACCGGATTGATTGTGGTACATCTCCAACACCATACCTGCATCTCGTCGGGGTATGAGGATCTGGTGTACTCTTTCGTTGGACACTGGGTCTAGGCTTCTCCGTAGCAATAGGCCCTTTTGTATGAAGAGTTGATGGCGCTGTCTCCACAGTTTGATGAGCTCAGGATCTGCACTCTTACGCCGGATCCTCTCAGGGGCTCTGCCACTAGTAATGAAGTCCAACAACTCACCCAGCACTCTACTTTCAGACTGTAGTTTCACCCACCTTTCTTCTTTAGGATCAGGCCTACTGGAGGGTGAAGGAACTGCAGCTCTGTTATTGGTAGCTCGAGCCTGGTCCTGTTGAGCAAACTTGTTATAGAAAGCCGGCATCTCTACATCTTCCCAAGCATCTCGTACATCATCAGGAGCTGTCTCTGTGGGAAGTCTGGATAAAGCATCAGCATTATCATTAGTGCGTCCAGCACGATACTTTACAGAGAAATTATAGTTGGCAAGGCGAGAGGCCCATCTCTGCTCCAAGGCCCCCAATTTAGCTGTATTTAGATGCGCCAGAGGGTTATTGTCAGTGAATGCAATGAACGGGGTGGCGGCTAGATAATCCTTGAATTTTTCTGTCACCGCCCACACTAATGCCAGGAACTCTAGTTTGAAGGAACTATAATTCTGGTCATTTTTCTCAGCTCCTTTCAGGGAGCGGCTTGCATATGCTATCACTCTCTCTTTTCCCTCTTGGATCTGGGCTAACACAGCTCCCAGGCCTCGCTTGCTAGCATCAGTATAGAGATGGAAGGGCTTGCTATAATCTGGATAACCTAACACTGGAGGCTCGGTCAGTTTCTTTTTTAGCAATTGGAACGCTATCTCTCTTTTCTCATTCCACTCAATGGGCACAGGAGTTCTAGGACTCTTTTTGGGTTGCCCCCTCAAGAGCTCCTGGATAGGATCAGCTATTTGAGCAAAATGGGGGATAAAACGTCTATAGTAGCCGGCAAAACCCAGGAAACTCCTCACCTCTTTGACAGTAGTAGGAACCGGCCAATTACAGACAGCTGCTAATTTATCAGGGTCAGGTTGCACTCCCTCTCCGCTTACTATATGCCCCAGGTATCTTACTGCAGGTTTGAGCCGGTGACACTTGGATGGCTTTACCTTCAAGCCATATTTGATAAGGATTTCAAATACTTCTGCCAAATGTTTCAGATGGTCCTCATATGTTTTTGAGTACACAATGACGTCATCAAGATACAGCAGCACTGTTTCGAAGTTTTTGTGACCCAAACACCGTTCCATTAGTCTCTGGAAAGTTCCTGGGGCATTACATAGCCCGAACGGCATACAATTGAATTCGAACAGGCCCATGGGAGTAGTGAAGGCAGTCTTTTCTCTATCTGCAGGGGCCATGGGTACTTGCCAGTAGCCACTGGTCAAGTCCAATGTGGAGAAATAGGCAGAGGAGCCCAGAGCAGTTAGTGACTCCTCAATGCGGGGCAGTGGGTATGCATCTTTGTGGGTTATTTGATTAATTTTCCTATAATCCACACAGAAACGGATACTACCGTCCTTCTTCTTTACAAGGACCAGGGGTGCAGCCCACGGACTACGGCTGTCCCGGATCACATTAGAGTCTTTCATTTCTTGGATCATTTCCTTTACAGTCTGATATGAAGTAGGTGGTAAGGGTCTGTATCTCTCCTTGATAGGAGGATGAGAGCCAGTAGGTATGGTGTGTTGTATGACACTAACCTCTCCATAGTCAGTAGCATGCTTACTGAAGGCCTGGTGGTGCTCCTTGACAAGCTGTAGAATCCCTTCTTGTTGATGTTGGGGGGTAGTCTCGTCCCCTACATGGAGCTCTTCCCACCAGGGCACTTGTGGCTGGGTCACCGGCGAACATCTGCTGTCTGCAGCTGGCGGCTTTTCTGTCACTGGAAGACGAATGATGTCTTGGAAGGACACCTGGGACAGCTGGGCAACAGGGCAATGCTTAGTAAGCGCAACAGGATGATTACTCAGATTAATCAGACGGACAGGTACTTTACCTTGGGAGACGTTCACCAGGCACTTGGCAGCTCTCACATAAGGATAATCCTCCATCTGGAGTGGTTCCACCAGGGCTGGATAATCTCGGCCTTCGACTCCCAGGACAGCACGACACCACAAAAGAGTTTGAGAATTAGGAGGCAAAGTCACAGGCTTAATATCACGGATCCTGGCAGTACAAATTTCTCCTTTCCCATTAGCAAACCTCTGCTGGGCACTTAACACTGTAATAGTCTTTTGAATCACCCTCCTGGATGCAGAGGAAGCAGTGGGCAAAGTCTGATGTAATACAGCAAGTATTTCTGAATAACAGTTTTTGAAAACATTGGTGCCTAGAATGACAGGATGTCCTCCTCTGTCACCGGCCTGTACTACGATCACTCCCTGTTGAGGCAGGGTTACTTCTCCCACCTGCAGGGTGGGTTCCCAGTATCCATGAACCTTTACTGGTTTGCCATTGCTGGCGATAATTTCCACCCAGGATTCAGGCGGTTGGGTCAACTGGTTGGTGTCCCAGAACTTTTCAAATGCAGGCAGCTGAATAGTAGTGACCTGAGACCCAGTATCTAATAGGGCTTCAAAGGGGACCCCGTTGATCTCTATATTGATTTTAGGATGGGATCCTACATAACGTGGCATCCAATTTGGATCCTCTGGACCTAGTGTTCTACCTCCCGAGGGGTGGTCCTCAGCCTCAGGGGTTGCCTGTTTAACTGCCAGCACGTGGATTCTGTGTGTCCCAGCTTTTTGCAGTATGTACACACGGGCTTCTTGCGACCTCTATTACGCCTCCCAGGATCCCTGGGGTGAGTCTCTTGGTAAGGAGGTGGGAACGGCCTAGGAGGTGACAGGAATTCTTCTTCTAGCATTATGGGTTTTTCCCATTCCTCTATTTTTCTGCACACTTTCTCTAGACTTTTAGTGAGGTGATTTACTTGCTCTGTCAGCATGGCAATAGTATCAGTAGCTGACGCTTGAACAGCTTGGCCGGCCTCAGCTCGGTTAGTGACAAGCGGTTTTGGCTTGCAGGCTGATGACTCAGATAGGGCGCTCAACTCAGGAGATACTGTGGACCCCAGAATTTTTATAGCCAGTTCTTTAAAGTCCAGAAAGGCACTGTTAGGGTGCTGGGCGGACAGCATCTTTAACTGGGTCCTTATTTGTTCACTAGACACCCCGTTGATAAATTGTTCCCTCAGGGTCTGGTCCCGGTTATCAGCCTCTTTGGGATCTATCTGGATTACAGCCTCTAAAGCCTCCTGAAGTGATAGGGCAAAGTCACGGAGGGACTCACCGGACTTCTGTTTCTTGCCAAAGAAGTGCATCTTTATCTCTGAGGCAGTCCTAGTTTCAAAAGTGGCTCTGAGGCGGGTGAAGATCTGTTCTAGAGTACTCCGCTCAGTAGCAGGCCATGATAACACTTCCCTGCGGGCAGCTCCCCCCAGTTGCGCCAGCATGATTTCCATTTGCTGGTCGGCATTTATAGGGTACAATCGGAATAGTGCCAGCAACTTTTCTTTAAAGTCCCTTAGGGTATGGGTCTCTCCCCTGTAGCGGGGGAACCATGGGGCCCCGAAATAGTAAGGCATGGTAAAGGGCATCATGCTGGGGGCTGTAGGATGATTAGGAGCCGCAAGCTCTCCCGGGGCCGGCTGCTCAGGCACTCCTGGCTCTGACATGGTAGTCTATTGAGAGGTGGCCGCTGGCGACTAAAGGGGCCGGAACAATCCCCTTCCCTCCGGTTACAAGTGCTTACCGGTATCGCTGGTCTTGCGCAGGCCAAGTCTCGCGAGGTTCCGGACGTCCTGAGCGGTGACGCAGGAGAAGCAGGGCCGCAGCGGTGCGATGATGAAGAGGGGCGGGACTCTCTGTGTCTTTGCAGGGATCCGCCCACGAATGTCCTCAGCGGCGCGGGAAACTTTACTCCAGGCAGCCGGTGGCCATCTTTAGCAAAACGCTGTCCATTCACTGACAGCAAGCAGGATTGTAAAAAGTCCACAAAACCACACTCCAATGCGGCGATTTTCTTCCTCTGGGTAGCGCAACACTGCACAGCGCTTTTTAGAGGTTTTTGGTACACTTTGGGTACGATTTTCAGTCCACAAAGTCCACTTGAATAAAACAGGAAAATTGTCACTTTGGTCACAGGGCAACTGTATAAGGCACAAAGTTCACGCTTCTTGCACTAGAAAGCGTGCGTATCCTGTTCGTGGAACGCCAAAAGAGAAGGGCAGCGTACTCAAGTTGTGTGTAGTAGGTGTTTCTGGGTGATGTAGTGCAATATACACTAACCTGGTACAGCTGACTCTCTGCAAGGGCAGGTATAGGTAGAAATAGTTTGTGACGCCAGTGCCAAGTAAACGGTGGCACGCCGTTTGCGGATGCAGGAATAAATTGAGGAAACGTAGGATTAAAACAAAACTCCAACTTTAGTAGTTTTTCCAAGCAGAGACAATAAAGGAAATGCAGTTCCTCAGCATACAGTCGATTTTGCAATTCGGTCGATGCAGGCAATTCAGTACAGCAGAGTAATTACAGAGTGTTGAACACAGGACTTGCAGCACAGGAGCTTGCACTCTAATTCTGTCTGATCCTGGAATACAGCAATTCTTCACCAAGGCCCATTAACCTAGTTCTGGCCTTATATCCTTGGCTATGGCTTCTATAAGTACCTCCTCTGTCTTTCTGAGTACCTCTGGCTTTCCTGATCTTTGCCTCTGTCTCTCTCAGCTTCTGGACACTTCCTCAGGCTCTAGAAACTTCTGAGCTGTGGTCTAGACTGACTTCTGCACTCCACACTAGATCAGGTTACACTGACTTTCCCTTCCTTGTCTGGCCCTTATATAAACTAGGGCTCCCTAGCTCCCTCTAATGCCTAAGAGCTGGAATGACACCCCTAGCCGGCCTGTACTTGCAAGTTTCATAGCAACAGGGAAATACATGCATTACATTACATGACATTTTATAAAACTGACATAACAACTTCCCCATAATTAGGAGGGACGACAGCACACCAAGTGACCTTTGGTAGTGACGGGTATTACAGTTCCCGTACACTACAGTTATACTGCCCTGGCATTCTAGGGGCCCAAATGTGTGGTAAGGAGTTTGAAATCTAATTCTGTAAAAAATGACGAGTGAAATCCGAAAGGTGCTCTTTGGAATATGGGCCCCTTTGCCCAACTAGGCTGCAAAAAAGTGTCACACATCTGGTATCTCCGTATTCAGTAGAAGTTGGGAAATGTGTTTTGGGGTGTCTTTTTACATATACCCATGCTGGGTGAGATAAATATCTTGGTCAAATGCCAACTTAGTATAAAAAAATGGGAAAAGTTGTCTTTTGCCAAGATATTTCTCTCACCCAGCATGGGTATATGTAAAATGACACCACAAAACACATTCCCCAACTTCTACTTAATACGGAGATACCAGATGTGTGACACTTTTTTGCAGCCTAGGTGGGCAAAGGGGCCCATATTCCAAAGAGCACCTTTCGGATTTCACTCGTCATTTTTTACAGAATTTGATTTCAAACTCCTTACCACACATTTGGGCCCCTAGAATGCCAGGGCAGTATAACTACCCCACAAGTGACCCCATTTTGGAAAGAAGAGACCCCAAGGTATTCGCTGATGGGCATGGCGAGTTCATGGAAGTTTTTATTTTTTGTCACAAGTTAGTGGAATATGAGACTTTGTATGAAAAAAAAAAAAAAAAAATCATCATTTTCCACTAACTTGTGACAAAAAATAAAAAATTCTAGGAACTCGCCATGCCCCTCACGGAATACCTTGGGGTGTCTTCTTTCCAAAATAGGGTCACTTGTTGGGTAGTTATACTGCCCTGGCATTTTCCAGGGGCCCTAATGTGTGGTAAGTAGGTAAATGACCTGTGAAATCCGAAAGGTGCTCTTTGGAATGTGGGCCCCTTTGCCCACCTAGGCTGCAAAAAAGTGTCACACATCTGGTATCGCCGTACTCGGGAGAAGTTGGGGAATGTGTTTTGTGGTGTCATTTTACATATACCCATGCTGGGTGAGAGAAATATCTTGGCAAAAGACAACTTTTCCCATTTTTTTATACAAAGTTGGCATTTGACCAAGATATTTATCTCACCCAGCATGGGTATATGTAAAATGACACCCCAAAACACATTCGCCAACTTCTACTGAATACGGAGATACCACATGTGTGACACTTTTTTGCAGCCTAGGTGGGCAAAGGGGCCCAAATTCCTTTTAGGAGGGCATTTTTAGACATTTGGATACCAGACTTCTTCTCACGCTTTGGGGCCCCTAAAATGCCAGGGCAGTATAAATACCCCACATGTGACCCCATTTTGGAAAGAAGACACCCCAAGGTATTCAATAAGGGGCATGGTGAGTTCATAGAAAAAAAAATTTTTTGGCACAAGTTAGCGGAAATTGATTTTTTTAATTTTTTTCTCACAAAGTCTCCCTTTCCGCTAACTTGGGACAAAAATTTCAATCTTTCATGGACTCAATATGCCCCTCAACGAATACCTTGGGGTGTCTTCTTTCCAAAATGGTGTTATTTGTGGGGTGTTTGTACTGCCCTGGCATTTGAGGGTCTCCGCAATCATTACATGTATGCCCAGCATTAGGAGTTTCTGCTATTCTCCTTATATTGAGCATACAGGTAATGAGATTTTTTTTTTCCGTTCAGCCGCTGGGCTGAAAGAAAAAAATGAACGGCACAGATTTCTTCATTCGCATCGATCAATGTGGATGAAAAAATCTCTGCCAAAAAAAGAAAAAGGAGGGGAAAGGCGTCTGCCAGGACATAGGAGCTCCGCCCAACATCCATGCCCACTTAGCTCGTATGCCCTGGCAAACCAGATTTCTCCATTCACATCAATCGATGTGGATGAATAAATCATTGCCGGGATTTTTTTTTTTTATATATATACAAAGTGTTTGCCAAAGTATATGAACACCGCCACCTCCTCAGCTCATATGCCTCGGCAAACGTATCTTTTACTGCAGAGGAGAAATCTCGTCTTGCAGCGCCGCATACACCGACTTGCGTGTAATCTGACAGCAGCGCAATGCTTCTGTCCGAATGCACATCAGTGCTGCAGCTAGTCGATCGGTTGGTCCACCTGAAAGGTAAAAAAAACAAAACAAAAAAGAAAAAACCAGGCCGCAACGCAATAAATTTATTAACTGTTGAACAGAACATAGAAACTTTTTTTAACTGAACATTTAACTTTTTTACTTACCGGTATTTTTTTTTTTGTTTAGTTTTTTTTACCTTTATAGAACAAACCTCTCCTTCCCCATGGGACAATGTGCAAAGCGCAAATCGCCCAAAGATGTGGCGAAGTACGTTATGCACTTTATCCCAGGTGAAAGGAGAGGTTTGCAGCAGCTGTGAGTGAATGGGCCCTAATAGCCCTGTGTGCCTGTCCTGGTGAGATGTGATCCCTATGCTAGGTGTACCTGTGTGTGGTACTTCCGGAAACACTCTCCATAGCATAGGGCAGGGTGGTCAGCACAGTCAGGACAGAAATAGCGGGTGTCACGCCTTATTCCACTCCTGCTACAGACACGACATCTTTTTCGGGGTGACGGTTGGGTTGAGGTACCAGGAACGACACTGGGGAAATGTCGCTCGTGTAGACGGCTAACTACACTGGTGGATGGGGCCACGGAACCTCCTGGGTAAAGGAGGTTCTCGATGATCTCTTCCTGGAATTTGAGGAAGGATCCTGTTCTCCCAGCCTTACTGTAGAGAACAAAACTATTGTACAGCGCCAATTGAATCAAATATACAGACACCTTCTTATACCAGCGTCTGGTTCTGCGGGAAACTAAATACGGAGACAACATCTGGTCATTGAAGTCCACCCCTCCCATGAGCGCATTATAGTCGTGGACACAGAGGGGCTTTTCAATGACACGGGTTGCTCGCTCAATTTGGATTGTCGTGTCTGCGTGAATGGAGGAGAGCATGTAAACGTCACGCTTGTCTCTCCATTTCACCGCGAGCAGTTCTTCGTTACACAAGGCAGCCCTCTGCCCCCTTGCAAGACGGGTGGTTACAAGCCGTTGGGGGAAGCCCACGCGACTAGTTCGCGCGGTGCCACAGGCGCAAATCCGTTCTAGAAACAAATGCCTAAAGAGGGCCACACTTGTGTAGAAATTGTCCACATAAAGATGGTACCCCTTGCCGAATAAGGGTGACACCAAGTCCCAGACTGTCTTCCCACTGCTCCCCAGGTAGTCAGGGCAACCGACCGTCTCCAGGGTCTGATCTTTTCCCTCATAGATCCGAAATTTGTGGGTATAGCCTGTGGCCCTTTCACAGAGCTTATACAATTTGACCCCATACCGGGCACGCTTGCTTGGGATGTATTGTTTGAAGCCAAGGCGCCCGGTAAAATGTATTAGGGACTCGTCTACGCAGATGTTTTGCTCAGGGGTATACAAATCTGCAAATTTCAGGTTGAAATGGTCTATGAGGGGCCGAATTTTGTGGAGCCGGTCAAAAGCAGGGTGGCCTCTGGGACGGGAGGTGGTGTTGTCGCTGAAATGCAGAAAACGGAGGATGGTCTTAAATCGTGTCCTGGACATAGCAGCAGAGAACATGGGCATGTGATGAATTGGGTGCGTTGACCAATATGACCGCAATTCATGCTTTTTTGTCAGGCCCATGTTGAGGAGAAGGCCCAGAAAAATTTTAAGTTCGGAAACTTGGACTGGTTTCCACCGGAAAGGCTGGGCATAATAGCTTCCCGGGTTTGCGGTTATAAATTGTGTGGCATACTGGTTGGTCTCTGCCACGACTAAGTCCAAGAGCTCCGCAGTCAAGAACAGCTCAAAAAATCCCAGGGCCGAACCGATTTGAGCCGTCTCAACCCGAACTCCAGACTGGGCGGTGAAAGGGGGAACTACTGGTGCGGCTGAAGTTGGTGACTGCCAATCAGGATTTGCCAGCACCTCAGGGACTCTAGGGGCTCTACGGGCCTGTCTGTGCGGTGGCTGCGACGGGGTAACTATTGCACGTGCCACCGTACCAGCTTCAACTGCCCTTCTGGTGCTCGCTACTTCACCAGGTTGTACGGCAGTGCTGGTACTAGGTCCAGGAAGGGCTGCGCTGCTGGTGTATGCCTCACCACGTGATCCGGCAGCGACAGCCCCACTCTGCTGCTCTTGAAGCGGATCCTGCGTAACCTGTGGTCTAGCGACACGGGGCCGGGTACGCCTGGTGCTGCCAGGGACCTCAACCTCCTCGTCCGAACTTTGGGTCAGAGAGCCACTGCTTTCTACAGGTTCATATTCTGACCCGCTAGATTCGTCAGATGAGGGTTCCCACTCCTCATCCGACTGGGTCAGAATCCTGTAGGCCTCTTCAGAAGAATACCCCCTGTTTGACATTTTGGACTACTAAATTTAGGGGTATTCCCTGAGACTACCCAAGAAAAAAAGCAAGCCTGTCTTACAAAGGGGAGGCTAGCGAAGTACCGGAGGCTGCTGCGGTTGATAAAAAATATCAAAACTGGTTTTTTTTTATCGCCGCAGTGCGTGTAAAATGAATGTGCAGTGATCAAAAAATATATATTTTTTGTCACTGCGGTGGGGCGGGCGTGGGTGAACGCACGTGTGGGCGACCGATCAGGCCTGATCGGGCAAAAACTGCGTTTTGGGTGGAGGGCGAGCTAAGGTGGCACTAATACTATTATAGATCTGACCGTGATCAGTTTTGATCACTTACAGATACTATAAAAGTACAAATGCTGATTAGCGATACGCTAAACAGCGAATAAAAGTGACTGCGGTGCGGTGGGGTGGGCGCTAACTACCTAACCAAGGGGCCTAAACTATCCCTAAAACCTAACAGCCAATACCAGTGAAAAAAAAAATGTGACAGTTTACACTGATCACTTTTTTTCCTTCCACTAGTGATTGACAAGGGCGATCAAAGGGGTGATCAAAGGGTTAATTGGGGTGCAGGTGGGTGATCTGGGGCTAAGGTGTAGTGTTTGGTGTAGTCACAGTTCAGTCTGCTCCTGTGCTGGGTCCAACCGACAAAAAGGACCAGCACAGGAGCAGACAAGCCATATAACAGATCATATTTACTAATATGATCTGTTATATGACTTTGGATTGGATTTTTTGAAAATCGCCAGCCTGCCAGCCAATGATCGTTGCTGGCAGGCTAGTGACGAAATACTTCTTTTAATTTTGCCGGCCCGCGATGCGCATGCGCGAGCCGGCTTTGAGCGAAATCTTGCATCTCGCGAGATGACACGTATATGCGTGACTCTGCGCAGCGCTGCCACCTCCGGAACGCGATCCTGCGTTAGGCGGTCCGGAGGTGGTTAATGGGCTAAGCATCAAGTTAAAAGGGCATCTGTCACCAGATTTGTAACTATGAAACTGGCTGACCTGTTACATGTGCACTTGGCAGTTGAAGGCATCTGTGTTGGTCTAATGTTCATACAGGCATTTCTGAAAAAAAGTATGTTTTAATATATGCAAATGATCCTCTAGGAGCAATGGGGGCGTTGTCATTACTCCTAGAGGCTCTTCTCTCTCTGTAACTGCCGCATCCTTTGCACTTTGTTTGACCGGGCCAGATGTGATGACGTTTTCACTGTCTGGTCCTGTCAATCAAAGTGGCGATGACACAGCAGTTATAGAGAGAGATGAGTCTCTAGGTGTAACGGCAACGCCCCTGTTGCTCCTAGAGGCTCATTTCCATATATTGAAACTTCATTTTACTGAGCAATGCGGGCACATATGAACATGGGACCCACACAGATGCCTTCAGCTGCCAAGTGCACATGTAACAGGTCAGCCGGTTTCATAGGTACAAATCTGCTGACAAATGTCCTTTAATGTTTGCTACATTTGTACCATAATTTAGGACAACATTTGTAACATATTTAGGACTCATGCACACGATGGTATTTTTGGTCCAAATCAATTCCGCATTTCCTTTCAATGGGGCCGCAAGAAAGATGTGGACAGCACACTGTTCTGATGGCCCACAAAAAAATAGAACATGTCCTATTTTTATCCATTTTGTGGACAAGGATAGGACATGTCTACAGGAGATAAAAAAAATGGCGGCACTCTCATGACTGGGTCCATGTTTTGCATGATGCTTTGGTAAGAGGCCTGGGCTAGAGAGTCTAATGGTGCACTCTAGGGCGTGACAATTTGTTTGGTATAAACTGAGTGTGCCTTTAAGAAAGATAAAAAATAACTTTTATTCAAATACGTCTAAAATTGGGTGGGTAATATCTAAGTGTGCAAGATGGGGTTGATTGACCAGGTCTCCTTTTATTTCAGGCAGGGGTCAATATAACTGGTGTCTCGCATTTATCACTCCAGCCTTAGCTACTTTGCCTGTCAATCCCTAGTCTCAGGTTGGGGAAACCTAACATGGCTGTATGTCCGAGCACTCGCCCTGAGAGCGCGACCCCCAGCCTCAGGATACCTTGGATCTGGTCTAAATCATAACCCTCACTTCTATTGCTAAAGTATTTCTTGCTCAAAGTGCTTCTGCTAGATTGCTTCTATGCGTTTTGCCTAACAAGTAGGACTCCTCAGGAAGCGATATGTCTAGTCTCAGCAAAGATAAGGCAGTGGCAACATAGTCGCTAAATTACCTCCCTTTTAAAGGTATAAGACCTCCCCTTCCTGTGTGCGTCAGCATAGTTGGGCCTTGTATGCCTATAATGCCCCATATATTCTCCCACAGATATACCATGAATGCTCCAAATAGATTAATGATCAGATGACCAGGTTGGCAATCGGAATATCAAAGATAGATAATGTGAGCGATGCTGTGCAGGAACTTTTGGTAGTAAATACTCCGCCGCTGCCCAGGACGCTTAATCGCCCTGATGATCAGAGGCGAATCTTACAGCGGGAGCGTCGGCCGGAGACACGTTGGAAGATCCCCATGACAACAGGCCGCCCACCTGTGCATCATAACCACTTAGAGGCAGGAGCAGGGAGCGAGATCGCAATGAGGTTGGTACTCTCGGATCTGCCCCAGCCCGCCCAGCTATGCTGCCGGATACAGGAAGGGGAGGTCTTATACCTTTAAAAGGGAGATAATTTATCAACTATGTTGCCACTGCCTTATCTTTGCTGAGACTAGACATATCGCTTTCTGAGGAGTCCTACTTGTTAGGCAAAACGTGTAGAAGCAATCTAGCAGAAGCACTTTGAGCAAGAAATACTTCAGCAATAGAAGAAGTGAGGGTTATGATTTAGACCAGATCCGAGGTATCCTGGGGCTGGGATTCGCTTTTTTCAGGCCGAGTGCTCCGACATACAGCCATGCTAGGTTTCCCCAACCTGAAAAAGGTTGGAGATAGTTAATTATTAAAATATAACATTTATTAGATACTAAGATAAGAAAATACAAATAATACATATAGTGCTAAGTGTGTGCACACCAACAATCGTGCAACAAACATTACCAACAAAAAACAAGCAATGTTGCCATGGGTAACCAGAGTTTCATAGTACCAACCACACTTGGTTACCAAATATGTCTACTTTTTTTTTAATTTATTTAGGTTTTACACTATATTATCCTTTTATAAACAAAAAATTTTTTTTTAGTATCTCCATAGTCTAACAGTCAGTTTTTTTTTAGCCGATTATCTTAGGTAGGGGCTCATTTTTTGGGGGATTAGAGGACAATTTTATTGGCACTATTTTGGGGGGCATATGACTTTTTAATCGCTTGCTATTACACTTTTTGTGATGTAAGGTGACAAAAAAATACCTTTTTTTGCACGGTTTTTATTTTATTTTTTTGACCGTGTTCATCTGAGGGATTAGGTAATGGGGTATTTTTATAGAGCAGATTCTTACAGACGCGGAGATACCTAATATGTCTACTTTTTTTTAATTTATTTTAGTTTTAGAAAATAATATTTAAAAAAAAAAATATTCTTTGTTATAGTGTCTCAAGTGTGAGAACCATAGTTTTTTTCCGATTGTCAGTGGCTAAATGGAATTAAAATTGGGGAAGGGGATTATAAATTTAGTACTCCATGGAAGTGTGGTACTCCCTGAAGCAACCATCAATGCAGAGGCCCAGATGAGTGGTAGTGTCCTTCCGTATCCCCCTACTGTGACACACTCTGCAGTTTTTTTGGGACCGTCCCTTCTTTCTAGTATGGGGGACCACACCTGAAAAGTGTTGGCCAGGGACGATCCGGGCGCCTCCAGTTACCGAGGTACTCCGGCTTGCTCTTTCCCTGTCAGAAAAGATCAGGGCCTTAAGGACTGCCTCATAGAACTGCAGGAATTTCCTTGTGTTGCCAGCGCTCCGGGACAGCACAAAAGAGTTGTTCAAGGCAACCTGTACCAAGTAGACCGCAACTTTTTTGTACCATGCCCGGGTTTTGCGCATGGCATTATATGGCTTGAGGACTTGATCAGAGAGATCAACTCCTCCCATATACCGATTGCAGTCGATGATACAATCGGGCTTGAGGACCGTTGCCGCGGTACCTCGCACAGGGACAGTGGTGATGCCATTACTGTGAATTGTGGACAGTACAAGGACATCCCTCTTGTCCTTATATCTGATCAGCAACAGGTTTCCACTGGTAAGGGCACGGGTCTCACCCCTGGGGATAGGTACCTGAAGGGGGTGGGTAGAGAGGCCGCATTGATTTTTTTCGCACGGTCCCACAAGCGGACGTGGATCTGGCGGCGAGGGACTGGAACAAGGGGATACTAGTATAAAAGTTATCCACGTACAGGTGGTAGCCTTTATCTAGCAGTGGGTGCACAAGGTCCCACACAAGTTTCCCGCTAACACCCAGAGTGGGGGGACATTCTGGGGGTTAAATACGGGAATCTCGCCCCTCGTACACACAAAACTTGTAAGTGTACCTTGAGGTACTCTCACAAAGTTTGTACAGCTTCACGCCATACCTCACACACTTAGAGGGAACATACTGGTGGAAAAGGAGTCTCCCCTTGAAAGCAATGAGAGACTCATCAACCGCCTGATTTTGTACAGGCGGTCATAGGCAGGATCACCTTGGGGGGGACGGGACATTCTGCATTATCTGCATAATGCAGGCATTTCCGGATGGCCTCAAACCAGGTACGTGTCATGGCCGTACTGTAAAGTGGGGTCTGGTAGAGGACGTCCCCACTCCAGTAATGCCTGACACTGGTTTTTTTGACTAGGCCCATGTGCAGCACAAGGCCCCAAAACGTCCTCATCTCAGCTGCACTGACCGGAGTCCATCCACCGGACCTAGCCAAAAAGGAGCCCGGGTGTTGAGCAATGTACTGTTGGACGTACAGATTTGTTTGCTCCACCATCAGATTCATAAAGTGGTCAATGAAAAAAAGACTAAAATAGTCATATTCAGTGAAGCCCACTGTGGGAATCTGGATTCCTGCTTGGCCAACAAAATCAGGAATCACCGGTTTAAAATGCTCTGGGGTACACCAGAAAAGTTCACCGGTAGGAGGCCCAGGTGGACTTATCTGGTGGGCCGGAAAACTAGTACGAGCCCCAGAGCTGCTCGTACTACTGTGGGCCACAGGGTTCCTAGCATGGCGGTCCCCTTGCTCCGCCTGGGGGCGTCTCCGCCGCGTTGGGGGCTCATCATCATCGCTAGATGATGAGGAGGACGCGGATGACAAAAGGAAAGTGGGGTCATCCTCGGTCTCACTGGGGCTCTCGGAGTCGGAGGCAAGCAGGGCGTATGCCTCCTCCACCGAGAACATCCGGCGGGCCATGGGTGTGTGTGTGTGCGTGTGCGTGTGCATGTGCGTGCGTGTAAACCTTTATTCTATGTGCGTGTGTGTGGGGGCACGGGTGTTCACGTACTAAAAAGTCCAGGCAAAAAAATGGGCAAGTGTTTAGCGTGTGCGAGTGCGTGCGCGGAAAACTTTATTCAGTGTGCGTGTGTGTGGGGGATGGGTGTTCATGGACTTTGCCCTACACCTAACAGAAAAAAAAATAAACTAACAAAAAAAAATAGAAAATCCCAAAAAGTGTAAAGAAAAAAAAAAAAAATGGATTAAAAAGCGCTGATCAGCGGTAGGAAGCTGATCAGCGGTGAGGTGGGCGATGCGCTAACAGTGGTCGGATGCTAAGAGTGCCGTCCACAGTCAGCGCATGGAAAAAAAACAAAAAACACTTGCGCCCAAAAAAAAGTGTGTGTGGGGGTCGGGGGGCAAGCTGCAGCACCCCTGGGGGGTCTAGGGTCACACAGCTGAGTGCTGTAGACCCCAGACACCTGATCCGGGTACTACAACACTATATATTTTTTTCTAACCCTCCCTCGCTATTCCTGCCTAATCTACCTCTCCCTACCTCTCCCTACCTCTCCCAAATACGCTGATTTGTGCCTGATGGCACAAATAAACTTACACAGTAGCTGAGCTCCTCTCTCTCCCCGCTCCACGGACGTGTATGAGCGGGGAGGGGAGCTCCGGCAATTCACTGCCGCTCTGCCCGCCCACCTGCCCAGCCGGCCAATCAGAAGCAATCCTGAGAGGTGGCGCGACCGCCACCTCTCAGTATCGCAGGACGGTGATTGGTGGTGTATTATCACACCATCGATCACCGTCCTATTCCGGGTTATCGGGTCACCAGAGACCCGAATAACCAGGAAACGCAGCAAACCGCAGGTCTGTATTGACCTGCGGTTTGCTGTGACCGCCGACCCCCCCCCCCCGGCATTATACCAAGGTGCGTGCTCAATGATTTGAGCAGGCACCCTGTTCCGATCACCGCTTGCCGGAACTGGGACATGAGGGCGTACCTGTACGTCCTGTGTCCTCAACAGGTTAAAGAAGGTGACCTAGCATTTTGCTAAGGAGACCTGTCACTAGTTTATACGGGGAGTGCAGAATTATTAGGCAAGTTGTATTTTTGAGGATTAATTTTATTATTGAACAACAACCATGTTCTCAATGAACCCAAAAAACTCATTAATATCAAAGCTGAATATTTTTGGAAGTAGTTTTTAGTTTGTTTTTAGTTTTAGCTATTTTAGGGGGATATCTGTGTGTGCAGGTGACTATTACTGTGCATAATTATTAGGCAACTTAACAAAAAACAAATATATACCCATTTCAATTATTTATTTTTACCAGTGAAACCAATATAACATCTCAACATTCACAAATATACATTTCTGACATTCAAAAACAAAACAAAAACAAATCAGTGACCAATATAGCCACCTTTCTTTGCAAGGACACTCAAAAGCCTGCCATCCATGGATTCTGTCAGTGTTTTGATCTGTTCACCATCAACATTGCGTGCAGCAGCAACCACAGCCTCCCAGACACTGTTCAGAGAGGTGTACTGTTTTCCCTCCTTGTAAATGTCACATTTGATGATGGACCACAGGTTCTCAATGGGGTTCAGATCAGGTGAACAAGGAGGCCATGTCATTAGATTTTCTTCTTTTATACCCTTTCTTGCCAGCCACGCTGTGGAGTACTTGGACGCGTGTGATGGAGCATTGTCCTGCATGAAAATCATGTTTTTCTTGAAGGATGCAGACTTCTTCCTGTACCACTGCTTGAAGAAGGTGTCTTCCAGAAACTTGCAGTAGGACTGGGAGTTGAGCTTGACTCCATCCTCAACCCGAAAAGGCCCCACAAGCTCATCTTTGATGATACCAGCCCAAACCAGTACTCCACCTCCACCTTGCTGGCGTCTGAGTCGGACTGGAGCTCTCTGCCCTTTACCAATCCAGCCACGGGCCCATCCATCTGGCCCATCAAGACTCACTCTCATTTCATCAGTCCATAAAACCTTAGAAAAATCAGTCTTGAGATATTTCTTGGCCCAGTCTTGACGTTTCAGCTTGTGTGTCTTGTTCAGTGGTGGTCGTCTTTCAGCCTTTCTTACCTTGGCCATGTCTCTGAGTATTGCACACCTTGTGCTTTTGGGCACTCCAGTGATGTTGCAGCTCTGAAATATGGCCAAACTGGTGGTAAGTGGCATCTTGGCAGCTGCACGCTTGACTTTTCTCAGTTCATGGGCAGTTATTTTGCGCCTTGTTTTTTTCACACGCTTCTTGCGACCCTGTTGACTATTTTGAATGAAACGCTTGATTGTTCGATGATCACGCTTCAGAAGCTTTGCAATTTTAAGAGTGCTGCATCCCTCTGCAAGATATCTCACTATTTTTGACTTTTCTGAGCCTGTCAAGTCCTTCTTTTGACCCATTTTGCCAAAGGAAAGGAAGTTGCCTAATAATTATGCACACCTGATATAGGGTGTTGATGTCATTAGACCACACCCCTTCTCATTACAGAGATGCACATCACCTAATATGCTTAATTGGTAGTAGGCTTTCGAGCCTATACAGCTTGGAGTAAGACAACATGCATAAAGAGGATGATGTAGTCAAAATACTCATTTGCCTAATAATTCTGCACACAGTGTATTGCCCTTAGTCAGGAAACCATAATACTGGTAACATACTCCCTTTAATGAGTCAATCCCATTCAATACATGGGTGGCTTAAGCAAAGCAGGGTACTGGCTCTCCTTAAAGAGACCAGCCTTATATGAAGACTTACTGGAAGTGCTCCATGGTACTTAGACTTATTGGCAATGCTCCATGGGAAAATAATATGCAAAGAGGTATCTCCCAGGGAAAGAGAACCATTTTGCTAGTGCCACCTTGTAGAAGTGGCTACCTATAAATCAAAATCAGACTTTTTAACAAGCTTTGGATTATAACAAAAGAAACTGCCAAGCCATATAGAAAATGCATAAAAAGAGAAACAAGAAAGGAAACAATAATTTTTTTTAAATTAAGAAAAGTCTAAAATCAAATTAAAAAGCAATTATGTATGATAGTGCCCATAGTTTCATCCTAATTTAGAGAAATTTTATTTTAATTCAAAGCACACTGTTTGGTGCAATTTTCACAAGAATTACTATATATCTTAGACAAGAAATTAATCTAACATAATCATGTAAAATAATTTATTTGGGCACAAACTTTGCATAATAAGCACATAACACATCCAAAGCCTCTCTGTAAAAAGATAGTCTTGCACATTTTTTCATTTTCCTTTAAGTCCTGTCATCCACAAAACAACAGAACCCAGTGGTGTCAATTATATTTGATTGACTAGGTAAAGTGCACACACAGTTACGTGAAAACAATGGACACAAAAATCTATATATGACTTCCCTTGTCAGATGGAGTACTTGTCTCCTCCATTCTCAAGCAGTATGGTGCCCTGCTGCTACAGGCTTAAATGTTTCTTTCAGCCCCCAAACTAGCACCAATTAAGTTGGTGGGGTCTTCAAAGGAGTCAAATTACTCCCATGGCAATTGGCTCCAACTCGTGCTCAATACATAAGACCTAATTTATCAGTTTAACTTCAATTGTATAAAAACTAATGCTCCTCTGCTCCTATGTTTGGTTCTCTTACTGTAAAGAAAACCAGAAATACAGCTATATGAAATATAGGGGAAGTGAATAAATAGTATTTCACTGCTTGTTAGAAATATATACACATGTGCTGCCAAGACAGAGACGGTGATTTACTATGACCCATCATAGAAGAAAAAACAAATCTTGTCTCTATGTAATCATGTCTGACAGAATGTGACCGACCCAGAGAGGGAAAGATGCTTAGTACCATCATGTAGCCATAGCCAATACATATATATGGTCCATTGCATATGAAACATTATAATGGTGGATAAAAATGGTAATAGGCTTATAGAACTAGATATGTCTATTACTAAGGCATGTTGTCATACATTTAGACTTTATTTGTCACCAGGATATAAAGCCCTCAGATGTTAGCCTAAAATGCAGCTGTATTACAGATACTTAGTATTACATTTACAACACCCAAATGCACTGCAGCTCTATAGATCTGAATTAAATTTACAATAGGCTTCTCTAGTAATCTAAGTTCAGTTAAGTATATCTGCGGGAATGGGGTGGTGTCTAAACATTAACCCTAATATGCAGCTATTATTCTCAGTGTTAATTTAGCTTAGACACAAATGGACAAAATTCTAGTGTTAACTCATAATCCAAACTCTAAAGCTATATACTAACACTAATTAAAATCAACCTGTGAGACAAACGAGCTGGTCAGGAGTGCACGACTGGAGAGGCGGCCACGCCTCCAGCAAACTGTGAAGTAAAAAAAAGGGGGGTCAGTCAGCACATCCCATAGCACCGCATTATTGCAAATGCTATACCAGCAGGTTAGAGATATTTGGCAAATCATTTTGTACAAAATTATCTGAGCCCGTCTGCCGAACGTCAAGGCAATCTCTAGTTAGACGGGTTCCTAACACTATATACCTGTTATGTGCCATGGCGGCTAACATACAATTCAGAAGGTGTAGGTTCCACTCACATGCTGGGCTCACCTGAATTTCTGTCATTTTCGGTGCCAAAATGGCCTCCATTGAATCCAGGGAAGACATGAACCAGCATGCACGCTGGGCCCACTCCACACCACCCCCGGCGCCACATGGTCACCAAGGACTGCAATGAGAGTCCACACACTATCTCTCTCCTGGTGCCATATGGTTTCAGTGAGTGAGGGGGAGTGGGCCAAGCTATATACTAACACTAATTAAAATCAACCTGTGAGACAAACGAGCTGGTCAGGAGTGCACGACTGGAGAGGCGGCCACGCCTCCAGCAAACTGTGAAGTAAAAAAAAGGGGGTCAGTCAGCACATCCCATAGCACCGCATTATTGCAAATGCTATACCAGCAGGTTAGAGATATTTGGCAAATCATTTTGTACAAAATTATCTGAGCCCGTCTGCCGAACGTCAAGGCAATCTCTAGTTAGAGGGGTTCCTAACACTATATACCTGTTATGTGCCATGGCGGCTAACATACAATTCAGAAGGTGTAGGTTCCACTCACATGCTGGGCTCACCTGAATTTCTGTCATTTTCGGTGCCAAAATGGCCTCCATTGAATCCAGGGAAGACATGAACCAGCATGCACGCTGGGCCCACTCCACACCACCCCCGGCAGACGGGCTCAGATAATTTTGTACAAAATGATTTGCCAAATATCTCTAACCTGCTGGTATAGCATTTGCAATAATGCGGTGCTATGGGATGTGCTGACTGACCCCCTTTTTTTTACTTCACAGTTTGCTGGAGGCGTGGCCGCCTCTCCAGTCGTGCACTCCTGACCAGCTCGTTTGTCTCACAGGTTGATTTTAATTAGTGTTAGTATATAGCTTGGCCCACTCCCCCTCACTCACTGAAACCATATGGCACCAGGAGAGAGATAGTGTGTGGACTCTCATTGCAGTCCTTGGTGACCATGTGGCGCCGGGGGTGGTGTGGAGTGGGCCCAGCGTGCATGCTGGTTCATGTCTTCCCTGGATTCAATGGAGGCCATTTTGGCACCGAAAATGACAGAAATTCAGGTGAGCCCAGCATGTGAGTGGAACCTACACCTTCTGAATTGTATGTTAGCCGCCATGGCACATAACAGGTATATAGTGTTAGGAACCCGTCTAACTAGAGATTGCCTTGACGTTCGGCAGACGGGCTCAGATAATTTTGTACAAAATGATTTGCCAAATATCTCTAACCTGCTGGTATAGCATTTGCAATAATGCAGTGCTATGGGATGTGCTGACTGACCCCCTTTTTTTTACTTCACATATATGTATACAGGCTGGATTTGTTATAATTTATATAACCCACTTTAGAGGTTGGATTATGAGTTAAATGCAAGGTACTTTAATAAATCCTTGTATGTTTTTACACGCCCCAGCTATTTTTATGTATCAGCTTTTCCATCTAGCATGCTCTTTTTTCTCCTTAGATGTAGTTTTATTATTTTCTGTGATATTGTATATGTAAAATAAATTTTGATATTGATTATAAATCACTTTCAAAGCAACCTGGCCTTCCAGAACGCCTCAGCAGTGCGACAGGCTGATCGCCTCCATGCCATGCCACATTGATTCAGTAATTCATGCAAAATGAGCCCTAACTAGGTACTGAGTGCATATATTGTACATACTTTTCTGTAGACTAAAATGTCTATATTAAAAATCATATTTTTAATTGGTCTTACTAAATATTCAAATTTTCTGAGATGCTAACTTTTGGGTTTTTATTAGTTGTAAGCCATAATAATCAACAATAAAATAAATAAACACTTGAAACTCTGTGTGTAATGAATCTATATAATAAATGAGTTTCACTTTTTGAATGGAATTAGCGAAATAAATTTAATTTGTTAAATTAAATTTATTAATTTAATGTCCAATAAATTTTGGTAAACCTTATCATACCACAGATAACTTTGAAAAGAAAGCTAAAGCCACCAATCCATTCACTTTTTCTTCCTAAACTCACAACATCCATAGTTCCACATTGGTATTTACAAGTATGCTACAGGATTCCTGCTCGCCTCAATAAAAATATGGTTTTGAAGAGATAAGAAAACTAATTATTGATCCCTTTGGAAAAAAAAAGTTCAGCATGGCTTCATCTTTCCCCTGGGTCTTCGGAAAAAAAATGAATTCCTCTTTTCCCAGACCACAATGTGATGAAATAAATTAGTCTAATGATTTATGCTTACTGTTTTAGTCAATTCTGATAGAGATTATAGAGACAAAATGACAAAGTGCCTTAGCAGTAAACTTAAATCATGTCAGCCAATCTTTACTTTTTCCTTACTCTAATTGCTGCCCCAGTTCATTTATCTTCCCTAGCAATCTTTGGAAGAAATACTAGTTTAATCAGTGCATGTGCAAAACTGCAGAGATAAAAAGTTTAGTCTAATTTGTCTCACTAAATTGTAATGCATTTAGTGAACGCCGCATGGTTTTGAAGGACATTTTAGAAGTCTAAGTGAATCAAAGGTTCCTTGCCAGAGGAAAGAGAGGAAATATATAATTATGTAGATGCTCTATGGCTACCTCCATTGAAATATATCAGACATGAGAGAAGTTGCCGTATTGATCACTCACAAACGTATTTGATCACTAATATTAAAGAGTGATGTGGCAATTAGAACCTTGTTGTAAATAAAAATCTGAAGAGCTTCATACCATAAGGTGAACATTTCCCGAGATGCTGTAAAAAGAGCATGTGGAAATTAACCTAAAAGGGTTTTCCGAGATTATTTTTTTACTGATGACCTATCCTCTGGATAGGTCATCGTATCTGATCGGTGGGGGTTCGACACATGAGATCCCCCCGGATCAACAGTTTGAGAAAGTAGCTGGGCTTCTGTGAGGGCCACGGCCTTCTCACAGCTTACCAAGCACAGAGTTGTACATAGTGGCATAGTGGCTGTGCTTGATATCACAGCTCAGCCCCTATTCACTTTAATGGGGACGAGCTGTTCCTAGGCCACGTGACCAATGAACATGAGTGACAGGAGGATACAGCTTAGTAATTTCAATGGGGCCCCTGCCTGTGGCAGGGCTCCATAGAAATACAGTAAAATCCTCATAGACTTCAGTGCTAATGCATTGGAGTTTAAGACAAAAGCAATACAATGATTGCTTGTTATACTTCCCTATGGGAAAAATAAAAATCACCCCCCTTTCCCCAAAATGAAAAAAACTATATAAAAATGGGAAAACATACACATCATAGGTATCCCATCTACTCATGGCTGTAGAGACAAGCCAGCCTACAGCCTCTCCACCGCCGCCCTGGACATGGGCCCAGCAGGAAAATCCCGCAACCAAGATGGCGCCTGCACGTGGCGGACCGCCGATAGCGGGGGAGACCCCCCTCAGGTCAGTGCCCAGCGAAGTCATGCTGACCCTCCTCAGCCATCCTCCCCCGGTTCTCTCTCCCTGCAGAAGGGGACCCCCAGATGAGAACCACACAGTGGCAGTGCCCCCTGCACCCCTCTCCTCTCTGGACCTTGAGGATGACATAGGGGCTACCCCCTCCATGCAGCGGTATGCTGCCCCTACCCCTACACACTCCCCATATTCTGACCACGGCACCTACAGCGGTCATCCCCCCATGGACTGGGCTTCCATGTTCTCTCAGCTGCCCACTAAAGGGGACTTCCAGGCTCTGGTTACAGAGGTCACTGAAACATGCCACTCTGAAATCTACGTGGTTCGACGTGACCTACACCTATTGCTACCAGAGTGGAGACCCTAGAGAAAGAACACAAAGTTACGTGGTCCTGTGTCTCTCAACTCCACACCTCGGTGTCATTACAGGTTGCAGGACTCCGAGAGCTGCAGCATCATATAGAGGACTTAGGCAATCGTGGGAGAAGGAACAATATCAGAATCTGTGGCCTCCCGGAGCCCCCAGGGGAGGAGGACATACAAGGAATCCTGGACGCGGTCTACAATAAAATTATGGGGGACCCCCCGTCTCATACCACTAAGCTGGACAGGGCCCATAGAGCTCTCCGACCCAAAGGGTCCACCCCCCAACCCAGAGACATTATTTGCTGCGTCCATGACTTCACCCAGAAAGAAGCGATCATGACGAAAGCCAGGGACTCCCGATCTCTGGATTTCCGAGGGTCCGGGGTCCAGCTTTTCCAGGACTTGTTGTGGATCATGCAGCAGAAACATCGCCACCTTCGCCCCCTTACTGGACACCCTGAGGGACCACCAGATCCCGTACCGCTGGGGGTTCCCCTTCTCCCTAAACGCCCGGATAAATGGCCGCACTGTGGCCTTACGCTCCTATACTGACCTTGGCCCATACTGTGCCGCGCTGGAGTTACCAGTACCTGACCTCTCTGATTGGGAGATTACCATGACATCCCTGCCCGCCCCACTTGCTTCGCAGGCGACGGTAGGCCACAAGAGACGTCGACTGCCCTTGCACAAAGTGAGGTCTGCTGACCCTGGAGGAGCGTCCCCTTCACCTAGATTGGCATTTCCTGTTACAGCCCATTCAATGCCTAAAAATATATAATGGTGGTGTAATCGCTGCCTGTTGATCACGATTGTTTTTCCTTTTTCTGTTCTTGACCTTCTGGTTCTGCTCAGGTTACCCCCCCCCTCTTGGGACGTGACTGGTTTGTTCCCCAGACAGTGGGATTCAGTGAGTCCGCCCTGCTGGCTATTGGTCCGGTGGGGTAGGTCCCTTTTCAGACTTTTCCGCACGTTTGTATGCCCGCCAAGCTGCAGCTTTGAATTGCCGCCCACCACCCACCTCTGAGAACCGCTGCTGCCTGCCTGCAAGCCAGAGCCAGGAGTCAGGATCCTCCTGCTTCAGACTCCCTGCCAGCTTTGGTGAGTCTGATACCCTGGACTGTTCCCCCTACCCTGGACTGTGCCCCACCCTACACTGGACTGTGCTCCCTAAACATACACTGTTGGTGGCACAGTACAAGGGTATAAGGGGATACACCTGTACTGTGCCTCCTAACCTCTACTATGCCCTTTTATACCCTCCATTGTGCCCCCTTACCATACCCTGTACTGTGCCCTCTAATACTCTATACTCTGCCCCCTTATACCCTATATCCAATCACTGTATGGAGTCGTCATCCAGTCACTGTATAGAGGCATTATCCAGTAACTGTATGGAGGTGTTATCCAGTGTATGGCGGCGTTATCCAGTCACTGTATGGAGGTGTTATCCAGTCCGGTCACTGTATGGCGGCGTTATCCAGTTACTGTATGGCGAGTTATTCAGTCACTGTATTGAGGTGTTATCTGGTCACTGTATGGCGCGATTATCCAGTCACTGTATGGCAGTATTATCCAGTCACTGTATGGTGGCATCATTCGGTCACTGTATGGCGTTGTTATCCAATATGGTGGTGTTATCCAGTAACTGAATTTAGGCGTTATCCAGTCATTGTATGGCGGCATCATCCAGTCACTGTATGGCGGCGTCATCCAGTCACTGTATGTAGGTGTTATCCGCTCCCTGTATGTAGGTGTTATCAGGTCATTGAATGGCGGTGTTATTATTTGATTGGAGGGCTAATATATTCACAGTGTATACTGTAGATTCCAGTATATTATGCTGTAGTGTGGCCTCTATTTCCCAGTAGAGTAAATGAGCCTTGTAGAACACAGTCCACACCACTGACCACCAGGACCAGCCTTTTGTAATATAGCCTAATGCTTATTTTGGCACATTTAAGCTGGGTTCACATCACCTTTTTGCCATGCGTTTAACATATACAAAAATGTATACCTTAACAGATGACTCAGATTGATGTCATACAGTGGCATATATAGGATTCCATTGTAAATGAAAGTACACTTTTTTTGACGGACTCTGCAGGATACAAAAGCGTGGTGTGCTGCATTTTTGCATCCCTTTTTTCCAACGCATACATCAAACAGATGGTAAAAAGGTGATGTGAACCCACTCTTACATATGCACACATGCAATGCCAGGATGGTCATGAAGAGGGGGCCCCGTGCAAAAACTTTCTGTGGGGCCCAGTCAGTTCTAGCTACTCCCCATGTACCCATATTTAGGATTCTGCTATACAAGGTCGTGACTGTGCCATGTGCTGCTCCCTAACCCAGTTTAAATGTGTACAAAAAGCAAACACAATTCACAAAAATAGAATTAAATACAGACATAAAGGAGTTATGGTTAATTCATTGTTTAGCAATCTTACAAATGATTTTTTTATGATTATTTTGACATTTTGACTCTCCATTCTGTATGCAAAGAACAGTAGTATAACAGGCTGAGTGAATTAAAATGGTATCATGATCTGACCAGCACAGCTGTAAAGAGTATTACAAGAAGGCAGATGCCTCTGTAGGTCCCAGTAGGCATTCCCAGCATCCCTAATATTTCTTGCTACTCCTAAAGGACTGTCACAAAGGGCTATTATGTTCAATGGTGGCAATTAATTTTGTCACGTTTTAATGGCAATATACTGTGTAAATACATAGGACATTGTGATTGATGTTGGCGCACATTTGATTTGAACCGGATTGTTTATTTGGTTTTTACTATTTTTAAAGGGTCCCACTGCATCCAATCAAGCAATCAACATCAAATACTCACATCCCCTACTGGAAAATAAGACTGGTAACAAAAAAGACAATTCAACCATTTGCTGCATTCTGGGAAGCAGTTTTCCTGGTGATGGATTACACACATTTTTCCTGGCAGAGAAAATTGTTGAAAATTACTTTTTGGGATTTGGCAACTACTATATTAATTTGGGCAATAAAAACTCAGAAGGAAAGGTCAGCCGTGTGACTGCAATTTATGTCGTACTGTCTAATTTTATTTTGTCTAATATGGCATCTCATGGAGGAATGGTAGAGCACTTGCAATACTCTCTGGTCCCTTGAAAACTGATAGGGCATTTTTCACCAATGCATCTCATTTCATAATACTGTAGTTGTCGTGGGTCATCAACACACTATTATTTCTGAAATGTGAGAGTGGTCAGTAATATCACTTAATGGGTTAATATAGCCAGACCCACCGTTTAACCTAAGGATAACAAGGTATGTTTTACATCCTAATAATATTAACAATGTTATTCATGAATCACAGCAAATACACCTTTTCATTTACTGTAAATTTATCTAGCTTATCAGTTGCTGGTACGTTGACAGATTATATTGATTTTTATACAAGCACATCTATAAGGAATGGTCCAAAATAAATAGCTGTTACACTAAATGCATTAACTACGAAAACCTAAAAAAAAATAATGGAACACAAAAATAACCTAAAAGTCAAATAAATAATTTATTTTAGAGTTTATTATTATAAAATGAAAAACATACCCCCTCTCTGCCCACCTCTGTACTATTCCGTAGCATCAAGTAGGTAGTTTACACAAAGCAATGTAATAGAATGGCACAATGATGGTTCGGGAGCTGTGCCAGTGCCATCATTTTCAAGTGCCAGCTGTGTTATACAGCTGACACCCTGCTCTCATTGATGGAATAAAAGATAACTCTGATCCTGGCAGTCTAAGGCCGAGTTCACACTTTAGTTATTTGATCAGCTACTTTCATCAGTTATTGTGAGCCAAAACGAGTAGTGAAGCCTACTCAGAGATAAGGTATAATGGAAAGATCTGCCCCTGTTCTGTGTTTTTGACCCACACCTGGTTTTGGCTCACAATAACTGATGGAAATAACTGATCAAATAACTGAAGTGTGACCTCAGCCTAATCCATGAAGTTTTTGCATTTTTTCCTCCCCACCTTCTATGAGCCAGAACTTTTTTACTTTTCTGTTCAAGATATGTGAGGACTATTTTCATGTGATACTATACTGTATCTCCTTATGGAGAGCTCATAATTAGAGTTGAGCGGACAACTGGATGTTCGGGTTCGAACGGTTTGGCTGAACTTCACAAAAAACTTTGGAGCACTAAAATGGCTCTAAAAATGTCATGGAAAGGGCTAGAGGGCTGAAAATGGCAGCAAAATGTGGTTAAAAGCATGACAAGTGCTCTTGCAGCGTACTCAAGTTAGGTGTAGAAATGTTCCTGGGTGTTGTAGTGCAATAGACACTAACCTGAGACGGCTGACTCTCTGCAAGGGCAGGTGATGATGAGAAATGTTCGTGACGCCAGTGCCAATTAAACGGTGGCACGCCGTTTGCTGATAGCAGGAATAACTGAGGAACCACGTGATGTTAAAACAGAATTCTAACTTTAGTAGTCATCATTTAGGGACATTGACAGAAGCGCAGTTCCTTTGAAGACAGTTGATTTTCAATACAGTTGATGCAGGCAATATATATATACTGTATATATAGCAAGGTGACTTTAGAGTGTTAAACACAGGACTGGCAGTACAGGCGGCGTGCACTCTATTCCTGACTGATCCTGAAACATAGAAATTCTTCTCCAAGGCCCGATGCCCTAGCTCTGGCTTATATCCTTGGTTTTATAATGATCAAGTACCTCCTCTGTTATCTTTAGTACCTCTTGCTTTTCTGGACTTGCCTCTGTCTCTCCCAGCACTGACTCTAGAAGCTTCTGAACTCCCCTTCCTAGGCTAGGCCCTGCCTATTTATACTGAACTGGGGGGCTCCCTCTGCTGGCTGGAATAAAGATTGCCTGCACCAGGCCTAACTGGCTTAAAGGGAAACACACATTACATTCTAGCAGTGTCGGGTAACCTACCCGTATGCTGCACACCCCCAGACTTTAACGTGAGTAAGGCCTCGTACTCACACACCTTCCTGAACTGGCATAACATGGTACATAACATATGCATTCCATTATAAATACAATAAATAATTATTTAACATTTGTAACTCAATGAACAAATGACACAAGGGAAAGGGGCGTCTTCTTGCTTCTTAGGCACGGCCGCTGACCTGGCACAGCGGACTTAGGGTGAACCAGGTTAGTCCATTGTCTTTGGTGACAGTATAATAACAGAACTATCCAGGAGTTTCTTGTGGGTGTATCACAGGCAAGGGCTCACGTGGGGGAGTCCATTCTTGCGCACAAATGTCCAGCAAGGCATTACCAGTAGCAACTGTTTGGGAGGAGACACCACCAGAATAGTCAAAGTCTCCTAAACGGACTGGCGGACGTCCCCTGGTCATCCGGGTGGACCTTCTCAACACAGGGGTCTCCTCTTCCCTTAGCAACGAGGTAGAAGAGAGAGGAGCAACAGGAGGGTCTCCATCAGTGAGACCTTGGTCAGGAACAACAGGAACAACAATATCCCCTAGAAGGGGGACTGGATCCGGGGCATCTTGAACCGGCTCTTCTGGAGGTGAAGATACATTAGGTGCCGGAGCGGGCACCAACAAGTTCAACCATGGTGTCAGAAGCCAATGCATGGGATCAGAGTCATACCTTAGGTTACTGACAGCCTGCACAGGATCCTCGGGCTGTATTGATGGCTCTGACACAGGTGATTCAGATCTAGAACTCTCGGCACTGGGTTCTGGTGTCAGGCAGAGCTTTAACCGGTTTCGGTGTACAATTTGGGATCCCTTGCCTTCCCGGGTGATCTCATAAGTATGAGTCCCAACATTTGGGATTGCAGTGACAACATAGGGACTTTGCTCCCATTTACTGTCCAGTTTACTTGTACGGTGGTTATTTTTTAACCATACCACAGCCCCTATTGTCAAGGGTTCTGCATGGGCTGCTTGATCATAGTCTCTCTGCTGTCGGTCCCTAGCATAGTCCATGCGTTCCTGAACAATGGCTTTGGCTGTATTCAATCGCCTTTGATGTTCAGCAACCCAGTCGGTGTTAGGTAATGGGTTAATGCAATCAGGTACGTGTATGTCCAATGAATGATCAGCAGGCAATGTCCCTTGGCGCCCAAACATCAAGTAAAAAGGGGTATACCCAGTGGAACAATGGATGGTATGATTGTATGTGAACATGAGCTGTGGCAACAGATTCGGCCAATCTCCTCTGGTTTCAGGAGGCACGGCCCTCAGCATCTCTATCAAGGTCTGATTCATTTTTTCACATAATCCATTACCTTGAGGATGGTAGGCCGTTGTCCGGATCTTCTTACAGTTGTGTAAGCGGCACAGTTCCTGGAACAGATGGGACTCAAAAGCAGGTCCTTGATCGGTGAGGATCTTTTCTGGACATCCGTAGGGCAGGAGGAAGTGCTTCCAGAACAGTTCGGCTGTAGTCTTGGCTGTCTGGTCTCTCACAGGCACCGCTACAACAAACTTAGTGAAATGGTCAATAATAGTCATGGCATAAGCATACCCTGAGCGACTAGGCTCCAGTTTCACATGGTCGATGGCGACAAGTTCAAGAGGACGGGTACTTACAATGGGTCTCAGTGGTGCCCTCTGATCATGGTGCTCACTTCGTTTTAAGGCACAGGCTACACACTCCCGACACCACTTCTCCATGTCTTCTCTCATGCCCACCCAGTAAAACCGCTGGCGGATAGTAGCCTCAGTCTTTTGGACCCCAAAGTGACCGGATTGATTGTGGTACATCTCCAACACCATACCTGCATCTCGTCGGGGTATGAGAATCTGGTGCACTCTCTCGTTGGACACTGGGTCTAGGCTTCTCCGTAGCAATAGGCCCTTTTGTATGAAGAGTTGATGGCGCTGTCTCCACAGTTTGATGAGCTCAGGATCTGCACTCTTACGCCGAATCCTCTCAGGGGCTCTGCCACTAGTAATGAAGTCCAACAACTCACCCAGCACTCTACTTTCAGACTGTAGTTTCACCCACCTTTCTTCTTTAGGATCAGGCCTACTGGAGGGTGAAGGAACTGCAGCTCTGTCATTGGTAGCTCGAGCCTGATCCTGTTGAGCAAATTTGTTATAGAAAGCCGGCATCTCTACATCTTCCCAAGCATCTCGCACATCATCAGGAGCTGTCTCTGTGGGAAGCCTGGATAAAGCATCAGCATTATCATTAGTACGTCCAGCACGATATTTTACAGAGAAATCATAGTTGGCGAGGCGAGAGGCCCATCTCTGCTCCAAGGCCCCTAATTTAGCTGTATTTAGATGTGCCAGAGGGTTATTGTCAGTGAATGCAATGAATGGGGTAGCGGCTAGATAATCTTTGAATTTTTCCGTCACTGCCCACACTAATGCCAGGAACTCTAGTTTGAAGGAACTATAATTCTGGTCATTTTTCTCAGCTCCTTTCAGGGAGCGGCTTGCATATGCTATCACTCTCTCTTTTCCCTCTTGGATTTGGGCTAACACAGCTCCCAGGCCTCGCTTGCTAGCATCGGTATAAAGATGGAAAGGCTTGCTATAATCTGGATAACCTAACACAGGAGGCTCGGTCAGTTTCTTTTTTAGCAATTGGAACGCTATCTCTCTTTCCTCATTCCACTCAATGGGCACAGGAGTTCTGGGACTTTTCTTGGGTTGCCCCCTCAAGAGCTCCTGGATAGGATCAGCTATTTGAGCAAAATGGGGGATAAAACGTCTATAGTAGCCGGCAAAACCAAGGAAACCCGTCACCTCTTTGACGGTAGTGGGGACCGGCCAATTACGGACAGCCGCTAACTTATCAGGGTCAGGTTGCACGCCCTCTCCGCTTACCACATGCCCCAGGTTTTTTACTGCAGGTTTGAGCAAGTGACACTTGGATGGCTTCACCTTCAGGCCATATTTGATAAGGATTTCAAATACTTCTGCTAAATGTTTCAGATGGTCTTCATATGTTTTTGAGTACACAATGACGTCATCTAGATACAGCAGCACTGTTTCGAAGTTTTTGTGACCCAAACACCGCTCCATTAGTCTCTGGAAAGTTCCTGGGGCATTACATAGCCCGAACGGCATACAATTGAATTCGAACAGGCCCATGGGAGTAGTGAAAGCAGTCTTTTCCCTATCTGCAGGGGCCATGGGTACTTGCCAGTAGCCACTGGTCAAGTCCAATGTGGAGAAATAGGCAGAGGAGCCCAGAGCAGTTAGTGACTCCTCAATGCGGGGCAGTGGGTATGCATCTTTGTGGGTTATTTGATTAATTTTCCTATAATCCACACAGAAACGGATACCACCATCCTTCTTCTTTACAAGGACCAGGGGTGCAGCCCACGGATTACGGCTGTCCCGGATTACATTAGAGTCTTTCATCTCTTGGATCATTTCTTTTACAGTCTGATATGAAGTAGGCGGTAAGGGTCTGTATCTCTCCTTGATAGGAGGGTGAGAGCCAGTAGGTATGGTGTGTTGTATGGCACTAACCTCTCCATAGTCAGTAGCATGCTTACTGAAGGCCTGGTGGTGCTCCTTGACAAGCTGTAGAATCCCTTCTTGTTGATGTTGGGGGGTAGTCTCGTCCCCTACATGGAGCTCTTCCCACCAGGGCACTTGTGGCTGGGTCACCGGCGAACATCCGCTGACTGCAGCTGGTGGCTTTTCTGTCACTGGAAGGCGAATGATGTCTTGGAAGGACACCTGGGACAGCTGGGCAACACGGCAATGCTTAGTAAGCGCAACAGGATGATCACTCAGGTTAATCAGACGGACAGGTACTTTACCTTGGGAGACGTTCACCAGGCACTTGGCAGCTCTCACATAAGGGTAATCCTCAATCTGGATTGGTTCCACCAGGGCTGGATAATCTCGGCCTTGGACTCCCAGGACAGCACGACACCATAAAAGAGTTTGAGAATTAGGAGGCAAAGTCACAGGCTTAATATCACTAATCCTGGCAGTACAAATTTCTCCTTTCCCATTAGCAAACCTATGCTGGGCACTTAACACAGTAATAGTCTTTTGAATCACCCTCTTGGATGCAGAGGAAGCAGTGGGCAAAGTCTGGTGTAATACGGCAAGTATTTCTGAATAACAGTTTTTGAAGACATTGGTGCCTAGAATGACAGGATGTCCTCCTCTGTCGCCGGCCTGTACTACTATCACCCCCTGTTGCGGTAAGGTTACTTCTCCCACCTGCAGGGTGGGTTCCCAGTATCCATGAATCTTTACTGGTTTGCCATTGCTGGCGATAATCTCCACCCAGGATTCAGGCGGCTGGGTCAATTGGTTGGTGTCCCAGAATCTTTCAAAGGCGGGCAGCTGAATAGTAGTGACCTGAGACCCAGTGTCTAATAGGGCTTCAAAGGAGACCCCGTTGATCTCTATGTTGATTTTAGGATGGGATCCTACATACCGTGGCATCCAATTTGGATCCTTTGGACCTAGTGTTCTACCTCCCGAGGGGTGGTCCTCAGCCTCAGGGGTTGCCCGTTTAACTGCCAGCACGTGGATTCTGTGTGTCCCAGCTTTTTGCAGTATGTACACACGGGCCTCTTGCGACCTCTATTACGCCTCCCAGGATCCCTGGGGTGAGTCTCTTGGTATGGAGGTGGGAACGGCCTAGGAGGTGACAGGAACTCTTCTTCTGACATTATGGGTTTTTCCCATTCCTCTATTTTTCTGCACACTCTCTCTAGACTTTTAGTGAGGTGATTTACTTGCTCTGTCAGCATGGCGATAGTATCGGTAGCTGAAGCTTGAACAGCTTGACCGGCCTGAGCTTGGTTAGTGATAAGCGGTTTTGGCCTGCAGGCTGATGACTCAGGTGGGGTGCTCAACTCCGGAGATACTGCTGACCCCAGAATTTTTATAGCCAGTTCTTTAAAGTCCAGAAAGGTACTGTTAGGGTGCTGGGCGGACAGCATCTTTAGTTGGGTCCTTATTTGCTCACTAGACACCCCGTTGATAAATTGTTCCCTCAAGGTCTGGTCCTGATTATCAGCCTCTTTGGTATCTATCTGAATTACAGCCCCTAAAGCCTCCTGAAGTGATAGGGCATAGTCACGGAGGGACTCACAGGACTTCTGTTTCTTGCCAAAGAAGTGCATCTTTATCTCTGAGGCAGTCCTAGTTTCAAAAGTGGCCCTGAGGCGGGTGAATATCTGTTCTAGAGTACTCCGCTCAGTAGCAGGCCAGGATAATACCTCCCTGCGGGCAGCTCCCTCCAGTTGCGCTAGCAGGATTTCCATTTGCCGATCGGCATTTATGGGGTACAGTTTGAATAATGCCAGCAACTTTTCTTTAAAGTCTCTTAGGGTATGGGTCTCTCCTTTATAGCGGGGAAACCATGGGGCCCCGAAATAGTAAGGCATGGTAAAGGGCATCATGCTGGGGGCTATAGAATGATTAGGAGCCGCAAGCTCTCCCGGGGCCGGCTGCTCGGGAACTCCCGGTTCTGACATGTTAGCTTATTGCGATGTGGCCGCTGGTGACTAAAGGGGCCGGAACAATCCCCTTCCCTCCGGTTACAAGTTCTTACCGGTATCGCCGGGCTTGCGCAGGCCAAGTCTCGAGAGATTCCGGACGTCCTGAGTACGCGATGACGTAGAAGAAACCGGGCCGCGGCGGTGCGATGATGACGAGGGGCGGGATTTTCTGTGTCTTTGAAGGGATCCGCCCACGAAGGTCCTCAGCAGCGCGGGAAACTTTACTCCAGGCGGCCGGTGGCCATCTTTTAGCAAGAAACGCTGTCTATTCACTGACAGCAAGCAGGATGGTAAAAAGTCCATAAAACCACACTCCGATGTGGCGATTTCCTTCCTCTTGATAGCGCAACACTGCACAGCGCTTTTTTGAGGTTTAAGGGACACTTTTGGTATGTTTTTCAGTCCACAAAGTCCACTTTAATAAAACAGGCAATTTGTCACTTTGGTCACAGGGCAACTGTATAAGGCACAAAGTTCACGCTTCTTGCACTAGAAAGCGTGCGTATCCTGTTCGTGACGCCAAAAGAGAGGTGCAGCGTACTCAAGTTAGGTGTAGAAATGTTCCTGGGTGTTGTAGTGCAATAGACACTAACCTGAGACGGCTGACTCTCTGCAAGGGCAGGTGATGATGAGAAATGTTCGTGACGCCAGTGCCAATTAAACGGTGGCACGCCGTTTGCTGATAGCAGGAATAACTGAGGAACCACGTGATGTTAAAACAGAATTCAAACTTTAGTAGTCATCATTTAGGGACATTGACGGAAGCGCAGTTCCTTTGAAGACAGTTGATTTTCAATACAGTTGATGCAGGCAATATATATATATATAGCAAGGTGACTTTAGAGTGTTAAACACAGGACTGGCAGTACAGGCGGCGTGCACTCTATTCCTGACTGATCCTGAAACATAGAAACTCTTCTCCAAGGCCCGATGCCCTAGCTCTGGCTTATATCCTTGGTTTTATAATGATCAAGTACGTCCTCTGTTATCTTTAGTACCTCTTGCTTTTCTGGACTTGCCTCTGTCTCTCCCAGCACTGACTCTAGAAGCTTCTGAACTCCCCTTCCTAGGCTAGGCCCTGCCTATTTATACTGAACTGGGGGGCTCCCTCTGCTGGCTGGAATAAAGATTGCCTGCACCAGGCCTAACTGGCTTAAAGGGAAACACACATTACATTCTAGCAGTGTCGGGTAACCTACCCGTATGCTGCACTCTGGAAACAAATGTGGACAGGGAAATGACTTTAAATAACATAAAATACATAAAAATAAAAAATAATAATCTTGATCTAGGAGGATGAGGTCTATATGGAGTAGGAGGTCGAGGAGGCAGTGGATGTGGCGGTGTAGGTGAAAGCGGCGGTGGAGGAGGAGGAGGTAGCCTACACAGTTTTTTTGTTTAATTTTTTTAATTTTTTTGTTTAAATTTTTTTATTTTTTTGTTTAAATTAGGGTACACCCCAAAACATTGGGAAATATAACCTGTGATAACCCCCTCCAGTCGTGCTAAACAAACGTTCAGACAACACACTCGCTGCAGGGCAGGCCAGCACCTCCAAGGCGTAAAGGGCAAGCTCAGGCCATGTGCCCAATTTGGAGACCCAGAAGTTGAAGGGGGCAGACCCATCAGTCAGTACGTGTAGGCGTGTGCACACATACTGCCCCACCATGTAGCACGTTCCCGTGATATTCACGATCCAATTGGATATCTTCTCTATCAACTTTCGATGTTCTTTTCTGCGCCTACCATGTTGATCACGGTTAGTGGCGAATCAGGGTTCCACGCTGGAGAGGTACCGTGAGAAAGGGATACTACATCCAAGGGAGGTCAATGGATGAAATTCAATGTGATCGAGCGGAAATGTGGGACAATGTATTTAGAAGCTTCTAAGTTAAGGAGGGGGCGCGCGGGAATTGCCCACTCCCGATTCGGAATGCCCTGTTATTGGAATGATTATACAAAACAGCTATGTACATCCTGCCAACCTGTATGCACAATATAGATAACTCTGGCTTAACAAACACAATTGTAATGAAGTAGATGCAGATCCACTGAGTGACTTGAACAGATTTGGCTTGGGGCTACTCCTAAGGGCGTTCTCTTAGTAGCTGCCCTGGTCTTCACCCTTTAACCCCTATAAGGGGATCTGGACCATGCTGCAGGGAAACTAGCTCTTGGAGTAGTCTCTGCTTAAGTGATGACTAACCCACAGGGATCAAGAGACATAACCGGAGTACCAAGGGATCCGGCAAAAATTTAGTCAGGGATAGGCTGAGGTCAGAGCAGGCAAAGTTTGTGCAATCCGATAAACAATCCAAGGTCAGCTCAGCAGCTCAAGGTCAGTAGGAAGATCAGGCAGAGGTCAGGCAGCAAAGAGTCCAATCCAAAAGTCAGGCAGAAATCAGTACATAGGTAAACAAGCTGACAGGACATCTTTGAAGGAAATTAGAGTATTACAATCTACTGCTCAGGCACTTTACAATAAGAGAAGGTGCCTTAAGTACTCCAGGGTGGGCAGCCAGTGGCAGAGGGACCACGTGTGCATGTCTGAGAACAGACAGGAAGCAGGTCTCAGCCCAAATAGAGAGGACAAAGCAGTGCTACTCCAGAGTGCGGCCCTACCAGGTAGGAGGAGGGGGAAAGTAGCAGGTCTGAACCACCAAAAACTAGGAGTGTTGGAGTGGGTAAACAATGCTGTGCACATTGGTAGGAGTCGAGCGGTGGTGGGCATAGGCCACTATCATCACTAAGGATGAGCGAATTTCAAAAAAACTTGATTCGGCCGATTCGCTGGATTTCTCGAAAAGATTCAATTCGATCTGAATTTATTAGCGGCGAATCGCATTAAAAACAGCTATTTGCTGGCTGCAGAGAGCCTGTATAGTGGTGTAGAACACTGTGCCTTGCAGTAACACGCATAGGGAGTCTGCTGTGGTAGTGAAACAATACTGTGAGTCAGTATGACATGCACATGACAGGCGTCGCTCTTAGAATCCCTGCACACTTCACTTATTTGGGCAGTTACGGGGGCAAAACTGACCAAATAAACTGATCCTGTTTGTTGAGCATCTGCCTTCCAACAGTATTGCTAAAGCTCAAAAAAAAACAGGAGTGAATCCAAAACAGAGATGACACGTGAATGGAATATTTGTCTCGTGTGTTTTGTACCCACTACTGCTTTTGGCTACCAAATTATAAGCTAATTCTGATGGGACCATAAAGGCCTTACAGCTGCTACACAGACAGGATCTGTTGTGCGTCTCATTTTTCCTTCATTCTGACAGATCAGAAGAAGGTTCAAATGAATGATGATGTCAACCAGGCCAAAAAGGCAAAATAGTGGCCCAGTCATGGAGTGGGGAGGTTAGGAGAACAGCTTGAGAAGTCCACAGAGTGGCCCAATGACATAGTGTAGAGGTAGCAGCTGCAGCATGAGGAGACCACAGAGTGGCCCAGTGACATAGTGGAGAGATGGCAGCAGCAGCAGCATCATGAGGAGACCACAGAGTGGCTGTAGAGGGAAGAAGTATTATGCAAATATATGCATATATGTCCTTTAATATATACATATACACTCACCTAAAGAATTATTAGGAACACCTGTTCTATTTCTCATTAATGCAATTATCTAGTCAACCAATCACATGGCAGTTGCTTCAATGCATTTAGGGGTGTGGTCCTGGTCAAGACAATCTCCTGAACTCCAAACTGAATGTCAGAATGGGAAATAAAGGTGATTTAAGCAATTTTGAGCGTGGCCTGGTTGTTGGTGCCAGACGGGCCGGTCTGAGTATTTCACAATCTGCTCAGTTACTGGGATTTTCACGCACAACCATTTCTAGGGTTTACAAAGAATGGTGTGAAAAGGGAAAAACATCCAGTATGCGGCAGTCCTGTGGGCAAAAATGCCTTGTGGATGCTAGAGGTCAGAGGAGAATGGGCCGACTGATTCAAGCTGATAAAAGAGCAACGTTGACTGAAATAACCACTCGTTACAACCGAGGTATGCAGCAAAGCATTTGTGAAGCCACAACACACACAACCTTGAGGCGGATGGGCTACAACAGCAGAAGACCCCACCGGGTACCACTCATCTCCACTACAAATAGGAAAAAGAGGCTACAATTTGCACGAGCTCACCAAAATTGGACTGTTGAAGACTGGAAAAATGTTGCCTGGTCTGATGAGTCTCGATTTCTGTTGAGACATTCAAATGGTAGAGTCCGAATTTGGCGTAAACAGAATGAGAACATGTATCCATCCTCTGATGGCTACTTCCAGCAGGATAATGCACCATGTCACAAAGCTCGAATCATTTCAAATTGGTTTCTTGAACATGACAATGAGTTCACTGTACTAAAATGGCCTCCACAGTCACCAGATCTCAACCCAATAGAGCATCTTTGGGATGTGGTGGAATGGGAGCTTCGTGCCCTGGATGTGCATCCCTCAAATCTCCATCAACTGCAAGATGCTATCCTATCAATATGGGCCAACATTTCTAAAGAATGCTATCAGCACCTTGTTGAATCAATGCCACGTAGAATTAAGGCAGATCTGAAGGCAAAAGGGGGTCCAACACCGTATTAGTATGGTGTTCCTAATAATTCTTTAGGTGAGTGTATATGTTTTACCTGTGTGGCCAGTATTTGTGGGGATAGATTTGTATTCCCCCAGGTTGTGGCCATGCATTGCCACAGGTATGTCTGGGTATATGTGTGTGTATATACTATATATATATATATATATATATATATATATATAGAAATGGAAGTTCAAGGCAGCACTCCTCAGTATTAGATGTTAGGGTGCCAGCAGTGGAAACACCTTACCAAGGTGTACAATGTAGATGAAGAAAGACACCGCGGCACATCCGTTTAGTGAAAAAAGTGAGACCCTTTATTCACCCATGCGACGTTTCGGTCCGCTTGCTGGGACCATTTTCAAGCAATTGCTTGAAAATGGTCCCAGCAAGCGGACCGAAACGTCGCATGGGTGAATAAAGGGTCTCACTTTTTTCACTAAACGGATGTGCCGCGGTGTCTTTCTTCATCTATATATATATATATATATATATATATATATATATATAGATTTATGTATGCAGTTATTGCATACATCTGTATATATATTTATATAATATGCCCCAGGTTTATATTGGTATATATATGTGTATCCATATAGATATATATTTATAATTGTGGGCAATATGCCCCAGTCACGGTGCCTTCCCCCCCAGCCTTCTCCCGCATTCCAGCTCCTGCAGGAGGTGGAGATGTCACCTGGTGACTTCAAAAGGCAAGGGATCAATAGATCCAGAGCCTTATGTTAACTATCTCCAGCCCTGCTGGGGATGTTTAACATAACAGAGATAGGGGAACATATGTTCCCCGCCCTCTGTTTTTTGCATATCCCCGGTGCAGTAAAAATCATCACCCGGGATATGCAGACGCTTCGCAGGCGGGAGGATCAAAGAGATTCCCGCCTGGAAGCGCGCTGCGCAGTCCCGGAAGGCGCATGCAGGGACTTCATATCGCTGCGCCAGCCCATGTGTCCTTGCCTGCAGGTGTGCGTGTGCAAACCTGCAGAGCGGGAAACTGGAGCAAGCGCCGCGTGGTTTAAATACCCCAGCGGTGCTGCGCTCAGGACTTCTTCAGCGCCCTCGGATAAGAGGAGAACACAGATTGTGGACACCCCCTGCAAGAGGCACAGAGCACTGTGCGGCGTTCACGCCCCAGAAGGAGAGCGCAGCAGGCGCTCTGAAGAGCAGAGGGCATCCGGCGCTCAGGAGAAAAGGAGAGTGCTGTGCTGCGCTCCGCCCCAGAAGAAAGCGCAGGCAGCCATCTGCGCTGCGCTAGAGAGAAGATTCCCCCATAGCCCTGCCCAGATCATCAGCGCTCACAAAGAGGCAGAGCTGCGCTGACCGAGCAGCCGAGGGGGAGGCATCACATGGCTAAGTACCCTTCCCCAGCATTAACCCCTGCCCCTACCCATTAACCTCTTTTCCAGTTACCCCTGCATTCCCACTGCCCCCTGTACCCTTGCATTGTTAACCCTTTCCTGGGTTACCCCTGCCCTGTACTGCTACCCCTGCAGCAGTAACCCCTTCACTGCTGCTGCATTGTACCCCTTCAGCAGTGTATTAACCCCTTCACTGCTGCTCTCCTGCTGAATCCCTCCATCCAGGAACCCTTGCATTGTTAACCCTTTCCTGGGTTACCCCTGCCCAGTTTAGGCTTCGTTCACATCACAGTTCAGCCTTTCCGTTCTCCTGCTCCGTTTAGGAGCAGGAGAACGGAAAGGACGGAAAAGGCACATAACTGACGCCAAACTGAGTCAAACTGAGCCCTTAGGACCCATAGACTATAATGAAGTCTGTTATGTTTCCGCTCAGAAGATGATTTTTAAGCGGAGACAAAAGTTGTGCATGCAGGACTTTTGTGTCCGCTTAAAAATCATCTTCTGAGCGGAAACATAACGGACCCCATTATAGTCTATGGGGTCCTAAGGGCTCCATTTGACTCAGTTTGGCGTCAGTTATGTGCCTTTTCCGTCCTGAACGGAAAGGCTGAACGGTGATGTGAACGAAGCCTAACCCTTGCTGCATAACACTAGCCTGGAACCCACGGCTACATCCCTGTCTATATCCCTGGCCTGCAAGTATTAACTCTTGCAGTGCCACCATTTGTGTCTTAACCCGTAAGGACAGGGAGTAGCCAGGCGGGTGGGTTGCTGATATGTTTGTAAGTGTAATGTATAGATAGTGTGTAGGGTGGAATTGGGAATTGTATTGTGTAGTGTAGTTAGGTTTGTATTGTGTTTATTGTGGTGCTATTATTGTATTGCGGTCTGTGCGTCTACAGGGTGGGCCATTTATATGGATACACCTTAATAAAATGGGAATGGTTGGTGATATTAACTTCCTGTTTGTGGCAGATTAGTATATGTGAGGGGGGAAACTTTTCAAGATGGGTGGTGACCATGGCGGCCATTTTGAAGTCGGACATTTTGAATCCAACTTTAGTTTTTTCAATAGGAAGAGGGTCATGTGACACATCAAACTTTTCGAGAATTTCACAAGAAAAACAATGGTGGTTTTAACGTAACTTTATTCTTTCATGAGTTATTTACAAGTTTCTGACCACTTATAAAATGTGTTCAATGTGCTGCCCATTGTGTTTGATTGTCAATGCAACCCTCTTCTCTTACTCTTCACACACTGATGGCAACACCGCAGGAGAAATGCTAGCACAGGCTTCCAGTATCCGTAGTTTCAGGTGCTGCACATCTCGTATCTTCACAGCATAGACAATTGACTTCAGATGACCCCAAAGATAAAAGTCTAAGGGGGTCACTGGATACGCAAAATTGCTACATGATGATGTGTTTCCCTTTTTATGCACTGAAGCTGGCACGTTCCCTGAGTTTTTCCAGCAAGATGGTGCACCCACCACCACATTATGGGTGTCAGGTCCGAGCATTCCCAGATGAAAAGTTTCCTGGAAAGTGGATTGGTCGTCGTGGACCAGTTTAATGGCCCCCAAGGTCTCACGATCTGACCCCCTTAGACTTTTATCTTTGGGGTCATCTGAAGGCAATTGTCTATGCTGTGAAGATACGAGATGTGCAGCACCTGAAACTACGGAAACAAAAGTTGGATTCAAAATGTCTGACTTCAAAATGGCCGCCATGGTCACCACCCATCTTGAAAAGTTTCCCCCTCACATATACTAATGTGCCACAAACAGGAAGTTAATATCACCAACCATTCCCATTTTATTAAGGTGTATCCATATAAATGGCCCACCCTGTATATATATTTGTAACCATTGATCTATAAATATATATAAATATAGCGTATTATTAGACTTGTATAATTGTATTGTGTAATAAATATTCTTTATTGTTCATAATACGGTGTATAGTGTTTTTGTCGCCGCCGTAGTATAGTAGTAGTAGTAAGTCGCACGTAGTGTACTTCAGTGTAGTATATAGGCAACAGATGTAGTTAGCTAGACAATTAGCTAATTAATTAACATAGTATTTCTTATTTTAGGTATAAATAGGCGGAGTCATCAATAGACGACTCACGCCTATTTATGAATAATAATTATTGGTATTTTCCAAAATACAGTGGTCCATTTACATAGTGTTGAGGTGGCAGCAGCAAGAGGAAGTCACAGAGTGGCCCAGTGACAGTGTTGAGTTAGCAGCAGCATGAGAAGACTACAGAGTGGCAAAGTGACATAGTGTGGAGGTGGCAGCAGCACCATGAGGAGGCCACAGAGTGGCTCAGTGACATAGTGTTGAGTTAGCAGCGCAGCATGAGGAGGCCACAAAGTGGCCCAGTGACATAGTGTTGATTTTGCAGCAGCATGAGAATACCACAGAGTGGCAAGGTGGCATAGTGTGGAAGTGGCAGCAGTAGCAGCATTAGGAGGCCACAGACTAGCAAGGTGACATAGTGTTGAGTTAGCAGCAGCATGAGGAGGCCACAGACTGGCACAATGACAGAGTGTGGAGGTAGCAGCAGCAGCAGCATGAGGAGGCCAGAGAGTGGCACAATGACAGAGTGTGGAGGTGGCAGCAGCAGCATGAGGAGGCCACAGACTGGCAAGGTGACATAATGTGGAGGTGACAGTAGCAGCAGCATGAGGAGGCCGCAGACTGGCAAGGTGACATAGTGTGGAGGTTGCAGCAGCAGCATGAGGAGGCCACAGAGTAGTATAATGACAGAGTGTGGAGAAGGTAGCAGCAGCATAAGGAGACCTGAGTGGTGAGGTGTCAGCAGCATCAGGAGACCACAGATTGGTGATAGAGTGGGGAGGTGGGTCACAATAACAGTACCCGCTGATGATGGTGGGTGTAAGAAGCAGCACTTGGCATCAGATGTGTGGCTTCAGGCGGGTGGCAGCATCAGAATAGTAGCTGAGGCAGGTAGCCAGAAGAAATCCGTCTCCTTTGTCAAGGTATGGGAGAGGCAGCATGGATGATCTAATCGGATGCATCAGGCATTGGTAGGTGGAAATCCTGCCTGATCCACGCCTGAGTCTTCATGACAAAGGTCAGTCTCTCCTCATTTTGGGTGGACAGGCGAGTTCTCCTTGGGGTAACTATGGCTCCCGCCGCACTAAACACATGCTCTGATGCCACCCTACTGGCCGGGCAGGACAGCTTTTCCAGGACAAACTCGGCCAGTTGTGGCCACAAATCCAGTTTGGCTGCCCAGTAGTCCAGAGGATCTTCAATGAGTGATGGCAGAGTGCTGTCCAAGTATGCCACCACCTGCTGGTTCAGGTCCTGCTCCAGGTCTAGCTTCTGCTGGTGAGTAGTTTCTTCACTATGCGGGTGAAGAAAGCTGCTTATCATCAACTCTAGACTCAAGCTGTTTCTGATGGAGCTGGTACTGCTCCTACCCTCCCCCCTGCCACAGCAGCCAAGGCAGTAGAACGAGAGCGCAGAGAGCCCCCAAATCAGACCTGCGAGAGGATGGACGATGGCGCAGATAGACAGCGGCCAACTGACTACATCGAATGTCTCTATAGTAGTCCAGTTTTTCCTCCCTCACAGCAGGTGTAAAAAAGGCCCCCATTTTGGACGGGTAGCGAGGGTCCAACAAGGTGGAGAGCCAGAAGTCATCCCTCTCCTGAATGATGACAATTTGGCTGTCACTACCCAAGCAAGTGAACATGCAGCAGTCCATGTGCGCAAGTGACTCAGAGGGACTCCCTGCCTCCATCTCCACTGCATACTGCCACGGTGTGCCTGAGTCATCTGCCTCGTCTTCCTCATCGCCCTGTAGCTCCTATGGCTGCTCCTCCTCTCCTGTCACCTGTGTAGAAAAGCCACCAATTTTGCTACACATTGCTTGTGCTCCAATGCCCTCCTCCTACAGTTCAGCCCCCACAGGGATTATGTTGCCGTTAGATGTAGACGTCATGTCTCCAGTACCCTGACCAGCCAGATTTACCAGCATCTGTTCCAGGATATGAGGCAGTGGAATGACGTTGTTCATCCCGCAGTCCTGGTGACTGACAAATAACGTGGCATCCTCAAAGGGCCTGAGCAAAGGGCAGGTGTCACGCATGAGCTGCCACTGGCGGACATTGAAGTTACACAGGGGAGTACTCCTGTCCGTTTGGATCATCAAGAAATCGTTTATGGCCTTTCTCTGTTCGTATAGTCGGTCCAACATATGGAGGGTGGAATTCCAACAGGTGGAAATTTCGCATATCAGCCTATTTTGGGGGACGCCATTCTGCGGCTGCAGCTTAAGGAAGGTGTGCTTGTGATGTATGAGTGGCTGAAGTGCATGCAAAGTTTCCTGGCCATTTATAGGATGTCTTGCAGATGGGTGGAAAACTTCAGGAACCACTTGACAACCAGATGGCGCATGGCTCAGCCCTCCTTGACACAGCGCCGACACCATATTCTTCCCGTTGTCGGTCACCATGGTTCTGATTTTGAGTTGTCGCGGAGAAAGCCAGGATTCAATTTCTTGATGAAGGACATGGAGCAGTTCCTCCCCTGTGTGACTCCGTTCACCCAGGCATATGAGGTGTAGAACAATGTGACACCGTCGTGCCCTGCACATGTGGTATGCTGGAGGAGCACTGTAAATTGTCCCTGCATTGGAGGCTGAGGACACGGTGGTGGATGAAAAGGCAGAGGCAGACATTGTTGCAGGACCAATGGCATGAGAACGTGGAGGTGGATGCGGCTTCACCTGGCCAAGTTGCTGGTATGGCTGGGCAGGAACCACATTTACCCAGTGGGCCGTAAAGGACATAAATTGTCCTTGACCATAGTTACAGCTCCACACATGGGCTCAAGGACTGGCCCACATTCTGTTCTACATATTTGTGCAAGGCTGGTACTGCCTTTTTGTTGAAGAAATTATGCTTGTACCCTCCACCTCGGCTCTGCACAAGCCATCAGTTCTCTGAAAGGTGCAGAGTCCACCACTTGGAAAGGGATGGACTGCAGCACCAGCAACTTGGCCAAGACCACGTTCAGCTTCTGCGCCGTTGGATGAGTGCACACATACTGTTGTCTCTTGGCAATCGCTTCGGTGATCGATTGCTGCCGAAATGATTGACAAGGAGTAGGAGGGCGAGGAGCAGGAGCATCAGGACCGGTAGATGATGGAAAGGACAGATAGCTCCCTTCGGCTGAGGTGGTGAAGCCTTTACTGCCTGAAATTGGGTGCATGACACTAGGTGATGCAGCGGTTGCTGCTGCAGGCTGGACCACCACATCGGAGCCACGGTTCTCCGAGGCCACTTTATGGTGACGCTGCATATGTTGACGCAGGGCCATGGTGTGAACATTGGCACCCTGGCCACGCTTCACCTTCTGTCCACAGGTTCGGCAAATGGCCATGTTCATCTCTTCCGGCAGCTTAACAAAAAACTGCCACACCGCAGAGAAGGGGATTTTACCCCCAACACTCCGCACTGACTGACTGCTACAGCCGCTGCCTCCGTGCACCACTGCACCACTACTTTCCAGGCAGGTAGGCTACTTTGAAGCGGGTGGTCTACCCCAGGCACGTTTTGCTCCCGACCCCCCACTGCTGCCACCCTGCTAACTCCCGGCCACGCTACCGACTTGCTGGCTCCTCTGCTGCCTCACACGCAAGCTGCCACCCTTTTCTCCCGATGATGATGAAGCCCCTTCGTCACTCGGCTCCCAATTGCTATCGGCTACATCATCATAGAGTACTGTTTGCACGTCACTGATGTCCTCCTCAATGGTCTCTGAGCCAGGAGCCTGACCGCTCGCAACAAAAGCTCTCACGCCAATCTCCTAATCACAATTTGCCCGCCTACCAGAGGAAGCGGCGGATGTCTCCTCCAGATCTTGGCTGGGCAGTAGCTGCTGACTGTCCTCTAGTAGCTCTTCCTCGCTGTATAGTGGAGCTGAGCCCACAGCATATAATACTTCTCTGGCTGAGGGAAGAGAAAAGGACAGAGGCAGGTTAAGGACAGGTGAGGGCACAGGGCCTGCTCCTGGACCATGCCAACAAAGGGTTGTGTCTGACAAACCCACCGACTCTTGGCTGTGGGTGTTTGATGTCACTTGGGACAAGTGGATGACCGAGTCAACCATTCAAGAACTGCTGGGTTGCTGGTCAAGAAACGACCGCTAGATGACACTGAGAGCTCAGGCCTCTTGATTGACCCTTTCTGACACACCCTCTTACTCTGCTGCGACCTGTGCTTGCGCCAGAAACATTTAGGCCTCTGTCCCTTCCCTATGTGGGGCCTGTCACTTCTCTGTCTGACATACTGTTATATCAAATAAGTAAATAAAAACATAGTATATATATATATATATATATATATATACAGTATATATATATATATATATATATATATATATATATAATAAAAATATAGCAGCACCAACCAATAAAAAGGAAAAGTGGGTGCTAGCTCAAAGGAAAAAGCTTACCCAAAATGTATAAATATATATATATATATATATATATGCCGAAAAAAGACATTTGTCCATCCAGTTCGGCCTGTTATCTTGCAAGCTCATCCAGAGGAAGGCAAAAAGATCCCTGTGAGGTACAAGCCAATTTTCCCCACTTAAGGGGGAAAAAATTCCTTCCCGACTTCAATCAGGCAATCAGAATAACTCCCTGGATCAACGACCCCTCTCTAGCAGCTATAGCCTGTAATATTACACTCCATAAATTCATCTAAGCACATCTTGAATTCCTTTATTGTACTCACCATCACCACCTCCTCAGGCAGAGAGTTCCATAGTCTCACTGCTCTTACTGTAAAGAATCCTTTTCTATGTTTGTGTACAAACCTCCTTTCCTCCAGACGCAGAGGGTGTCCCCTCATTACAGTCACAGTCCTGGGGATAAATAGATGATTGGAGAGATCTCTGTACTGACCCCTGATATACACTCACCTAAAGAATTATTAGGAACACCATACTAATACGGTGTTGGACCCCCTTTTGCCTTCAGAACTGCCTTAATTCTACGTGGCATTGATTCAACAAGGTGCTGATAGCATTCTTTAGAAATGTTGGCCCATATTGATAGGATAGCATCTTGCAGTTGATGGAGATTTGAGGGATGCACATCCAGGGCACGAAGCTCCCGTTCCACCACATCCCAAAGATGCTCTATTGGGTTGAGATCTGGTGACTGTGGGGGCCATTTTAGTACAGTGAACTCATTGTCATGTTCAAGAAACCAATTTGAAATGATTCGAGCTTTGTGACATGGTGCATTATCCTGCTGGAAGTAGCCATCAGAGGATGGATACATGTTCTCATTCTGTTTACGCCAAATTCGGACTCTACCATTTGAATGTCCCAACAGAAATCGAGACTCATCAGACCAGGCAACATTTTTCCAGTCTTCAACAGTCCAATTTTGGTGAGCTCGTGCAAATTGTAGCCTCTTTTTCCTATTTGTAGTGGAGATGAGTGGTACCCAGTGGGGTCTTCTGCTGTTGTAGCCCATCCGCCTCAAGGTTGTGTGTGTTGTGACTTCACAAATGCTTTGCTGCATACCTCGGTTGTAATGAGTGCTTATTTCAGTCAACGTTGCTCTTCTATCAGCTTGAATCAGTCGGCCCATTCTCCTCTGACCTCTAGCATCCACAAGGCATTTTTGCCCACAGGACTGCCGCATACTGGATGTTTTTCCCTTTTCACACCATTCTTTGTAAACCCTAGAAATGGTTGTGTGTGAAAATCCCAGTAACTGAGCAGATTGTGAAATACTCAGACGGGCCCGTCTGGCACCAACAACCATGCCACGCTCAAAATTGCTTGAAACACCTTTCTTTCCCATTCTGACATTCAGTTTGGAGTTCAGGAGATTGTCTTGACCAGGACCACACCCCTAAATGCATTGAAGCAACTGCCATGTGATTGGTTGACTAGATAATTGCATTAATGAGAAATAGAACATTTGTACATAGTAATTAGATCTCCCTTCAGTCGTCTTTTTTCTAAAGTGAATAACCCTAATGTTGATAATATTTCAGGGTATTGTAGTTGCCCCATTCCGGTTATTACTTTAGTTGCCCTCCTCTGAACCCTCTCCAGCTCTGCTATGTCTGCCTTGTTTACAGGAGCCCAGAACTGTACACAGTACTCCATGTGTGGTCTGACTAGTGATTTGTAAAGTGGTAGGACTATGTTCTCATCATGGGCATCTATGCCCCTTTTGATGCAACCCATTATCTTATTGGCCTTGGTACCAGCTGCCTGACACTGGTTTTTACTGCTGAGTTTGCTGTTTCTTAAAATTCCTAGGTCCTTTTCCATGTCAGTGTTACCGAGTGTTTTACCATTTAGTATGTACGGGTGATTTGCATTATTCCTTCCCATGTGCATAACCTTACATTTGTCAGTGTTAAACCTCATCTGCCACTTCTCTGCCCAAGCCTCTAATCTATCCAGATCCATCTGTAGCTGTATATTGTCCTCTTCAGTATTAATTACTTTACACAGTTTAGGCTACTTTCACACCTGCGTTCAGGTGTCCGCTCGTGAGCTCGGTTTGAAGGAGCTCACGAGCGGTCCCGAACGCAGCCGTCCGGCCCTGATGCATTCTCAATGGAGGCGGATCCACTGAGAATGCATCCGCCTGCCAGCGCTCAGCCTCCGCTCCGCTCAGTGAGCGGACACCTGAACGCTGCTTGCAGCGTTCGGGTGTCCGCCTGGCCGTGCGGAGGCGAGCGGATCCGTCCAGACTTATAATGGAAGTCAATGGGGACGGATCCGTTTGAAGATGACACAGTATGGCTCAATTTTCAAACGGATCCGTCCCCCATTGACTTTCAATGTAAAGTCTGAACGGATCCGTTTGCATTATCATAAAAAAAAAATAAAAAAAAATATATATATTTTTTTTGTTTTTTTTTGTTCATGGTTATGCAAACGGATCCGTTCTGAACGGATGCAAGCGTTTGCATTATAGGAGCGGATCCGTCTGTGCAGACACCAGACGGATCCGCTCCTAACGCAAGTGTGAAAGTAGCCTTAGTGTCATCTGCAAAAAATGATATTTTACTGTGCAAACCTTCTACAAGATCGTAGAAAAAAGGAAATTAATTTACGCTTTGGAACATATAACTGCACTGCTGAACGGCAAATAATACTTTTTTTTGCCACTAATACATGTCAAAAAGTGCTGTAATTTTCTTACTTTAAACAACGGATAATAAGCCCTTTTTTCCCCCCACTTATAAACGCCAAAAAAGGCTTTAGAACATATAACTGCACTGCTGAATGGCAAATCCTTTTTTTTGCCACTAATACACGCCAAAAAGGGATGCAATTTGGTCACTTCACCACACAACGGCAAATACTACTTTTTTGCCACTAATACACGCCAGAAAAGCTTTAGCACATATAACTGCACCGCTGAACAGCCGAAAAAGCTTTAGAACATATAACTGTACCGCTGAACAGCAAATAATACTTTTTTTGCCACTAATAAACACCAAAAAGAGCAGTCATTTTCTCACTTCACCACACAATGATAAGCCCTTTTTCCCCCCACTTATACATGCCAAAAAAGGCTTTAGAACATATAACTGCATCGCTGAACGGCAAATACTTTTCTTTTACCACTAATACTCGCCAAAAAAGGCTTTAGAACATATAACTGCACCACTGAACGGCAAATAATAAAATTTTTGGGCACTAATTCACGGCAAAAAGGGTTGTAATTTTCTCACTTCACCCCACAACGGCAAATAATACTTTTTATTTTGCCACTAATACACGCCAAAAAAGCTTTAGAACATATAACTGCACCGCTGAAAGGCAAATAAGCCCTTTTTTCCCACTAATGCGCACTGAAAAAAGCCTTAGAACCTATAACTGCACTGCCAGGGGCGTACATAGAAAGCACTGGGCCCCATAGCAAGAATCTAAATTGGGCCCCCATTCCCCTTTTATAGCCCCTCCCACTACCCATTCCAGGCCTCTCTCTTTGTTCATGAACTATGCTTGCTGCTTCGTTTTATAATTTATGCAATCAGGGCCGGATTGGGATTACACAAAAGAGGTATAATAGATGCAGTGTGTACAGGTATATAGTATATAGTATATACAGCAGTGTATTGATATGTGAGGTACAGGGTATAATATATGCAGTGTGTACAGGTATATAGTATATACAGCAGTGTATTGATATGTGCAGTACAGGGTATATTATATGCAGTCTGTACAGATATATAGTATATACAGTAGTGTAATATGTGAGGTACGAGGTATAATAGATGCAGTGTGTACAGATATATTGTGTATATATAGCAGCTACTGACATGTGAGGTATGAGGTATAAATTACAGCTCGTACCTCACATATCAATCCACTGCTGTATATACAATATACCTGTACACACTTCATCTATTATACCTCGTACCTAACATATAAGTACACTTCTGTATATACTATATATCTATACACACTGCATATATTATACCTCGTATCTCACATATAAGTACACTGCTGTATATACTATATATCTGTACACACTGCATCTATTATACCTCGTACCTCACATATCAGTACACTGCTGTATATACTATATACAGTATCTGTACATATTGCATCTCTAATACTGTGTAATATATGCATACAGAACAGTGTATTGATGTGAGGCATACAAGGTATAATACTGTAGATGCAGTGTTTACAGAAATATGTGGTCAGTTATACATTATGGTCACTGTGTGTGTGAGGTACATGAGGTAGTGGTCACTGTAACTGTCTGAAGTATTATACATGAGTGAGCAATGAGTAAAACAGGGCATGGGGGGAGGGGGGTAAATGATAAAAAGTGGAGGACCTCCTCTTACCACTCCATTCCAGTCTGTATGGATCAATGCAGAGTTGATTGTGAACTTCTAATACTTGCTGTTAGGGGTTGAAGGACCTGTGATGATGTCATCACAGGTCCTGGCAGATGTACCTTTCAAACCTAGGAACTACACCATCATTGGTGCAGTTCCTTTGCTAGATCCTGCAGGACCTGTGATGCTGAAGATGATGTCATCACAGGTCCTGGCAGATGCACTGTTCTAACCTGGGAACTACACTTTACACTGTGCAGTTCCCTTACAGGACCTGTGATGACATCATCAAAGGTCCTTTAGCTTTAGAACGATAGACAGGAGAAATGAGGGGGCGGGGCCTTTCCTCCACTGCGGGCCCCTCTTCCTCACGGGCCCCATAGCAGCTGCGTGGTCTGCCTATATGGTAGGTACGCCACTGTGCACTGCTGAATGGCAAATCCTTTTTGTTTGCCACTAATTCAGGCCAAAAAGGGCTGTAATTTTTTCACTTCACCCCACAACGGCAAATAATACTTTTTATTTTGCCACTAATACACGCCAAAAAAGCTTTAGAACATATAACTGCATCGCTGAAAGGCAAATAAGCCCTTTTTTCCCACTAATGCACGCCGAAAAAAGCCTTAGAACCTATAACTGCACTGCTGAACAGAAAATAATACTTTTTTGGCACTAATACTCGCCAAAAAGGGCTGTCATTTTCTCATTTCACTGCACAACGGCAAATAATACTTTTTTTGCCACTAATACACGCCAGAAAATGCTTTATAGCATATAACTGCACCGCTGAACGGCCAAAAAATTTTTGGTCACTAATACATGCCAAAAAGGGCTGCAATTTTCTTACTTTACCACACAATGGCTAATAAGCCCTTTATTTCCCACTTATACACGCTTTAGAACATATAACTGCACCGCTGAATGGCAAATAATACTTTTTTTTGCCACTAATACACTCCGAAAAGGGCTGTAATTTCCTCACTTCACCACACAATGGCTTATAAGCCCTTTTTTCCCCACTTATACATGAAAAAAAAAGGCTTTAGAACATATAACTGCACCACTGAACGGCAAATCCTTTTTTTTGGGCACTAATACATGCCAAAAAGGGCTGTAATTTTCTCACTTCACCACACAACGACTAATAAGCCCTTTTTGCCACTAATACACACCAAAATTGGGGTTAGAACAGAGGTGGGCAAACTTTTTGACTCGTTAGCCACAATGGGTTCATATATTGGACTCAGGGGCCGGACCAAGAGTAGATGGATGGGGCGTTTGTGTGAATTAATATAAATTAAATTAAAATTTTGTAATATTAAAGTTTTAGTTTAATTCAAGGTAGAAAAGCATAAAAAGAGTTATTGTATAACACTTTTATGCAATGTATTTCTTTCATAACATAGTATGTATAACTCACCTTAAATTTTAGTGGGAACAGTGTTGTTGGTCTCCCTTTTTTGCTAAGGCATTAAAGTCTGGAGTTAGCTTTATTGTTGCAATTCGCAACCAGTGCCAGTATATAGGGCCCCCATAGTGTCCTCCATAATGTACCAGTATATAGGGCCCCCATAGTGCTTCCCCTCTTCTCCATAGTGCCCCCCCATATTGTAGCAGTATATAGGGTCCCCATAGTGCTTCCCCTCTTTTCCATAGTGGCCCCCATAGTGCTTCCCCCTCTTCTCCATAGTACCAATCCATATTGTGCCAGTATATAGGGCCCCCACTCCCCTTCTTGCCACAGTATACTATAAACAATAAAAACAATAAACACATACACTTACCTTATGCTGCTGATAGTGATGTGATGCAAGCCTCTTCCGGCCTGTGTCTCGCTCTGTGCGGCTCAGGCGGCGCAATGACATCATCGTGCCTCCTGCACCAGTCTCTGATAGGCTACAGGCATTGGGCCTGTAGCCGATCAGAGGACCGGGCAAGGAAGACGCCTGCTCCAACACACCATTCATCTGTATTGCTGTCCTGAGGATGGTGATACAGATGAATATGGAGATGAGCGCTTCCACAATTGAAGCGGTCATCTCCACTCCTGCTCCTTTTTATGCAGCTCTGCGGGCTGGATAAAAAGGTCCGCCGGGCCGTAGTTTGCCCATCACTGCTTTAGAACATATAACTGCACCACTGAACTGCAAATAATACTTTTTTTTGGCACTAATACTCGCCAAAAAGGGCTGTGATATTTTCATTTCAACACACAATGGCAAATAATACTTTTTTTCCCCACTAATACACGCCAAAAAGCTTTTTAACATATAACTGCACCACTGAAGGGACAAAAAAGCTTTAGAACATATAACTGCACCGCTGAACGGCAAATAATACTTTTTTTGCCACCAATACATGCCAAAAAGGTCTGTAATTTTTCTCACTTCACCACACAACGGCTAAGAAGCCCTTTTAATCCCACTAATACACGCCAAAAAAAGGCTTTAGAACATACAGGGAGTGCAGAATTATTAGGCAAGTTGTATTTTTGAGGATTAATTTTATTATTGAACAACAACCATGTTCTCAATGAACCCAAAAAACTCATTAATATCAAAGCTGAATATTTTTGGAAGTAGTTTTTAGTTTGTTTTTAGTTTTAGCTATTTTAGGGGGATATCTGTGTGTGCAGGTGACTATTACTGTGCATAATTATTAGGCAACTTAACAAAAAACAAATATATACCCATTTCAATTATTTATTTTTACCAGTGAAACCAATATAACATCTCAACATTCACAAATATACATTTCTGACATTCAAAAACAAAACAAAAACAAATCAGTGACCAATATAGCCACCTTTCTTTGCAAGGACACTCAAAAGCCTGCCATCCATGGATTCTGTCAGTGTTTTGATCTGTTCACCATCAACATTGCGTGCAGCAGCAACCACAGCCTCCCAGACACTGTTCAGAGAGGTGTACTGTTTTCCCGCCTTGTAAATCTCACATTTGATGATGGACCACAGGTTCTCAATGGGGTTCAGATCAGGTCAACAAGGAGGCCATGTCATTAGATTTTCTTCTTTTATACCCTTTCTTGCCAGCCACGCTGTGGAGTACTTGGACGCGTGTGATGGAGCATTGTCCTGCATGAAAATCATGTTTTTCTTGAAGGATGCAGACTTCTTCCTGTACCACTGCTTGGAGAAGGTGTCTTCCAGAAACTGGCAGTAGGACTGGGAGTTGAGCTTGACTCCATCCTCAACCCGAAAAGGCCCCACAAGCTCATCTTTGATGATACCAGCCCAAACCAGTACTCCACCTCCACCTTGCTGGCGTCTGAGTCGGACTGGAGCTCTCTGCCCTTTACCAATCCAGCCACGGGCCCATCCATCTGGCCCATCAAGACTCACTCTCATTTCATCAGTCCATAAAACCTTAGAAAAATCAGTCTTGAGATATTTCTTGGCCCAGTCTTGACGTTTCAGCTTGTGTGTCTTGTTCAGTGGTGGTCGTCTTTCAGCCTTTCTTACCTTGGCCATGTCTCTGAGTATTGCACACCTTGTGCTTTTGGGCACTCCAGTGATGTTGCAGCTCTGAAATATGGCCAAACTGGTGGCAAGTGGCATCTTGGCAGCTGCACGCTTGACTTTTCTCAGTTCATGGGCAGTTATTTTGCGCCTTGGTTTATCCACACGCTTCTTGCAACCCTGTTGACTATTTTGAATGAAACGCTTGATTGTTCGATGATCACGCTTCAGAAGCTTTGCAATTTTAAGAGTGCTGCATCCCTCTGCAAGATATCTCACTATTTTTGACTTTTCTGAGCCTGTCAAGTCCTTCTTTTGACCCATTTTGCCAAAGGAAAGGAAGTTGCCTAATAATTATGCACACCTAATATAGGGTGTTGATGTCATTAGACCACACCCCTTCTCATTACAGAGATGCACATCACCTAATATGCTTAATTGGTAGTAGGCTTTCGAGCCTTTACAGCTTGGAATAAGACAACATGCATAAAGAGGATGATGTGGTCAAAATACTCATTTGCCTAATAATTCTGCACGCAGTGTATAACTTCACAGCTGAACGGCAAATAAGTCCTTTTTTCCCACTAATACACTCCAAAAAATGCTTTAGAACATATAACTGCACCGCACAAGGACTAATAAGACATAGAAATATTTCCTAGTAATACACCCTGTTAATGGCTGTATCACACAGCACTTGCACCCCAATAAAGAGAATGGTTTGCTGGAATTACAGAGGTATCCTCTATTGCAAACCTGAAAGCAGCAGTATAATGGCTCCCCAGTCAATGCAGCAAGATGTAATAGGATTGCTCCTATTACCCAGGCTGTACACTCCCCTATTTAACCCTGTTCTGCTTCAATACAGTGGAATAATTCGTCCCTATCCTTTCCCTACACTTCTAATGATCTTTCCCTGAACTTCTATTCAGCAAAATAAAAGTTTTGAAGTCTTTTCTACCACTGTCCCTAGCACCTGCTGAAGTCTCTCCCTGCACTAAGCACACTGGAAAATGGCTGAATCCAAGATGGCTGAGGACAGTGGCGTACATAGAGAAGTAAGGGCCCCATAACAAGGATCAAACCAGTCCCCCCACACAGGACAGAAGGGTTTCAGCCCAAGGCCCTTTGCAGAAGAGCGTGAGCGGATTAGGTCCGGATGCGTTGCGGATGTGTTCAGTGAAAAATGCGTGATTTCGCAAGCAAGTTCAGTCAGTCTTGTATGCGATTGCGTTCAGTTGTTCAGTTTTTATCGCGCAGGTGCAATGCGATTTAATGCCTTTTTCATGCACGTGATAAAAAACTGAAGGTATACAAACAACATCTCTGAGCAACCATCCGTGAAAAACGCATCACATCCGCACTTGCTTGGGGATGCAATGCGATTTTCACGCAGCCCCATTCACTTCTATGGGGCCAGCGTTGCGTGGAAAACACAGACTATAGAACATGCTGCTATTTTAACGCAATGCAGAAGTGATGCGTGAAAACCAACGCTCATGTACACAGCCCCATTGAAATGAATGGGTCAGGATTCAGTGCGGGTGCAATGTGTTCGTATCATGCATTGCACCCACGCGGAATACTCGGTCGTGTGAAAGGGGCCTCAACCCTTTTCATTGACCTTTGGGCCATTTTTTCCACTGCCTCGTTTGCTAAAAGTTGTTTCTTTAGAGTGTAGAGTCTTGACCAAGTTTTCACTTCCAGTAGAAGAGGAGAGGATCCCAACTGGGGCCCCCTCTTGCCCTAGGCCCCATAGCAGTCGCATGGTCTGCCGCTATGGTAGTTACGCCCCTGGCTGAGGCTATTTATAGGGCTGTGACATCCCAGGACTGGCTGCTGATTGGCTACATGCATGGCATTGTGGGTGATCCCTCGTTCGCAGAGTTCTTTGCTCCATGTCCTAACACGTGCTGCAGCCATTTTAGGAAAAAATCAGATTAGTTACCACAAAGACTGAGGAAATTCGGATTCGGTGCGAATCGATTTTTTGCTGAAATCCACTTCGTCAACTTCGATTCGCTCATCTCTAAGCATAACAACAACTTATCTCACAAAAATATAAGGAGTAATATATTTTCAGTAAAGGTTCGAAGAAAAATGCTTCCACACCCTTCTACACTGCCTATGGGCACTTTTTTTTTTACCTATGCTAAAAAATTGCAAATTTTACCTTTTTTTTTTTTTTCTCATCTGCTTTGAGAATTAAAATAGATTGTCTATGAGCATGGCTATGTCAGAAGAACCGTACCTGACTAGCATAATTAATATGTATAGATAGCCAATCTAATTTGTCAATAACACATTTCTCCCTGAAGTGATCTTATTTTTATTCATTACAGATCTGGAACCTTCTCAGCTACAAATCTGCCTTCCTGTACAGTGTGCAGGGGTAAACACACTCCAGCTATTTATTGATATAAGTTCCTCTCTCCATGGTTCTCTTAATGCATGTATTTAATGGGAACGTAATAACAAATAAAGAGTAATTATGTAGCTCTGTATACCTGGGAATTTACAGAAAAGGTTTGCATCTCATGTTGGCTTGTTGATTAACCGCCTCCGGACCGCCTAACGCAGGATTGCGTTCCTGAGGCGGCTGGCTCAGGCACACTCACGCGCCGGCGCGTCATCTCGCGAGAGGCGAGATTTCCTGTGAACGAGCGCAAACAGGCGCGTGCGTTCACAGGAACTGCAGGTAAACGAGCTGATCTACAGCCTGCCAGCGGCGATCATTCGCTGGCAGGCTGTAGATCCGATTTTTTTAACCCCTTAAAGGTATATTAGACGCTGTTTTGATAACAGCGTCTAATATACCTGCTACCTGGTCCTCTGGTGGTCCCTTTTGCTTGGATCGACCACCAGAGGACACAGGCAGCTCTGTAAAGTAGCACCAAACACCACTAAACTACACCCCCCCTGTCACTTATTAACCCCTTATTAACCCCTGATCACCCAATATAGACTCCCTGATCACCCCCCTGTCACTGATCACCCCCCTGTCATTGATCACCCCCCTGTAAGGCTCCATTCAGACGTCCGTATGTGTTTTGCGGATCCGCGGATCCGCGGATCCGCAAAACACATACGGACGTCTGAATGGAGCCTTACAGGGGGGGTGATCACCCCATATAGACTCCCTGATCACCCCCCTGTCATTGATCACCCCCCTGTAAGGCTCCATTCAGACGTCCGTATGTGTTTTGCGGATTCGCGGATCCGCGAATCCGCAAAACACATACGGACGTCTGAATGGAGCCTTACAGGGGGGTGATCACCCCATATAGACTCCCTGATCACCCCCCTGTCATTGATCACCCCCTTGTAAGGCTCCATTCAGACGTCCGTATGTGTTTTGCGGATCCGTGGATCCGCAAAACACATACGGATGTCTGAATGGAGCCTTACAGGGGGGTGATCACCCCATATAGACTCCCTGATCACCCCCCTGTCATTGATCACCCCCCTGTAAGGCTCCATTCAGACGTCCGTATGTGTTTTGCGGATCCGTGGATCCATGGATCCGCAAAACACATACGGATGTCTGAATGGAGCCTTACAGGGGGGTGATCACCCCATATAGACTCCCTGATCACCCCCTTTCATTGATCACCCCCCTGTAAGGCTCCATTCAGACGTTCGTATGTGTTTTGCGGATCCGCAAAACACGGACACCGCGGATCCGCAAAACACGGACAACGGCAATGTGTTTTCCGCATTTTGCGGATCCGCACACTGCCAGAACTATATAGAAAATGCCTTTTCTTGTCCGCAATTGCGGACAAGAATAGGACATGTTCTATAGGCTCTACAAAAAACGCAGTGTTCGCCCGATCAGGCCTGATCTTGTGCGCACACTTGCGTTCAGTCTGCCCCACCGCAGTGACAGAAATATTATTTTTTCTGATCACTGCAAAAACACCGTAAAATCGCTGCGGCGCTATAAAGATCACTTTTGAGGGGCATGGCGAGTTCATAGAAGATGTTTTTTTGTCACAAGTTAGCGGAAATAGTTTTTTTTTTTTTTTTTTTTCTTACAAAGTCTCATATTCCACTAACTTGTGACAAAAAATAAAATCTCACATGAACTCACCATACCCCTCACGGAATCCAAATGCGTAAAAATTTTTAGACATTTATATTCCAGACTTCTTCTCACGCTTTAGGACCCTTAAAATGCCAGGGCAGTATAAATATCCCACAAGTGACCCCATTTCGGAAAGAAGACACCCCAAGGTATTCGCTGAGGGGCATATTGAGTCCATGAAAGATTGAACTTTTTTTCACAAGTTAGCAGAAAGGGAGACTTTGTGAGAAAAAACAAAATAAAATCTATTTCCGCTAACTTGTGCCAAAAAAAAAAACTTCTATGAACTCGGCATGCCCCTCACGGAATACCTTGGGGTGTCTTCTTTCCAAAATGGGGTCACATGTGGGGTATTTATACTGCCCTGGCATTTTAGGGGCCCTAAAGCGTGAGAAGAAGTCTGGAATCCAAATGTCTAAAAATGCCCTCCTAAAAGGAATTTGGGCCCCTTTGCGCACTTAGGCTGCAAAAAAGTGTCACACATGTGGTATCGCCGTACTCAGGAGAAGTTGGGCAATGTGTTTTGGGGTGTCTTTTTTCATATACCCATGCTGGGTGAGATAAATATCTCTGTCAAATGTCAACTTTGTATAAAAAAATGGGAAAAGTTGTATTTTAGAGAGATTTTTCTCTCACCCAGCATGGGTATATGTAAAAAGACACCTCAAAACACATTGCCCAACTTCTCCTGAGTACGGCGATACCACATGTGTGACACTTTTTTGCAGCCTAGGTGGGCAAAGGGGCCCAAATTCCAAAGAGCACCTTTAGGATTTCACAGGGCATTTTTTACACATTTTAATTTCAAACTACTTCTCACGCATTAGGGCCCCTAAAATGCCAGGGCAGTATAACTACCCCACAAGTGACCCCATTTTGGAAAGAAGACACCCCAAGGTATTTCGTGATGGGCATAGTGAGTTCATGGAAGTTTTTATTTTTTGTCACAAGTTAGTGGAATATGAGATTTTGTAAGAAAAAAAATATAGAAAATCATCATTTTCCGCTAACTTGTGAGAAAAAATAAAAAGTTCTATGAACTCACTATGCCCATCAGCGAATACCTTAGGATGTCTACTTTCCGAAATGGGGTCATTTGTGGGGTGTTTGTACTGTCTAGCCATTGTAGAACCTTAGGAAACATGACAGGTGCTCAGAAAGTCAGAGCTGCTTCAAAATGTGGAAATTCACATTTTTGTACCATAGTTTGTAAACGCTATAACTTTTACCCAAACCATTTTTTTTTACCCCCAAATTTTTTTTTTATCAAAGACATGTAGAACAATAAATTTTGAGAAAAATTTATATATAAATGTCGTTTTTTTTTAAACATTTTACAACTGAAAGTGAAAAATTTTTTTTTTTTGCAAACATTTCGGTAAATTTCGATTAATAACAAAAAAAGTTAAAATGTCAGCAGCAATGAAATACCACTAAATGAAAGCTCTATTAGTGAGAAGAAAAGGAGGTAAAATTAATTTGGGTGGTAAGTTGTATGACCGAGCAATAAACGGTGAAAGTAGTGTAGTGCAGAATTGTAAAAAGTGGTCTGGTCATTAAGGGGGTTTAAGCTAGGGGAGATGAGGCGGTTAACCTACAGTTGTCATGGCTGTGTCATGGTCTGGTGGTAGTAGGCCGTGACACTTTAGCCGTGCATGCTTGTTGCGGGTGGCAACGTGTAGATTTTAGCATGTTTACACACTTCCCCTTTAAGGTTGTTGTCCCTTCCCATTCTGGTGGGTATGAGGTTAAAGTGTGAGCAAGGTGGAGCTGGGTGGGGGCTCTTATAGTACTTGGGCTTGGATTTAAATGACAATAATATGTGGTCTCAAAAGGCAGGAAATCCTCAACCCCAAATGCAGTTGTGCATTTATGCTCTGGGGAGGATGTAGGAAGTCTCTGTGACACTTGTGGTCTGCTGCGGACATCCTCCACTGTACACATTTTTTGCTGGGGATCGCCCTTAGCAACAGACCACAAGTGCCACAGAGACATCCTACACCAGATGGTAAAATATGTGGAATGATATATAGAATAAATAGTTACAAGTATAGGTACACTACTGTGGTGGATTCAAACAGTAACATCTGACTAAACCCTCACACTGATGTTAAAAATGAGACTTTAGCAAGTATATCCTTATATTAAGGACAAACCTGAGCCCGCACACCCCACCAAGATTTCTCAAGTGGCACGGGACCTAACGCTAAACCTACCTGTACTGTATGGTTAGTACCAGGAGCCAGTGGGCAAATTACAGCAGCGTAAGGTCCGACACACAGAAAACAGCTCCCACTTCCCTCCAGTGGAGTTTCCCAAAACTTCCCACCGTGACAACAGTATATAGTGCACATAAAAATGGAACATACAGTACAGACCAAAAGTTTGGACACACCTTCTCATTCAAAGACTTTTCTTTATTTTCCTGACTATGAAAATTGTAGATTCACACTGAAGGCATCAAAACTATGATTTAACACGTGGAATTATATACATAACAAACAAGTGTGAAACAACTGAAAATATGTCATATTCTAGGTTCTAGGTAGCCATCTTTTGCTTTGATTACTGCTTTGCACACTCTTGGCATTCTCTTGATGAGCTTCAAGAGGTAGTCCCCTGAAATGGTTTTCACTTCACAGGTGTGCCCTGTCAGGTTTAATAAGTGGGATTTCTTGCCTTATAAATGGGGTTGGGACCATCAGTTGCGTTGAGGAGAAGTCAGGTGGATACACAGCTGATAGTCCTACTGAATAGACTGTTAGAATTTGTATTATGACAAGAAAAAAACAGCTAAGTAAAGAAAAATGAGTGGCCATTAGGGATGAGCGAACCCGAACTGTATAGTTCGGGTTCGTACCGAATTTTGGGGTGTCCGTGACACGGACCCGAACCCGAACATTTTCGTAAAAGTCTGGGTTCGGGTTCGGTGTTCGGCTCTTTCTTGGCGCTTTTGGAAAGGCTGCAAAACAGCCAATCAACAAGCGTCATACTACTTGCCCCAAGAGGCCATCACAGCCATGCCTACTATTGGCATGGCTGTGATTGGCCAGTGCAGCATGTGACCCAGCCTCTATTTAAGCTGTAGTCACGTAGCGCCGCACGTCACTCTGCTATGATCAGTATAGGGAGAGGTTGCAGCTGCGACGTTGGGGCGAGATTAGGCAGATTAACTCCTCCAAAAGACTTCATTCTGTGATCGATCTGCAGCTGTGGATCATTGAAGTGCTATTATTGAATTGCTCACTTTTTTGAGGCTGCCCAGAGCGTTTTTAGATCACTTTTTTTCTGGGGTGATCGGCGGCCATTTTGTGACTTGTGGTGCGCCAGCACAAGCTTTCACCAAGTGTATTTAACCATCGATAGTGTGGTTATTTTGTGCTATATCCTACATCAGCTGCAGGCTGAGCCTGTGTCACCGAAGTGCATTTAACCATCAACAGTCTGGTTATTTTTTGGCCATATACTACATCAGCTGCAGGCTGAGCCTGTGTCACCGAAGTGCATTTAACCATCGACAGTCTGATTATTTTTTGGCCATATACTACATCTGGTGCAGGCTGAGCCTGTGTCACCCAAGTGCATTTAACCATCAACAGTGTGGTTATTTTTTGGCCATATATTACATCAGGGGCAAGTTGAGCCTGTCACCCAGCGCCTAAAAAATAGACCTGACATTTCTATTCAACCAAATCTGTACTGTTTTAGCTGGTCAAGTTATTTGTAGTGACCGTAAAAGCACACTTTTTTTTCTGGGTTGAAAAACCATTCCCAAATTTGCCATTCTCAAAATAACTAGTTTCTGGTATTTGAGGCCTACTTGGAATCTATCCCAAACAGAATATCTTACATTGAAGCTAGTGATAGTGTCATTCAGAAAAACCTAAGACACACACTAGCGTGCTGATAGAAATCTGATTCTGTGATTAAGCCTATACCTGTCACACAGCGCAAAAAAAAAAAGGCCTCACATCTCTATTTAACCAAATCTCTACTGTTTTAGCTGGTCAAGTTATTTGTAGTGACCGTAAAAGCACACTTTTTTTTCTGGGTTGAAAAACCATTCCCAAATTTGCCATTCTCAAAATAACTAGTTTCTGGTATTTGAGGCCTACTTGAAATCTATCCCAAAAAGAATATCTTACATTGAAGCTAGTGATAGTGTCATTCAGAAAAACCTAATACACACGCTAGTATGCTGATAGAAATCTGATTCTGTGATTAAACCTATACCTGTCACACAGCGCAAAAAAAAAACAGGCCTCACATCTCTATTTAACCAAATCTGTACTGTTTTAGCTGGTCAAGTTATTTGTAGTGACCGTAAAAGCACACTTTTTTTTCTGGGTTGAAAAACCATTCCCAAATTTGCCATTCTCAAAATTGTGGTGAACGGGAACAATGAGGAAAACATCTAATAAGGGACGCGGACGTGGACATGGTCGTGGTGGTGTTAGTGAACCCTCTGGTGCTGGGAGAGGACGTGGCCGTTCTGCCACAGCCACACGTCCTAGTGAACCAACTACCTCAGGTCCCAGTAGCCAGCAGAATTTACAGTGATATTTGGTGGGGCCCAATGCCTTTCTAAGGATGGTAAGGCCTGAGCAGGTGCAGGCATTAGTCAATTGGGTGGCCGACAGTGGATCCAGCACGTTCACATTATCTCCCACCCAGTCTTCTGCAGAAAGCGCACAGATGGCGCATGAAAACCAAGCCCATCGGTCTGTCACATCACCCCCATGCATATCAGGGAAACTGTCTGAGCCTCAAGTTATGCAGCAGTCTCTTATGCTGTTTGAAGACTCTGCTGCCATGGTTTCCCAAGGGCATCCACCTAGCCCTTCCCCAGGGGTGGAAGAGATAGAATGCACTAACGCACAACCACTTATTTTTCATGATGATGAGGACATGGGAATACCACCTCAGCACGTCTCTGATGATGACGAAACACAGGTGCCAACTGCTGCGTCTTTCTGCAGTGTGCAGACTGAACAGGAGGTCAGGGATCAAGACTGGGTGGAAGACGATGCAGGGGACGATGAGGTCCTAGACCCCACATGGAATGAAGGTCGTGCCACTGACTTTCACAGTTCGGAGGAAGAGGCAGTGGTGAGACCGAGCCAACAGCGTAGCAAAAGAGGGAGCAGTGGGCAAAATCAGAACACCCGCCGCCAAGAGACTCCGCCTGCTACTGACCGCCGCCATCTGGGACCGAGCACCCCAAAGGCAGCTTCAAGGAGTTCCCTGGCATGGCACTTCTTCAAACAATGTGCTGACGACAAGACCCGAGTGGTTTGCACGCTGTGCCATCAGAGCCTGAAGCGAGGCATTAACGTTCTGAACCTTAGCACAACCTGCATGACCAGGCACCTGTATGCAAAGCAGGAACTGCAGTGGAGTAAACACCTTAAAAACAAAGAAGTCACTCAGGCTCCCCCTCCTACCTCTTCTGCTGCTGCTGCCTCGGCCTCTTCTGCTGCTGCCGCCGCCTCGGCCTCTTCCTCCGCCTCTGGAGGAACTTTGGCACCTGCCGCCCAGCAAACATGGGATGTACCACCAACACCACCACCTGCGTCACCAAGCATCTCAACCATGTCACACGGCAGCGTTCAGCTCTCCATCTCACAAACATTTGAGAGAAAGCGTAAATTCCCACCTAGCCACCCTCGATCCCTGGCCCTGAATGCCAGCATTTCTAAACTACTGGCCTATGAAATGCTGTCATTTAGGCTGGTGGACACACACAGCTTCAAACAGCTCATGTCACTTGCTGTCCCACAGTATGTTGTTCCCAGCCGCCACTACTTCTCCAAGAGAGCCGTGCCTTCCCTGCACAAACAAGTGTCCGATAAAATCAAGTGTGCACTGCGCAACGCCATCTGTGGCAAGGTCCACCTAACCACAGATACGTGGACCAGTAAGCACGGCCAGGGACGCTATATCTCCCTAACTGCACACTGGGTAAATGTAGTGGCGGCTGGGCCCCAGGCGGAGAGCTGTTTGGCGCACGTCCTTCCGCCGCCAAGGATCGCAGGGCAACATTCTTTGCCTCCTGTCTCCTCCTCCTCCTACTCAGCTTCCTCCTCCTCTTCTTCCACCTGCTCATCCAGTCAGCCACACACCTTCACCACCAACTTCAGCACAGCACGGGGTAAATGTCAGCAGGCCATTCTGAAACTCATATGTTTGGGGGACAGGCCCCACACCGCACAGGAGTTGTGGCGGGGTATAGAACAACAGACCGACGAGTGGTTGCTGCCGGTGAGCTGCAGCGTACTCAAGTTAGGTTTAGAAATGTTCCTGGGTGTTGTAGTGCAATAGACACTAACCTGAGACGGCTGACTCTCTGCAAGGGCAGGTGATGATGAGAAATGTTCGTGACGCCAGTGCCAATTAAACGGTGGCACGCCGTTTGCTGATAGCAGGAATAACTGAGGAACCACGTGATGTTAAAACAGAATTCAAACTTTAGTAGTCATCATTTAGGGACATTGACGGAAGCGCAGTTCCTTTGAAGACAGTTGATTTTCAATACAGTTGATGCAGGCAATATATATATATATATATAGCAAGGTGACTTTAGAGTGTTAAACACAGGACTTGCAGTACAGGCAGCTTGCACTCTATTCCTGACTGATCCTGGAACATAGAAACTCTTCTCCAAGGTCCAATGCCCTAGCTCTGGCGTATATCCTTGGTTTTTATCTCTATCAAGTACCTCCTCTGTTGTCTTGAGTACCGCTTGCTTTTCTTGACTTGCCTCTGTCTCTCTCTCAGCTTCCTCAGGCTCTAGAAACTTCAGAACTCTAGTGTTCCTGCTTCTGCGTATATGAATTCAGGAGGGGAACCTTCTCCTTGGATCTGGAACCCGGTTACAGGGACTGCATTACCCTCTCCTAGTCTGCAGGCTTCAGGCCTGGACTTGACTCTGACATTGTCTAATCTCTGGTTAGACTAGACTATCCCTTAGACTGCCTTTCCCTTCCCTGACTGGGCCTTATATAAACTAGGGCTCCCTAGCTCCCTCTAGTGACTAAGAGCTGGAATGACACCCCTAGCAGGCCTGCACATGCAAATTTCACAGTAACAGGGAAGTACATAGCATTACATTATGAAGATGACTCATACCAACCTCCCCATAAATAAGGGGAAACGACAGCACAACAAGTGACCCTTCTGTAGTGACGGGCATTACAGTTCCCGTACACTACAGAGCCTCAAGCCTGGCCTGGTGGTGTGCGATAATGTGCGAAATCTCGTTGCAGCTCTGGGACTAGCCGGTTTGACGCACATCCCTTGCCTGGCGCATGTGCTGAATTTGGTGGTGCAGAAGTTCATTCGCAACTACCCCGACATGTCAGAGCTGCTGCATAAAGTGCGGGCCGTCTGTTCGCGCTTCCGGCGTTCACACCCTGCCGCTGCTCGCCTGTCTGCGCTACAGCGTAACTTCGGCCTTCCCGCTCACCGCCTCATATGCGACGTACCCACCAGGTGGAACTCCACCTTGCATATGCTGGACAGACTGTGCGAGCAGCAGCAGGCCATAGTGGAGTTTCAGCTGCAGCACGCACGGGTCAGTCGCACTGCGGATCAGACACACTTCACCACCAATGACTGGGCCTCCATGCGAGACCTGTGTGCCCTGTTGCGCTGTTTCGAGTACTCCACCAACATGGCCAGTGGCGATGACGCCGTTATCAGCGTTACAATACCACTTCTATGTCTCCTTGAGAAAACACTTAGGGCGATGATGGAAGAGGAGGTGGCCCAGGAGGAAGAGGAGGAAGAGGGGTCATTTTTAGCACTTTCAGGCCAGTCTCTTCAAAGTGACTCAGAGGGAGGTTTTTTGCAACACCAGAGGCCAGGTACAAATGTGGCCAGACAGGGCCCACTACTGGAGGACGAGGAGGACGAGGATGAGGAGGAGGTGGAGGAGGATGAGGATGAAGCATGTTCACAGCGGGGTGGCACCCAAAGCAGCTCGGGCCCATCACTGGTGCGTGGCTGGGGGGAAACACAGGACGATGACGATACGCCTCCCACAGAGGACAGCTTGTCCTTACCTCTGGGCAGCCTGGCACACATGAGCGACTACATGCTGCAGTGCCTGCGCAACGACAGCAGAGTTGCCCACATTTTAACGTGTGCGGAATACTGGGTTGCCACCCTGCTGGATCCCCGGTACAAAGACAATGTGCCCACCTTACTTCCTACACTGGAGCGTGATAGGAAGATGCGCGAGTACAAGCGCACGTTGGTAGACGCGCTACTGAGAGCATTGCCAAATGTCACAGGGGAACCAGTGGAAGCCCAAGGCGAAGGCAGAGGAGGAGCAAGAGGTCGCCAACGCAGCTGTGTCACGGCCAGCTCCTCTGAGGGCAGGGTTAGCATGGCAGAGATGTGGAAAAGTTTTGTCACCACGCCACAGCTAACTGCACCACCTCCTGATACGGAACGTGTTAGCAGGAGGCAACATTTCACTAACATGGTGGAACAGTACCTGTGCACACCCCTCCACGTACTGACTGATGGTTCGGCCCCATTCAACTTCTGGGTCTCCAAATTGTCCACGTGGCCAGAGCTAGCCTTTTATGCCTTGGAGGTGCTGGCCTGCCCGGCGGCCAGCGTTTTGTCTGAACGTGTATTCAGCACGGCAGGGGGCGTCATTACAGACAAACGCAGCCGCCTGTCTACAGCCAATGTGGACAAGCTGACGTTCATAAAAATGAACCAGGCATGGATCCCACAGGACCTGTCCATCCCTTGTGCAGATTAGATATTAACTACCTCCCCTTAGCAATATATTATTCTACTCCAGGGCACTTCCTCATTCAATACTATTTTTAATTTCATTTTACCATTATATTGCGGGGCAACCCAAAGTTGAATGAACCTCTCCTCTGTCTGGGTGCCGGGGCCTAAATGTGTGACAGTGGCCTGTTCCAGTGGTGTGTGACGTGAAGCCTGATTCTCTGCTATGACATGAAGACAGATTCTGCGCTGACATAAGGCCAGATTCTCCGTTACGGGACCGCTCTCCTCTGTCTGGGTGCCGGGGCCTAAATGTGTGACACTGGTCTGTTCCAGTGGTGGGTGACGTGAAGCCTGATTCTCTGCTATGACATGAATACAGATTCTGCGCTGACATAAGGCCAGATTCTCTGTTACGGGACCGCTCTCCTCTGTCTGGGTGCCTGGGCCTAAATGTGTGACAGTGGCCTGTTCCAGTGGTGGGTGACGTGAAGCCTGATTCTCTGCTATGACATGAAGACAGATTCTGCGCTGACATAAGGCCAGATTCTCTGTTTCGGGACCTCTCTCCTCTGCCTGGGTGTCTGGGCCTAAATGTGTGACAGTGGCCTGTTCCAGTGGTGGGTGACGTGAAGCCTGATTCTCTGCTATGACATGAAGACAGATTCTGCGCTGACATAAGGCCAGATTCTCTGTTACGGGACCTCTCTCCTCTGCCTGGGTGCCTGGGCCTAAATGTGTGACAGTGGCCTGTTCCAGTGGTGGGTGACGTGAAGCCTGATTCTCTGCTATGACATGAAGACAGATTCTGCGCTGACATAAGGCCAGATTCTCTGTTACGGGACCTCTCTCCTCTGCCTGGGTGCCTGGGCCTAAATGTGTGACAGTGGCCTGTTCCAGTGGTGGGTGACGTGAAGCCTGATTCTCTGCTATGACATGAAGACAGATTCTGCGCTGACATAAGGCCAGATTCTCTGTTACGGGACCGCTCTCCTCTGTCTGGGTGCCGGGGCCTAAATGTGTGACAGTGGCCTGTTCCAGTGGTGGGTGACGTGAAGCCTGATTCTCTGCTATGACATGAATACAGATTCTGCGCTGACATAAGGCCAGATTCTCTGTTACGGGACCTCTCTCCTCTGCCTGGGTGCCTGGGCCTAAATGTGTGACAGTGGCCTGTTCCAGTGGTGGGTGACTTGAAGCCTGATTCTCTGCCATGACATGAAGACAGATTCTGCGCTGACATAAGGCCAGATTCTCTGTTACGGGACCGCTCTCCTCTGTCTGGGTGCCGGGGCCTAAATGTGTGACAGTGGCCTGTTCCAGTGGTGGGTGACGTGAAGCCTGATTCTCTGCTATGACATGAAGACAGATTCTGTGCTGACATCAGGCCAGATTCTCTGTTACGGGACCTCTCTCCTCTGCCTGGGTGCCAGGGCCTAAATGTGTGACAGTGGCCTGTTCCAGTGGTGGGTGACGTGAATCCTGATTCTCTGCTATGACATGAAGACTGATTCTGCTCTGACATGAAGCCAGATTCTCTGCTATGGCATGAAGAGACTGATTCTCTGCTGACATGAAGCCAGATTCTTTGCTATGGCATGAAGAGACTGATTCTCTGCTGACGTGAAGCCAGATTCTCTGCTATGGGACCTCTGTCCAATTGATATTGGTTCATTTTTATTTTTTTTATTTTTATTTTAATTCATTTCCCTATCCACATTTGTTTTCAGGGGATTTACCTACATGTTGCTGCCTTTTGCAGCCCTCTAGCTCTTTCCTGGGCTGTTTTACAGCCTTTTTAGTGCCCAAAAGTTCGGGTCCCCATTGACTTTAATGGGGTTCGGGTTCGGGACGAAGTTCGGATCGGGTTCGGATCCCGAACATTTCCGGGAAGTTCGGCCGAACTTCTCGAACCCGAACATCCAGGTGTTCGCTCAACTCTAGTGGCCATCATTACTTTAAGAAATGAAGGTCAGTCAGTCTGCCGAAAAATTGGGAAAACTTTGAAAGTAAGGGCTATTTGAACATGAAGGAGAGTGATGGGGTGCTGCACCAGATGACCTGGCCTCCACAGTCACTGGACCTGAACCCAATCGAGATGGTTTGGGGTGAGCTGGACCGCAGAGAGAAGGCAAAAGGGCCAACAAGTGCTAAGCATCTCTGGGGACTCCTTCAAGACTGTTGGAAGACCATTTCAGGGGACTACCTCTTGAAGCTCATCAAGAGAATGCCAAGAATGTGCAAAGCAGTAATCAAAGCAAAAGGTGGCTACTTTGAAGAACCTAGAATATGACATATTTTCAGTTGTTTCACACTTGTTTGTTATGTATATAATTCCACATGTGTTAATTCAGAGTTTTGATGCCTTCATAGTCATAAAAATAAAGAAAACTCTTTGAATGAGAAAGTGTGTCCAAACTTTTGGTCTGTACTGTATGTCTTGGTCTAAAGCTGTTTTGGAGTATGTTCTATAATTGTATAGACAAACATTTAACACGATGAAGTAGTTGTTATGTATTTTTCTATGAAAAAGTTAATGTAGCCAGGATACAAATGAGCTCTAATCCGTTTGTGAATAAATAGATGATAAACCCTGGGCTATTCCCAAAAATTGGGACTTTCCTTCTTTCTAGGCATCACCACCTTTCTGTGCTAACATGTCAACTGGTTGTTACTAGTGTTGATTAAGCATGCTTGGCCGAACACCAGTTCGAGTCTCCTCCCCGCACATTTGTTGACTGCTATGCAGCCAATAAAGGTGCAGGTAAGTACTGCCCTTCACTGTAATGCCATAGCCATGTTGGTTACTGGCATTACAGTGATTGGCTGGCCGGAAAGCGTCATCGGGTGCTATATAGCACCCGATGACACGTGTTCGGCTCAGTGTTAGTCAGGGAGAGCTGTGTTGAAGAAGGGAAAAACTTGTCAGAGACCCAAAAGTCCTTTTAAGGACTTTTGTTGTGTGTGGCAGCAACAATATATTTTTTTTTTAGCACAACCTGCGCTAAATTGCTAAAACTTTACAGACCCAAAAGTCCTTATAAGGACTATTGTGTGTGGCATCAATATCTATTTTTAGTGCATCCTGAGCTAAATAGCGTGCAATAGTTAGGCCGCTGCAGACAGCGACATTATCTGCGCTACATCTCCTGTGTAACGTGTGCGCATCCCAAAAATATCAGTGACATCCAGTGTACTTTTTCCGTAGACGGTGTCCGCTGCGAACAGTGACATTACCTGGGGTACATCTCCTGTGTAACGTTTCCACATTACAAATATCCGTGACATTCCCTGTAATTTCTTATTAGCCGCTGGTGAGATCAGCGACATTATCTGCGATATTGCTCCTGTGTAACGTTTCCACATCCCAAATACCTATGACATTCCCTGTAATATTATATTAGCCGCTGGTGACATCAGCGACATTATCTGCGGTATATCTCCTGTGTGATGTTTCCACATCCCAAATACCTTTTTTAATTTTTTTGCGCATATACTTACAAATCCTACGCTACTGTACGTGTGACATACTTTCAAGCATATATAACATTTAATATGAAGAAGACAAGCAGTAAGGGACAGGGAAGTGGCCGTGATTCTGATGGTGCACGCAGAGGTCGTGGCCCTGGGTGTGTTGAAACTGTGCCTGCTGCCAGAGCACAAGAAAAACAATCATCCACGATACCTAACTTCATGTCCCAGGTTGCAAGGCGGCGCAGGACAATGCTCTTGATGTCAGACCAGTGCGACTAGGTGGTCAGTTGGATTGCAGCAGATAATGCTTCCAGTCAGTTAAGCACCACCCTGTCTTCCACCAAGTCCAGTCTCAGTAGCCAAGAGTCTGCTTAACACAATCCTCACCCTGATCTTCCTTCCTCCCACCATGGAGAGTCTTGCCAAACAAGTGATCCCACACTCGGATATTCAGAGGAGCTCATTTCAGCGCCATTCCTTCATTTGGGCCTCTCGACAAGCCCGCTTGAAGAGGGACATAAGATCTTGTGCCCTGATTCCCAAACTCTTGAGCATCCACAGACTCAGTCACAAGAAGATGACAGTGGGGAACGGCAAATAGTGTTTCACGAGGTGGATGATGATGATGAGACACAGTTGCCAATAAGTCAACGGCAATTACTGTCTCAAGAGGTTGATGATGAGGAGCAGACACAGTAGTCAATAACTGAGGTTGTTGTTAGGTCAACAAGTCAGGAGGATGAGCAGAGTGAGGAACTGGAAGAGGAGGTGGTGGACGATTAAGTCACTGACCCAACCTGGGAAGGTGGCAAGCCGAGCGAGGACAGCAGTACAGAGGGGGAGGGATCCGCAGCACCGCAACAGGCTGGAAGGCAGTGGAATGGCAAAAGGGGCAGGAGGGCCACACCAATCAGGCCCGCAACTGTTCCCCGGAGCACACTCTTGCGGAAATCTCCCTTGCCAAGGGGTAGGTGTTCCACAGTCTGGCGCTTTTTTATGGAAAGCACGGACGACAAAAGAATTTTAATTTGCAACCTGTGCCATAACAAAAATTAGCAGGGGCGTGAACACTAGCAACCTCACCATGGCCAGCATGATCCGCCACATGGCATCAAAGCACCGTAATAGGTGGGCCGAACACCTGGGTCCACAATCTGTGTTTGCGGGTCACACCACTGCCTCCTCTTCCCCTGTGTTACATGCTGGCCAATCCCCTGTCGAAGGCGCAGGCTCAGATGCCTCCCGCCCTGCATCTGGACCTTCACAAGCACCATCAGTGACCACATCCACTTCCGTGTCCCAGCGCAGCGTACAAATGTCCTTACCCCAGGCATTTGAATGCCAGCGCAAATACACAGCCACCCACCCACAGGCCATAGCACTAAATGCGCAACTTTCCAAATTAATGGCCCTGGAAATGTTGCCATTTAGGCTTGTGAACACTGAGGCCTTCCGCAGCCTGATGTCGGCGGCCGTCCCTCGTTACGCAGTCCCTAGTCGCCACTATGTTTCACGGTGTGCCGTGCCCACCTTACACCAGCATGTGTCCCGTAACATCACCCAACGCAGTTACTGGGAAGGTCCACTTAACCACAGACACATGGACAAATGCTTTTGGCCAGGGACGCTACATTTCCCTGACGGCACACTAGGTGAACGTTGTGGAGGCCGGGAGCGAGTCGCACCCTGGAATGGCACAGGTGCTACTGATGCCAAGGATTGCAGGCCCTAATTCCTTCATTCCTACGTTAGTGGCTAAAACCCCCACTTCTCCGCCTCCTCTACTTCCACCTCAGAATTATCCTTTTGCAGCACCAGTCAGCCATCAATCGGTAGCTGGAAGCAGTTTAGCACTGCAGTGGGGAAGCATCAACAGGCCGTGCTTAAGCTGATCTGCTTAGGTGACAAACAGCACACCGCTCCAGAGACCAGACTGAGCTGTGGCTCTCGCCACTCAACCTATAACCAGGCATGGTTGTGTCTGATAATGGCCGTAACTTGGTTGTGGCTTTAGAGCTTGAAAAGCTCACACACATCCCATGCCTAGCCCACGTCTTCAACTTAGTGGTTCAGCGGTTTCTCAAAACCTACCCCAATTTGCCTGAGCTACTGGTGAAGGTGCGCCGTGTGTGTGCCCATTTCCGCAAGTCATCGACAGCTTCCGCTGGTCTGGCAACGCTGCAGCAGCGCTTACAATTCCCAGCTCACTGGCAGTTGTGTGACGTGAGCACGCGCTGGAACTCCACATTCCACATGTTGGCTAGGCTTTGTGAGCAGCAGAGGGAAGTAGTGGAATACCAGCTGCAACATGGTCGTTGCCTTTCCAGTCAGCTTCTGCTCTTCACAAGCGAGGAGTGGGCAAGGATGCCTGACCTCTGTGAGGTTTTAAGAAACTTTGAGGAATCAACACAGATGGTGAGCAGCGTCACCATCCCACTTCTGTGTCTACTTAAACACTCGCTGCTCACAATTAAGGCTGACGCTTTGCATGTGGAAGAGGTGGGAATGGGGGAAGACATTACACAGGGTGATAGCCAGACCAATCTCAGTTCGTCTTCTCAGCACAAATTGCATGAGGATGATGAGGAGGAGCAGGAGACCGCTGCCTCTGCTACAGAGGGTAGTACCCATGGAAGTTTAATTCCATCTATTCAGCTTGAATGGGCAGAAGAGGAGGAAGAGGATGAGGAGATTGAGAGTCATCCTCCTGATGACGACAGCGAAGTATTGCCTGTTGGGACTTTGGCACACATGGCTGACTTTATGTTAGGCTGCCTTTCCCGTGACCCACGTGTTTTATGCATTTTGGACAACACCGATTACTGGTTGTTCACCCTTCTCGACCCCCGCTACAAAGAGAACTTCTTATCTCTCATTCCTGTGGTGGAGAGGACGAGCAAAATGGTGCAGTACTAGAAGGTCCTTGTGGAAAAATTGCTCCTAAAATTTCCAGCTGACAACGCAGGCGACAGAGTAAGTAGTTCCTTGGGCAACCGAGGAGGGGAGACGAGGGGAACACACAGCAGTTCCAACAGAGGCAGGGCAACACTCTCCAAAGCCTGGGACAGTTTCATGATACCCCATCAGCACCCTCACACTGATGCGCAGCCTAGTGTCACAAGGAGGGAAAAATTTTGGAAGATGGAGTACGTGGCAGACCGTTTCAGTGTCCTCAATGATCCCCCTGTGCCTTACAACTACTGGTTGTCCAAACTGGACACGTGGCACGAACTGGCGATCTACGCCTTGGAGGTGCTGGCCTGCTCTGCCGCCAGCGTTTTGTCAGAGCGGGTATTTAGTGCTGCTCGGGGCATAACAACTGATAACCGAAAATGCTGACAGGTTGACTTCTCTACTCCACCAAAGCAAAGTGGCTTAACATAAAGGCACTTCAAATGTGTTTTTTATAATGTACTGAATACACTGTATTCCCATGCACCCCTTCCACCACAAAAAATTGTATATGGTTTAATCTTCCTTTTCTTGTCCTCCTCCTCCACCTCCTCTTCCATCATATCAACATGCTTATTAGTCTGCCCTCGCTCCTAATGTTGTAGAGGGTCAGATCACCTGCAGGCCCTCACATATAATGTTTTAGAGGGTCAGCTCACCAGCAGGCCCTCACCTAAAATCTTTTAGAGAGTCAGCTCACCAGCAGGCCCTCAACCATAATGTTTTACAGGGTCAGCTCAAAAGCAGGCCCTCATCTACAATGTTTTATAGGGTCAGCTAACCTGCAGGCCCTCGCATATAATGTTTTAGAGGGTCAGCTCACCAGCAGGCCCTCACCTACAATCTTTTAGAGGGCCAGCTCACATGCAGGCCCTTGCATATAATCTTTTACAGGGTCAGCTAACCAGCAGGCCCTCACCTACAATCTTTTAGAGGGTTAGCTCACCAGCAGGCCCTCATCTACAATCTTTTAGAGGGTCAGCTCACCTGCAGGCCCTCGCATATAATGTTTTAGATGGTCAGATCACCAGCAGGCCCTCACCTACAATCTTTTAGAGGGTCAGCTCACCTGCAGGCCCTCAACCATAATGTTTTAGAGGGTCAGATCACCTGCAGGCCCTCACCTACAATCTTTTAGGGGGTTAGCTCACCTGCAGGCCCTTGCATATAATGTTTTAGAGGGTCAGCTCACCAGCAGGCCCTCACCTACAATCTTTTGGAGGGTCAGCTCACCAGCAGGCCCTCACCTACAATCTTTTAGAGGGTCAGCTCACCTGCAGGCCCTCACATATAATGTTTTACAGGGTCATCTAACCAGCAGGCCCTCAACCATAATATTTTACAGGGTCAGCTCACCAGCAGGCCCATAACCATAATGTTTTGCAGGGTCAGCTCAGCAGCAGGCCCTCACCTACAATCTTTTAGAGGGTCAGCTCACCAGCAGGCCCTTGCATATAATGTTTTAGAGGGTCAGCTTACCAGCAGGCCCTCACCTAAAATCTTTTAGAGGGTCAGCTCACCAGCAGGCCCTCAACCATAATGTTTTACAGGGTCAGCTCACCAGCAGGGCCTCAACCATAATGTTTTACAGGGTCAGCTCACCAGCAGGCCCTCAACCATAATGTTTTACAGGGTCAGCTCACCAGCAGGCCCTCGCATATAATCTTTTAGAGGGCCAGCTCACCTGCAGTTCCTTGCATATAATGTTTTACAGGGTCAGCTCACCAGCAGGCCCTCACCTACAATCTCTTAGAGGGTCAGCTCACTTGCAGGCCCTCGCATATAATGTTTTAGAGGGTCAGATCACCAGCAGGCCCTCATCTACAATCTTTTAGAGGGTCAGCTCACCTGCAGGCCCTCAACCATAATATTTTAGAGGGTCAGCTCACCAGCAGGCCCTCACCTACAATCTTTTAGAGGGTTAGCTCACCTGCAGGCCCTCGCATATAATGTTTTAGAGGGTCAGCTGACCAGCAGGCTCTCACCTACAATCTTTTAGAGGGTCAGCTCACCTGCAGGCCCTTGCATATAATGTTTTAGAGGGTAAGATCACCAGCAGGCCCTCACCTACAATATTTTAGAGGGTCAGCTCACCTGCAGGCCCTCACATATAATGTTTTTTTTTTCCTTTCTTCTTTTTATTTAATCCAGTAAAGTACAAAAAGAGCAGTAATAATACATTTAACAATTACATAATAAAAACAGAGTGCTTAATACAATTGCACTGATAAGAGTAGTAGGGTATTCGTTCCCCTGCCACTAAAACATCCCCTACATGGAGATACTTGACCTATGCAGTGCATTACAGTAAATAGCACATTACTTATATTACCTTTAAACCTTTGTTCCTTATTTCCCCCCTCCCCCCTGTGGCGAAACCAACCTCGCCACTGGGTTTTGGAGAGGCCTGGCTGCTGGCCTCTTGCCCCAGGATTATGGGCCATATACTAACTTTTAAACCCCTGAACCTATTCAAGTGAATTTTGGATAGGTTTGTCCCCAAGTTATACTGTTT